>NW_024429187.1:5728850-6403017 GCF_017639785.1 Mesocricetus auratus | reverse complement strand
GTTTCTTCTAGTGCCGTACATTTGCCTGCGAATCTCAGGATTCCATTGTTTTTCCCACTGAGTAGTACTCCATTGTGTAAATGTACCACATTTTCTCTGTCCACTCTTCAGTTGAGGGGCATCTAGGTTGCTTCCAAGTTCTGGCTACTACAAATAATGCTGCTCTGAACATAGTGGAACAGATGCCCTTGTTGTATGAATGTGCATCTTTTGGATGTATGCCTAAGAGTGGAATTGCTGGGTCTTGCGATAGGCTGGATTCCCATTGACATGTGAAGCAACCTTGCTTATAAATAAATTTAAATTTAAAATGGAAAAAATAAAAATAAACAAAAGATTTAAAACCCTGAAACAAAAATAAATATAAACCCATTTTTCTAACAGCATTATTTGTGATTTCCCAAATAAACATAATGTTGCTTACCCCTACATAAGTATATTTTATTATGACCCAGATTGAAAAAAATCATTCAAACTTTAGCATACTTTAATTAAAATTTTCAAACATTATGTAGCATCAAAAGTTTAAACATTACTTAAAGCCAAATGTTTTCTGAATTTAATTACATGAAAATGTGAATGCATATGAAAAATGCTGAGAGACTTCATTAACTATGTGTGTTCTGGCGAGAGGGTTGTAACCTGGATTTTGTTTGTATTTTTCTATACTTTAGACCTTTCCTACACCAACGCATATCACACTTTCACACAGAAAATATTAGCCATTTGACTACTTTAGATGCACCTGTATTGTGACATCTGAATTTACTTGACTCCTGAACTGTTTCATTAGTTAATGCCGTAGTGAGAAATACCTAGAACTAAAGTTTTACATGAACAGATTGAATTTTCCCATTCGCCACTAGATGGCGACCTTTCAACGTCTATTAGGAAATAATTTGCTAAGACTAACCCTGTGATGATTGTACATCATTTTTCAACTAACAAATTATAATGTAGTACTACATTTAGAAGATTTATAATGCACAATGCAGAACAGCTGGAATGATTAGTCTTCGAATGAACCTTGTATAGACACCCCTTTACGGATGCCATCTCAACTACTTCTATCCAATTAAACCCAGATGGTACTTAGAAAGTGGCAGAAATTCCCTTCGCCCTGGACTTCTTTTTTACTTTTATCGGTGACTTAGGCCTTGAGGCTTTCAGGCAATAGCCACAACACGGATAATGGATATTTAGTCTAACTGGAGCAATTCAAACCTTGGGTCACTGTTCCCCTCCTGCTAGGAACGCAGTCCCATAGTGGCAGAAACCGTGGGGGGTCAAGTGGGGGTCAAGTAGATCCAAGCTTTCCACTCTCAGAAGACCGTAGGAAGCGAGATGCGTATTTGAGAAATGCCCTCATGGCACTTATCTGTGTCACAATGGTTCCCGGGTGTCTCTGAAGTGAAGCGGTCATGCACATTACCAATGAATACTCGTAAGCTTGCACGGGTGGTCAATTGTTTGGAGAGTGTCTTAGTGGGAGTTCCTATAGCTTTGACCAGACGCCATGACCACAGCAACTGTTCTAAAGGAGAACATTTACTTGGACAACAGTTCAGTCCGTTGTCCTCACGGCAGGAAGCATGGTGGGGCGTGGGCGGGCACGATGCTGGAGATTCCACATCTGGATCAGCAGGCCGCAGGAATAGAAGAATGGTACTGGGCGTGGCTTGAACATCTGAGACCTCAAAGCCCACCTCAGCGACACACGCTTCCTCCAACAAGACCACTCCTCTTAATAGTGCCGCTCCCTATACGCCTATGGGGGCCGTTTTCGTTCAAACCACCCCAGAGAGTCTTCTTAATTTCTAACGCTTTAGTGATAGGTATGTGTTTCTGAGTTAGCATATGCATGAGGGCGGATACCCACAAAGCCAGAAGAGGACACCATGTCCTGTAGGGCTGGAGGTAAAGGCCGCTGTGAGACACGTGGCATGGAACCTGGGTATGGAACTCTGGTTCTCTAGAAGAGGAGAGTGTGCTCTTGGTTGCTGAGCCGTGTCTTCAGGAAGTAGAAGGATTTTTTAAAGACTCGGTGTTGCCATTTTGCACAACGTTTGCATCTAGCATATTTTATAGCATCGAACAAGTCTCCAGTGGCCTGCAGAGCTGTTTCATCTCTCCAAGGTCAGCAGTGCTCCTTGTTAGGCTCACTTTGGTTGGGTGATACATCCTACTGCTACATCCCACTTGGTAACAGATAAGACTCAGGGACGAGTCAGACCTGGGAGACTCTGAGCTGTTTTCCTGCTGGTCAGCTAGTCTTTGGCTGTGAAAAACTGTGAGAGCTGGATACACATTCCAAGGGTGGTTACTGCAGATCGAGGAAGAATATATGGACACACAGTGATTTTTTAAAAGTTATTTATTTGTATGTTGTGTGTATGAGCGTTTTGCCTGCTTGTATGACTATGCACCGTTATATAGGTGTAGTCCCAGTGGAGGCCAGAAGAGGGCATCAGATTTCCTGGAACCGAAGTTACAAACAGTTGTGCGCCCCCATGTGGTCAGAACCCAGGTGCTCTGAACCACTGAGCCAGCTCTCCAGCCCCTAGTAATCTTAAAATAATGTACTCTTTATGATTTTTTGATTACTCCAAAAGCCCAAAGAAAAGCTGAAGTCTCTTGTAATTTTCCCAACCTGATAAAGTTTCTTAAACAGCTATAAAACTAATTTTAATGATTTATTTTCCCTTTCGGCTTTTGTCTGTTTGTTTGTTTCTTGTCCTAGGGAATCTACCCCAAAGCCACACAACAGTCAAGAATAAACTGTTTTCTTGTATTGTGTCTAGAGTTCACATTTAAATGTTTCATTAGCATTCATTAATTCTGCATAATACTGGACTCCATGATGACAATTTCATACGTAAGCATACAGCATTTCAATAATATTCCCTCTCCCTGTGTCTTCTACTTCCCACCCCAGCTAATCATCTTCCCAAATAGCCTCGTTTCTACTTTTACAATATTTTAAATTTTATTCACTCATTTTTGTCTGTGTGTGTGTCTCCCAATGAGAGTCATTAGGGTTGTGTCTTAGTTTGCTCTTTACTGCTGTGATAAAGCACCACAGGCAGCTCGAAGAGGAAAAGAGTTTATTCGTCTTACACATTGCAGTCGATAATCGCGATCATCGCGGGGAAGCCAAGGCCTGAACTCAAGGCAGGAACCGGGTGGCCGGGACTGAAGCAGGGGCTGTGGAGAAAGAATGCTGCTTGTGGACGAGCTCTTCGTGGCTTTGTCGGTTTGCTTTCTTGTGCGGTCCAGGAGCACCTGCCCAGGGACTGTACCAAGGTGGGCTGGGCCCTTTCCAAATCCATCATCAATCCAGAAAGTAGCCTGCAGGCCAATCTAATGGGGGCATTTTCTCAACTGGGTTCCCTCTTTCCAGATGACTGAAGCCCGTGACGAGCTGACAAAACCCAAGCTGCACAAGCTGCTTTCACGGGCGTGGATGGAACGGACTCACAGAGCATGAAAGCCTTACCTGAGGGTGCACCCCTAAAGAAAGCGTCTCTCAGGGCTCACAGAGCATGAAAGCCTTACCTGAGGGTGCACCCCTAAAGAAAGCGTCTCTCAGGGTTCACATTCCGACAGTTTTGGTTAATGGAGCTACAGACGAACTCAGAGGCACTCCTAGGTATCTACTCACAAACGCAGCTTTGCTAGGAAAACTGAAACTCCCAATGCTGTTCTTGCTCACCCCCAACGTTCCTGCCTCCACAAGCTCATCATCTTTGTTCACATAGTCCTCCTACAGGCAGCCCTCAGGGCTTTCATGTGCAGCATCACGCTATGAGGATGGATGTCAGTATCTATCCTCTGTATGTAGAAATGGAAACTATAAGAGAACCAGAAGACACAACTTTACACACCATGCTGAGAAATAACAGCTTCAACACTCATGGAATTAAGTGACCACCTCAGTCCATGAATGCACTTCAGAGCATAACTAACTTTAAAATGAGATGAGATGTCAGTATGTAGCATGAATTATGTTTGCATTTTAGTCATAATGATTTGTTCGTCTATTCAAACAAACTTGAAAATGACACCATCTGTGCCTTTAATTGCTACGTGGTATAAAAATAGCATGGGTTTAAAAATAACAGGAGAGACTATAGATTTCTTTGTCAACCACTTCAGTTCATTTTTGAGTCAGACAGTAGAGCCTGGGGTGGGTGAGAAGAGCAAGCCTTGTCTTGGAGCTAGGGGAAGAATTCAGAGAGATGCACACTTGTACTGTGCTGATAAATGTACTTACTGAGTGCTGCTGCATAAGGGGCAGGGTTTTGGAGACCAGGGAGAGTAGACCAAACAGAGAAAATGCTTTCGTGGCTCCTACATTTCAAGAGGGTAGGGGGTAGTGTGGAAATCTGTGGTTCCATAGTGTGCGTGCTCTGACACATGGTTGTGAGAGAAAAAGAATGGGTGCAGGGCCTCCCAATGATGTGTTCACAATCCAGTGACAGCCTGGAGGCAATGCAGATGCTTGCGCACGGAACATTCCAGTGGAAGACATGGCATGATGTCCAAGGCTTCCTGAAGCGATCGCAATGGACACGGTTAGGAAAGGTGGCCAGATGCAGGTCTCTGTGGCCTTCAAAGGGACATGTGCTCTTACTGACAATGAGAGGAGAGGCCAATGAGAGGGCTGTGAACTAAGGGATGGGATAATGTGACAACATTGGCATGGAAGGGTGTTTGTAACCCACAGGAGAAGGCAGGAAATTGGGTCAGTGTAGTAGCAAGAGGGACGGTAAGGAGATCACATTCCACATTGGTGCCATTATGAGAGTCAAGAGTTCTATTTTGTATTTAGGTGTGTGTGTGTGTGTGTGTGTCTGTATGCTTAGTTTGTTTTTATTGTTGTAGACTATGACCAGAAGCAACTTGGGGAAGGAAATAATTTATTTCTTGTAGGAGAGAACTCACATACCCAAGGGGCGTGGAGAGTATCTTGGGTATGTGAGCTCTCCCCTACAATTTCTCCTTGCAGCCTACAGTCCAAAATGAAGGGAAGGGACTTGAGGCAGGAGCCTGGAGGCAGGAACTGAAGGCGAGGCCATGGAGGATGCTGCTTATGAGTTTGCTACTCCTGCCTCACTCAGTTGGCTTTCTGTATGTCCCTGAACCACCTGCCCAGAGATGGAATGACCCGCATCGGACTGGACACTTCCACATTAATCATCAACTAAGAAAATGCCTGTCAGGCGGTGGTGACATGCACCTTTAATCCCAGCACTGGGGAGGCAGAGGCAGGTGGATCTCAGTGAGTTTGAGGCCAGCCTGGTCTACAAAGTGAACTGCAGACAGCCAGGACTGTTACACTGAGAAACTCTGTCTTGAAAAAAAGACAAAGGAAAGAAAGAAAGAAAGAAAGAAAGAAAGAAAGAAAGAAAGAAAGAAAGAAAGAAAGAAAGAAAGAAAGATGGGAGGCAGGGAGGGAGAGATGGAGGGAGGGAGGGAAGGAGAGAGGGAGGAAACATGCCCCAGAGGCTTGCCTCCAGGTCAAACTGTCAAGGTCATTTTCTTAGTTGAGGTTCCCTCTTCTCCAATGACTCAAGCTTGTGTCAAGATAACAAAAAGCAAAAAAACTAGCTAGAGCATATGTGCATACGTGTGTGTGTGTGTGTGTGTGTGCATGTTTATGCGTATATCTATCTACATAGACATATGTGCATGTATGCATGTGAAGACCACAGGTCAGTGTTAGGTGTTGCCCTCAGTTACTTTCCACCATACCTATGTGTGCAACACACGGACACAGACACACAGACAGAGACACACACAGACACACAGACACACACACACACACACATGCACGCACACACACTCTGATTGCTTTCACTGTCGGCCCTTTTTTCTCTTCCATCCCTATCAACCCCAGCTCCTCCCCACCAGCCCTTTCTCAGATGCATGACTTTGGGTTGGTTCTGTAATTCACTGAGTTTAACATTAGCTTGGAACTATCCGCTGGAGCCTGGTGCGCTCACCAGTGAGTACACAGCTGAAGATAAGGACTCCCTCTCTCTCAGAAAAATCTCTCCATAGCCAAGAGTGAAGCAGTGAGGGGTCGGGGACCCTGAGCCCCTCCCCAGTCTGTGCTTGACTGTTGATGAGCCAAGCAGAGGCAAGCGCAGCTCTGAGTTCTGGTGACAATGGCTCTGTCCTGCTCAGGGGACGGTATCTCACCGCCTTCCCCCCATCTTTGGACTCTTCCACTCCACCTGAGCTTTCACAGATGTAATGGATTAGTTACAGCTGAGCACTTGATCAGCACTCACTCCCAACTCCTTGAGTCTCCGGCTTCACCATTTTTCACTGGAAGAAGAAACTTTTCTGTTGGAGGCTGAGAAGAGCATTTGTCTATCGGTAGAAACAGATTTGCTTAGAAGGCAGTTTGATGCTATGTCAACTTGGCTAAACAACAGAAAGACTTTCCCTGAGGGCCAGTTACCCCCCCAAACACCGGTTTTTGACAAGGCATGGATTCCCTTGTACAGAGTTGTCCTCAGATTCCATTGGTTACCCCATAGCAGTTAATCCACAATGGCACAAGTGTGAGCACCTTTCCTGTCAGATAGGTCTTATAGTTCCAGGGGTTTACAACCGGGTAAGACCACTGCTGCCGTTTCTCCCACCAGCAGCCTGAAGAGCATCTCCTGGCATCATTAAAGCTAGATGTCATATGCTTTCTTTTGGAGCACTGTCCATCTCCCAAATCGCGACACGGAGACTTATCACTAGTTATGCATGCTCTGCATTGTCTTAGGCTTGTCCCACCAGATCTTACAACTTAACCTGTTTCTCCTCATCTATTGAAATTATAGACACAGGCCATCCCAAGTGTTTTACATAGGTGCTGGGATTTGAACTCAGGTCCTCAAGCTTGCCAACTAAACTACCTTTCCAGTCCTCAAGGTTTTTTTTTTTAAATGAGAAACCACGACATGACCCATGTAATTCCCTTAACACCAAGGCTATAGATTTATGATGAAACGGATTTACTTCCCTTTCACGTCTTTATATGTGGTACATCATGCCATCGATGTAGACTCCTGTAATCTTCAAACCGAAAAGAGAGTAGGAGAAAGACGCTTTTGTGTGATAATAGTCAGGCTTTCTCCACCAAAGGCCAGGCTAGCATTTGGGGATCAATTCAAGGCATCAGGTCATTCACCAGACATTCGTATGTATTTGGCAATAAGGCAAATGGACGATCATCTCTGTAATTTAAATGCTTGTGTTGTTCACTGGTACAGTGTCTTGGCTATTCCCTAGTAAGTCACAAAGATCCAGTGTGTCTGGGTTATTTGATACTCTCTTCCCGGTAGAGGCTTCACCAGCTCTGTTTCAGTTAGGACTCCAGCGGCCACTTAAGACCAGACATCTGTAACCAGACCCATCTGTGGATATGGTTAGCTGGGATAGTGAAGGATAGTAGGAATTGACACTCATGCACAGCGGTCTCTGTTGATCATTGATCTAAATTCCCAAAAGTCATCATTTTACCAGTCCAACAAGGGACCTTGGGACATAGCACTTTTATTGACATTTTCATAGCTGGGTCCTAGGACGTGTAGGGACCCATTTAAGAAACACTTCCTGAGAATTTAGGAGTGGGAGGATGTATTAATTAAAAGAGAGGCGTGTAGTGTTGGATCCGTACCAAATGGGATGGATGTTTTCGATTGGGGTATTTGAAACGTTTAGGGGAATATCTTCATTGAGGAGATGACAGCTGAGTGTGGCAATATTAACAAGGATGATACTCAACAAGTCAGTTTGGTGCCAGTAGGATACGAAGAAATTCGTTCATTCATTTGTGCCAATTCAGAATAAACAGTGAGCTAGTATTTGAATGAAGTTCATCTGAATGCGGAAGTCTTATAGAAACATGGCACGTTGAAAACATCATTGATTTTATGGCCAAGTTTTTCTCTAACTTATGGGGTTTTTGTGCTGTGTATCAACCAAACAACTCTCAACATGTAATTGTAGCTCATCACGTGTCATTCCAAAAAATATATGCATATAATAAAAACATTTAAAACTATGAGGTACTTGGAGCAACACAGGCTCTTATGCAACGTGTGTTGCAAATATGTTGGCTTACTGCTCAAAGGAGTTTTTTTTCTCATTTGAAATTTATCTCATGAAGTAAAAATGTAGGGGCCCAGACTGTAGACTATGAAACTAAGAACAGCAAATCTGTCCACAGAATTAACAAAAGGTTTGCAACCACCAAACAATGAACGTGGGAGTTTTAGACCAGAGAGAGTTTCTTTGGGACTTACCAAAATATAAATTGTGTTTGGGATAAAATACTGAATTAATATTTTCCTTTCATTTAGAATTGTATGAAACAATAAAAACTTGCAACTCTTAAGTGTGAGAGTACCCCATGTTGATTTGCTGTCTTCTGCCCACGATAACCTATCTTAAAAGCCAAGCTGTGGTGCATTTTCTGCAACCACACTCGCATCAAAGTGAGACAGCATCTGTCCTTGAATAGACTGATTTTTCAGGGCCGCTGGCTTGCTTCACAAGAATTATTCTTCTCACTTTTTAAAAAACTAATATTTTAAGAGAAATAAATGGACAAGCGTAGTTCAAGCTTCTAAAAATAGGCCACCTTAGCAGAAAAAAGATAAACTGAATTTGATAATCTGTTTGAGCCGTCACACTGCTTGAACTATTTATTCTTAGAAGACATGCTGGGAAGTTTTTATGTGCACATTCTATTTCCTCCTTCAAAAGCTGGAGGGAAAATGGCACACTGACTGACAGGGCCAGGAATTTGACTGCCAGTGAAAATTTACCCTAGACGCCGCAGTGGGAGTACATAGGCGTGCACACCACACACACACACACACACACACACACACACACACACACACCACATTTGCTGTTATAATGCACAAAATAAGATCATTTTCTTTGACTACTGTTACACACCCGGGGAGAGAGAGGCAGACAGTTGCTGTTTGGAGCTGAAGAGGCATATGGGCTGTCTTTGGATTATGAGGATGATCCAGAATTAACCCACAGATGAGGTCTTGGTGCTTTAGGACTCCAAGCAGATTGTGAATTTGAAAAGATATTCAGAAAGAAAGCGTTCATCTATTCACCATCCAGTCTGCCATACTCTTACCACCACCCAGATGATAAAGTTTGCGTTCCTTTCCTCTGGTACCCAGACAAGCCCTTCTCACTGCTCTGAATTAGACAAGGTCATCAAAGCAACACGCTTATCTGTTCGGTGTTTGGGATGCTCCTCAGTAGAACAGAGGCTGTGATTTGGCCAAGAGGTCCACAGAGGGGCCTTGTAATGGTCACAGCTTGGCTCACAGTCGACAGGCAACTATCTGCCAGGCATACACAGAGACCATACTGAAAGAAGATCCTCCCACACACATCCCCACCTGACCGCAGCCTTCCAAGGAACTACCCAGCTGAGCAGGGATGGAGCACAGGGGCGCCACTATGCTAGCCCTGGCCTGCTTGCAGACTTGTGAGCAAAATCAAATATCTGTTCCTGGTTTCAAGCTTCGTGTTTCAGTATGGGTCATGTGAGGCCATAGGTAAGGGGCATAAACAGTGGCCTGAAAACTAGTGCAGAGCACTGCTTTAGAAAATGGTCCAGAGAGAGAGAGAGACAGAGAGAGAGACAGAGAGAGACAGAGAGAGACAGAGAGAGACAGAGAGAGACAGAGAGAGACAGAGAGACAGAGAGAGAGAGACAGAGAGAGACAGAGAGACAGAGAGAGAGAGAGACAGAGAGAGAGACAGAGAGAGAGACAGAGAGAGACAGAGAGAGAGACAGAGAGAGACAGAGAGAGAGACAGAGAGACAGAGAGAGAGACAGAGATACAGAGAGACAGAGAGAGACAGAGAGAGAGAGACAGAGAGAGAGACAGAGAGACAGAGAGAGAGACAGAGAGACAGAGAGAGAGACAGAGAGAGAGAGAGAGAGAGAGAGAGAGAGAGAGAGAGAGAGAGAACAGAAGAAAATTCCAGACAACAGTGGCCAGTGAATACAAAGGGATGAAGCATCCCCCAGGAAGACAGCATTTGCATTTCAGTATTCTGACAGTGTTAAGGAATTTGTGCCATGTTCTAAAACTTGTACATTCGTGTAGAAGATAATGAAAGCTACAAGAGAAATCTGCCAAAGTGAGACGATTATATAAGGAAAAAACCTTGAGGAACCCTCGAATTTGAGGCCTGCAAAGAGGAAACGTCAGGAAAGCTGGAGGAAAAGAAGTTCCTTGTGAAGTAGCAGAACCGGCAAGGTTGAGGCACCGGTGAGTGGAAGGGAACAGAGTGCTTCAGGGAGGTAACTGCTTGAGTCGAAAGACTATTTTTGTTATAAATCGAGAAGTAAAAATAGAGAAGAGCTGGGTACAGCAGTACACACTTGGAAGCCTAGCTGCTCAGGACTCTGAGGTAGGAGGACTGTGAGCTCAGCCTGGAAAACATACCAAGATGCCCATGCTCCCACCCAAATAGACATGTCTAAATAATGTGGAAAACATACCAAGATGCCCATGCTCCCACCCAAATAGACATGTCTAAATAATGTGGAAAACATACCAAGATGCCCATGCTCCCACCCAAATAGACATGTCTAAATAATGTGTGTTGCTACCAGAAAGGTAGAAACGGATTTTATACATGCATAATATAAAATGTAACACATATACTTTAAAAAATAAAGTTTCCAAGTATATTTGAGAGATACCTTTACACACAGACAGGTGTGATGGCACACTCCTTTAATTCATTCAGGAAGTGCAGACTCATGGATCTGTGTTTGAGTCCTGGTCTGCACACAAGTCCCAGGTCAGCCAGGGCTCCATAATGGGACATTGTATCAAAAAAACCTTTTTACACATAATGGTACAGCACCAACATAGAAGAGATTATATTAGTAATTAGATTTGGGCATTTTGGACAGTCCAGAGACAATTAAGACCTGTCAAAGTAGTTAGAGGTCTGAGTTAGAAAGACAGAGAAGATGGAAGTTATGATGGTAAATGCTGGTTGCTAACTTGGCAGGATGTAGAAGCATGTAGGGGACAAATCTTTGAGCTCTTCTGTGAGGGAATTTCTGCACTTGGTTCCCTGAACTGAGGAAAACACACTCTTAACTGGTAGCATGTGTCCACAAGCTGGGGTCCCAGACAGAATAAAAAGGACAAGGGAGGGGACTCAGTGACTAAAAGTACTTGCTGCTCAGGCAGAGGACTCAAGTTCTTTTGCCAGCACCCACCTCGGGCAGCGCGTGACTAACTGCATGCAACTCTAGCTCCAGAGGACCCTAATCCTCTGAAAGCTTGAGCTCGCGGGCATGTGCACGCGCGAGCGCACACGCACCTTTCCCCACTATAGTGAGCTGTACTCTCAAATGATGGGCAAGAAAAAAACAAACAAAACAAAACACTATTTAAGTTGCTTTTGCCAGGTATATTGTCACAGCAGTGAGCAAAGTAACTGATATAGATGTGACTGAAGCTATGGGAAACGTTCTCATCATCAAGGATCTCCACGTAGCAGCATTCAGAATTAAAGAGCCAGAGGAAGACAGCCTAATGAACGGCCTTGAAGGTCTGGCAGAGCCCTGTGTGAGTAGTTAAAGAAATAATAGTAACAAAAGCAGTAGGAAAATAATTTTTTAAAGACTTGAAAGTGGAAATATCTCATGGAGGAAACTCATTGTGTCCAAAGATGATTTGAGCTAGCTAGAGTGAGATGCATCCTGTCGAGGAATCATTTAGTTTGTAAACCCGTGTGCTTACTAATAATCTGTACCCAAAAAAACTGTGACTTAAGCAGTACCACTCTAAATATTTGGTCTTTTTTGTTTTTACATAGCAAAGCTTTATAATGACCCAAACTTTCCACAAAATAACTCGTCCCTTTATCTTAAGTATGCATGTATGCATTTTTCAACCTTCCTGGCCTATTCCTAACTTCCCACTCATTTGAACTGCAGGAAAACAACCAGGGAATATTAATTTTTTCCAAGCCTAACTTTCCCCCAATGTGATTAGTTCTTCTTTTGTAGATATCAGTACTGATCTCATTGCCCCTCAGTGCACCCCAGACTGGGCTCCTAGCCCATGATTTTTTTCTGCCGAAGGAAACTCCACATTATTGGCTGACATTCAGAAGATCTGCAGAAGTTTCTGCTAACACTGTTAGTCTCTTGAATCAACAGGCATCCAATGAGGCAGAATTAACGATATATTAGATTTCTAAAGCATAGCCTAACACAAAAGAATAAGCAAGCAATTCCAAAGGATGTGGGGGAACCAGTTTACTCAGTAATGATTTCTCCATACAGTGCTTCCTTAAAGTTAAATTCTTCCCTCTAAAGAGATAGCCTACCACAACTTCAGCAAATAATCTCACTCTACATTTTTTTAGAAGACTAAATGATTCAGGTAACAGCTTAATTATTATGTTGATTAATTCATTTGTTTTGTTGATTCTATTGCTTGTCACCTTAGTTTTTGAGATAGGGTTTCTTGATGAACCTGGAGCCTGGCATGTTGGCTAGACTGTCTGACCAGCAAGTCTCTGGGATCCACATGTCTCTGCCGCAGGTTCCAAATGTGTGCACCCAGGTTTTTATACAGGTACAAGGGATCCACACTCAAGTCCTCATGCATACGCAGCAGCAAACATTTACCCACCGAGATGTGTCCCAGCCCCCTAGTCTTTATCATTTTAGAGAGCATGTATTTGTTTTCAAACAACAGAGTAACAGAAATGTGAGATCATTTGGCACCAGCCATCACAAAAGGACTTTAAGGGGCTGGAGAGATGGCTCAGAGGTTAAGAGCATGGACTGCTCTTGCAGAGGCCCTGAATTCAAGTCCCAGCAACCACGTGGTGGCTCACAACCATCTATAATGAGATCTGGTGCCTTCTGATGTGTGGGCAAACATGCAGACAGCACACTGCATACAGAATAAAATAAGGAAATCTTTAAAAAGCATATATATATGTACATATGTATATATATATATGACTTTCAGTGTTCACTAAATTTATTGGGTTTTGCATGACAAGTGGTCAGTTCAATAGTGGGTTTGTTGATAGTATTGGTTTTATCTACTTGCTTCTTTACTATATAATCAGGTTATCAGAATTGATTTTTAATCATTAGAATCTGTAATGTTGCTCAGAAGTTGCTCACAAAGTGGTCAGTGCGTGCTGGAGAACAATACAAATGTGCCCACATCGTTCAGCATATCAAAAAACTGAAAGATGGCCTCAGGGACCCGAGATTTTGCATTGTGTCTTGGGTTTCTACCTCAATGTTTCTTAACTAAGGTATGCTTATTGGAGGTTAAATATAATTGCCCACCAGAATTTCTTACAGACGTCCAACTTTTCCCTCTAGAAGTATTAAGGCAGAATGAGCTCACTTTAAGATATAACCAAGTAAGATAATTTAATGGGTTCCTAGAAATTTAAGGCTTACATTGAACATTAATTATGACTATACAGAATGGCACAGGCAGTGCTGACCACTTCTTCTCAAATTGCTCATGTGCTTATTAATCTAGGTGCACTACCATGATAGCTGTAAACAGTTGTGTGGTGGTATGGAATAACTGTGCTTTAGAAGATGAAGGTGGGTTTAGAGAGGGTGAACTATGACATAAGTCTGGCCTCTGGTGGAGGAGATATAGAAGGAAGGTTAACTGGAAACCTTCCAGATTGCACAGCACTCCACAGAGAGCCAGGAGTGTCAAAGAGCTCAAGTTGAGCAAGAAAGAATTTTGCAGAAGCAGCTAGTTGCTGGCAAGAAGAAGCTGGGGTATATAACCTGTAGGGTGCATAGACTGTGTGGTTCATAGACTGTGTGGTTCATAGACTGTAGGGTGCATAGACTGTAGGGTGCGTAGACTGTAGGGTGCATAGACTGTAGGGTGCTTAGACTGTAGGGTGCATAGACTATAGGGTGCATAGACTGTAGGGTGCATAGACTGTAGGGTGCGTAGACTATAGAGTGCATAGATTGTGTGGTGCATAGACTGTAGGGTGTGTGGACTGTGTGGTGCATAGACTGTAGGGTGCATAGACTGTAGGGTGCATAGACTGTGTGGTGCATAGACTGTGTGGTGCATAGACTGTGTGGTGCATAGACTGCAGGGTGCATAGACTGTAGGGTGCATAGACTGTAGGGTGCATAGACTGTGTGGTGCGTAGACTGTAGGGTGCATAGACTGTGTGGTGCATAGACTGCAGGGTGCATAGACTGTAGGGTGCGTAGACTGTAGGGTGCGTAGACTGTAGGGTGCATAGACTGTAGGGTGCGTAGACTATAGGGTGCATAGAATGTGTGGTGCATAGACTGTAGGGTGCATAGACTGTACGGTGCATAGACTGTAGGGTGCGTAGACTGTAGGGTGCGTAGACTGTAGGGTGCATAGACTGTAGGGTGCATAGACTGTAGGGTGCATAGACTATAGGGTGCATAGACTGTGTGGTGCATAGACTGTGTGGTGCATAGACTGTAGGGTGCATAGACTGTGTGGTGCATAGACTGTAGGGTGCATAGACTGTAGGGTGCATAGACTGTAGGGTGCATAGACTGTAGGGTGCATAGACTGTAGGGTGCATAGACTGTAGGGTGCATAGACTGTGTGGTGCATAGACTGTAGTGTATATAGACTGTAGGGTATGCAAGTTGAGTTTATAGTCAGTACTCCAGACTTCCAGTTCATAACTTGCCCTAGACTATGAAGTGTGTTGGGCATCTTCTGATGGCGGCCACAGTGACCAAGCCAGCACCTCCCAGCCTGCCCCCTTCCTGATTTTTGCTCCCAAGCTTAGAGCTCTGTATGACCGACCACCTGCTCATCCCTCACCTTCAGGAACTCATTCCAAAGAGAACATTGTCCATCTGTCCACTCTCTCAGATACAAGCAAATGGTTTACTTTTTCCCCTTTGACTTCCAGACCCAAATAACTAATGAAATCTATTGGCCCGGCCTCTGTCTTTCCCTCTGCTCCTTCTGTGGGCTTTCAACATAGGGTTTCCCTTCTCATTCCCTTCACGGTACATTATCCATACTGCTGACCCAGCCACAGACATCCTCCTCCTCCTCCTCCTCCATCTCTCCCTCTCTAATCCACTTAAAATGTTGTTGCCAAGTTAATCTGTTTTGAAGGGTGGCTTTGGTTATATCATTTCTGTTCTTTAAAAAAATCCTCCAGTAGCTCCATTATTTTTAACAAAATAAACTTTCATATCCTTCTATATTCAAGGACCTCTGTGGCCTGACTCCAAGGGAGCTTTTCAATTTTGCCTCTTAAAGTTCTTTTTTATACACACTGTAGTCTCCCTGAGTTATAGCAACTACACAATTATGCTCTGAACTTTCCCACCTTCATGAAATTGCCTCATGGATCTGCTTTCAATTTCTCTAGTCGACGCTGTTCCAACTGTCCAACCAAGCCTAGCTCAAATGTTACTGTGGGATTTCCTCTCCCCAAGTCTCTTAGCTGGAAAACTACTAGATGATATTCACTAGTCCATAAAATGCTGTTTTTAATGAAATTTTCGTTATGTAAATAGAGAGTGCACATTTTCAAACATAGTGAAATTGACTGTGTGTCGGGTGGGGGCAAGTGTTGATTCATGTAAATACCAAGTAATGTAGTCACCTGGAAGGCATACTTTTTGCATATGCAAAACTTTTAACCCATTAGCCATGAAAAAGGAAAACTATAGGCATCAAAGAAATGTTCTGTTGTCACTATTTGTTGTGACTTTCGCTGGGGAGACATGAGCAAATGTCTACCTATTCTCCTCAGACAGGAATGGATGACAGATCGAAGCAGCAATTCTACCCAAGTCCAGCTTGGTAACTCCGTGAGTTTATCAGGCTTGCACTCAAGGGTATACAGAAGAGGAGTTGTAGGAGCATGGGTGACCCTGGCCAGCTGCAGCAGCAGGTCTCATCTCAGCATGTGTGACAACCTCACTGCAGCTGCACGGGTGGAGTGCCCCTCTAGGTGGAGTTTCCAGCCCCCCATCCCCTAGCACCCCATCCCCTCATGGCCACGTGCAGCAGGGGACAAGATTATGTGCATGGGTGGTGAGGAGTGAGCGGCTGTAAGCTCAGATGAGGACCTGCTGGTTCTCCCCTGCTTAGTCTACATGTTACATCAGCCTGGTTAGAGGAGTCTTCAGGCAAGCATTGGTGCTCTGCTGTTTGGGTTTGGAGGCGGTAAAGGCCTTGTGGTGCCCTGAGAACTGCATTCCTTAACAATTCTGGTACATGACAGACAATGGTTGCCCCACAGTCGCTGGGGACTGGGGATCTGGTAAAAGAGCAAAGCAAGTGCTTCTCTCGTCTGCCACTGAGGACCTTAGATGCTAAAGCCATAATAGAAAATAGATCTGGCAGAATTGTTACACAGACAGCCAAAGTACATACAGGAGGAATATTTTGTTAAGAACAAGAAGATGGAGCCGGGCGGTGGTGACGCACACCTTTAATTCCAGCACTCGGGAGGCAGAGGCAAGTGGATCTCTGTGAGTTTGAGACCAGCCTGGTCTACAGAGTGAGTGCCTAAACAGGCTCCAAAGCTTCACAGAGAAACCTGGCCTTGAAAAACAAAAACAAGCTGGGAGATCAATTAGATGTCTCAGCGCAAGGGAAGGTGCTCACGGCTAAGTCTGATGGCCCAAGTTTGATCCCCAAGACCCACGGTAGAAAGAGAAAACCCACTCCCACAAGTTGTCCTCTGATGTCCAGACGCTCATACGCATACACAGACATACAAATAAGTAAGTAAATAAATAGATAAAACACTACATAAGACAAAAACCATTTTAAAAATAAGGTGGAGAACAAGAGAGCAACACATCTGATGCCAGCCCTTGGCCTCAGCATATGCGAGCATATTGGATATGTGCAAGCATTTCGGATATGTGCGAGCATATCGGATATGTGCGCGCACGCGCCTGCACTCTAGACCACCGCTAGGACACACAGGCTCTAGCTACAATATTCTTTGCCGTCTCCAAATGCCCACAATACATGCATTGCTTGCATGCTGCACACTCAGATTTAACCAGCTATTACTGCCCCTCCCCTGGACTTCACGGGCTGCATCCTCAAGGGCAAGCCTCCGTGTTGATTGGGGAATGGATGGGTGAAGGAAAGGGGATGACTGAAACAGGCGACTGGGTGTGAGAGAGAGCAGAGAATATGGGAAAGCCATCAGCGGTGAGAAGTACACCCGGCAGTCAGAACAGTTCGACAAGGGGCGAGCAGGGCGTGCACGTATCTGAACATTGCGACCGCTGAAGAGCTTGGATTTATTTTTAAGCAGTGGAAAATCACTCAAGGGAATGAAAGATAAGGCTGTATTCTGTATTAAGATCATCTTGCTGACAGGAGATTGGCTGGAGAATGGGGGGTGATGTTTGGACGGTGGGGGGCAGGGAGAGCAACGAGGAGGCTGTTTGGGTCAGTGTACCAGACGAGACCCCATTAACATTTGTCCTAAAGCCAAAGCAATGGGAATGAAGCCGAGTAGGAGGGTGGCAGGGCTCTGGGAAGTATCAGGAAACCCGAAGCAACAGGACTCAGTGACTGACTTATGCAAGGAAAGGAAGGGAGTCCAGGCTCGCCCTTAGATACTTGAGGGCTATCCCACACCCATAACCCCAGCACTCAGCAGCTGCAGCAAGCTCAGGAGTTCATGGCCACGTTGAGCTAGCCTGACTACAAAGACCCTTTCTTTTTTTTTTTTTAAAGATTTATTTATTTATTTATTACATATACGGTGTTCTGCCAGAGGAGGGTACCAGATTGAATTGTAGATGGTTGTGAGCCACCATGTGGTTGCTGGGAATTGAACTCAGGACCTCTGGAAGAGCAGCCAGTGCTCTTAACCTCTGAGCCACCTCTCCAGCCCACAAAGACCCTTTCTTAAGAAAAGAAATCAAATGTGAGTTATGATAAGCCAGTAACCAACACTTATGGCACACCACCCCCAAAACATATTTCATAAAGGATGTTTATGTTTACCTCCAAGGAGATCATAAATAATTTTTATGTGACTTGAAATTCCAGAATAAGCTACCTTAGTCTACCTCTCATGGGTGTAAACTTAGATGGATGTTGTTAGTGGAAGAGAACTCTTTCTAATACAAGACATCTTCTGTGCCACTCAAATTCCTGTCACTGTTTAAATCTGGCTATACCTAGTCCTTCATTACTTTCAAAGCTATTTTTAAGGTTCATTTTTGTTTTTATTCGCGTGTGTGTGTGTGTGTGTGTGTGTGTGTGTGTGTACATATGAGCAGGTTGCCTTTGGAGATCAGAAGAGAGGGCATTGGATCCTCTGGAACTGGATTTACAGGCACTTGTGACCCATATGACATGGGTCCTGGGGTCTGAAATCGGGTCATCTGGAAGAACAGTGGCAGGCACCCAACCTCTAATTGAGATGAGCTCTTCTCAAACGTAATACTCAGGACCGAGGACCAGGATACCAAAGCAGACAACAAGCATGCCTGTGAGAGGCTGGGGTGTTCAGTCATTAGTTTCACACCTCATTAGCTTCACACCTCGCAAGACTAAGAACCTGGGCTCCACCCCTAGGACTCATGCAAAAACAAAATGCACAGATTTGTAGTCCAAGTCAGGGAGGTGAAGGCAGGCAAAACCCTGAGGCTCACTGACCAGCTAGCTTCATATAATTGCTGAGCTCCGGGTCAAGCACAATATCCTGGCTCAGGGAAACAAGGTGGACAGTGCCCAGGGAAACACCTGAATGTCACTTCTGGTCTCCATATGTATCACCACCACTACCACCTCTGCTACTACCCGGGGGGGGAGCCCATGCTTGATGGGAGATGTCATTCTGTAAATTTGTCTCTTTTTGGTTGTTGAATAAAGCACTGTTGGCCAATAGGGAAGCAAGATAGGTGGGACTAGGAGTCGAGGCTGATTCTGGGAAAGAGAGAAACTATGTAGGCACCAGAGGAGTAAGAGGTCCGGACCCTTTTCTCCAGTAAGAGAAATAATTAGATTAACAATTATGGGGTAAACACTTAAGTCAGAGATAGCCATTAAGAAACCAAGCAAACGGCCAATAGCTTCATAATTAATACAGTGTCCTGTGTATTATTTGGGGGTTCAGACAGCGCAGCAGGGCCCAGGTGACCGGCAAAGAAAAATACACTCTACGCATGCTGATGTTTTGTTTTCTTTTTCCTGAAATAACAGGACTCAATCTCTGAGGTCAGACACAGATCTCAAATAGTGTCAGTATCTTTAAAGAAGAAAGTGAGACACTCTGGAGAACAAGAGAACTTCTAAGGCACAAGCAACTTGCACGTACAATGTAATCATCCCCCAAACCTGGAGCTGATGCTGGAATTATTGGTGAAAAGGGCCAAAATGTAAGCACTGGGACTCTCCATGCAGAGATCATCTTATCACATCTCTAGACAAACAATCCACAACTGCCAAGGTTTATGAGTCAGTCATGAGGTAACTGTTGAAACTGTTCCCAGGAACTCAGCATCCTTGAGTGCTAGTATGTAAAAGGCCAGGAAGTTGGAGAATAATTTCATGAAAATACTAAATTTTTAGTCACCTAAATGCCGAGATAGTAACTTCATCCTCCCCCTTCCCAAGACACTCTGAGTGCTACTGATTTTTTCTTTTAATTCCTGAATTTTCATAAATACTCAAGACACAGTTTGCTGTGTGTGCTAATGATTATTGCTGAGTGTTGAGTGCTTTCAACTTTTTGGATGGTGAGCACTTTAACATCTGAGTTTGACATGTTGCCTAATGAGTTTGACAATGATGGCAGAAATTTTGTATTTCACAGAATGGTAGGAACCAGAGTCCAGAAACGCTTAGCATCTTCTATGTTCCAGGTTTTACACTGGGCATGTTTACCTCTATTTAATTGGTTTAACTTACATCCGTGATTATTCTGAGATGCTTCTTCATTTTGTCTTGCTGTGCATCAAGAAACTTAGCACAAACTTTGCAAGCTAAAACACTGTCTACAGATTTGCTCAGTACTCGGTAGCGTAGAAGCCCAAGCAGTTCTCTGCTCAGGGCCTGGTGTAGCTAAAATCAAGGGGCTTGCCAAAGGTCTCTTCCTCAGCAGAATCTGGTGACTGTGTTCAAAGATATGAGGCTTGATAGCTAGTGTGAAGGCTTTTCACATAAAGACATTTGACTACCTGTGCTCGATCCCTGGGATCCATATTGTGGAAGACTGCTTCCTGAATGTTGTCCTCTGACCCCTATATGTAGGTTATGCCATATTCAAAGATAAACGTACACACACACACACACACACACACACACACACATGCACATAAAAAGTCATTTAAAATGTCTGTAAAAGAAATGAGGGAGGCCTGGGCTAAGCGTAGTGGTACACTTGTTATCCTAGCAACTAAGAGGCTGAGGCAAGAGAACCAGGTTCTTGGGGTCAGACTGGGAAACAAGGTGAGTTCAGAACTAACCTACAATGTGTACTAGGAAAATCAGCTGGTTGTGTAACTCAGTGTGCTTATCTAACATGCACAAACCCCTAGGCTTCATCCCAGCACCATATAAAGTCAAGTATGGTATTGCCAACTGTAATCCCAGCACTGCAAGGATGAGGGAGACGGAAGGGTCTGAAGAAGTTCTAGGTCATTCTGGGCTCCATAGTGAATCTGAGGTCAGGCTGGCCTGAGATACGAGAGGAGCATGGCAAGGAGGATCAGGTCTGCTTTCCCTTGCTGGCTTTTAACAGAGCATAGACACCCATCCTGGCCTCATACAACTTCTCGTCACATGGCCTTCTCTACTTTCTAGCCAGCAATGACAACTACTACTCCTGTCCAAAATTCCTCCCACTCCATGTCTATCAGGGAAGGTCAGACCCCTTTATAGGCTCACCTAATTGGACTGGCCAGCTAGAATGCCCTCAGTATCTCAGTGTCAAGTCATTTGCAATCATATTTGCATCTGCAAAATGGCTTCACAATGGTGCCTGGCTTAGTGCTTGATGGAATAGCCGAGGGAAGATGTGTGGGCACCAGAGGACAGGACTGTTGGGGCCGTCCTAGACTATCTCTGCCATAGACCCACAGGTCTCCAGGGTACCAGGAGGTTGTGTTTTTATACAGACTGAGGAAGAATGGCTTCCAAGCTCATGCGGTACATTAGCAGAAGCCATTTCTTTCTGGCCATGGAATGGAAGGCGTTGGTTTTGCTGGCTAATGGATGGGAAACTCCTACCTGTCCCTGCTAGGTTACTCTCTGCAAGAGAAGTCGTTCACATTGTGGTTCTTGACTCTGAAGGCCAGCAAGAGAATCCTTCAGTCTAGCATCTACTAAGCCTGGATCTTACCTGGTGTCATCTGATCACAAGAGTATTAGACTCTCACCATCCATACTGTGCAGGGCTAGGGGGAATTACATTTTCATCTCATGTTCAAGGAGCAGAGTTTCTAACCGAAACTGAAGGTCACATTATGACTGAAGGTCATGTGATGTGCCCGCCACCAAAAGTCTATGCTCGGTATAGTGGAAGAATTTAAGAATTAGGTGTTTTTCTTTAAAGAGTTCAAGGGCCAGGCCATGGTGGCGCACGCCTTTACTCCCAGCACTTGGGAGGCAGAGGCAGGTGGATTTCTGTGAGTTCTAGGACAGCCTGATCTACAAAGCAAGTTCCAGGACAGCCAGGGCTGCCACACAGTGAAACCCTGTCTCAAAACACCAAAAACCAAAACAACAATAACAAAGAGTTCAGGGACTGGAACATTTTCCTGGAGGCAATAGCAGGGGTACATTTGGGGCCGTAGAGTCCACCAAGATGTCACCCAGTGGTTAAAACAGTGTTCTTCAAACCCCGGATCTGATACGTCACCTGAGGCTGAGTCTCTGGCTGTGGATCTACTGCAACTTAGCTTTTCCTTGCTTCAGTTTCCTCCTTCATGAAGGGAAGACAATTATATTAACCTCTGGGGCAATATGAAGAGTAAGAGGACATCATGGGAACCAGAGTTGGACACACCATTAGGCATTATTTCTACCATTGTTTATTTCCCTCTTGATGAATGTGATGCCTATCACCCACCTATTTATTGCAATCTGTTGCTAAGCTTATGTGTCTTTCTGTAATTTTCTTTTCATGATGCATCTTCTCTGAAAGCTATATTGAGGTGTAATTGATATCATCTGCACAGGAACTTAGAGATTTGCATACCCCTGTGGTATCACCATTAAGGTCATATGGATTTGGTAATGCCTATCCAAGTGACATTTGATGCAGCCCATCCATGTCGATTTGGATTTGGATTTGGCACAGCCCATTCATATGAGGCCTTGCTATATATCCTCTCCATTGTTAACAGTGCCCTCTCCGTGTATTTGGTGGGGTAGTGCAGTTATTCTGTGTTCTCTCTTCAGTATGCCAATTATACTTTTCAAACACTTTTAATTTCCAGGCCGCTAATAGGGCTCTTGAGGAAAGTGAATGTTAATTAGGTCTCCTGTGACACATTTTAATTATATGTCTCATTCTGTAGCTGAGGTTCAGCGGTAGACTATGGTAGGGGGTAATCAACAGTGGTGAGTAACCGCATGGTCTGTATTTATGTCTGTGGTGGCAGAAGACCTTGGGAATTTTCCCAGTCTGTACGTTGGAAGGGAGGTGACTCAAATTTACTGAATTATATTGAATTGCACCAATTCTCTGTTTAGTTCTACCCCGAATGTATGGAAATAAAATGAATAAAACTTCAATTCCTATTCTGGGGTTTCAAAGTTGCTAGGGAAACAAGGCTCATACATGTTAGACAGACATAATATAACATGGCATAAGACAGCATCAAAAGGAGTTATCTAAGAGATGTGGGTATCCACAACATTTCTTTCTATCACATTAATTTAGTCCTCGTGTGTGCATGTGGAGGTCAGTGTTTGTGGGAGTCAAGTCTCCTTCCACCATGTGGGTCCAGGAATCTAACTCAGGTTGTCAGACTTGGTATCAAGTGCCCTGACCCAGTGAACTGCCTTGCCAGATTGAAATACAAGAATTCAAAGAAGGAAGGAAAGACGGGAAAAGGGCTTCCTATAACGGTCCCAGCTACTTGTGTTAGTAGTATGACCTGGAGAAGCTGTGTGCTGTAGAAACATTCAGTGTGGATAATATTTTGAATGTGGGCTTGCTTTACACTGATCCCGCTCTGTTTCCAAGACAGAAAGGGGCACAAAATGAAGGTTGTTTACTAGAGGCAATGAATGCATTGGATGCTCTAATCATTGTGAGCTATCCTGGTCTTCACTTCTCTAGAAGCTCTTAGGGACACTGAGATTTCACTGTCTACTTGAAACATATGGAGAGCAATGGTACATGAGGTGTAGTCAGTATCTCAGACAATCTGTTTATGCGGGCTCTAATTTTCTAGGGGTTTTTCATTTGTTTAACAAAACCCTTAATGATTCTTTTCCAGTTTTTACGACACTCAAAAACCCATAGCTATCCTACCATGTAGTTGAAATAAACACAGAGGCAGCAATACAGAATGTTAATTTCCCATTATTTCAAGAAAGTCACACTGTACAGTCATCCTTGTCTTTGAAGGATGTCTGTTCTGAAGGAGTCTGGGATGAAGTTTCTTTTGGTTTCTACAACGAATCTGTGAGGAGAAATCACAGTTTACACACAGCTCCATTCTATCGAATAACCTATTTACAAAGTCACATTAAACTGTGTGGGATGGGGGAAAACATCTGAATGGCTATTTATAACTGGTGGCATATCATATGGGGCAATATTATTAGCTGAAAAAGCCAGTAATTGAATGTTGCAATTCATTCATTTATGACCTGACCATTTTGCAGCATTCTTAATACCAATTTTTACAAGCTATTGTGAGAGAGTTGAAAGATAGTTAGACATTCTTAAAAGTAGAAACCTACTTCTCCCAACTATAAATTCTTTGTCTAGTAAACACAATTTCATCTTGTGAGCATAAAATAAGGAACCACGCTTCTCTTCAGCTGCATAGTTCATCTTGAATGTATTTTCTATATCACCGAAGAAAGAACCATGCTCATAAATTCTCCCTGAGCCCCTGGAAACCACAGCAAGCACTGCCTACCGAGAATCCATCCTGTACATAGCCCTGGGATCTTATTGATTGTGACATTAAATAAATGGCCTTGATCTTCTTTTTTTAAACACTCAAGGCTACAAGTAATGCAATCTCAAGGAAACAGAGGAGAAAGAGGCATGGGGGAAGGAGGAATGCCAGGCTTACATCCCACTGCCTCAGCAAATGGGCTCATTGTCTTTGGAAGCTAATATCTAGTCTCCTGTCAGACTGGAGAGAAGGATGAAGCCATTTTCACATGCACTTCTAATCGAGCTAGACCACTGAACTGGAGGGCTGCATGGTTGTTTTGTTAAAGGTCGTACACCATCCAGAGAAGCCTACAGGGAAGAGTGTCGAAACCCAGCTCAGACTCAATTTGCCAGTGCGCATGTCTTCCTGAGCCAACTTCGGAATGAAGGGGTTTGAGCTTACTTGCCTTTCTGCTACTGAGACAAGTGCCTGGGGTGGTCAACTTATGAAGTGAAAAGTCCTGTCCTGGCTTACAGTTTTGAAGGTTTCAGTTCTTGAACAATTGGCTCTGTTGTTTGGTGCACGTGTCAGCACATCAAGATGGAAAAGAACAAGTCAACTTGTGAGAGTGGAAAGTAAAGAGACTGGGTCCCACTATTCCAAGTAAAGAGACTGGGTCTCACTATTCCAAGTAAAGAGACTGGGTCTCACTATTCCAAGTAAAGAGACTGGATCTCACTATTCCAAGTAAAGAGACTGGGTCTCACTATTCCAAGTAAAGAGACTGGGTCTCACTATTCCAAGTAAAGAGACTGGGTCTCACTATTCCAAGTAAAGAGACTGGATCTCACTATTCCAAGTAAAGAGACTAGGTCCCACTATTCCAAGTAAAGAGACTGGGTCTCACTATTCCAAGTAAAGAGACTGGGTCCCACTATTCCAAGTAAAGAGACTGGGTTTCACTATTCCAAGTAAAGAGACTGGGTCTCACTATTCCAAGTAAAGAGACTAGGTCCCACTATTCCAAGTAAAGAGACTGGGTCTCACTATTCCAAGTAAAGAGACTGAGTCTCACTATTCCAAGTAAAGAGACTGAGTCTCACTATTCCAAGTAAAGAGACTGGGTCTCACTATTCCAAGTAAAGAGACTAGGTCCCACTATTCCAAGTAAAGAGACTGGGTCTCACTATTCCAAGTAAAGAGACTGAGTCTCACTATTCCAAGTAAAGAGACTGGGTCCCACTATTCCAAGCATCAGAAGGCCTCCCACCAGGTACTGCCTCTTACAGTTATCACCACCTCCTGATAGTGCCAACCTGGGGCCACGCTTTCCAAAACACACAGCTCTGTGTCACTCCCACGAAGGTTGTGTGGACCCATGACAATCCAGCTGTATGGGACTGTATGGACTAACGACACTCCTGCTGTACGGACTATGCGGACCAACGACACTACTGTGGCCGTCAGAGCCAAGGCACTGGCTGCACCCACAGAATCCTGAGCTGCTGTGGTAAATGTCCTTGCACTGACTCCTCTGGCTAAATGTGTGACAGCCATACAGAGAGCCAAGAGGATGCTCAGCGGATGCTGAAGGCAGCCCTCGCTCAACTCCTCCAACAGGAGAACGGGGAAGCGTTCCAGCTTCACAAAAGGCGATCGCAGGTGTCAGCTCGCCCCTTCCTGTCATGAAATGGGAAGAAATATTTAGCTGCAAGACAAAACATGTCACTGGTCCTTTGCAGGGATCCTTATCACCTGCTAAATAGCTCCATTGTGTGACTCCCAAATGCATTTTGTAACTCCACAGCTGACGTTTCTATTCAAACTCACAAAGCTCTACTTTACAAAAGTTCTCTGCCTTTCAAAATCTACTTCCCCTACCCTTTTGCAAAGCTTCAGGCAAATTCTTCTTTATTGAAAACACATTTCCTTTTTCCTTCCTGAACACTGTAATGTCCCTGCACCCTGTCTGTTTGTCTGTCAAACAGCTGTCACACAGTTGAGTTGATGCAACCTGGGGCCGAGGCTGTGTTCCAAACCCAGCCATGGGGAACAGAGCACCAGTGACACAGTGTAGGGGGTGCAGGAGCAACAGGGATTGAAGAAGAAGTAAAGCTGGTGGCTGTGACAGCGTCGGGATAATGTTGTGATGAGGAGACTGGGCACTTGGCATAGAAAACACACCATGTTCCATTCTTCAGGATCCCAGGGAAGAGCCTCACTGTTAACAGAACCCGTGGACCAACATAGAGTTGCTGGATCCTCAGAGTCTGCAAAGGAAAGGCAGGGAGATTAGCTAGGAGGTCAAAGTTCACCTGGTATATATGCAGACACACTTTAGAGATCTGTTGTCATGCTCTTTGGTTACTCATGGCCTCTTGTTTATCCTGAGGGCAGATGAGGAGAGAGGAGTCATTTATATCTCACCGCTTCAACCACCACCACCGACATCACCACCACCACCACCGCCATCACCACCACCGTCACCGCCATCACCACCATCACCGCGGCCATCACCACCACAATCACCAGCACCAGCACCACCACCTCTGAGCCACCTCTCTTGGCTTTGTGGTAAGCTGTTGTGCACTCAAGTTTCCTGTGTATTTACTTTACTGTCTATCTCCAAACTCCCACTTTTTGCTGATGTTTCTCCCTAATGTTAGGATTCATCTTTGAGTGTAAGATAATAGGGATCCAATGGATCTACTTGTATTAAGAGGCTGGGAACGAACAGGTCTAAGCATACAAAACTACTCTATTTACCACAGGGCCCTGAGCCCAGAAGGAAGAAGCAGGAGGCGTAGGAGCCTGGCTACAGTACAAATTTGAGGTCAGCCTGAGTTACATGACACCCTGTCTCAAAAACAACAACAAAAAAAAAACCCAAGACCAAACAAATAAAAACTTCAGCGCCTTAATCCAGTCTGTCTGGGATACACCCATCAGTTTTCTTTGATGCCTTTGTTCATATTAGTCTTCCCACCCTTTAATTTCCTCACTCCTGTGACCTTGTAAAGTCAAATCCAACTTTTAATATTTAAATAAAATGTTAATGCTTTCCTGTAGTATTGCATGAAGTATGATTTCAGTTTTGCTTCAACGTCATGAACAAATTTCAAAGTGACCTGAGATAGGACAGGTGCACAGAAGACAGCGAGATGCCTGGCCCTAAAAGAGGGGTCAGGTCTTGCTAGATGGAGAGAACTCAGTACCCATGAAAGTAGAGGGTCCACCTCCCAAAGACATTGGCGTTGCTAGTGGGCCACTTGCTGGTGCTGCAGGTGGCCCTGGGGTGGGGAGGGCAGCTGGCAGGAGGACCAGTTGGTGTACCTATTCCCCAAGCTCCTGCAGGATTCGCAGGCTATGTCAGAGGAGCTGGAGGTCCATCCCAGCAGGCCACAGGGAAGAGGCACTTAAGTACCTGCTGCTACCTCCAGCATTGCTGGAGCCCCAACCCAGTACCCACCGGGACGTGGAACTCCCCCTGTAGGCAGAGCAACCCCACCTCCAGGAATTAGAGCTCCTCTACCTTCCTTTTGACCTTCCTTCCCCCTGCTCGAGGGACACCTAATAGGCATGCCCCCTCCAAGAATAAGACCCTCCTCCACCAGGAATTAGAGGTCCACCTCCCCCAGGAAAGTGTCCACTGAGACCCTAAGATATGGTTGGTAAATATCAGCCCATCCTTTTCCTTGCAATGCGTCTTGTGAAACTGTGTAAACTGCAAGCTTTCTCGGCCCCTCTTACTGCATTAATTATAGCTAATAAATACGTAGAACAATTGGGAAAAAAACTGAAAACATAATCTCAAAAAATGTTCAAAATCCTTAGTCATCAGAGAAATAGAAATCAAAAGTGCCTTTAGCACCTGGGAGGTGGAGGGAGGGGGGTCAGAGATCAAGGTTTTTCTCAGTGGTGTAGAGTTAGTGTTAATCCCAATGACGGGACGAGAAAGACCACTGACAGAAATCATCACAGCCAAATTAATTAAAGCAAGCAATTAATTAAAATAAGCTTTTTATTTGTGTACACGGGCTGCATTCCTCTAAGGTGGGGTTCGAGAGTTCAGCTTTGGATGTGAGAAAGACTCGGCTTTTGCAGAGCTCAGGAGTAGGGAGTTTCTAAGTGGGGGAGGGGGAATAGGCGGGGCTACAGGAGCCAAACATAACCAGTAGTCATAAGGTAGTAATGGGTGGTCTTATAGACTTTTGAAACAATGGCAGGGTTGCAAGATGGTTATAGGCAACTTTTTGAAACAAAGACATGATTGCTATTCCTGGAACAGGCAGTACATGAGCATTTGTAGTTAAGGTTATAAGAGCATGGCCCAATCCTTTAGAGACAGAGGTTTAACCATAAACAGGAATACATTCATTTGTCTTTACTATAAGAGGGCCTTTAAGCCTAAAATGGAGGCAGGCTGGTTCATCATTAGAAGGACAAATAAAACTAAAACGAGAGTCCACCTCACACAATCAGAATGACTCCTTAGAACACACATGACAAATGCTGAGAGGATTCAGGGAAAAGGAGACTTCTCGGCTGTTGTGGGACACAAACAAGAGAAGCAGCTATGGAATACAATATGGAGGTTCCTTAGCAACAGAAAGATAGACCCAGCTTTGACCAAGGGAACCTAAGTCATTGCACCACAGAAATACCTGCTGATCCAAATTCTCTGAAGAATTCATGAGATCCAAGTTATGAAATCTGCCCAGGTGTCCAGCCAGTGGCGGCACACACCTTTAATTCCAGCATTCTAGAGGCAGAGGCAGCAGGATCTCTGTGAGTTCAAGGCCAACTTGGTCTACAAAGGGAGTTCCATGGCAGACAAGATTACACAGAGAAAGCCCGTCTCAAAAGTAAAGAAGAAAAAGAATGAAATTATGTAATTTGCAGGAGAATGAAGGAATCAGAGACCGTGATACTTAAGTGTTATGAATAAGCTACTTTCAGAAAGTCGAATGTCGCATATTTTTCTCCCATTATGTAGAACTCAGATTACACATATGCATGTGGGAACACATGAACTTGCGAAAGTCAGAGTTACATTTTAAGTTTTAGTTAGTATGCCTTAGAGATCTGTGAAACAAAAACGCCTCTGTTCTGCAAGCTCCTTGCCCAAGGACAGAAAGTTCTTGAAATCCTGGAGGCTGTTGTTTATGGGAGATAACAAAACACATGTTTACACTCCCCTAAACAAGTTTGTTTGACCCATATGCACCAGATCACATGTGCTTGATCACATGTGGGCAGGAGCTTCACAGGCTGGAGGTATGTCAGGACGTATGCTTGCCCCTGACTGGACCTGACAGGAGATACATAAGCCACTGCTAGCCATGACAAAGTGACATCTTCTGGAAACACATAGATGGATCTGGCCAGATCCCATCCACCTGGCCAGTATTTAATTAAAGCTTGCTTTACTTTGGCTTTAAAGTGTGGTGGTGGTTTTATTATTGACTGGTGTGGGGAAAAGGAGAAGGCAGTGGGCTTGAGTATGTCCAAAGCGCATCATACCTGAGTGGAAACGTCATTACGAACCCCACCACCCTGTGCAGTAAATCCACGCTAACAAATGTAGGGCTGAGAGTGCAGCTCAGTGGTAGAGCACTTGCCTAGCATCGGTGAAGCCATGGCTCTGAATCCCAGCACTGAGGAGGAGGAGGAGGAGGAGGAGGAGGAGGAGGAGGAGGAGGAGGAGGAGAGAGAGAATTTCTACCACCGGGACCAGACTATCAAAGACCTTCAGTCCACCAGTAAAGGGGTGACTTAACACGGGGTAAGTGTGGAAAGGATGCTGGAGGGAGTGGCCAGCTGTGTCGTAGCATGCCTGAAGAAACAAAGATGCTGGACAGATGGCTCAGTGGTTAAGAGGAGCAATTCCAGAGGACCAGGGTTTGATTTCCCAGCATACATGGTGGTTCACAACCCTCTGTAACTCCAGTTCCTGGGGATCCAATGCCCTCTTCTGACCTTTGTGGGCATCAGGAACACATGTGATGCAGAAAGTTACGTGTAGACAAAATGCTCCCACACAAATCTCAAAAGAAAAAAAAAAGATGAGTTAAACAATTTCATTGTCACGAGGTCATTGATCAGAAAATTTTGTTTCAGGACAAATCTGCTTTTGTGTGTAACACAGAACACACATCTATGTTTCAGTAAGTCTTGCACTGTTTTAGGTGTCCACTCAACTCAGGGTTTCTTTTTCTTCTGAGGGACCCCCCCCAACCACCCACCCGCCCGGCTAAATGTAGTGATCTGAATAACATAAATGCTATCAGTGACATTCATTTATAAAGGAGAGATTTTAATGACCATGATATTTTAAATCCCAAGCTCAGGTTTCCTATGTGAACTAATTGTTAAGAGAAAGAAAAAAAAATGTGATGAGTTTGTATGCTCATGATCACGAAGTTCTTGTCACCTTAAACAGCCTGGCATCTAGAGAAGGTCATTTCCAAAGGTCATTTTAAGGCATCACCAAGATGAAAGTTTGGGATTAGACATTCATGATCCATTCTGCTCCTGTTCCAGGGTTCCCTTGTGTTGCTCAGGGAGCTGTACAGTTTCACATTGCTTGAAATAATGAGGAAGTTCCCTGTTTCAGTTAAAACAAATTTACAGCTTCTCACCAGGAAAAGAAAAATCCGCCTTCCCCATAAATTAGTCAGTACTTAGAAAGGTGTGGAATCCACATGCAAAGAGGATTGCAACACGTTGAGAAAGCACAATGAAACCTCAACACCCCGTCTGTGGTGCTGAAGGATGGTGTAGGCACCACCTTCTGTGTGAAAATATGCAGAACCCGTGCCCACACGTGCCCCCCGAACTCCGACTTCAAGTCTCAATGTCTCGTGCTTTAGTGTATAAATCGACAGTCTGTGGAACAGTCTCACAGTTGGAGGTCATTGGTCTTATTGGCATTCACAGACACAGCTCTCAGACAAAGCTAAGTTTTCCTCACAACTCGGAAATCGGGAACTCAGATTTCTTCAAGACATTGTTCCTTGCCAGTCACTATCTCTGCGATGTGAGTAGCTTTGTTATTACCCAGCCAACTAAAACAAGAAATGTAATGCAATTGAGATTTGGATAATTTGGAGTTTGTAACACAGAAAGTAAAAACCCAGAGACAGATATTGGGGTTCAAGCTGATGGTTAGATAAGCAAGCAGACAAGTCATTAGCTCTACCTCTACCCGGGCTGAATGATTCTGCCCTCAACATGGCTGGAGACTAATTGCTCAAACATGGATGGAGACCAAAATCCCCCAGACGAAATATCTGTTCCTATTTTATATACTTCAAGTGCTGGGATTAAAGGCGCGTGAGCCCAAGTGCTGAGATCACCATTGTGTGAGCGTTTCCCTTTTAGAGTGGATCAATTTCATGTAGCTCAGTGTGGCCTTGAACTAACAGAGATTCATCTGCCCCTGTCTCTTGTGTCCTGGAATTAAAGGTGTGTATCGCCTCTGCCTGGCTCTATGACTGGCTAGTATAGCTGCTGGGATTAAAGGTGTGTATCGCCTCTGCCTGGCTCTATGACTGGCTAGTATAGCTGCTGGGATTAAAGGTGTGTATCGCCTCTGCCTGGCTCTATGACTGGCTAGTATAGCTGCTGGGATTAAAGGTGTGTATCGCCTCTGCCTGGCTCTATGGCTTGTGGCTAGCTTTGCATTCTGAACCCTTAGGCAAGCTTTAATAAATCATAAATAATATATCACTACAGGGATTTTATATTTATTTTTATTATTTAAAAATTATGTGTATATGTGGGGCTGGGGTAGGCGTAATGGGCGTGTGGAAGCATATGATCTCAGAGGTCAGAAGAGGGCTCTGGATCACATTGGAGCTGGAGTTAATGTGGTTATATACCCAGTGACATGGATGCTGGGAACTGAACTAAGGCTCTCTGTAAAAGCAGTATGTGCCCTTAACCCCTGAGCCTTCTCTCCACTGTCTTGCTTTTGTTTTTATAATTGTTTTGGAGACAATCTCATATACTCCAGATTGTCCTCAAACCAGTTATAAAACCAAGACTAGCCTTAAATTCACAATCCTGCTGCTTCTACCTTCCAAATGCTGGGATTAGAGGCATATGCCAACATGTTGCCAATTGATGGACATGATGAATATTCCATAATTATTATTAGAGAAATTTAGTAAAAGTTCCATTAACCCTGTTTTGTTTGAGCAGTGAACACCTAGCACAAACTTTTGATCAGTAATCAACAATTGGTCTTCTGAATTCCAAAGTGTATGTTGACCAGTGTAACACTTATAAATGAAATCAACAGTAAACTAAAAAAAATGAAAGTGTGTGTGTTGGGGGGAAGAAGTCAGCTTTGTTGTTAAGCTTTCCACTTTGATTTTTTTCTTTTCTTGGCTGGAGTCTCTTACTAACCCATAGCTCACAAGGTGATTTTGCCTAGTGAACCCAGTGATCCACCTATCTTATATTCCTGCTCCAGTATTGGAATTACAAATGCACCATCATACCTGGCTTGTTTCTGCTTGTATGTGTGTGTGTGTGTGTGTGTGTGTGAGAGAGAGAGAGAGAGAGACAGAGACAGAGACAGAGACACAGAGACAGAGAAAGAGACAGACAGAGACAGAGACAGAGAGAGGAGAGAGAAAGAATGAGCTTTGGCCCACCAGCTTGCAAGCCGAGTGCTTTGCTTCCCAGCCCTCAAATATGTTTTAGAAAGTAAGGGACTTGTTCAGCACATGGAAAAGTCCTTCTTTGCCAAGCACTGCTCTGGTTGCTGAGGAGGGTAGAGTCAGGGACTCTGAGCAGCTTGGGACTGTACTCTTGGTGTAGCAGAGTGACCCCATTATGGAGTCATAGATTCTGGCAAAGATCCAGGGCGTGTGAGTGAGAGGCAAGAGCTCCACCGCGATGACACAGCAGGCAGCGTGGTTTTCCTGTGTGTTTCTGCCAGCTTCCTGTAAACCTCGGCTTCTGTGGGGATGACAGGGAAGCTAGGTGGATGGACATGATCGTCGCTGGAGGAGGAATTCTGGGTTCGGAGAATTTGTCGCTTTCAGAGGCCATGGTGATGAGGCTGTTGCTGGTCCAGGGGAAGACATGACCTCATCTCTCCAAGGTGGCTTGCTACAAACAACACCCTAACAACCAGCCCAGCAGAAACTGTGAGAGCCCCGCATTTTCACTGTGACCAGCACAGGCAGCACAGGGTCTCTCCCAGAGTCCTGTGGCAGCTGGCCTGTCCCAGTTAAGGAACTCGGTTTCAGGCTGCTTCCCTCCATCAGAGGCACCACTGGCATTAACCCTGCACGTGTGCTAGCCTCTGCTTCATATTTTCCTTTTGTGCTCCCGTTGCTACGGCTTCTGTTTGCGTTGCCAGCATCACACTTGTTCTTTGCCTGCATCCCAGGAACCACACTACTCTCCTAAAGGCTGCACCGAGTCACTCAGTGAATAACCAAGGAGTGAATAGCCAAGGAGTGAATAATCAAGGAGTTTCTTCAAAGTAATAAAACCCAGTTCAGGGATGCTTTTTGCCCCATGAAAGCCCAAGGACATAGTTTCGTCTGGGCCAATACGTATCGTGGGGTCTCCCTGAGCGAGGCTTTGTGACCCTGGGTTTCCAGACAGCTATCACATAGTCATCGAAGGAGACGACAGCTGTCTGCCTTCTCACCTCTTTTCTTCTATCTTCAGCTTCAATTTCTCTATTCTCTTCCCTTTGTTCTCTGCGCTTTGTAGGCCCAGGCTGGCCTGACGCTATCTGTGTGGCCCATGCTGCCCCAGAACTTGGAGCCCTGACTGCTGGGATAGCAGGCTTACACCACCACACCTGGCTTGTTCTTCACAGCATGACTGTGCACGCACTTTTGCTTTGTGAAGAATTCAGAAAAAGAAAAGATACAGATTTGGTGATCCAGTCACAAGAAGGGTTGCAAGGAGCCATCATTGCCTGCACTTTCTCAAGACAGAACCGTGTATTACGGGGAAAGAGTGAGTGACTGAGGACAGAGTGAGGATGCTTAGATGAAGGTGTCTAACGGGCGACCTCAGGAGGCTCTTTCTCTATCTCCAAATAAGATGATGTGGGGCATTAATAAACATTCCTCACTGTTCTCTGGATCCCAGTGGTGCTCGTTATGGTAAATCGGCTTGTCTACACGCTATCCCTGATAATGGGGAGCTCAGTAACCAGCCACATATTGAGGAATAGAATTAAGAACATACCAGAAGAGAGGGAGGAAGGTTGGAATGAAGTCGGGGTTAGTGGACAGCTGCTATGTTGACATAGTTAATTTCTAAATATGTCAGGATGTCTGCACATGACACATGGTTGAAGGAGATGTACGGATATGTACATATATTTTACGGAAATAATTATCTCTGAATATTAGATAAAAGATACAATAGTTTTAAAAAGCTAAAACAGTCACTTTCTCACTGGTTTCATAATGTCACAAGGCTATATGGTCTATGTGGGAAAGAAAAATGTTGGGTAAGTGAAGGAATTTATGAGAAAACTACATAGTCTCTGAAGGAGAATTAAAATAAAAGAAATGAATGCCACTCTAATACAATGCCTTTGTCATATTACATTAGAAAAAAAGTCACTGACAAGTCCAATAAAGTAATTTTTGTATTCTATTACAGTACAATGGTATATATGTGGAAATGGATTTAGGTAGGTATGTGGGGTTGGGGAAGAAACTAGAAGAAAGAAAGCTCTGCACAGAGAATAACAAGTAGAAAAAATCCAACATTTTGCTATATATAACAATTGCTAAGAATTATCACGTCAGATTCTCAAGGAGAGATACGTGCTGACAGAGGGTCTGGATCTTCAGACAAAGCACCCAGGTTGTCTTGGGACGAAAACCATGATCTCAGCCTCAGTCTAAGGCCATCATGCCAACACAGACGTTAGCCTTGAGTATCAGAGTGTGAACTGATCGTACAGAAATCCTTCAGATTTCAGAATACAAAAGCAAATTGTGGAGTCCACACAAAGGTGCTGCTGGAGTCAAAGCTACAGACATGGGCCGAATACACAGTTCATCCAGAGTTTCCAACAAATAATTCAACCAAGGCTGGTCATGGTGCCATGAGCCTTTAACCCCAGCACTCATGAGACAGAGACAGGTGGATCTTTGTGAGTTCAAGCCCAGCATGGTCTATACAGCGAGTTCCAGGCCAGTCGAGGTATATAGTGGGAACTTGTTTTAAAAGAGAAAAGCCAATTAAGGATCATTGTTAGCTAAGGCAATCCCAACATTTGTCGTGCAGCTCCAGGTGGATTGAATTTCTAAATTATCTTTTATAGATGCCTACCATGTTGAGAAATAGCCCTTCATGGGGTAAAGGTTGTAGCTGACTGGTAGAGTACTCACTTAACACCCCAAGATGGGTGCTTATTACTGGGGGGGGCGTGCGGGAATCACCTTTCTTCTTGGAAATAAATGAGTCACCTCTTGAGTTAGTTCAAGGTCACTGCCTGGCTGAACTGACTGAAGCTAACCACCCTGGATATCCGGCTGCGACTGTGCAGCTTGCAATGAAGCAAGCGCTAGACCACTGCGCTAGACCACTGCGCTAGACCACTGCGCTAGATCACTGCGCTAGACCACTGCGCTAGACCACTGCGCTAGACCACTGCGCTAGACCACTGCACTAGACCACTGGCAAGAAGAAACCCTGCAGGAAACCGAAGAAATCCAACAGGCATTGGAGAATCGTGAGTCATCTTTGGCACATTCCAAAACGTATCGCCAGCACAGTTTTGGAGGCCAAGAAATGAGAAAGAGTGGATGAGGATGTACCTGGTCCAGCACTGAGGGATAATTGGACTAACATGGACTGAGCTCCAGTAGCCTTTTAGTGAGCTCACTGATGAAACGTTTCTTAAGTATTTCGTGTCTTCATGAATCATGGCAGTCAAATTTGGATTGGTACGTTAATGTTATCATTTGTCACAGTTCTGAACAAGTGAGTGACATTGCTTGCTAGGCCATCACAGTTTTTTCCAAGTGATAGGAATAAATAGACACATCCAGCCCTGTCATTAGGAGTCGCAGATGGGGAGACACAATCCACATTACACATACACACGCAAGTAGTGTCATTTCTGCACACACCCACTTCCCCACTTCCTCTAGAAACTTGAAGGGAGAAGTTTGTTGCTTTAAACCCCTCTTTTCTTTTCTTTCTGACTTCTAGCCCTCCATCATCCTCAGTCTTGTGATGAATTGAAATCTTTAGATCATTTATAAATCTCACGGTGATTTGGGACACAAACTTTAGCAGAAGTTGCAGGGGAAGAAAGGAGGGAGGGCTCTGGGTCTCTTTCAGAAAAAAAAAAACAGGAACCTGCTAACCAAGTAAGACGGGGAGAGGAAGAGGAGGGGTTCGGCAGTTCTTGTCTGAGGAAGGACTGTGCAGGAACGTTTTAGGATGAAAAGGAAAGGCTGCCAAGGAAAAGGTGTAGCAGAGATTCAGGGTCAAAGAGGGACTTAACTAACGCCTACACAATGAAAACCCAAGCCAAGTATCTGTGCAAGTGTGCAGCTTAATGGAGCCTGCCCTAAGAGTTCTGCATTGCTGTGCAGGACAGGCAGCAATGTGAGAAAGTATGGAGCAGAGGGACTGCACCGTAGCCTAGGCACGCTGCAAACTGCATAACTGCATAACCACCTTTTTCACTCTTCTCTGTTCGTTTGCACGTGTGCGTGTGCAAGTGCGTGCATGCGTGCGTGTGTGTGTGTGTGTGTGTGTAGGATAAAGAAGGCTGGCAGAGAGGCGTTCTGAGCTGCAAGCTAATTAGTAGCAGAGATAAACTAGAATTTAAGGCCTCCTGACTCATAATTTATGATCATATCCCCTTGGTCACTGTTAAGAACCTTTTACATCCACATGTTAAGTGTAGGTTGGAATTAAGCGCTGCCACTTGAGGCTGGAATGAAGAAGACACACGAGAGTGCAGTGAAGCATGAGACAGCATGGTAGCGTGCTCTTCTAGCATGTGCAAGGCGTGGGCTCCATCCCAGCACCGCCGCAAAACATACAGCTCAAAGAGAGCCCGGCACTGCTGCAAAACATACAGCTCAAAGAGAGCCCAGCACCGCCGCAAAGCATACAGCTCAAAGATGCAGTTGGTTTTCCCATGGTTTCCTAATGCTTCTCTCACAAGTTGATGTCTCGTAAGAAATGTACATTTGGGGCCTGGGAAGGTGGCTCAGTGGTTAAAGAGTTTGCCAGACAAACCCAGGGCCCACATGGAAGCTGGCCACATTTGCAGGCCTTTGTAATCCCAGTGCTGCCACTGAGAAATGGGAGGTGGATGCGGGAGAGAATCTCTGGAAGCATGCAGGACAGATACTGTGGCTTACACAGTGGCCAGCCACCAAGAGTGCCTGTCACAAACGTGGTGGAAGGCAGAACCAACACCAGAAGTTAGCCTTTGTCCACTTCATATACACCATGGTGGGTGTGTGCCCATACACACACACACACACACACACACACACACACACACACACACGGGGTCTTGCTATGTAGCACAGGTTGGCTTCCAATTCACCATTTCCCCACTTCAGCATCCCAAGTGCAGGTTTACAGATGTGCAGCTCATACCATTCCTACTCAGTCACACACCAGCTTCACCCATTGTGCTACAGCCCTAAAAATGGCTAATTGGCTTCCTATCTCTACTGATTTGACCATTCCAGACATCTTATGTAAGAGGAATCACACATGATGGGTGATTTTTCGTGATTGGTTTCTTTCATGTAACATATGGTTTTCAAAGTTCAGCTAGGTTATAATACATTTCAGTACCTCATATTTTTTATGGCCCAGGATTATTGTATTTTCTTGGTGATGTCAATTTTTTATTCATTAGTTGGTAGGTATTTGGACTGTTTTAATTTTTTGCTCTAATGAAAAACACTGCCATGAACATCTATGTACTTGTTCTTATGCGAACTTATGTTTTCTTTGCCTAGGAGAGAACCTGTCAAACCATTCACCAAAGCACAGGCAACACATTACATTCCCACAAGTAACACGAGATGGTTGGAAATTTATCACCTTTTCCCCAACAGGTGTCACTGTCTAATTTTTTTTAATAGCAGCCTTCCTTCCTATTGGGTGGGAAGTGGTACCTCATTGCAGTTTTGACTGACATTTCTCTGACGTTTATCTTTCATATGCTAATTTTTATCATTGAAAATAATAATATAAATCAAACAACCCGTGCAAGTTAAGCATCGATATGGAGGCTGATGGAACACAGAACTTGCTGACATCAATATGAATGATTGTTGAAGAGAGAATAACTTTTTAAAAGATTTATTTACTTGTGTGTGTGTGCGCGCGCGCGTGCGCACGCACACGTGCGTGTGTGTGGATGTGCACATGTGTGCATGCATGCACATGCTTGCACTTGCCCATAGCGGCAAGAAGAGGGATCATATTCCCTCGACGGGAGCTGCAGACAGCTGTGAATTTCCAGCATGGGCTGAGAGCTGAACTGCAGTCATCTGAAAGACTGCCAGGAGCTCGGAACCGCTGAGCCATCTTTCCATCCTCTAGAATAATCTCCTCCTTAAGGAGTGCATGTATCTTAAGATACACACATATATACATATTTGGGACAAAACTGCGCAAAGCATACAGCAAGCGTTTTATTCAGACACTGAGAAGGGGGAACTGTTAGCAGATCACTAATGTAACTGCGAAATCTGAGAGCAGCCAGTTTGCAATTGGAAGGATGCTGAGGTTGCTCACAAACCAGCGAAGGGCGACTGTAACCGTTTCAGCGGTGCAACACTTGCACCTGTTAGAAACAGTGAGGTTGAGGGGTGGATGCTCTCCCTTGATAGTTTCAAATGGAGAGGCCATAAAATCCAGGACAGAACTTAAGGAGAAAACAATTACTCTAAACCTGCATTCTTGAAAATACGAGCCTGATCTAGGAAAGAATGCCGTCATTCAAATTCACTTAAGCTTTGCAGAGATTATTTATTGAGTCAGTTTCAGCTCAGTGTAACCATTCCTCCTTGGAAAAGAGTAGTGGTGCCAGAAAAAAAATTACATGACCATGAACGGATCTGGATCTGCACAAAGAGGGGAGTGGAGGCCACAGCTGCCTGGAACCGGAGAAGCAATCGTGTCTGTTTTCTTCCCTCGTTTCTCTGTATTGTTTTGGGAATTCTCTCTTTATCTGTGCGTGTAAAGGGGCCCGGAACGTCAGCAGAGCTCCAAGACAAGATGCCAAATACACGTCACATGTGTTTGCCTTCCCACAGCCTGAGAATGAGTGAGCAAGTAGCCAGAGTACCCAAAGAGCACAGTGGGGATGGCAGGGGGGATGGACGGGCGTGGGGGGTACACGGAGCGGGGGGGCACGACCTCTAGGAATCAATGATGCTGCAACAGGAAAGCCAAGAACACAGACGCGGAAGGGAAGCGGAGAGGACAGCATCCAGCCGGGGGCTGCTCGGGAGCCAGCTACCCCAGAGTATGCAGGTTTGAGTAAGGCGTGTCCTCCACAGGCTCATGGATGTGGACACTCTGTCTCCAAGTTGGTAAAGCTTTGGGGGACGACGTTATGGAACATTTAGAGATGAAGCCTTGCCGGAGGCGGTATGTCACGGGGGCAGTTTGAGGGATCGATGCTCCACCCCATTTCCAGTTTGTTTTCTCTGCTTTGAGTTTGCAGTTGTGGGTGTGATCTCTCAGGTTTTTTTTTGTCGGGCCGCCCACTGCCACGCCTCCCCCACCGTTATGGAGTCCCTCTCGGGAAACATAAGCCAAAATAAACTTTATTCCATGAATCGCTTCTGGTCATGGTGTTTTACCACAGCGACGTAAAGTAACAAAAACGGAGGAGACAGCCACAAACTCAAGGGAAGCCTGCAGCATGCAAGCCCTCCGGGTGGTGACAGACTCCTGTGCCAGCCGCCTGGAAGCATTGGATCCAGTGTGGAGCTGGGTGTGGCGGCACAGACCTGTGATCCCAGCGCTCTGGTATAGTGATATATTATTTATGTTTTTATTTTTTAATATATCATTATACTCTGGAGGATGGCATAGGGGGAGCCTGCACTGTGAGAACAACCTGGGTCCAGTAGTGAGTTCCAGGCCAGTCAGGACTACAGAATGAGAGCCTGTTTCAAAAACGGAAATACAGAAAGGAAGGAGGCCTACTGTGTGTGTGTGTGTGTGTGTGTGTGTGTGTGTGTGTGTGTGTGTGTGTTTGGGGTAGGGGTGGTTTGAGAAGATTCCTCTTGGTGGCAGGATAGCAACGAAGAAGAAATACCTCACACGGCTGCTGTACCCCAGAGTGGTAAAGAAGGGGAGCCATCTTCGGAGAGGACCTGTGACAGGGATTAAGTGACTCCAAGGATTGGAAACACTGAGCGTCAGTCACCAGTCAGGCACCCTGGGCACACACGTCACGGCGACCGGGAAGTGTCACGAGAAAGAGCTGTGGAGAGAAGAGTCTACTGCAGAGAGCAAGGCAGCGGGGTGGGTGATCCGCAGCACGCCCCTGTGCTGATGGCCCAGGCTGGTTCCGGTTCACCGAGGCGGAGGACACATACATGTGGGAACTCTGACACTGCGGTCCACGTGTTGCTCTGTTGTGCGGCGTCCCCTCCGCAGAGCAGAGCCCAGCCATCTGGATGTTCCCTGTGCTCTTCAAGGCGCTGAGAAATACAGAGGACAGTGCACAGACGCGGAGCCTCTGTGGCCAGTAGGGACCTGCATGGCCTACATCAGGGAGGGTCGCTAGGGCTAGCTGTGTGCCCATGAAAAGAAACACATCCTTAGAGCGAGTTTAGCTCTGCTAAACACAGCGTGCATTTCACTGGCCCAGTTCACAGGGAGCAATACACTTAAATGTAGACACACGTGGAGATGAGACATTTCATTTTTATGCAAATGGTTGATTTTTGAAGGTGGCCTTGGGGAATCTCAGGAGTGGGAGGGCAAACAAAACTAGCCAAAACTAGCCAGGTTCAGTGACAGACTATGCCTCAAAATATAAAGTAGACAGTGACCAAGAAAGGTACCCAGTATCAACCTCAGGCCTCTGCAACACACACACACACACACACACACACACACACACACACACACGTCATACATATAGACACAACACACACACACATACAACACACTCACAAGTCACCCACCCACACAACATACACAACACACATACATACACAGACAAGTCACACACACAATACATACAACAAACACATACACATACACACACAGAGGCTTGCTTGTGTACTCACACATATATACATACATATATACACATATATAAGATATACACACATACAAAAACTGAAACATTTCAATATATTATCACAGATAAAGATTTCCAACTAGTACTCTAATAGCTCAGGAAATAAAGAATTGACATATGTTATTATACCAAAGAGAAATTTTTCTGCACAGCAAAAACAGTGAAGAGTCAGAATACAGATTGGGAGAAAATCTGTCAGTCATTCTGTCAGAGCATCAGTGTCCAGAGTATGTAGAAAAATATAAAAAAGTTAATCCCAGCAGTCAGGATGCAGAGGCAGCTGGATCTCTGAATTCAGGGCCAGCCTGGCCTGCGGAGTAAATTCCAGGACAGCCAGGGCTACACAGAGAAGACCTGCTTGAAAACCAAGACAAAACAAAACAAACAGACAGCGTTCAACAGGTTTTGGCACTGAAGATGAGTAGGCCAACTACACTGTGGGAGGGAAAAGTGGAGACAGAGCCAAACCAAAACTACGTTGCATTTCCATCTCACGTCTGTCAGAGTGCCTATCATCAACAAAGCAAAGAGTAGCAAATGCTGGTGACAATGTGAGGACAAGCCTTCTATGTCCTCGGCAGAAATGTAAATCAGTGTCAGTACTAGATGAGACAGTATAGAGGTTCAGAAAACTAAAAATAAATCTAGCATATGCTCCTGCTACAGCACCCCTGGGTATGTACTCACAGGAAACAAAGTCAGTGCGTAGAAGAGATATATCTCAACGCCACGTTTACGGGACGATATTTTCAATAGTCAGCCAAGGATTCAGCACAGCTGCTCATATGAGCAGGTGAAAAAAACGTAATTTATATACATAATGGAGTTTCAGTCAGCCTTAAGAAAGAACTAAAGCATTTTATATGCAGGGAAATGGATGGGTTTAGAGGCCACTGTATCAAGCAAGGTAAGCCAGATGTGGAAAGACTTGCATTTCACATTCTGCTTATAAGTGGATTCTAGAATAAACAACGTTGACCTGAAAATTGTAGGGGAACTGCTCGGGAAAGGTGAGGACAAGAGGGATTGGATGGTGGGGACAAGTAGAGGAAGAGAGGGCAGCTGCAGGGGCAGATATAATCAAGGCACAATAAATGCCTGCATGGAAATGTCACAGTGAAACTCATGGCACACACAACTCATAGCCATTAATAATCAATACTAAAAATAATGAGGAAAAGAGCACTGTTCATTACTATAAAACCTGTGCACTATAAACACAAAGGCATGCTGCCTTTAGTTGCCATGCTGCAAATAACAACATATCCATATACTTAAACCTTGGACATGTCCTAAGTAAAGGTTAATTTCATTCATATCATACATTAAAGAATCAATAGTAATGTCGATAAATTCACCTAAGGATGGAAAATAAAATTTTGTCAATGTTTTATTCCTTAAGTCCTTTCCTGCATCCTCACTGTTTTCTAGTCTAGTAAACTTAACTTGCAAATTAATGGAAAAACGGGTTTCTGGCTTACACATTTCTCACAAAAAGGAAACCCACATACAAATCTCATAGAACTGCAGCAGATACTATACACGGGCACAAAGGATCATGGGTCATTCACTCAGAGAATTTTAGCACACCCTCCCCGGACGTGGTCCTCTCAGAGCACAGGCTGCCAAGAGGAAGTGATATTAGCAATATAAAGGGACTGATTGTAAGGTAGACGTTTTCACGTAATATGTTTAAGAGGACAGAGAGAAGGGTGTATATAAGTTGATGTTTATCCAGAAAAGTCTTTCTAGAAAAGGCAAGTTTGAGAGGAGAACCAGAGAATATTTTCCTAAGCCAGAGGCAAAGGAATTAAAGAGATTAGCAATAGACAGAATGCATCTTATATTCAAAGACAAACAAGCCAGTAACACATCTGGAGAAAGGCCTGTTACTGGGTGTTTTTGAATGTGGGTTCTGTGTGCCAGGGCATTGGGCTGCTGAGAGAGAAAACTGCCAATGGAGCTGGTCACAAATTGCCTTGTTTATGCCATGCTGAAAAGAACTGAGTTTCCTAGGCTACAACTATCCCAAAGAAAGCCTTTAACATGATGAATGTGATTTGGTGTTTTATACCAAAGGTCAACAGTCTTTGGTGAAAAGTAGGATTATATGTACTCACAGTGATCAACTTCTGTCAATCATAGTGGCAGATGTTTATATGCCGTTGACTGTGCAGCAGCTATGGTTTCCGTGTTCTCGGTATATTAACTGATTGACTCAAGCCATCTCTAGTTTGTGTCCATGGACTGCTGTTGCCTTAAGAGACAACGCCCTGGCTGGTAGAGTCTCTGTGCTCTGTTTAGTTTGGGTTCCCAGTATCTCCTTACAGACCACTTGAGATTAGAGTGTGTAACTTACTTGGATCTTGTTGGAATTTGGGTAATTACAGAAGAGATATAACCATGTGTGGTAGTTTGAATGTAAATGACTCCCCCCATAGTCTCATAGGAGTGACATTATTAGAAGGTGTGGCCTTGTTGGAGTAGGTGTGGTCTTGTGGGAGGAAGTGGTCACTATGGAGGCGGGCTTTTGAGGTCTCATATATGCTCAAAATACCGCCCAGTGTCTGAGACCACTTCCGGTTCCCTTTGGATCAAGGAGTAAGGACTCTCAGCTCCTGTTCCAGCACTGTGTTTGCCTGCACGCCACCGTGTCATACCATGATGATAATGGACTAAACCTCTGAAAATGTAGTCACCTCAATTACATGTTTTTCCTTTATGAGACGAGATGGTGTCTCTTCACAGCAATAGAAACCTAAGGCGCCCTGGGAGATACAGCTTATACACACACTCATATTCTCATGCCTTTCTTGAATCAGGCAGGCATTTGGAGTGATGTAGGCATTAATTCCCACCCAAACGATTCCACACTTGCCCTTTATTTGGAATCAAAATCAGCCACTTCCAGGCCTGGGTGGGAGACTTTTCCCCTGTTGCCCATTCTTGTTCCCAGTTCTTGTCTTGATGTTTTCTGAGCAGGACATGATTGGCAGGAAGGGACTATGTCTCCTTTAATAGAAGCATCACTCTCACATTTGCCTTCATGGTCCCAAGATTTAAGACCGGAGTAGTTAGTTTGATCCAGTCACTGTAATCACCAGACTCAGTTTTGGTGGGATTTGTAATCTGACAGATTGGATTTTTGTGCTGCTGTGGTTGGATTTCAAATTGTTGCTTTTAGATACCTGAAGTTAAGTGTAGCCTCCCTCGTAAGAGAATGTGATTCTCACCTCTCAACATAATTTAAGAATTTAATAAGCATGCTATATTTAATATTGCTTAATTACATATGCTTCTTTTGTTTATTCTTCACAGCTTAATGGACTGGTTTTCATGGATAACAGTTCAACTAGGTGCTCCTGAGACGTCATAGTTCCTGCCCTTGGAGAAGGCGCACTTTGCTCCAAGAACAGACATGTGAAAGGCGATAGAAACTCAGTCCTACAAGTGCCATAGAGTGGGTTTTGTTTGGGTTAGGCTCATTTGTAGCACAATCCAGTTAGCAATAAACCACCTGGAAGCAGAGGACCAGAGGCGAGAGAAAGTGTCCAGGAAAGGGTCATGTTTGCTCTAGATCTCGGCAAACAGGGGCTCTGTGCCAAGGAAAAGAGGGAAGGCATTTCAGAGGAGAGAGAGAGAGAGAGAGAGAGAGAGAGAGAGAGAGAGAGAGAGAGAGAGAGAGAGAGAGAGAGAGAATGTGTGTGTGTGTGTGTGTACACATACACATATGTCTGTGTCTGCATATAGCCACGTATACACATGAAGATATGGGACAATTGACATGTTGGATCTTTGAAGCAGTTATGAGTTGCTGTGAGGAATTAGTAGGAAGGCAATGGTCATGTCATGGGAAGCATATTATATCTCGGCACAAAGAGAGGCTCGTACTGTGCCAGCTGTAAAGGGTGGCATTTGGTAGTGTGGTAGAGTCACATGATCTTATTTGCAGTTTTGGTTCAGTCAGTCCGGCAGTAGTTTGCTTGGGGGAGGTGAGATGCTGGGGATGATTTGACACTTAAAGAGCCGTTTAACAACCCATGGGGAAAACTGAGAGGGGGCCTGAATGCATCGGCAGTAAATAGGATGAGAAGAATGGGGAAACATAAGCGAGTATCAAGGGAAAATTGATGGGACCTGGTGACTTGATGGGTAGAGGTGCAGGGAACAGCCCTGGATAATTTAGGAAGAACGAAGGCTCTCATTTGGGGTCTCTGAACTTGCAGGGCCTGCAGGACACACAGGTGGAATTGTTTATGATTTGTTTTTATTTAATGTGTGTGTGTGTGTGTGTGTGTGTGTGTGTGCACTTATGCATGCAAATGCCATGCCACAGAAACCAGAGTCTTCACAACCCCTGGAGACAGAGTTACTGTGAGACACTTGATGTGGGCACTGGGAACTGAACTCAGGTCCTCTGCAAGAGCAGTGTGTACTCCTAACTGCTCAGCCATCCTGCTAGTCACCACAGGTAGAATATAATATGGTTTACAGGTATGGAACTCAGTGAGAAGCTTATTGTTGGCTTTGTCTTCGTGGTGCCAGGGCTTGAACCCATGCTAAACAGGCACTCCACGACTGAACTATGTATATCCCTAGCCATCTTTCTCCTTTCTGTTTTGAAGCAGAGTCTCACTCAGCTGAGTGGGCTGGTCTTGAGCTCAGGCTGTAATCTAGACTTGAACTTGCGATTAGAGACCTTCTGTTTTCCCAGTTGGCCTAAGAATAGAGACATTAAGAACGATTCTCAAAATACACAGAGTTACAGCAGAAGAAGCAGGGCAGGAGCAGGACAGAAGAGCATGAGGTACTGCTGAAGCCACTGGACGCAGGTACAGCCTCACTAGGAAATTCAGTATCATCAGACTCTTAAGGAAGTGGGATGTAGCTGAGTCAGCAGTGCTGGCTAATGAGCTGGAAGCCTTGGGTTTCATCCCTAGCAGCACATGAACAGAGTGTTGGTGGCACGTGGCTGGGATCTTGGCATTTGGGAGGTAGAAGCAGGAAGGTCTGAAGTTCAAAGTCACCCTCAGTTACACAGCCAGTTCGAGGCCAACATGGACTAGTGAAACCCTGTCACATACAAAACAAAGCCCAGCGTTATGGGAGAAGCACCTAGGGGCCCTCTAAGCGATGCCACCAAGATTCTTGAGTTCCCGGAGGCAGAAATGTCACCTGTGCAAGCTCTCTGTCTCATTCTCTCACCTCACCGCCTCCAGCGCTCATGCCTGGCCTTCCTTGTACATTGTAGGTGAACACTAACTGACAGGCAATATCAACGATGCCCGTAAAACCAGAGAACATAGAGGTTTTCTTCCACAAATCACAGAAACAGACTGCCTCTACCTCCTCCATAGAATAATGATAAGGACAAGAAAAAAAACATAAAAACTTTCAGTTGTGGTGTCATGAAAGCTGGCAATTTCTATAAAGTCCAAGCACACTACACTCGTAAAACTAAAAGTTAATTGAAAACTTCTTCACTGTGCCTCTTACGGAGTTAGTGTTAGCCTCTCACCAAGTAATAAAAAATGACATCTACTTATCATCAGAAGTTACCTGCTACATCCCATCTACCTCGACAAAGAAAGAATCTAATGAACTTTTTAAATTTACATTTTTAAAATGAAGTTTAAAAATATTTGACAGATGGGGATTAAAATACTGCTTTTTAAAAGGGAAAAATCAAGCTACAAAATAATCCAATTAAAAAATGGGGTACAGATCTGAACAGAGAATTTCCAATAGAACAATCTCAAATGGAGGTAAGACACTTAAGGAAATGCTCAACACCCTTAGTCATAAGGGAGATGCAAATCAAAATCACTCTGAAATTCCATCTTACACCAATCAGAATGGCTAAAATAAAATAAAAAATCCACCAATGACAGCTTATGCTGGAGAGGATGTGGAGAAAGGGGAACACTTTGAGAGTGCAAACTTTTATAGTCGCTGTGGAAATCAGTATGGTGGTTTCTCAGAAAATTAGGGATTGATCTACCTCAAGACCCAACAATATCACACATTCACACCACAAGGGCATTTGGTCAACTATGTTCATAGCAACATTATTCGTAATAGCCAGATCTTGGTAACAACCTAGATGCCCCTCAATTGAAGAGTGGATAAAGACATTGTAGTATATTTACGCAATGGAGTACTACTCAGTGGTAACAAACAATGACATCCTAAAATTTGCAGGCAAATAGACAGAACTAGCAAAAAAAAAATCATGAGTGAAGTAACTCAAGGCCAGAAAGACAAATATGGTATGCACTCATTCATAATTGGATACCAGACATTCAGCAAAAGATACCCAGCCAACAATCCACAAACCCAGAGAAGCTTGAACCCTCTTCCAGAAACAGATGGAAGCAGATGCAGAAATGCACAACTAACCAATGGGCCAAGCTCCTAGAGAGAGGAGCCATAATATGAACAAAGGAGTCAAGACCATGATGGGGAAACCCACAGAATCAGCTGACCTGAGCTAGTGAGAGATCACTGACTCAGGTCTGACAAAATGGGAACCTGAATAAGACCGAACTAGGTGACAGTGGAGTGACTAGGACATTATATGAGGCCACTGGCAGTGGGTCCAAGATCTAACTCTAATGCACAAACTGACTTAGTGGAGCCCATTCTATATGGAGAGATTCCTTGTTCAGCCTAGACACAGGGGTGTGGGGGTGGAGAGGTGCCTTGGTCCTGCCTCAACGAGATGATGGGACAGACTTAGTAGACTTCTTAGGGGAGGCCTTACCTCTCTGAGGAGCTGATGGGAGGTGGGGGCTGGGGGTGCTGGAGAAGAGGAGGGGGAACTGGGACTGGAATGTCAAAAACAAATTGATAAAATTAATTTTTAAAAAAGCATGCACCCAATTAAGAATTATTTAATGTTGACGCAGGCTGGAGAGTTGGCTCAGCAGTTAAGAGCACTTGTTGCTTGAGCTCCTGCAGAGAAAACTGTGATTAAGTTCCTTCCCAGAATCCACAAGGCAGCTCTCAACTGTCTAACTCCAGTTCCAGGGGATCCAATGCCTTCTTCTGGCCTCTCTGGCTATCAGGCATGTTTATGGTACATGCATATACTTGTAAGCAAAACAGTCATACACATAAAATGAATCAAATAAATCTTAGAAAAGAGAAATATTTAAGCAAACAAATACTATGGGGGATGCGCCTTAACTGACTTTGGCTGCCACATTGAAAACCCAGCAATGCTGGTTCCTGGTGACACTGTAATCTCTATGAAGGTTTCTGGGTAGACCACAGTCGCTGGATGCCGAACTTCAATCCTGGTCTGTTGCTAATATTTTTAGTAATCTCAACAAAAATTTTCCACTGCACCTAGGCTTTGATTGTTGTCTCCAACTGTGTGATAAAAATACATTTCCCAGTATAAGTCCTAAGGGCAAAGTGACATCATTAAAAAACTCAGAAAAGAAATGATACCCTATAATTAGAAACTGCTACTGATCTCAGCTCCAAAACAGAAAAAAATACGTGAAAATAACTTTAAAGGGAAATGTCAAATTCTGACTTTCTAGTATATAAACAAAATAATCAAAATATGCAAGTTTAGCATCATTTTTAAAACATAACGTATGTAGTTTAATTTTAGATGTATTGATGCTTCCAGCCCAGGCCTTCTTCAGGAACATTTATAAGGCTGAAAACTATTTTAATGTCTGTGCTAAAACTCCGGATACTTACATTGTGTGTGTTTTTTTTTTCAAAACCGGCTACCTTGGAGTTTGACTATATTGTAAAGAATATAGAATGTCCCTGGGAGTGAACTCTGAAAACAGAACCAGATTTTATCTAGGGTGATGAAAGTTAAAAGGTGGCTACCCCCCCCCCCCCACCCATGCCGGCTTTCTTTATTCCCATCCAAAGCAGGAACTTGGGTTTATTTCTTTAGGTCTGGGCAGAGTCAGCATCATTGCTTATGGGATAGAATATAGCACGCACGATGCTATCTATGACAGAGTGTGGGCAATCCGTAAGATGCTGGTGGTGGGGACCTCCTATGAGAACGTTTGCTTCTGGAATCCAGCTGTCGGGCTGTGATGAAGCCAGCACAAGTTTGTAGAGAGCTCTACTCATGGGGAAGGGCCAAGTGCTCGCTCAGACCATGGTCCTGGTGTAGTTTATGGTAAAGCTACCTGTTTGCTAGCTGCCATGTGTATCCCCCAAAATCCAGATGAGCAAGGAGCCCTGGTGTTATGATTGTGTCTTTGTAAGAAATCAAAACAGCTTGTCCGCCTTGCCTCTTCTCCGCCACCCACGTGCCGATACCAGGAGACAGCGGTCTGTAAACCAGGAAGTGAGCCTTCTCTGGCCCCCACCATTCTGGTACCCTGGACTTCTAGCGTTTACAGCTATGAGCAAGAAAGGTTAAGGCGCCGTGCCAATAGCTACATCAGTGAACTATCTTGGGCGTGAATTCTTCACCGTCAAGCTTCCTCAACAGACGCTGGGGTGGCTCAGAGTCACCATCCCTACCAAGCCTGCTCGCCTTACAGATTCATTAACTAAATAAATGGCCCCGGTTGTTCTAAGTTGCTGAGTTTGGGGTGACTTAGGAGATGGCTTGTAACAGTTGTAGATGTGTCTCAGGGTAAATGAAGAAGCAGCTTGGAATCGTGCATTTGTCCTGACGTTTCACTAGTCACATAGTGTCAAAACAATGCTTTTGTGTTTGCTTTAAAGTTTCAAACAGCATTCCCATGCAGAACAACAGAGTTGCCTCTTAAATACTTGGATCCTGGGCCCATAATAGGAATATAGGCAATTAATACAGCACATTCAAGTGGAATGGTCCATTAGCAGCACAGCGCTTTCAGGCATGCTGGCTGAATTCGTTTAACTTCACTGATGGAGAACTTTGCTGTGAAACTGGTTTTCATTCTGTGGTTTGTAGTTAGAAACCACTGGCTTGCCAGCGATAGTGAAGCTTGTCTTTATTACCAGCACTAGGGAGGCAGAGGCGGGCAGTTCTCTGTGAGTCTGAGACTAGTGTGGTCTACATACTGACTTCCAGGACAGCCAGAGCTATATAGTGGGACCATGTCATCAAGGATGACTGTGAATTTCTGATCCTCCAGCCTCCACCATGTCCAGCTGATGGGGTGCATGGATCCTGCCCAGTGCTTCCTGCATTGCAGGCAAGCAAGTACCAGCCAAGCACACCGCCAGCTCCACGGTGCCCCTCATTTCTAAAGGGCTCCCTCCAGACATCTTTTTGCATGAAACAGATACACGACTCACCTGATTAAGCAAGCTGTAACAGGGACTTTGGATGTAAAGGCATCCTAATACTATCATGCTGTAAGTCACCTACACAGTGTCTGAAAAAGTGGTGTTTGAGTCTCATCTCTGTAAGTAAAATGTAAAGTGTGTGTGTGTGTGTGTGTGTGTGTAGAGACTGTAAGTCCACATCCAGAGTCTTCATAAATTGCTCTCTTCTTTGTTTTTGAGACAGTCTTTCACTGAACCTGGACCTCACTGATTTGCTAGCCCAGGTGGCCAGCAAACCCCTAAGATCCTCCTGCCTCTACCCATGAAGTATTAGGATACCAGATGATGCCATTACACTCATCTATTTTTAAAAGATTTTATTTTATTTTTGTGTGTGCACTTGAGTGTGTCTGTATACCACGCGTGGGCAGGAAGCCTGTAGAGGTCAGACAAGGGTCTCACCCCAGAACTGGAGATACAGGCTGTTGTGAGCAGCTAATCCTGTGAATGCTGGGATCTGAACTCAGGGACCCTGGAAGAGCAGGACATGATCTTAGCTGCTGAGTCATCCCCCCAGCTCCAACACCACCATTGTTTAAGAATGACTTCTGAGGGTCTAAACTCAGGAGCTCACGTTTGTGCAGCACACATTTTACTGTAGGCCGCACCATCTCCCCAGCCTTACTCAGCCTCATTCAAGTTCATGCTTTTTGGTTGCAATAGCAGACAAGATATTTTGTTCATACAGACAAGGCCAGGTAATTCTTAAAGACTCTTCTAGATGATCAATATTAGGGAAGAAACATTGTCTGATCAGCAAGTTTCCAATCTCAAACATTCAAACACCAGAGACTAAGGAGACACAGGAGTTGGTAGAGGGAGAATCAGAATGTAGCTAAGGACGTAGAGACCCTGGAGGATAGGAACAGCTCTGGTAGAGGCTTCTAGGCTGGGTGGGGATATATAGAACCAAGTGTCTGGGCACTCTGGTAAGTTCCCTTAGAACCAATCACAACAGACGAGAGTGACAGAGAGCCCCTGTGCCCTCCTTTATGTTTCACATCAATCACTTCTGTGGCTTTGGAGATGGATAATTCACAACATCACACCCGTGCACACTTGTCTAGATTGTTTCTCTTCCTCCCTAAGATTCTGCTTTCTCAGTGCAAAATGAAGACAGCAGTGTCTGCTGCAGAGTTTGTGCAATTACACGAAAGAACCCTGCACTTAGTTTATGTATTTATACATATTAATTACTCATAGCTCTTGGGACACAATAATCTCTAATCCAGGCCACTGTTATTCGAGAAATGATAGTCAAAAGCTCTGTGGCTCTGGTAGCACAGTAGGAAACAAATGTAACCCATGTTCTAGGAGATGGATAGGAAAAAATGTGCTCATTAAAAACCAGTGAGCAACTGTAGCACGGAAAGGACCGCATTCTTGGTGTTCGGAAACTTTCATGAAATAGAGAAATAAACAAAAATCAGAAGGTATTTACTAGGAAAAAGAACCTGACTCTTAGTTTATAATAAACTTGCTCATGTCCTATTGGGAATTTCTCTTTCAACAGTCATTTTTCTCCGTCAGAATGGACCTGGGGCTGTGACCTGTTTGAGTGCATTGTTGAAGAGAAGACATGTAGCTGGAGAGACAGCTCAGTGGTGGAATGCTTGTCTGACAGACATAAGGACCTAGGCCTGATGCCCAGCACCAGAAACCAGCAAATAACAACACAAATGGAACAAAAATACAGAGGTTTTAGATGTAAACTTTATTAGAATTTATACTCAGAGAAACCTCTGGGTAGATGTAGGCAAAAGGAAGAAAAAACAAATTGTTTGGCAGTTGATCGGAGAATAAATAAAAATACTTTCCAAATTACAGGAAAAAATAGCAAAATAAAAGTGGGGAGAGAAACTAGGAGGACACAGCTAGCGTAGAATCCAAAGAGGAAAGGCATGTGAGCTGCGCTCCATGCTTGTATAGGAAAAGAGATAAACATGACATGAGCAGGCTTACAGCCTAGCAGGGAATGCTGTAGTGTAAGCCAATGAAAACGCTGTGGGGGCGGGGATGGGGTGGGGGACGGAGGTGGGGGGGCAAAGGAGCTCACTAGCAGCAACCATTCACACTCAAAAAGACTGGGGATTATTTTCAAACTATCTTCCCTTCCAAGAGACTATGCATGCGTGTATGCATGTGTGTGTGTGTGTGTGTACATTTTAGTCAGAAAAAAGAATCCATAGGACACATTGATTTAAGGTCATGTCTAAATGTTTAGTTGTGATAAATGTTAGTTTTCATTTTTTACCACAGGCCTGTGTACTTTGGTAGCAGAGCAACTTTTTGGGACAGAGCAGATCAGAAAGGATGTAGTTGTTTAGAGCTTTCAAAACATCTGGAAAATTACTCTGGCAAGTAGAACCAAGGCCATTAACAAAACAGATGTTTTCCACTGAGGTGGGAAAACAGGATATTTTTTTAAGATATATGTTTCATATGGTCCAAATCCACTTTAGAAAACACCATACCTCTTAAAGAGTCTGGGGACTGTGATACTCTTGGGGTCTCTGCCAATAACAATTGGCCATGGCCACTTAGGTGTTTGAAGGTCAATATTTTCTAATACTCCTTTTTACATAGCACAAGAAAAACATGTTTAAAAGCCAATAATGTCTTTGCAAGCTCTCAGCTGAAAAGTTGGAACTGGATTGAAACTGACTGGTGATTTGGCAAGACTCTTTGGAGTTTTGAGGGAGGGGACAGTGATTCAGGACAGAACAGAATAGAAGCCACTGGGAATCATTTGGAATAGAAAAAAAATAGGAGGAACTTTATTCCCACTGACCATTTGGAAAGAGTCTCAGAGGTCCTAGGAGACAAGTGTTGTTGAGAACCCAGGAGAATTGTGTCCGAGCAACACAGCAAATGAATCCATTCAAAACTCATTGAGGGGAAATTTCCCTTTTATAAATGAATGTCCCACAAATCTAAATATTAGGCTGCACAAATCACATATTCTAGGTTGCTTTTTTTCTGCTCTGTTTGGAAAGTAGGTAAAAATTGTTAAGAGGCAATCTCCTTGTAATGCCCAGGCTGCCCCAAACTCCTGGATTCATAGATCCTTGTGCTGCAGCCATCCAAGGCGGCAGGAACCTGGTGAGACACCAATAGACAGCAATAGACAAAAACACTCGCATTAATCATCTGTCAAAAATTTAAAAGGCGAACATTTCACAGTCAGCTATGTTGCAAACACCTACCATTTCAGCACTCAGAAGGTGGGTACCTCGAGAGTTCAAGGTCAGTCTCAGGATATTAGCAATTTTGAGATAAGTAAGGGCTACAGGGAGACCACACCTCAAAAAAAAAAGTTTGGAGGGCTGTAGAGATGGTTCAGAAGTTAAGAGCACTGGCTGCTCTTCCAGAGGACCTGAGTTCAATTCCCAGCAACCACCTTGCAGCTCATAACTATCTACAATGAGACCTGGTGCCCTCTTCTGGCAAGCAGGCAGACATGCAAGCAGAGCACGGTATACATTATAAATAATTAAACAATTCTTTAGAGAAAGTTCACATTCAACAAAAGTTTTCCTGGAAATTAGAATTGTTTCCAACAGAGCATTTTTATAATTTGGAAATTAGTAGGCTTTCTTTTTTACATTCTTTTAACCAAAAAAAGCCAGAAATGCAGAATAACTTTTCTATTGATGATTGATGTAAAAGTAATTTGTTCAAGAGTGAAACAGAGGAACACTTAGCTTGATTAAATGGATTGAACTGGCTTTGGCTCATAAGAGTTGTCAATATTTTGAAACATTGTCCAACTAAATAGAGAGGAGTCCATAGATTGTCCCACATCATTGCAAAGCACATAAAGTTTATAGTTTAAAAAGCACATCCTGAAGAAATAAAGTGTGGTGATATATTATTTATGATTTATTAAAGATTGCCCGAGGATCTAGAAAGCAAAGTCAGCCACAAACATAGAAGCCAGGCACACACTTTTAATCCCAGCAGCCAGAAACTAGGAGGTGGTGGAACACACCTTTAATGCTAGGACTCAGGATTAAGAGATAGACAGATATTTTTGAGTTCAAGGCCAACCAGGGGAGCATGAGATTGAGTCAGTCTAAAAGAGTAACAGATCACCCACCCTTAATCCCAGCACTGGAGGGTTGTAAAAGATAGAAGCAGGGTCTTCAGTATTGAATAGGAGACGTTGATTCTCCAGCCACACTGAAGATAGGAAGGCTCAGTATCGGGGAGGATAGGAAGACATTGCAGTCTCAGGATTCTCCAGCCACGCTGAGGAGAGGCAGCTTGTTCATGGGACAGCCCTTTCATCTTGAGCTAGAGATGAGAGCTAGTGCCTAGCTGCTTTGCTTCCCTGATCTTCAGGTTGGACTCCAGCATCAGTCTCTGGGTCATTTATTAATTCGTTAATGATGAAGGGTTACAATCATTGTCTGAGTGAGAGATACAGATATTAGATTTCCATCTTAAGTGAAGTGTTATCTGCCGGCAGAACGTTATCCTGCCTCTTCATAATGAATGCTACCCTGAAGCAGAACATAGCATTAGAGAGGTTCTTTGTGCTCCGTTCACCTCAGCCTGGTACGTATGCCTGCCCGAATACCTGCTAGCCTGAAGGCTGAGATGTGGACCCAGAAATGACTGGGGCAGGAATGAGGAAAGAGGCGATTGTTGACAGCTGGCAGACACATCTTAGTTTCCACCGCTTCTTAGCATAATAACCTAATCTATGATGCTGTCGCCATCCCAGTGTTTATTCTGATTCCTGTCTGAAGCTAGCTCATCAGGAATTTTAGAAAGAATGCTTTTGAACCTGAAGCATTTTAATTATCACCCCACTGCAGGGATTTGTGAGCTAGGAAGATACCGTAGTTTAGAGAAGAAAATAAAGATCTCTCTAGGAAGATTATTTGCATTTGTCTGAGAGATGATTCTATTCATCTTGTCACTGAGCACTGCCCAGAATAGAAATGACTATGCAGAAAAGACCAGCTAAGTCCAGAGCTTTCTAATTCCTTCTGAGACCATCTCCCAAGTATAACTTTATTTTGCTTGAAGTACTGTGAATTTCCAAAATTGGGTCTGTAACAATTTTGATGAAATATGAAATGCACCCCAAAGTCAGAAAAAAGTGAGTCCCTTATGTTCATTTAAAGTTTATTTATTATTGTGTGTATGATGATGATGATGACATGTGTGTATGTGTGTGTGTGTGTGTGTGTATGTGTGTGTGTGTGTGTGTGTGTGTGTGTGTGTGTGTGTGTGTGTGTGTGTGTGTGGTGTGGTGTAGCGCCTGAAGAGGTCAGAGGAAAACCTTGAGGAATTGTTTCTCTCCTTCCACCGTGGGTTCCAGTGGGTTGAACTCATGGCATCAGCCTTGCAGGGCAAGCCCTTTTACTCCCTGAACCATCTCACTGCCCTGATGTCTATAGCTTTTGTGACTGATCTCATCGTTTTTGTGATTGTACTGAGGGATTAGCTGAAAACGGATGCTATGTGGGTCAGGGAAGGAGCAGGTGGGGGAAGAAATGGGCAAAGGGCGAGGAGAGGGCATGCGTGTAGCTGGAGAACGGACGCCGGGACCCCGCTACACCGCGGTGGTACAGGGTGAGGAGGAGGCCCTGCTGTTCTGCCCAGCACTGCGGTGCTTCCAGGACAGATGCCCACCCGGAGATACTAAGCACAGGAAAGACTTCCGGTCAGCACAGGAACTGAGGCGTTTCGGGGGACGTGCAGTAGAGATGTGTGACAGGAAAGAGTACCAGTTTCTATCTTAACTGAGGCCTAACCTCAGTGGGTCATTATGGCTTTTATTAGTGATGTTTGCATTTAATCTTTCCCCTCTTTAGAAGGAGGAGCAGAATAGAAACGAGGACCAGTAACAGAGAAGGATGTGACCGCAGGTATCTTCACTCTTCTCCCCAAATCTTGGAAAGCCGAAGGATGCCATTAGGCCATATCCCAGGACAACAGACATCTCTTGTTCCTGCTAGGAGTTAAAAATGCCACAGAGAGCTGGGGCTATAGTTTGGTGGAAGAGCACCTGCCTAACATGTAAGAAGCCCTGGGTTCAAACCCCAGTTCTATTCAAACAAACGATAAATGCTCCAGACTGGAATGGGGCCCTCGAAAGCCTGTGGATTATAAGAGGATTAGAGCAGGTAGCCCCTCAGCTCCTATTTACATGTCTTTGTAAACGTTTATGGGTTTTTTGTTTGTTTGTTTGTTTCTCAAGTGGAATCTTCTCCTGGCTCCACCGAGTATTTCAGAGTTGTGGGATAATCAGCTTGATGCTGGAGGAGGCTGTGTGTCTCCTCCAGCCCCCTCAGTTTCCCTCAGCACTCGTAGAGTGTGATCTAAATAGAATCTATCCATGCCTCCTGCTTCACACTTGCTCACTGGAAACACAAAACAGCTTCTGTCACTCCTGGTGGCTGAGTTACCGGTCTGTCCCTTTTCCAGCTTGAGTGTTTGCCACCTCTGTCTCCATCGGTTGTCACCACCTCTTCCTCACCTTCTACTGAGTGGCCTTCCCATTGACCTGCCTTCACTTCAGTTACCTCATAAAGCGCAGTTGTACCCCCCAGCCCCCATCCCATGGGGTCCAGAGCTTTGGCGTTAGGTGACTGTGCTTCTAGATCCTCTCGCTGGTGGAGAGTTCCCATCTCTGTGCCTTATCTCCACATCCAGGAAAGCTGGGATAGCAAGGGCTGGACACAAAGCTCGGTTGGTAGAATACTTGCCTAGAAAGTATGAAGCCCATGGTTCCATCTCCTGAGCTACACAAACCAGTCATGGCAGAGCTTGCTCGTAATCACAGCACTACTTGAGTAGTGGAGGCAGGGGGATCAGAAGTTCACAGTCATCCCCAGTGACATAATGTGTTCATTTGGGGCTGTTTAAAACAAAAACAAAAACCCAAAATTAGGGTATTAATTATCCTGGTTCATGGGGTCATGGTGAGAACAGAGCACACACACAAACATGCACACATGCATGGACACACACAGATACACACAAGCATGGACACACACAGAAACACACACATGCATAGACACACACAAACAGACACACAGAGATACACACATTCATAGACATACACAACATACCAACATGCATAGATACACACCAACACACACACATGCTTGGACATGCACAGATACACACATGCATAGATACACACAAACACACACACATGCTTGGATACGCACAGATACACACATGCATAGACACACACAAACACACACACATGCTTGGACATACATAGATATACATGTAGGCATAGACACACACACATGCATAGACACACATGGACACACACATACAAACATACACACAGAGTCATCCCTCTGGTGGCCAAGCCACTGCTTGTTCCCCGGTGGCTTCTCCATTAGCTCTCTGAGGTAAGCCTTCCTTACTTCTCTTTATTAAAGCAATCTCCAAAGTCGTCTCCATTCCTGCCTTCTGTTCTACTGCGCTGAAAGGAAGTCACCCATCTGTCCCCACCCCCTTCTTTTTCCTTAGTAGTTCTAGAGTGTGATGTGTGTGGGTTGGGCTTGCTTTCTGGAGCCCAACGCAACCATGAATTCAGCCATTTATCATTCACTCGCTCACCTTACAGCACGTATGGAAATCTGCGGAGTGCCAGGCACACGTCATTTATTTCCCTCTTACAATTCCTTCAGTGTGCCTCAGCCCCTTTCCTCCCAATGTTGGCGCTTCTGGACTCTGTGTCCTCTCTCATTCCTGACCCATTCTCTTGACTAACTGCCTCATAGTCTTCATAATTCAGCTCAAATTCTTCCTCATCCAGTCATTCATCCAGCCCTGCCCAGCGCTGGGGACATAACAATAAACAACAATGACAAATCCCTGTTCACATGGAATTTGCATGAGACAAACAGACACTAAATTGTTTACCAGTATGTTTGGACTATGATAGGTAAGTACTGCAAAAATAAAAGCAGGGTAACTCGGAGTGGGAGAGCTATGGTGTGTGTGTGTGTGTGTGTCTGTGTGTGTCTGCGTGTGTGTAGGTGGGGTAGGAATGCCATGTGAATAGCATGTGTGTCTGTGTGTGTCTGTGTGTGTCTGCGTGTGTGTAGGTGGGGTAGGAATGCCATGTGAATAGCATGTGTGTCTGTGTGTGTGTGTGTGTGTGTGTGTGTGTGTGTGTGTGTCTGCGTGTGTGTAGGTGGGGTAGGAATGCCATGTAAATAGCGTGGTTAAGCAGATGAAGCTGCAACTGAGCTGAGACCTGAATGAAGGGAGGTAGCAACTGTGTGAGTTTCTGAAGGAAGGGTGTTTTCAGGCAAGGGAGCAGTCGAGGCTATGGAACTGTGGTGACCTGCACTGGGATCCTCCAGGGGCGGGACAGAGGTTGGGAAGCATTCACACCGTGTAGTGAGACTCTTGTGAGGTCACACTCATTTTGCAGAGTGGAACTGGAACCTCATTGTTCAGTGCTGAGGTAATACATTGTGCAGGTACAACATTGCGTATGACTGCTGCTGATTATTTATTTATGCCTAGCTGCTCAACTCAGGCCTTTGGGGTGGGGGAGGATCATCCTGTTCTTTTCTCCACGTCCCCAGGGTCTGTCCTTGCACTTGGCAGGTACCTGGACTTTTGCTGAGTGGGTGAGTCAGAAGCCTTTGAGATGTACAAGAAAATACCTGAGTCACCCGATAGATTTCCAGGCTCCCACTGCTTTGTATTCTGGAGAAGGGCTTCGGCTGACTTTCTTGAATTAGCACCTGGTACTGATGTTTTACCAGCTACGGAAAAACATCTTTCTCTCTGAGGCTTTGAACCAGGCATCCCTCCTGTGTTGACTTCCAGGCATAACCCTCTGCAGCTCCCCACATCTCTGATGTACAGTGGGGCTAAGTGTGGCCCGTGAGCAGCAGCATTGAAGGACTTACATGTTGGAACCGTGGGAAGGCCCATGCTAAGATTTTAATATGTGAGGGTAAATGCACCGGGCTGGGCAATGCAAAGGAGGATTCCCAGGCCAGCGAGAAGACGAACACCAGAAACTGACTGAGATTGTGTGCGAGCATCAGCCTCGTTCGGTACTTTCATACATATCTTTTTATTGTCATTGTCTATTATTTTTGCATAACACCAAGTGAACTTTAGACTTTACCTTGTCTTCATGTGACAGAAATGTCACCTGTGCATGTGTGAAAATAACACAGCTTCATAAAATGTCCTCCCTGGAAAAGACAGCAGGAAGTTGGACTTCCTCTTTGTGAAGATAACAGTCTCAAAAACTGGGAATTGGGGTGAGAAACATTACAAACAGAAAGCCTCTCGAGACATTCAAGTAGCTATTACCACAAATGTGAGGAGAGACGGACAGCTGATGTACTGTCACTGTGGGGTTCTTGATGTAACGCATTTTATGTATGGCTACTAAGAGTTGTGCTATGTCAGAGTGAAAGCCGTGACTTGTCAGGAAAAGAAATGTGGTAGCTGGAAGATGAAGTCCTGACAAGACAGATGGAAGGATGGGTGACTAGCAGGGGTGCAGAAGGACTCTGCTATGCATACATTTCAAGGATAGGAAACGGCAGCCACCTAGGGACTGCAAAACCTAGAGGGTGAACTTGGTGACTCCTGTAAGGCTACCCAGGCGTGTTTTGCCTGCAAGTGTGTAAGTCCACCACGTGTGCGCAGTGCCCAGTGAGACTAGAAGAGGGCACTGACTACCTTGGGACTGGAGTTACAGATGGTTGGGAGCTGCCTTGTGGGTGCTGGGAACTGAACCTGGGTCCTCTGTAAGAACCGCCTCTCCAGCTCCTCTGTGTGTCTTTTCAAAAGTTGTTGTTTTTCAGTTCCCTTCCGTGGCAGGCTCTACTGTGACTTGCACTTGCTTGCCAATGCATTTGATCTGAACTCATGTGGGATGGCTTATGGACTCCTCATCTGTGTGACTATGCGCTGCTGTAGAAATAACGTGCTAATTACAGACCCTGCTGGGGTGTGAAGAAGACCTGGTGTCACCTTCTACAAAGCCACAAGCATCTGGTGTTTTGGATGAGAGTCCATGTATGCCAAGAATACTCATAATTATGGTTAATACAATAAGACACCCTGTGCTTCATAAGATAAGGAATTGTGGGAATCACTCTGAATGCATTGCGAAAAATGCTTTTTCTGTAGATGGGAGATGCTTAGTGTGTTTGGAAAGTCAAAAGCATTCTCAGTATCAGGATTCCCTCTCTCTATCCCACATTTTTTCCCTTTCCCTCTATTCACCCCTTCCCTTCGCCCCACCCGTTGCCCCTCCCTTCCCCTTCCCTCCCTTCCAGCTCCTCTTATCCCCTTCTCTCCCTTGCCCTCTTCCTCTTCCCCCCTCTCTTCTCCATCACCCCCTCCATCTCTGCCTCCCTCTCTGTCTCAGTCTCCCTCTACCCCTCCCTCTCCTTCCCATCCTCCTCCCTCTCCCCTGCCTAGTGTTTGAGCCCTTTTACATTGGTTGTAAATGGAGACTGGGAGATAGATTCATGTGTGTGTGTGTGTGTGTGTGTGTGTGTGTGTGTGTGTGTGTGTGTGTTTTGCCCCCACCAAAATTTGGATATTGACATCATGAGCAGAGCTCCTTAAAGCTGGTCAGGGATTTCTGAGCGAGGTACCGATTCAGAGATGTACTTTTACATTTTGCCACCATCGCAGTCCTAAGAGGGACTGGTTTTGTTTTCTTCCCCCTCAGGATTCTGAAGTCAAGGAAGAAGAAAGAGTGCTAACCACATAGGAAACAGTTTGTTAGCAATGCCAATGGGTGGAGGCAAACGCAAGGGGTAAAGAGCCCAAAGATCTTTCTAGTACATCTAGTCTAAAGCTACAAAAACAAACCAAATCTACCCTGCTTTAGACATTAGGATGGACATTTAAAAAAATCCAACTGAATAAAAATTTAAAATATGATAGGAATAAAAAATTAGCTGGGCATTGGTGGTGCACACCTTTAATCCCAGCACTCCAGAGGCAGAGACAGGCCGATCTCTGTGAGTTCGAGGCCAGCCTGGTCTACAGAGCAAGTTCCAGGACAACCCTCCAAAACAATACAGTGAAACCCTGTCTCAAAAAACAAAAACAAAAACAAAAAAACAAAACCAAAAACAAAAAATGATATGAGTAAAAAATTTGGAAACACAATTCACAGAGGTTAATAAAATGTTAACTTTTCTCTGCTACAAAACATTGTAGATTTGGAGTTGAGCGTTCTAGCCCAGAAGAAACAAATTAACGGAAGGCCTGAGGATACAAGTTGCTGGAGTGCTTACTGAGTGTGAATGCAAGCCTGGTTGAGTTCTCAGAACTGTAGGAACTGGGAGTCACACAAGAACCTAATCCTAGCATTTTCAAGGTTGGGGCAGGAAGTGCAGGAGTTCAAGGTCATCTTGCCTGGCTCTGTGGTGAGTCTGGCACAGATAAGACTGTCCAAAACAAGCAGAATTCAGGCCAGAGAGGGGGGTCTAAGAAGCTTCTGTTCCTGCAGAGGACCAGAGTTTGGTTCTTTTTTTGGTTGTTTTTTTGAGACAGTGTTTCTCTACCTAACTTTGGCTGTGTTAGAACTCACTCTGTAGACCAAGCTGGCTTTGAGCTGCCTGCCTCTGCCTCCTGGATGGGATTAAAAGTGTGGGCCACCACGCCCAGCTGGAGTGTAGTTTTAGCATTCATGCAGTGGGGCGGCTCCCAACTGCTGGTAAGTCAAGCTCCAGGGCTCTGCCTTTGACTCCCCTGGATACCCACACCCATGTGCACCCTTCACATCCACACATAATTGAAAAAATTGATTGCTTTAGCGAAAGTAACTACCATTTTCACCGTTACCCTTTCCTCCATACAGATACTGTCAGTATGTTCACTAATATTTTTCAAACTCTTATTCTTTTTTAACATAATGTAATTTACATCACAGAGTTTATTGTAGCTGATTTAATTCACCTAACAAATATATGTATCTTGCTTCCTCTCCAAGACAGTAATTGATACCACCACATAATTCTTTGCAGTTGTGAAACAGAATTTTATTTTATGCTATATTGGGATTTAAAATGTAAGCACTTTGATGCTTTCTCCTTTTGTGAAATAGAATTTTCTTTTATGCTATGCCGGAATTTAAAATGTAAGCATTTTTATGCTTTTCTTTTTCACGGTTATTATTATTGCTATTATTTCTAGTTCTATTATCCTAGTCTATTTTTTATTATTGCTATTTATTTTTGTTTTGTTTGTTTTTGTCAACAGGATAGAGTCATCTGGGAATAAGGAATGTCAACTCAAAAAATACCTCCTCCAGACTGGCTTTAAGGAAAGTCTGTGGGGTATTTTCTTGATTGATGTTTGACAGGGGAAAACCCAGGCCATTGTTGGTGGTGTCAGCCTTGGGTAGGTGGTCCTGGGCAGCCCAAGGAAGGCAGCTGATCTTAAGCCTGGAGAAGAGGCAGCAGGCAGTGTTCCTCCATGACTCTGCTTCAGTTCCTGTGTCTAGGTTCCTGCCCTGAGTTCCTACCCTGACATCCCTCGGTGATGGTCTGAGACCCGGGATATATAAGCAAACGAACCCTTTTGTCCCCATGTTTCTTTTGGTCCTGGTGTTTATCACAGCAATGGAGGGCAAAGAGACGTTTGCAAATGGCAGTTTTGCTGTTTGGTGGAAGACAAAGTACTGTTATCTCAAGACAAAACAAATGATGTCTCTTTCCTATTTTAAGGAACATTCAGGTGTTGCTAGTATGTGGGTCAATAACTCTCAGGTTCAGAAGTTAAATTTCCCTCAATGATATAGAAACATGACAATTTCCAAGGAGTAAATCTCGTCACTGGAAAATAAACTCACATTTCACGTTAGAATCAGGCTCCCTGCGGTTATGTTGGGAAAGTACCACTTTGTGGGGAGCGTTCAAGAGCTATTCGAAGGTCATGGTAACAGCCAGAGAGACCTTTGAAGGGCGAGAGTCCTAGTAAAGAAGAAGTGATCCTACTGGATCACTCCCACCACCAATTAGAGCTGCAATCACCTAATCCTTCTGCCTCCTGGCTCCCAGCCTTTCCCTACTGCTTGCTGTCTCCCTACATCAAGGTGCTCCATCTGCAAAATGCAGCTTTACAAGGCTTTCCTGGAGAGACTAGGTAATTGGGACAGACACACACACCTGCAGCTGCATATAGACGGTCAGGCTGATAACTGGGACAGACACACCTGCAGCTCCATATCATCACAATTTACTTCATCTGTCTCCTATCCCAACCCTCCTTAACTCACACAAGTAACCAGTCCCAAGCTTGTGATGCCTTTCTGTTTGCCAACTTATTAACAGAGATCAATGTTCATAAATCATCTTTACTTCTGCTCATTTCTACCCTGTGAAATTAGTGTCCATAATCTGTGCCATCTTCCCCTGGTTTATATTGTGTGTAACATGTGTAGCTCAACAGAGCAGTTGCTTCCTCATGTTCAATGTAATAGAAGATCGCAGTATCTGAAAGTATCAACATGCATTTGTATCCCTTGTGGTTCTAAATTTCTTTCGACAGTTTCTTAGTGTGTTAAGGATATCACTGGTTGACCTAGCATTGGCTGTGTAGACTAGGCTATCCTCAGATTCACCTGCCTTCACCTTCTGAGTTCTGAGATTAAAGGTATGTATACTGTAGCATTCCAGGCTAGTTCTAAATATCTTTACATTTTCCTTATGATTTCTTCTATGATGCATGAATTATTTGGAAGTCTGTTTAATAACTCTCTTATTTAGTTTAATCCATAGGAATGTGCTATCGTTTAAATTTACTTCTAAACACAAATCTTAGAAAAAACTCAGTTGGTTATTGACTCCCAATTCTATTTCCTTGGAAGTATAGATGAGTCTGAACCAGAGGCCAGTGAATTCTTGATGCCTGTGGGCCAAAGCCAGTCTGCCATTTGTTTATCTGTAGTTGGCAAGTTAAACACAGGTGGCCCATTCTTAATGGGTGGGAATCCCAGAAGATGGGGTGTATGGGAACTGTAGCAAGTTCTAATTCATGGGTGCAAATAAAGTTTTAGTGTCACACAGCTATGGTCAGTCGTAAATATTATGTGCAGCTGCTTTTGATCTACGTAAGGGCAGCAAACAGAAACCACTGACTTGTAGTGATATATTATTTATGATTTATATTAAAGCTTGACTGAGGATTCAGAAAGGCAAAGTCAGCCTCAAGCTATAGACATCAGCCAGTGGTGATACACACCTTTAATCCCAGCAGCCAGAAAATAGGTGGTGGTGGTAGACACCTTTAATCCTAGGACTCAGGATTAAGAGGTACATGAATCTCTGTGAGTCCAAAGCCAACCAGATCTACAAAAGAATGAATCAGTCTAAAAGAGAATTATAGCTCACATCTTTAACCCAACATTAGGGAGTTATATAAGACAGAAGCAAGGTCTCAGAGAGGCATTCATTCTCCAGCCACGCTGAAGAAAGGTTATAGTCTGTGGCTCGGTGAGAGCTGGTGGAGACAGGATCAGTCCCTTCAGCCTGAGGTAGAGGTAAGAAGCTAGCAGCTGGCTGCTTTGCTTTTCTGATATGCAGCTTGAAGTTTGAACCCAATATCAGTCTCTGGGTCATTTATTTATTCATGTTACACTGGCCTGCATAGTAGAGGTATTCACTACACGGCTTCTGACAGAAGTCAGTAAGTCCCTGATTCAGAGATACTAGTCTTTGAAACATGTTAAGAGACGATGGAGGTTTGACCATTTCCTGGGAGTCTGATGAGAATTTGTATCTCTGGTTACAAATGCCATATATACTCACATAAGCATATATGCACACATATACATAAACATGGCATACACATATATACATATATAATAATGTATATGTACACACACACACACACAGAGAGAGAGAGAGAGAGAGAGAGAGAGAGAGAGAGAGAGAGAGAGAGAGAGAGAGAGAGCCAGCTCAGTATCTTCCAATCGCTGCATGGATGTTGAAACCCATTTCCACCCTGATGCTGGACCGCATGTTTCTTGTTGACTTCATGTTTACACCAGGACATCTTTCTCCATGATGATCTAACCATCGACTGTGGCCCAGTTAGAGCTTCTATTGCTGCCACAGAACCATGACCAAAAACAAGTTGGAAAGGAAAGGGGTTATTTGCCTTACACTTCCACATCACAAGCCACCACTGAAGGAATTCCGGGCGGGAAACTCACGCAGGGCAGGAACCTGGTGGCGGGAGCTGATACCGAGGCCATGGAGGGTGCTGCTCACTGGCTCGTTCATTGTGGCTTTCTCAGCCTGCTTTCTTATAGAGCCCAGGACCGCCAGGCCACAGGCAGCACCACACACGATGAGCTGGGCTCTCTCCCACCAATCGCTAAGAAAATGCTCTATAGTCAGATCTGATGGAGGCATTTTCTCAGCTGAGGTTCCCTCCTTTTGAATAACTCCAGCTCCTGTCCAGTTGACGTAAGATCAGCAAGCATCAACCTAGCCTGCCTGCCTTCACTTCACTGCTAGGTAAGTGACATGTCATGTGTGTTTCTGTGTTCTTTAACTGCCAGTGGCACGGTTACGTATTTACAAATGAAACTTTGTCTTTTAGCTGGAAGGGTTAGGCCATTTGTACTGAGATTGTTTGCATGTTTGAGCGGTTTCCCCTCAATCCTCACTGTTAGTTTTCTATTTCTATGTAGCTTCCTTTGTGAATAGCATAAAGGACTGACGGTTGGTTTTGATGAGTTTTGTTTGTTTGTACTTTGTTCTGATTTGGGATATTAATCCCTGGGTTTATGGCATTCTCACCACCGAGGAACACCTGCTAATGTGCTTATCTGTTTCTCGTTCTCTTTCCCTTTTAGGGTCTGAAGAGCATAGATTTTACAGACTGTTCTCTAAAGTTAGGATAAGTGAGTCAAATCTCATCTTCATTACATATCATACAATAGTGTGTGTGTGTGTGTGTGTGTGTGTTGCCAATGGTGGCTTTCAGAAGATTACTGAGGATTTAAGTGAATACATTTACTTAAAAGCACTTTCACATTGCAGTGATCTTATGGGAAGGTTTTCATGCAATCTTACTCTCAATCTTTTGCTTAAGGGCATTTAAAATGAATATCTAGCCTTCTTGACACAATATAACCAGAACAGTTTAACTCTGAACCTGCTCCTCTTGACTTGTATGCTATGGGCTAGTATTGCATTTATGTCCTTTTTTAACCCAATGTATTTCATCCTATTCATTTTTATTCTCTACAGATAAGATCTCTACAGATCAACCCAAGTGTTTGTTGACATATCTGGACAACTATTGGGCAGCATTCTCTTGCTCTGATCATGAGTTTACTTTCTTTTCTTGGCAAGTAGGCTTCAGATACTCAATTAGGAAAGAAGACTCTAAAGAGATAGCTTTTTCTCATTCCAAAAATGTCTGAATTCTGTCTTTGTTCTGGAAATAGAATTCTATGGATATAATGTTATAGGTTGACAGTGATGTTATTTAGCACTTTGGAGACATCTTATCATCTTCAGACTCATTTTGGCTGCTAGTAATTCTACAGCTATTTGTTTCTCTTTTGTAGATAATCTTACTTTCTTCTGTTGACCCATTTAAATGATTCCCCCTCTCTGGTATTGTACACATTGGTTTGCTTTCATGTGTCTTATAAATGTGCATGTACATACATGTACATATGATTGTTTATTTTATCTATCTACCTATCAACCTATCTACCTACCTACCTACCCACCCACCCACCCACCCACCCACCCACCCACCCACCCACCCATCCATCCATCCATCCATCCATCCATCCATCCATCCATCCATCCATCTATCTATCTATCTATCTATCTATCTATCTATCTATCTCTCTATCTATCTTGTCAGAACTCCCTGCCTAGAAGGCATTTCTTAAGTCTGTCTTCCAACGTCATCCGCTCTCAACCTCTTGCCTCCACTGCAATCTTTTGGCTGTCAGTCAGAGAGTCTGAGTAGCTAAGTACATGTGATCCACATCTCTTATCTTCTCATCTCTTCATACCCCTATGCTTAGGTTGGGCATTCTCTTCACACCCAACTCCAGCAGCTCTATCTTCCCTCATTGATGTTCCAAAGGCTTCTGATTCATGTATCCTCAGCCATTTCAGTTGGTATTTTACTTTGGGCTTCATTTTTTATTACCTGTAACAGAGCGTAGCTAAATTGAAGCATAAATCTAATCTTCGTTTATTTTGCTGCCATTCATTTTGATTAATTTTCTTATATGTCCTGTGATCTTTGCATATGAATTCTATTTAACTGACATTAATTTGTGGGAAATTCAAAGATTATAAAGTGAGGTTTTCCCCAGAAAGGATTGTATGTAGGACTTGTTGGATTTCTCTGTGTGGTAAAAAAATCACTGACTATTAAAACAGCCAGAAAACAAACTGTTTCACCCATGTGTAAGACGTGTGTGCGTGTTTAGAAGAGTTTCTTTCTTTTTTTCCTTTTTCTTTTTTGGCTTTTGGAGACAGGAGTTCTCTGTGTAGCTTTGGAGCCTGCCCTGATACTTGTTCTGTAGACCAAGCTGGCCTTGAACCACCTGCCTCTGTCTCCCAAGTACTGGGATTAAAGGTATGTACCACCACTGCCCAGATACTAGAAGAGTTTCTAATAGGTAAAGTAGAGGTTACACAGGAAAATGATATTAGCCACATTTCATTTCCCATCATCCTCCACCATTTTCACATATGTAGGCGTTACACTGAAGCAATATTAAGCTAAAGAGCTTCAAAGCATTTGAAGACTAAACATAACAGAGTCTGTGAATACACGTGAATACAAAGAATCATAACAAACAAGAAATATAAACAACAATTACAAAGAGCCCAGCAAGCCCAAGCACCTCTGTGTGTGAGCAGGTCTGATGACATAAGCATTTGGCATGCTCTTTCAAGTGACAAGTAATAGAGGCAGTGGTAGCCAAATGGAGATTGTCTCCCAAATTTTACTTAGAAGAATGAGATCAGATTGTAGTAATAGTATTCTAAACTCCAGTACCACTTTTCTACATTTATCCAGAGAGATGCTTCCTCGTATTGTGTGTGTTCACAACTCCAGACTGGGCTAAGCATAGAGCTCAGCTGTAAAACATTTGCCGAGCACGCTGAAGCCAAGTTGAAAACAACCATACTGCAAACTCATGCACGCATGCTCGCACGATCTCACACTGGCACACATTACACATGCATGCACACAGGTGGAGATGTTACAGGTCTGCACACGGTCTTCCTTACATGACATTCCTGTATCAGGTTATAGGGTGCAGGAGGGGAGGCTCGTTTGAAAACCTTTGAGGACTACTTCTGATTAATCTCTCCAGATAAAATTCTGCCATTAAAAATTTACATATTAAGAAAAAAGCCAATTTCTGCCATTTCCTTTTGTAGCAAAAGCAAAGAAAAGAAGAGAAAGAAAGGAAAAGATCTGTGTTCTTAGCATTTGTGGGGTAGTTTTAATATTTTTGTAGAAGTATATTTTATGGATTACCTGAATTCAGTGTTTAGCATACGTATCACCTCATATAAGTATGTATGTATGTATATATACTGTATCATTGTGATGAGAATATTTAAAATGCTGCCTTCTATTTTGAACACTAACACACTTTTCTGTATGTAGCTTTAATACCCAGATGTAGGCTCAATCTATGCTTGGAGTTTTGTACTTTAATCCATATTCTGGATGCTCATCTATCAGTATATTTATGCTTATTCTGTCCTACGTAAGCTTTTTGTTCCACACGCCAACATTAACACATGGGGTTTTTCTTCTTTCGATTTTAAGAGAGAGGATCTTGTGTAGCACAGGCTAACCTTGAAGTGGCTACCTAACAAAAGATAGCTTTGAACTGCTAGTCTTCCTGGCGGTGTCTTCTAAGTGCTATGATTGTAGGCACGTGCCAAACATGCCTTATAGTAAGTGGGGTTTTCAAATGGTAAAAACATATATCCCAACTCTATAAAGAGTTGAATTTAGGCTGTTATGATAGCTCAGTGGGTAACAGAACTTTCTGAAGTCTTGATAAACTGAGTTTAGTCCCTGGAGCCTATACAGTGATCTGAGAGACTAGCCAACTAGACTCCTGCAAGTTTTCTTCTAATCTCTATAAGTGTGCCCTGACACATCTACACACACACACACACAGAGAGACTAAATAGAAATGTGACAAAAATTGAAACAAGAAAATATGACATTGAATCTTAACAAAAACATAAACCAAATTACTTACATGAAACATCGAAGGCATATACATCAAATGTATAGGTATTTTAAGTCTATGGTGCTAGTTAATATTTGTATGAAATTATGCCCTAAAACAAAAATAAAATTTAAAGGGGAAACTAAGATTTAACAGCACAGAGTTACAGAATGCATTAAGGTGGAAGACGCAGTTTAATTTCAGTTCATGTAACTTAGAGGTGTTCTATTTGACTCCAGGCAGTCTGCTTGCCAAAAGACCACCTAATACAGGTACAGGTTTGGGATGTCTTGCTGGAAGGGTTTCTTGGATCAAAGGGCTCACTGATCATTTTAGTGACTTAGTTCCTTACTTAGTGTGTGTGTGTGTGTGTGTGTGTGCAGATGTATACAATTTGAGAGAATAAACACCCCAAGCTCATTGAAGGCAAGGTAAAGAGTGTTTTTGATAGATCATTCTGCCATTTGGGGACCAGTGAAAGGACAAAACTTTTGAGGACAAGTCTCAGTGCTGGTGTTGATTTATTAATCTGCATTTACCATTTCAAGGTTTGTATTATCTGTAAGGAGTAAGATTAATTTCGTGTAAATCCTCCAGGTAGGTCTGGCAGGTCTACAGTTTAAGGAGTTGGTTTGAGTTCATAAATCTACTTGTGTAAGCTGTGGGGGTTGGCAGGCCTGGGTTTGAATTCTGATGTCACTATTGGCTCTGGCAAAAAGAAATAAAATTCGGAATATCATTTCCCCAATTTTGTAAAATGGCGATTCATTTTAAGGGTTAGGGATGATGGAAGGAAGTTTCGTAGTTCCTGGCGTAGATCGTCAAAGTAGACAATCCTAGTTATCTATTCTATCGAGCAAAACCGGCTATTTCCAACATCGGACGTGGATGCTAGAGAGTTGCAAATGTCGGACCAAAGTCTCTCGATGAAGGCAGAAGACTGAATTTAGTCATAAAACCTATCACTGCCCCCATTTTTTCCCCGATCTTCGCCTGGTAAGTCCGTTTGAATGTGCTTTTGCTTGCCTCACAAAGCAGGTAGGCCCAGCTAGTTAAGCCAAGTTTCATTTAATAGTCTTTCTTGGCTTCTGGAAGTCAACTGACTTGAAGTTAGAAGGACCCGTGCATCTGGGGGCGTAGCTGTGACAAGGAAGGTATTGTAAAGGGTAAGGAATGCTTGGTTCAGGAGAGAAGACGGTCAGATTCTCATTGTGTGGCTCCCTGATTGAGCCCGGGAGCAGTGAGGCGGGGAGCAGTTTTCCTGGACTAAAGAGTCTCCCATACTCGAAACCACACCAGGCTCTTGGCAAGAGCTCCCTGAAAAGTGGGATCCAAGGCGCCTTGTGAGACGGGCCTGGGCTTGCTCGCCGCATCCAGGGACTGGTGTTTGGAGCCTTTCTAAACCAATGAAGCCTTTGGGTACCACTTGAACACCGCGTGGGTTAAGGAGTTGGAAAAGAAGGAAGAGACCAAGGGACACAGGTCAGAGGCCGGGAGAATACCTCCCGCTGGGAGCTGGGTAGGACAGTAACTCCTGGATTGATAGTGATCCATTGTGTCCCTGGTCCCAGTCACCTGAGCACTCTCTCCTGGGGCATCACCCCTGTCCCGGGCGGTGCTCCGCAAGCTCAGATCAGTTCACCTGGGGAATCGTGGACACTAGTCTGAGCCTGGGGATCCCAGGTCCCCGTGCTGGGTGTAGTGCCCACCTTGCCGGGGATCTCGGAGGGACCCAGTCCAGAACCCTAGGGTCCACTAGAGAGAGAGACTCAGCTGTCCTCAAGACCGGCAAACGGAGCCCTCTCCTGGCCGCGCGGGGAAACACGCGTTCCCGGTTCGCTGCTGGGCATGCGCGGGGCGCGCTGGCTCTGGCCGAGAGCGAGCTGCTCGCACACGTTGCCCGGGCGGCGGGCGAGGCGGGCTCGCGGGGCACGGGGCTCGGGGCAAGCCCCGGCGGCATCTCTGGAGCTGGGCGCTGCGGGCGCTCCATCTCGGTGTCTTTCTCCCTCGGCCACCGGCCACCTCGTGTGTGGGGAGGTCGCGGCACTCCGTGAGGAGCGAGGCGGCTCCGAGGGCGGATCCAAGGTAAGAGCCCCTCGGACGCCGGTGCGGGTCCCCGGGTGGGATTCCCGCGGCGTGGGCTCCTCTCGATTTTCCGTAAGCGCCTGTGTGTGCCGGGACCCGAGCGGTGCCAGGCTCAGCGGCCACCGCGGTTCACTTGGACCCTTTGCAACTGGTGTCGGCGGCCAGGTGTGCGAGGGCGCTGCCGCCCCAGCGCGTCCCCGAGCCCGCTCCGCGCGACCGGGAGCCACGAGACCCGAGCCCGCCGCTACCAGCCCCACTGGGGGTGGACGCCGAGGGGTCCCCCAGACCCCAAGTTCACCTGGGCTGCGCGGGGCGCACCTGAGCTCGGCACACCTGGATTCTGGCCGTGCCTTAAAGATTTGGACTTGGGGACCTCAGAGCGCCTCTCACCCCAGCCCAAGTGGGGACTCTCCCGAGGAGGAGACCCGTTAGAGATGGGGACCCGCCCTGTGAGCGATGGACACCCTCCAGTTGAGGTAGCTCGCTGTGTTTGAGTAGTTGTGAATTCTGGATCACTTTCCAGCGCCCTTTCACTTTGGGGAAGATGGCCTCTCCTGTTGCTGTCTTTAGGGCTTTGGAGGGGTTCCACACCCACTGAGAGTGGAGGCTCCCCGTGTCTCACCCCTTCTTTTCTTTTCAACGACTACAATACCCATGCAAAGTCTTTGCACGGTTCTCTAAGCCCTGCTGCTCGAATCCTCCTCCTCCTATAGCCCCCAAGTGCTGCTGGCATCTCGCCTGGGCAGGGATCCCTGGTGTTTGGGCTTAAAATCCGCAGACATTTGGAGCGGCGAGGCTTTAGAAGAGGAGGCTTCCCCGAGTCAGTGTTTCAGCGAATGCATGGCTGCTTTTCTTTTCAAGGTTTCACTTCTTGTCTCAGACAGCAGGAGAAAGGGACAAAATAGCGAATAAGATAAGTTCAGATACAACTTGGTTCAGACACGTGTGAGTACTTTGAATTTTTATTTGGTTTTGCCACTTTGGGAAGGAGGTAAATTAGGATTCCTGGAAGGCTTTTTTTTTAATGTTAAAAAAACAAAACAAAACAAAAACAAAAATCCTCAAAGTAATTCTGTTGCGGGCTGTTTCTAATTTCTCCATTAAAAGGATGTCATTCTGCAGCTCCTTGTGTTTTGGACTGCCTGCGCTCATTGTGTAAAACTGTACATCTTGTCTACTGAAATTAAAATCAATGACATCTCGCCTCACCTAGTAAAGATTCTCTCTCTCTCTCTCTCTCTCTCTCTCTCTCTCTCTCTCTCTCTCTCTCTGTGTCTGTCTTTAAAATTGGGGATTGAAGGTTTCTGGGCATGCTGCTGTAGTGTTTAGTTTGGTGGCTGATGGGTTCACACCGTCGGAACATTAAACCTGTCTGTAGATTTGTCACATAGTCGGTATGTGACAGTGTCACAAGCTAGTGTGTGTGAGGAGATAGACTTTCCTGCACAATAGTAGATTAAGACTTTGTCAAAAATCCACAACTCACCCATGTCCCTCATAGCAGGAAAAAAGAAGGGAAAGAAAATTCCTTTTAATTCCTCCTGTTCAGACCTAAGTGTTGTTCACTGTCCTGGGATGTCTGCTCTAATTTTCTTTCACTTTCCAGTCTCATGGAGTATCATTATAATTGGCAAGTTAGTCTTTTATCAACAGTGGGGAATGCTTTAAGTGAACTTGTATTGAGGGTGATTTAAAACACACAAAAAAGTCCCTAACAGGAAACTGGTGTTTAATTTTGAAAACTTTGCTTATTTGTGTTCAGAGGTAAAGAGTTCATTTTGCCTGTTTATCTGGTTTTATCCTGATTTAGTCTATGCTCATTCTTTTCAACCTCCAGTACTTTGTAACTCTGTGACACAGGATGCTACCCTCTGCTTTCATTTACTATGTTTCAAACCTTAATCCTACTTTTAAAAAAAACCTACATTTGCATCTCTTTACTCCTTTTATTCCTCTGAATCTCCTTGTCATTCACCTGTTTGTATCTTAAAACATAGGTTCATTTGAGCCTCGTTTGAATAAACTGTAAATGCCAGATTCAAAGCCCTTTTGTTCCTTGAAGTTCTGTTAAATGACTTTTTAACATTAACTTTATTTGTGTAAATTGTAGGTTGGTTTTTCCAAGTTATGTTAAACACATTTGGTAGTTCTGTCTCAGGGCAAAACAAGCTAAGTATAGCTTATAAACTTTCAGACATCTGCAGGGATATCGGGGAGGAAGAGATGGTCTTTAGCCAAAGTGCTTTGGCTATATAGTACATCCCGGCTGGGAATTGCTGCACCAAATTGTTTGCAGCTGTGAGGAACTGAAACTATTCTTCTTAAGAAGCATTGTAGTGGAGACCGTGCTAGCTACGTGAACGGAGTGCTTACAAGGAAGGGGGGTTCTCCAGGACTGTACCGCAGCATCTTCAGTCTTTGTCAGATACATTCCTAAGTGGGATTTTCAGACAGACCCTAGGTGCGGGGGAGATGGCTAGGTGGGCAAAGTGCTTGTCAATCGAGGGCGAGTTCAGATCCTGAGCACCCGCATAAAAGGCTGGGCATGCCTCTGCAGTCCCAGCTGCAGGGGGAAGGAGGCAGAGGGTGGATTCTGGGCACTTGCTAGCCAGCCAGTCTGTCTCAAATGGCAAGCTCTAGGGTCAGTTGTACACACTTATGAGTGCATACAAGCATACGTGCTCGCGAGCACGCACGCACGCACACACACACACACACACACACACACACACGTGCGCGCGCGCATACACAAGTAAAAATAAAAATGATAAATAAATACCGAAAGTAGTCTGTAAGCTAGTTAGATGGCAGAGGAATGCAGCAATGGTACAGGAAGTGTAACAGCTTCTATTAACATGCTATGCTGCTGCAATTAAGGGGTAGTTAATGGTGTTGTGTTATTAGTTATAGTTCATACTCTGTTCATATGTTTTTTTCCCTTTGTTTTTTTGTGATGGAACCCAAGGTCTTGTGCCCATAGCTCTACCACTGAGCCGTACTCCAGCCCCTCCCTAGTTTTTATCTAACCTGCTTTCTCTCTCAGGACCCCACTAGTCATACCACTGGGTACATTTAATTGTCACAGTCTCTTCAGCTCAGGCTAATTCTGGTCTTCTCTCAGATTATCTTTGCTTTTTGGCAACTTTGACCATTTTGAGGAGTCCTTCCCATCCCCCAAGTCTATAGCATGCATCCCCCTTTGAATTTGTCTTTTGTTTGTCCCAGGGTTGGGCTGTAATTATGTACACCTTTGATCCCAGAGCTAGGAAAGCTCAGGCAGAAAGAAGGCAGGTTCGAGGCTAACCTGGCTACACAGTGAGTCCCTGTCTTAGTCAGGGTTGCTGTTGGTGAAACACCACGGCCAAAAGCAAGTTGAGGAAGAAGGGATTTATTTGGCTTCTACGTCCACACCACTGTTCATCACGGAAGGAAGTCAGGACAGGAACTCAAACAGGCCAGAGACCTGGAGGCAGGAGCTGATACAGAGGCCTTGGAGGAGTGCTGCTTATTGGTTTGCTCCTCATGAATTGTTCGGTCTGCTTTCTTATAGAAACCAGAACCACCAGCCCAGAGGTGTCTCCCCCGACAATGGGCTGGGCCATCCCCATCAATCACTAATTAAGAAAATGCCTGACAGGCTTGCCTTCAGCCAGATCTTATGGAGGCATTTTCTCAATTAAGGCTCCATTCTCCCGGATGTCAAGTTGAATATAAACCAGCCAGGACAGATACTGTCACAAAACAAGGAAACACAGTTATTGTGGGCTTTGGATTGGAGGATGATCAGGGCACAGTGCCTTCTCAGTCACAGACCACACAATACTCACCATCTCCAGGGTTATCAGACTCATCTTGATCACTGACTGAGATAGCATTTGTCAGTTTTTTCCTGCTGCTAACTTCCTGGTGTCTACTTTTTCCATTCCCCCTTTCATGGGAAGGGGTCTTTTAGCATAGCCTGTATTTTGGTAGTGGAGATTTATGACCCCTCCCCATCCCTGAGAGTGGGATATCTATCCACAGCTATGTCTGATTTATAATTTGAATATAAAAGTAGCCATGGCAGACTGTCACAAGCCACTGTGGGCTTTGGATTGGAATAGGACCAGGAAAAGTGGTTTCTCAGATATCACAGGTCACATGGGAGATTTTTCTCTTTTCCTTTGTTTAGTCTCTTGGTTATTTACTTACAAATATGAACTCCTGAATGTGGTGATATATTGTTTATGATTTAATAAAGTTTTCCTGGGGATCAGAATGCAAACCCAGCCACACTAGTCATAGAAGCTGGGCAGTGGTGGCACACACCTTTAATCCCAGGAATAAGAAGGTAGGCAGATGGATCTCTGTGAGTTCAAGGCCATCCAGGACTACTCCAGAGTGAATAATTTTCAAAGAGTCACAGAGCTCACACATTTAATCCCAGCACTAGAGAGGTATGTAAGGATAAGCAAAGGGTCTCATGTGAGACTCAGTTTCCAGTCACAGGGAAGACAGGATCTCCATTTCGGCCTCTGTAGAGGTAAGAGCTACTGGCTGGCTGCTTTGCTTCTCTGATCTTCAGCTTGAACCTCAGTAGCTGTCTCTGGGTTTTTAATTATTCATGTTACACCTGAGTATTTATTGTATTCTTTGCGCTATAATGCAACCGTTTTGAAGCTCAAATCCTTACGGTAGTTTCTTGTGCCCCTTTGATAAGTTCCTATCAGTGTGGTCTATAGGATATTCTTGCTTCTTTGTATTGTTCATATCAAGAATCTACTGTTTTATCAAGGAACTGGTTCCCTAATGTTTCCTAATGGAAAGCCAGGTCTGGCCCCGAATCATGGCATATGTTTGTAATCCCAACACTCTGGGGGCAGACGTGGGAGAACTGTCAGTTCAAGGTCCACTTGAGCTATAGTTTTTTAAAAATAATGTATTTATCTTTATTTTATATGCATTGGTACTTTGCCTGATGCATGTCTGTGTGAGGATGTCAGACCTCCTGGAACTGGAGTTACAGGCAGTTGTATCATGTGGGTGCTGAGAATTGAACTCAGGCCCTCTGGAAGAACAGCCAGTGCTTTTAACCACTGAGCCATCTCTCCAGCCCCTTGAGCTATGCTTTGAAAGAGGCCAAGGTCTGGGTTCTAGGTGGACTTGGTAATGGACTGTCATTAATTCCAGGTTCTCATGTGAAAAACACATGTGTGTAAAGAGGTTTAGATATACATGTCTATGTGTATATGTTTACACATTTATATTTCTGCATACCTGTGTGTATCTATATTAAAGCAAATATAAACTCATACTGGCATAAAACTGATTGTGTATTCTGGTCTCTCCCCTGTTTATCTGGAAACTCCCTGCAGCCATGAAGAGAAACCTGACTCGATTCCTCTGTTTAATTCATCGTTCATTTCCATTGTACAAGTTTAGCAGTGTTGGAACTGACAACCCTTGATAGTATGAACAGCCGCTTGGACAGCTGGAGTCCAGCGCCCATTTGCAGGGCCTTTCGCTTCTAAGCTTACTCTCCACCCAATTTCATGGTTAGCTAGCTAGCTTCTCTGCCTTCCGGTCCCGCTCCTGAGACGGTTTTACACACTTGTAGTTAGATTCTTATGTTACAGTTTGCATGCCATCTAAGGATCCCATGACCTGAGAATTTAATTTCTTATGCCTATTGAGATTAATCCTTGATCTTGTAAAGTTCTGTGGGCTTGACATGCCTATCTTGACAGTATCATATCGAATAATTTTGACAAGTTTCCTGTGCTGTTACCTTTCACCCCCTTTGTCTCCTCCCTGTGAAAGTCTGTAACCATTTAGTTTTGTTTTTTTATAGATGTCTTGTGACTTTTTCATGCTGGCATCTTTCACTTAGCAATATGTATGTCCTCTGTAGTGGACAACTTTTTTTTTTAAATTTTACTTTTTATTTTTGTGTTCCTGATGCCTGCAGAAGCCAGGAGAGGGTGTTAGATCCCCCTGGAAGTAGAGTTAAATGTTACGAAACTGCCATGTGGGTGCTGGGAATCAAATCTGCTTCCTCTGGAGTAGCAGCCAAGTCTCTCAACCACCAACCCACCTCCTCCAGCCCCAGCTCATTTATTTGTACTACTTAACATCGTTGCTCTGAGACGACACATTTTAGGTTAATGCATCTGTTGAAGGACATCTCGGCTGTTCCCAGTTTCTTGAGACTTGGAGTAAAGCTGCTATGAGCATTCTTGCGGGGTTTTAGGGCGGACGTAAGTGTTGAAGCAGTGAGGTGCATGCCTGTGGTAGATCATCATAGGCGAGGATTGAGGTTGTCTCTGCGAGACGCTGCAGACCACTTTCCAAAGTGGCATTCACAGCATTCACAGCAGCAGCATCTCACTTCCTATCATTTCGTCTCCGTGACAGCTTTCATTTTATTAATTCCAGTAGCTGAATACTAATATCTTATTGTTGTTTTAACTTGCCACCCCCTAATAGCATTTATGTGTTAACATCTGTTCACATAATATTTTCTGTTTTTCTGTTTTTTTTTGATGATAGGATATCTGTTTTGCCTACTTTTAAAAAAGGCTTTATTTCTTATTATTTAAATCAGGTGTCTGTGTGTGAGTATGTGCCTGAGTACAGCCACCCTAGGAAGCCAGAGCCATCGATCTCTTGGAGCTGGAGTTACATGTGGTTGTGTGGGGCTCAATGTGGGTGCTGGGAATTGAATACAGACCCTCTGCAAAAGCTGCAGGCATCATAATTGCCGAGCCCACCCTTTTCATACTTTTTTTTTTTGATTCTTTGGCTGAGACATGGAGAAAGATGGTTTATTGTACACGGGTTACACTCGGCCACAGAGAAGAGCCCAGAGCGCCACAGGTCGGGGCGGAGGGCGAGCTGGACTGTTTGGGCTGTAAGGAAGGCAGGCAAGTCTGGGAAGTGCTGTCTCTGCGAGAAGACCCAGCAGATGGTGAGGTTCCAGATCCTTTGAGACATAGCACAGTTCAGCAGCTTGTACCAGCATCCTGTCCCAGTTCAGGCCTTAGGCGTCCGTCCATCCGTCCTTTACTTCCGCTCTTCGCCTCTCTGGGTGGATCCGCCACCCTCCCTCCCTCCCCCCTCCCCCGTTTACCTGGGCCTCTGCCTCATCCTTCTTCTCTTGCTTGGCAGCCATCAGCCTGCGCATTCGCCTCTCCCTCCACTCACTCTCCTGGCCCAGGAGTCCCAAGGAAGATGGCGCTAAAGTCGAGCCTTTTGCCTACTTCTTAATGAGTTTATTTTTAAATATTGTTTAGGGTTTTAAGAGGTTTCAAATTAAAGAACCCCCCCCCCACCCAGTGCTGGGGAGTGAACCCAGAGCCTTATACGCGCCCAACATTTGCTGATTTATTCTCTAGCCCCTAAGAGTTTTGTAAAATTCTATTGTGTATATAAACACCTTTTCAAATGTGTTTTGCAAATATTTTCTTGTAGATTGTCTAATGTTATTATTCTCTCACCAGAGGAGTTGTTTGATTTTTGCCTTTTTTGTTGTTTTTAAGTCAAGGTCTCACCGTGTCATTTAGGCTGGTCAGAGCTCACAATATAGTACGGCTGGGTTAAAGCCCATGGCGGTCCTCATGCTGCAGCAGCCTGAATGCTGGCGTTACAGGCATGAACTGCCACACCTGGCTAGATGCTTAAAAACCCTTAATGTATTTGTGTGTGCTCATACAGGAGGGTGCATGTGTGGTCAGATGCATATGCGCATGCTTGTGAACACATGTAAGCTCCTGTGCTCAGGAACCTTGTCCATCTACTTTGAGGCAGGGTCTCTCCCTGGACTAGAACAGGGTCTCTCTGTGGACTAGAGCAGGGTCTCTCTGTGGACTACAGCAGGGTCTCCCTGGACTACAGCAGGGTCTCTCTGTGGATTAGAGCAGGGTCTCTCTGTGGACTAGAGCAGGGTCTCTCCCTGGACTACAGCAGGGTCTCTCTATGGATTAGAGCAGGGTCTCTCTATGGATTAGAGCAGGGTCTCTCTGTGGATTACAGCAGGGTCTCTCTGTGGATTAGAGCAGGGTCTCTCTGTGGACTAGAGCAGGGTCTCTCTGTGGATTAGAGCAGGGTCTCTCTGTGGATTAGAGCAGGGTCTCTCTGTGGATTAGAGCAGGGTCTCTCTGTGGATTAGAGCAGGGTCTCTCTGTGGATTAGAACAGAGTCTCTCTGTGGATTACAGCAGGGTCTCTCTGTGGATTAGAGCAGGGTCTCTCCCTGGACTACAGCAGGGTCTCTCTGTGGATTAGAGCAGGGTCTCTCTGTGGATTAGAGCAGGGTCTCTCTGTGGATTAGAGCAGGGTCTCTCTGTGGATTAGAACAGAGTCTCTCTGTGGATTAGAGCAAGGTCTCTCTGTGGACTACAGCAGGGTCTCTCTGTGGATTAGAGCAGGGCCTCTCTGTGGACTAGAGCAGGGTCTCTCTGTGGATTAGAGCAGGGTCTCTCTGTGGACTATAGCAGGGTCTCTCTGTGGACTACAGCAGGGTCTCTCTGTGGACTACAGCAGGGTCTCTCTATGGATTAGAGCAGGGTCTCTCTGTGGACTAGAACAAGGTCTCTCTGTGGACTAGAGCAGGGTCTCTCTGTGGACTAGAGCAGGGTCTCTCTGTGGACTAGAGCAGGGTCTCTCTGTCGATTAGAGCAGGGTCTCTCTGTGGATTAGAGCAGGGTCTCTCTATGGATTAGAGCAAGGTCTCTGTGGACTAGCGCAGGGTCTCTCTATGGATTAGAGCAGGGTCTCTCTGTGGACTAGAACAGGGTCTCTCTATGGATTAGAGCAAGGTCTCTGTGGACTAGAGCAGGGTCTCTCTGTGGATTAGAGCAGGGTCTCTCTATGGATTAGAGCAGGGTCTCTCTGTGGACTAGAACAGGGTCTCTCTATGGATTAGAGCAGGGTCTCTCTGTGGATTACAGCAGGGTCTCTCTGTGGATTAGAGCAGGGTCTCTCTGTGGACTACAGCAGGGTCTCTCTGTGGACTAGAGCAGGGTCTCTGTGGATTAGAGCACGGTCTCTCTGTGGACTACAGCAGGGTCTCTCTGTGGACTAGAGCAGGGTCTCTCTGTGGACTAGAGCAGGGTCTCTCTGTGGACTACAGCAGGGTCTCTCTGTGGACTAGAGCAGGGTCTCTCTGTGGATTAGAGCAGGGTCTCTCTGTGGATTAGAGCAGGGTCTCTCTATGGATTAGAGCAAGGTCTCTCTGTGGACTACAGCAGGGTCTCTCTGTGGACTAGAGCAGGGTCTCTCCCTGGACTACAGCAGGGTCTCTCTGTGGATTAGAGCAGGGTCTCTCTGTGGATTAGAGCAGGGTCTCTCTGTGGACTAGAGCAGGGTCTCTCTGTGGATTAGAGCAGGGTCTCTCCCTGGACTACAGCAGGGTCTCTGTGGATTAGAGCAGGGTCTCTCTATGGATTAGAGCAAGGTCTCTCTGTGGACTACAGCAGGGTCTCTCTGTGGACTAGAACAGGGTCTCTCTGTGGACTACAGCAGGGTCTCTCTGTGGACTAGAGCAGGGTCTCTCTGTGGATTACAGCAGGGTCTCTCCGTGGATTAGAGCAGGGTCTCTCTGTGGATTAGAGCAGGGTCTCTCTGTGGATTAGAGCAGGGTCTCTCTATGGATTAGAGCAAGGTCTCTGTGGACTAGAGCAGGGTCTCTCTATGGATTAGAGCAGGGTCTCTCTGTGGACTAGAGCAGGGTCTCTCTATGGAGTAGAGCAAGGTCTCTGTGGACTAGAGCAGGGTCTCTCTGTGGATTACAGCAGGGTCTCTCTGTGGATTAGAGCAGGGTCTCTCTGTGGATTAGAGCAGGGTCTCTCTATGGATTAGAGCAAGGTCTCTCTGTGGACTACAGCAGGGTCTCTCTGTGGACTAGAGCAGGGTCTCTCTGTGGACTACAGCAGGGTCTCTCTGTGGATTACAGCAGGGTCTCTCTGTGGACTAGAGCAGGGTCTCTGTGGATTAGAGCAGGGTCTCTCTGTGGACTACAGCAGGGTCTCTCTGTGGACTAGAGCAGGGTCTCTCTGTGGACTACAGCAGGGTCTCTCTGTGGACTAGAGCAGGGTCTCTCTGTGGACTAGAGCAGGGTCTCTGTGGATTAGAGCAGGGTCTCTCTGTGGATTAGAGCAGGGTCTCTCTGTGGATTAGAACAGAGTCTCTCTGTGGATTAGAGCAAGGTCTCTCTGTGGACTACAGCAGGGTCTCTCTGTGGATTAGAGCAGGGCCTCTCTGTGGACTAGAGCAGGGTCTCTCTGTGGATTAGAGCAGGGTCTCTCTGTGGACTAGAGCAGGGTCTCTCTGTGGACTACAGCAGGGTCTCTCTGTGGACTACAGCAGGGTCTCTCTATGGATTAGAGCAGGGTCTCTCTGTGGACTAGAACAAGGTCTCTCTGTGGACTAGAGCAGGGTCTCTCTGTGGACTAGAGCAGGGTCTCTCTGTGGACTAGAGCAGGGTCTCTCTGTCGATTAGAGCAGGGTCTCTCTGTGGATTAGAGCAGGGTCTCTCTATGGATTAGAGCAAGGTCTCTGTGGACTAGAGCAGGGTCTCTCTATGGATTAGAGCAGGGTCTCTCTGTGGACTAGAACAGGGTCTCTCTATGGATTAGAGCAAGGTCTCTCTGTGGACTAGCGCAGGGTCTCTCTGTGGATTAGAGCAGGGTCTCTCTATGGATTAGAGCAGGGTCTCTCTGTGGACTAGAACAGGGTCTCTCTATGGATTAGAGCACGGTCTCTCTGTGGATTACAGCAGGGTCTCTCTGTGGATTAGAGCAGGGTCTCTCTGTGGACTACAGCAGGGTCTCTCTGTGGACTAGAGCAGGGTCTCTGTGGATTAGAGCAGGGTCTCTCTGTGGACTAGAGCAGGGTCTCTCTGTGGACTAGAGCAGGGTCTCTCTGTGGACTAGAGCAGGGTCTCTCTGTGGACTACAGCAGGGTCTCTCTGTGGACTAGAGCAGGGTCTCTCTGTGGATTAGAGCAGGGTCTCTCTGTGGATTAGAGCAGGGTCTCTCTATGGATTAGAGCAAGGTCTCTCTGTGGACTACAGCAGGGTCTCTCTGTGGACTAGAGCAGGGTCTCTCCCTGGACTACAGCAGGGTCTCTCTGTGGATTAGAGCAGGGTCTCTCTGTGGATTAGAGCAGGGTCTCTCTGTGGACTAGAGCAGGGTCTCTCTGTGGATTAGAGCAGGGTCTCTCCCTGGACTACAGCAGGGTCTCTGTGGATTAGAGCAGGGTCTCTCTATGGATTAGAGCAAGGTCTCTCTGTGGACTACAGCAGGGTCTCTCTGTGGACTAGAACAGGGTCTCTCTGTGGACTACAGCAGGGTCTCTCTGTGGACTAGAGCAGGGTCTCTCTGTGGATTACAGCAGGGTCTCTCCGTGGATTAGAGCAGGGTCTCTCTGTGGATTAGAGCAGGGTCTCTCTGTGGATTAGAGCAGGGTCTCTCTATGGATTAGAGCAAGGTCTCTGTGGACTAGAGCAGGGTCTCTCTATGGATTAGAGCAGGGTCTCTCTGTGGACTAGCGCAGGGTCTCTCTATGGAGTAGAGCAAGGTCTCTGTGGACTAGAGCAGGGTCTCTCTGTGGATTACAGCAGGGTCTCTCTGTGGATTAGAGCAGGGTCTCTCTGTGGATTAGAGCAGGGTCTCTCTATGGATTAGAGCAAGGTCTCTCTGTGGACTACAGCAGGGTCTCTCTGTGGACTAGAGCAGGGTCTCTCTGTGGACTACAGCAGGGTCTCTCTGTGGATTACAGCAGGGTCTCTCTGTGGACTAGAGCAGGGTCTCTGTGGATTAGAGCAGGGTCTCTCTGTGGACTACAGCAGGGTCTCTCTGTGGACTAGAGCAGGGTCTCTCTGTGGACTACAGCAGGGTCTCTCTGTGGACTAGAGCAGGGTCTCTCTGTGGACTAGAGCAGGGTCTCTGTGGATTAGAGCAGGGTCTCTCTGTGGACTACAGCAGGGTCTCTCTGTGGACTACAGCAGGGTCTCTCTGTGGATTACAGCAGGGTCTCTCTGTGGACTAGAGCAGGGTCTCTGTGGATTAGAGCAGGGTCTCTCTGTGGACTACAGCAGGGTCTCTCTGTGGACTAGAGCAGGGTCTCTCTGTGGACTACAGCAGGGTCTCTCTGTGGACTAGAGCAGGGTCTCTCTGTGGACTACAGCAGGGTCTCTCTGTGGACTAGAGCAGGGTCTCTCTGTGGACTACAGCAGGGTCTCTCTGTGGACTACAGCAGGGTCTCTCTGTGGACTAGAGCAGGGTTTCTCTGTGGACTAGAGCAGGGTCTCTGTGGATTAGAGCAGGGTCTCTCTGTGGACTAGAGCAGGGTCTCTCTGTGGACTACAGCAGGGTCTCTCTGTGGACTAGAGCAGGGTCTCTCTGTGGATTACAGCAGGGTCTCTCTGTGGATTAGAGCAGGGTCTCTCTGTGGACTAGAGCAGGGTCTCTCTGTGGACTACAGCAGGGTCTCTCTATGGATTGGAGCAAGGTCTCTGTGGACTAGAGCAGGGTCTCTCTGTGGATTACAGCAGGGTCTCTCTGTGGATTAGAGCAGGGTCTCTCTGTGGACTAGAGCAGGGTCTCTCTGTGGACTACAGCAGGGTCTCTCTGTGGATTACAGCAGGGTCTCTCTGTGGACTAGAGCAGGGTCTCTGTGGATTAGAGCAGGGTCTCTCTGTGGACTACAGCAGGGTCTCTCTGTGGACTAGAGCAGGGTCTCTCTGTGGACTACAGCAGGGTCTCTCTGTGGACTAGAGCAGGGTCTCTCTGTGGACTAGAGCAGGGTCTCTGTGGATTAGAGCAGGGTCTCTCTGTGGACTACAGCAGGGTCTCTCTGTGGACTAGAGCAGGGTCTCTCTGTGGACTAGAGCAGGGTCTCTCTGTGGACTACAGCAGGGTCTCTCTGTGGACTAGAGCAGGGTCTCTCTGTGGATTAGAGCAGGGTCTCTCTGTGGATTAGAGCAGGGTCTCTCTATGGATTAGAGCAAGGTCTCTCTGTGGACTACAGCAGGGTCTCTCTGTGGACTAGAACAGGGTCTCTCTGTGGACTAGAGCAGGGTCTCTCTGTGGATTAGAGCAGGGTCTCTCTGTGGATTAGAGCAGGGTCTCTCTGTGGACTAGAGCAGGGTCTCTCTATGGATTAGAGCAAGGTCTCTGTGGACTAGAGCAGGGTCTCTCTATGGATTAGAGCAAGGTCTCTGTGGACTAGAGCAGGGTCTCTCTATGGATTAGAGCAAGGTCTCTATGGACTAGAGCAGGGTCTCTCTGTGGATTACAGCAGGGTCTCTCTGTGGACTAGAGCAGGGTCTCTCTGTGGACTAGAGCAGGGTCTCTCTGTGGATTACAGCAGGGTCTCTCTGTGGACTAGAGCAGGGTCTCTCTGTGGATTACAGCAGGGTCTCTCTGTGGACTAGAGCAGGGTCTCTCTGTGGACTAGAGCAGGGTCTCTCTGTGGATTAGAGCAGGGTCTCTCTGTGGATTAGAACAGGGTCTCTCTGTGGACTACAGCAGGGTCTCTCTGTGGACTAGAGCAGGGTCTCTCTGTGGACTAGAGCAGGGTCTCTCTATGGATTAGAGCAAGGTCTCTGTGGACTAGAGCAGGGTCTCTCGCTGGCTTGGGGCTCACCAGTCAGGCTGTGCTGGCTAGCCATGGCTCTCCAAGGACCTTCCTTTTCTTGGTCTCCCCTCCCAGTCAGTGCTGGCAGTACAGGTGCACATGACAGGCCTGACTTTCTTCTCACTTTGTATAGTTCTCTCTGGAGATTATGTCTGCATACTTGCAATACAAGTGCTTTACTGACAGAGGCATCCTCTGAGCACTGAGTTGTAGACCTTGATAAGTAAATTTGTCAGTCTTCTGGTTTATGTCATATTTGAAAACTCAAGACTGCTTCTTTTCATTTTTCAAAACCTTTTTTTTTTCACGTTTAATGTGCTTATTTGTGTATGTGGTGTATAGCGGGTGTCGGCCAGTTCTCTCCTTTCATCCTGTGGTTTCTGGGGATTGCACTGAGGTTGTCAGGCCGGCCAGGAAGTGCCTGCATGATGTAGATGAAGATGACTCGTTAGATGGTGTTCTTGAGATCCATGAGAGTATCTTTGGTTTTCTGATCTACATCCCACTGACAGAGAGGTGTGTGGAGTTGGAATGTGTTTACAAAGTGCAGGAAAGAGGAAACTTGGGAACTAGGGAAAACAAAACACAGAATGGTAGAACTATTTAGTTTCTTCCTGTCCTGTTTTGAATTCTGACTTTCTTGATGCTGAGGATCTGAGTCTCAGCATTGTCCCCATAGTGTCTAACTAGGCACATCACGTCATGGGGGACACATCAGGGTGGGAAGGACAGTAGTGCCCACTCAATGCAATTGCTGTGGAGGCTGGTAAGTTGGAAAAGAAAACGTGCGTGCGTGCGTGCGTGTGTGTGTGTGTCTCACATATGAGTATATGTTCCAGTGTATAGTAAGAAAGGAGAGACTCCCACTGGCTAAGGACATCAGAACGGGCCCATTAGGTGACTGTTGGAGACCAAGAGTGAGTGTCCGGGGTAGGATTCCTGTGCATTCCAGGCAGGCAGGTAGATAAGTTTGTTGAATCTTGAGTAGGTCAAAGTGATGGGTGTGGTGGGACTGTGAGCTGACACAGGGACAGACAGCCAGTTATGCTCCACTTTTGCCTGCAGCACTGAGAGACTATTCCTTACACTGTAGTAGGGAAGATTGGGACCATCAAAGCCGTTTAACAATGGATTGTGTCTCCTCCTTACTCACAGGGCCATCTGTAGAGACATGTGCTTTTCAGTCCTGTCTTCCTCAGTGACTACATAGTATTTATGGACATGAAATTGGTGGTTTCGTGTGAAACCATTCTTACAATTCATACTTAGGGACATAAATGGTGACAAAGGAGCTTTTGGTCCTGTTCCAGCCAACCCAGTGTTTTGAGCAATGAACACTTTCTCACAAATCTGACCATTGTATCTACGGATGTATCAAGATTATTTGTTAAAATAACTTTGTATTTGATAAGAGGTCAGATATTGATTGTTGAAAATTATGTTTTTAATATAAGAGAATAAAAATAGCTTAAGGAAAACATAATGATCAATAGAAAGAAGATCATACTTACAAGGGAAAGAAAAACATTCTTAAGTCTCTTACAGAAGGCTCTTTGAATTTAGTTTTATTTAGAAAATGTTATATTCCATTAAAATACTGCTTAGGATAACTTTATTCTCAAAATCTGTGCATATTACTGGCTGTTTGTGAGTTTAATAGAACAACAAAGTGTCTCCAGTGTCTGAAATACACTCTCAGTCAATAAACACTATTTTTTTTCCAGATTGCTCTGGTATTTATATTTTATAACACTATAATTGTTTATAGCATTTTCATTAGAGATTAAGATGTTGAAAATAGTTTAGATGAAAATAGGGCTGTGAGGGAAAATAAATGTGAATAAGTCTCTTGAAAAATTTATATATGTGTGTTTGTTTTTGTTTTGGAAACAGGGTTTCTCTGTGTTCTGTAACTTGATATGTACTTCATGCTGGCCTTGGTCTGTCTGTCCCCCTTTGCCTCTTGAGCTACTTTTAATATACTTTATTCTAGTTCTTTATAATAGTTATGTCATTCGCTGGTGATGTAAGTTTAGGTAAATGTACAGTATTATGGTTTTATGTGACTAACCTTAAAGTTTTTAATTACATTAATTTATTTATGTGCGTATGTGTGTGCATGCTTGAGGGCGTATGAGAGTGTGTGTTTGAAGATCACAGGACAGCTTTCTGGAGTTGGGTGTCTCCTTGTTGGTTCTGGGGATGAAACTCAAGTCATCAGGCTTGCAGAAGCCACATTTAACCACTATACCATCTCACCAACCTTGATTTTTGTTTTGTTTAATTTTTTTGAGACAGAGTTTTCTTGTATAGACCTGGCTGTCCTAGAACACACCCTGTAGTTCAGGCTGACCTTAAATTCATAGATATATCTGTTCCTGCCTCCCTTAGTGTTGGGATTAAAGGTGTGGGCCACCACCACCCAGCTTGACTCTTAAGATACAGAAAACATACTTCCCTGTGCTGTGAGCAAAGGTCTGTCACATTTAGAAATGTGTTCTGCCTTCTCTGGAGGCTGGAGGAGGGGCCTAGAGGTCTTTTAATTTAGTAAGTAGCGTCTGCCAACCAAGAAAACTCTACACTTGACTGTTCTGTTCATATATGGAAGACATGTTTATTACTGTATTTACATGAACTGTTCTCTTCGCCCCAGTAACAGTGTGCTCAACCTTGTGTGCCTGTACACATATGTGAACATGTGAGTAATCTCTATGATAGCAAACCTCTCCCCGTCTCTCTTCCATATATACTCCCAGATACATATATTTAAAACTATTCCTTTGCAATGAATTTTCTTTATGACATTACTGCACTTGTGTTATTGAAAACGATCATGCAGAATCCATTTTCAGTATCGTAAACTGTAGTCCCTCTCATTCTCTCTCTTAAACACACACACACACACACAGACTCACAAATTTACACAATTTCCCCACTGAGATCCTCGTAGTCAAGAGGGAACATTGTGTCGGTCATCCTTTCGCTTAGCTCTTCTTTGGAGCTTTGCTAGATCCTGAATAATTGAAAAGCAATGGGATTTTTTTTCCTGTGATAAAAATTTGGCCACTGGGCCAATTCTTGCCATGCCATTCACACGGTACGCACTCTTGTGAAGCCGTGGGGCCAATACATGTGACTGAAGAACATGGGATGGATTGCTTTTACTTGTTGAGCGAAATGACTCTTGGTAGATTTTTATGGATTTGCCTAACTTATTGTCACCTCTAGTGTGTGGAGCCATGCTTGGGTGACAGGCTTTGAAGGATGATAGACAAGGGGCTGGCGAGGAGGCTCAGCAGGTAGAAAGACGCTCCTTGCCGAGGCTGACGGAGGACCGAGTCCAACCCTGAGACCCTCGTGGTAGAAGGAGAGAACTGACTCTCCCAAGCTGTCCTTTGACCTCCACCTGGGCATCATGTCACATACATGTGCACAGGCACACAAACACACACGTGAAATAAATAACTGCAGAAAAAGAAATCACAGCACGAAAGCTCACTGGAGTATAGGAATCATCGGGTCCAGTTTTTTACTGTGCTTGTGTCTTTACTGCCTTTCTAAAATGACTGGGTGGGCTGGAACACCGTATTTCCTTTTTATCTTTAGTTTTTCACATTTTTTAAAAAAAGCCAGATAAAGCTTAAAGTTTCAGCACAGTTTGCTCCAACATCCTTGAACTTAGCCACATTTCACATTTCATCTCTATCCTACGCCTTGCTGTGTCCATGGTCTGGCAAAGAAAATGGTCCTATGAAACTCCTGAGACTGATAGATGGCTGTATGTGCTCCCACTCAACACTCACCTTCAGCCTTCAGCTCCCCAGCCTTCAGCCCCTTCCTCTGACAGCCTTCTTCAACCCGCAGGTAACTGTGGTCAAAACTGTAACTTTCCTGACTTTGGCGTCTTTTCCTGTTACTCTTCACTTCATTCTCACGCCTGTTGAAACGCTGGTCATGGAGTGGGCCATCTGAATAAAGGACACATTCATGGTGGTTGTGACAGACAAGGTCATGTTTAGGCGGCTAAGAAGGCTTGAAACAAAGGGGTGATTGAAGCCCTTGTCGCCTTAGATCTTACTTGGGTGGTAAGGAGGTTAGTCTGGAAATAGAAAAATCGCATTGTGACAAATTAAACCCCATCTAGCATAAATGCATGTGTGGTACTCTTGCTAGAATGGATTTTATATGTTCAAGACAGGTTCTCACTACAGCGCTCTGGCTGGCCTGGAACTTGCTACATTTCCAGGCTGGCCTTCTAGTCACAGAGGTCTGCTGGCTTCTGCCATTAGAGTCCTGAGACTAAAAAGACTTGCACCATCCTCTCCAGATACATCTCCAGAATGTATCTCAATAGCATTCCATTTTTTGTGCTAATTAACAAGATCCAGTGTGTGTGTGTGTTTACATATGTGTGTGCACACACACAACTTTTATACGAGTTCTTTATCACTGTAAGGAATTACAGAATTTAAATTAAAATGTATCTCAAGATGGATTATATAATATAAATGGATGCCCACGATATTGGAAAGGGTTTTTAAACAATGGTTATCTTACCTCCAGGACTTGCCTCCTACCCCTGTATCTCTTACCTGTGGTTAGTTCTATTTTCTCTATAGGCCAGACAGTTAATGGAACAGTTGAAGCGTGATTTTGTCTGCTCTCACTGGACCAAAGTATAGAAGACCTAGATATGGAGTGAATTAGTCCAATGGATATTAGGTATTTTTTGTGTTATTTTATGGCTTTTAGGGTCATTGATATGATCAAACTATTGCTATCTTGAAATATAAAAGTTAAATAAGATTCCAAACCAGTGGTTTAAGAGGTAATGATTGTATAAAAACCGAGGGTTGAATCTGGTAGACATGGACATAAAAACCCAAAGCAAACCCTTGCACTGTCTAGGCACTTTGACTATATGTTGTAAGAAACAGTATATTATTTGATACAAGACTATATTAAATATCTATTCTGTAAAGACAAATAAAAGGGCTTTGAGTTCTAAGCATGGACACAGCTGTCTTTGGAAAGCCTAACATCTTGTCATTTCTTAGTAATAACCTTGACTTTCTGAGGCCAGTGTGGACACTGTGTTTGGGGCAATAGGAGTCAAGGGTGATTGCTCATCCCTAGAAGCTGGTCTTGCTTCATGTGAATCCCTGAGAGTATGGATGTGAATAGGGTAGGTGAGTGGGCTTCGGGTTAGCTCACCCAAGCCTGCAGCTTCTCTTCCCCCTTCCAATGCACGGGAGAGTCGAGGTTCTACAGAGGGTTGAGAGCACAGCTTAACTTTGAAGAACAGCAGAATGAGTTCAGCTGGAAAAAAAATTAAAGGATTTTAACTGTGATCTTTTTTGCATCATCTAACTTTTAAATACCCCCACTGAGTTTTTAATATAAAATTTTCTTTAATCTTGAGACTTTCATACATGTATGTAAAGAAACATGGTCTTACCTACTATCCATTTCTCCCTTCCAACTTCTCTTAAGACTCTCCCAATGTGCCCCCCCCTTAAATATGGATAGCATTTACTTTGGCACCAGTATTCCCATTGAAATGTTCTGATGATCCAACAATAAGTGTCATTTGCCTTGAAGAACATTATTTAGACTTTTAGTCAATGGTCAGAACTGGGATGGCATTGGGCATGATGGAATGACTTTAGCCTACTCCTGGCTTTATGCCCCCCCTTTAGTAATCCACTAAGTCTAGTTAGTGCTGCCTATATGAATGGGTGTCAGATCATCCCCTGTAGAATGGGAAACCTACAGGCAGCCACACACTAGAGAATGATTCTCCCTCTCCCAGCAGCTTCCAGCTGCCAATATTTTCAGGAAGACGTGAAGCCCATAGAGCAGCTCCCCATTGATGCTGAGACTTTGGTTGGATAGATCTTGTGCAAGTTTTGTAAAGTTGCTTTGAGTGTATGACTATGATATCCACTCATGTCCTGAAGATAGCATTTCATTGCCGCCGATGTAGCCCTGGCTGGCCTGGAACTCACAGAGGTCCAGAGACCCACCTACCTCTGCTTTGGAGTGCTGCTCTACCACACTTGGCCTGCTGTGGTTTTGGTTGAATTGTTTTTAACTGCTGTTCTCTATAGTGTAACTCTGTGGCACAGATTAATTGTTATTTTTTATTTATCTATTCTGTCTGTGCATGCATACAATTGTTCCTGTGTAGAAATCAGAGGGCACCTTGTAGGAATCTGCTCTCTCTCTCCTGCCATCATGTGGGCTCCAGGATGGAAGTGAGGTCCTCAGCAAGCGCCTTTGCTCAATGAGCCATCTCACTGCCCAAACAATGTTTTGAAAAGCAGAATTGTAGAAGAGAACTAGGAATGAGTGCTCTCGTGTGTGCATGGATGTGTGTGTGTGTACATGCATGGATGTGTGTGTTTTCCATAGAAAACTTTACTTAGTATCCTGCAAGGTGCAGCAGGCTGGATAGCAGCAAGAGCTCTCCAGTGCTCACATGCACATTGAATTGCATAAACTGCGTGTGGAGTCCTCCTTTTCATGCGGGGCATTTTGTTGCAGTGGTCTTGATCTTGGCTGGTCTATGTCAGGCATTTCCAGCAATCTTTTCTGGGATGTGCTTACATGAGATAGGTTAGATGAGAGGTTGGCTCAGTCATTGATAGATCCGTTGGTTTAATGTAACTAATGTAGTTTCTTGATCTTACGGTTCACAAATATAGCTTTATTTAATAGAAGATAGTTTCTTTTTGGTTCATTAGATTTGTCTGTCAACGGGAAAATATTAAATAATAGCATGTTAAATGCACCAAATGTTTAGGCTGTGTAACTAAGAAGGCAGGCAGGGTTCTCGTCCAGTGTTAGTGTGCAAATGACAGAACCTTATGCGTTTTGGAGGTGAGGTGTCGTGTAGCTGGCTTTAAATTTGTGACAAAGCTGAGGGTGACTTTGAACTCCTCATCCTCCTACCTCCAGCTTTCAAGTGCTCAGATTATGATCACGCATCATCATGGCTGGCTAGACTCTTAAAATGAGGGAAGTATGGATGAAGATGTGGGCATGATGGTGCCCACTTACAATCCCAGTATCTGAAAAGCTGACACACAAGGGTAGCTGTGAGTTTGCTATGAGTCTGGTGTATATAATGAGCCTTTGGCTAAAATTTTAAAAAGTTTTTTTAAAGTAGCATTATTACCTGGGTAAGTGGTCAAAATTATGGAAAGTAAATCATAAAAACAATTGTTAAATATCTGAATACTGGTATTTGATTTTCTAGGTATACTGATAGAGTACAGCATAAAGCCCCCCCCCACTTCCAAATGGTGTGTTTTCACTGTAACCTGACGAGGAGTATTTGTTATCTAGGGTCTTTGGGGGAAATGTCTGCATATTGTTATTGTTGTAAGAACAGCCCGCTAGATCTTCATCTGCTACGGTTAGGTTAGTATCAGTGCAGGAAAGTCTAGCTACTGTTGTTTTTCACATAGGCTATTTCAAAATTCGCTTGGAAAACTTAGGGACAAAAGAAGCCTTTTTCCTCAAGGTGAAGTCAAGCCACAGATTTCAGGCTGGTTGGAAAAGTGTAAAGCTTTTAGGGATGGGGAAAAGTAGACTATCTTGAAATTTGAATGGGAGGAACTTTACCATGGCCACATGAATTGGAACTTTGTAGAATCCCTTTTGCAAGAAAGAAGAAAGAATGGCTGCCTCCTTCTTCCTTGGAGTCAAGCCTTTCGGACAAGCCCCTTAAATTACACACCGTTGAAGCGATTTGCACAATGCCTTTGGCTGGTGTGTTTCTAGTTAGCTGTTATGAATGAAAGGTTCATAGCCATTCGTTTCAAAAACATTTTTGTTTGCGTTGCAAGTGCTTAATTGTTTGGTAGTGGGATCGTGGGCACTTCTTTTTTTATCTCTTCTCTGTAAGTATGGATTGGATCATGTTTGCCAAGGAACTTTAAAAAAAAACTATTTCTGGGCATGGAGAAGAGTCTTAAGTGAGCATTTATTGGCTTTTTGACTGGTATGTTGGCCGTGGGTGGATGGAAGTGCCTGAGTTTTTTCAGGCATTTTCGTCTCTGTGACAGAAAGCTCAGCTAACCTTTCTCTTATCTCGCCTACTGGGCATTGAACCACGGTATCTCAGGGAGGCGGAAGTCATACAAAGTTGCCAGACAGATGGTTGGACTCCCCATGGCAACCCCGTGACCTAATTTCCCAAGCTTTGTGCACCTAACTGGAGAGTTCCAACCCTCACTGTCGGCTTGTTTGCCAGTTGAGGCTGGAAGGGGGAGAAGGGAGAGGTGATACAGAGAGCATCTCTGCAGGTGCCAAACATATAGACATCTCTGTGGTGAGGGAGAGTGGGACTCTTTAGTCCTCGTCCTGCTTAGTCCTTGTTTGTGTCTCTCATTGTGACTGTAGGATCTTTTTAAAAATTTAACTGATGAATCGATGGTGAATTAAAATGATTATTTTTGAAGACTTACATTTTTACTTTTATTTATTTATTTTATAATTAAAATAGTTTTTTTCATATAGTATATTCTAATAATGGGTCCCTTTCTCTAACTCCTGCCAGATCATACCTACCAACCCCCTCCCCAAATCCACATCCTTTCTTGGTTTCTCTCATTAGGAAACAAACAGGCATGTTTAAAAAGGAAGCAGGGGAGGGGGGAGAAAGAAAGGGAAAAAAGTAATAATAAAATAAGATAAAATGAAAACAAACCCGGATGGGACAAATACATGAACAGAAGGTTGTGTGTGAATGTTCTGGGGGAAATGGTTCCTTTGCGTCTCATCTGTAGTAAATTCACTTGACAATTGCTCAGTTATCCAAATGCGCTGAAGTGGTCTTTTCATGCAACAGGTATTAATAAATGCGTGCAATGGATTTCCCACGAGATCTTATAGCCTTCGTGATAAAGTGGCATGGAAGATAGGCACTGATACGAATTGTGACTTTCATTTGGACACTTGACTTCTAGTGGCCTCCCTGTGTCTGTGGGCTGGCTCACGCACATGAGCGCATCCTTCTACTTCACGCTCTTTGGGCTCATGTCACGTGTTCTGTCAGAACAATGCTACACCGAGGTCATCTGCTGGTGTGAGGACGTGGGCACAGGCTGTGATGGTACTGAGGTCACCCGCTGGTATGAGGACGTGCCTTTGGTGCTTTTGGGGCTTCTGGTCTCTGGCTCCCAACTACCTTTCTGTTATCCATCTACACTTCCGTTATCCATCTACACTTCCGTTATCCATCTACACTTAGATGGCCTCTGGTGGCTGGCTCCCATCTACCCTTCCGTTATCCATCTATCCTTAGATGTTATTTCAGAAGCTCTGCTCCTCGGGCAGGATGGGTATCTGAAGGCCGGGCAGGAGTGAAGCTCTGGAGGCGCCAGTGAGTTTAGCACCACCTGTTGGTGCTGCAACAGTGGGCGGTGGGAGGGAGACACTGGTTTTTTTTTTTTTTTCCCCTTCATTTAATGAGTTCATGCATTATGTGAGCATGCCCAAGCGGAGAAGTTTCTGGGATTATTTACACAGACCTTATCTCGTTTCGTGTAGCATTCTGTGTTTCATGACCTTTAAGAAGACTTCAGACCCGCATTGTTCAGTCACAACACTGACTCAGTTTCTTATCTGTAACCCAGGCCTTTTTCCTGAGAGCTGCCCCTTCCTTTCTCATAGGATCCGAATGTGGGACTGGTTTCTGGGTGTCACACTACCATAAAGAAGGCTCTGGTCATTTTCCCAGCCCCGCTCTCTGCTCCTTTTCCTCTGTCCCTCTCTAGGAGGTTGTTGTCCCTCAGATGACAGTGCCGGGTATCGGCCTTTTCTTAGACCTGGGTTTCCTCCTTTGCCCACCGTTAGTTACTCCTGAGAGTAAGCCACCCCCAAATCCTATTGGTTCTTCTTCCAATACGGCCCAGAAGCCACGTGCCCCTTCCCCGTCTTCCTGCCAATCAGGTCATGTTTCCGCCTTGCTCATTGTTCTGTCTTGCCCGGCCCCTGCTTCCCGTTCACTCTTCACTGGATCCCATAATAACTCCAACTTCCCGAGTGCACCTCGCCTCTTTCTCCCATGACTTTGCACAAGATGGTCCCTCTGCTTTAAATTTCTTCTTTGCTAACCCCATCATCATCTTATGTGTATGAAAACTCTGTGTCTCAGACTCAGCTTGACGATGGCTTTCCCAGAAGACATTACTCTCCCCTTCGCGGTACTAGACTGCTATCGCATTCTTACTTAAATTGTTACTGAGTTACAGCTCATGGTTTATTTACTTATTTGCTTTTTCCCGTCCCCTGTAACCTGTCTTGAACGCTTGCGAGTGGAGAACGTGTCTGAAAAACCTTTTGTCTCCTTGGTGCCTTGGCACCACGGTGGGTCACAGCCTCCCCTCAGGCGGTGTCTGCATGAGTGTTCCAAGATGGATGCTTCGCCTGCCTTCTGGTGCTGGTGCCCTGTCTTCCTTGGTTTCTTTCTGGGGGTGTCTGGAAGGGAACCGGCAAGACACTGCAGCCTGTCCAGCTGTTGGCGTTTCTTGAGCCTTGTTCCTCTGCATTTTGAACCTCATGCTTGAGTGTCACTTACTCAGTGGCTTAGTGCCTGGAGGTGAAAAGGAGCCACCACCAGGTCAGGTCACACTTGCGCTTCGTGTTCCCATAGCCTCTTGGATGACTTCCAGACCATTCTCTCTAGCTCATTTCTGAAGCCTGAGAAAAAGTGTACAGCAAGTGAGCCTGTTTCATTGGCCTCTCCTCAGAGTGCACGGCACCCCGTCTCATGCACCTGTTACACGCCTGCATATAATGTTCTCAGACCCCGTTCTCCCACCACACCCTACCTTCCTGCCCCCCACCCAAGTTACCCTAGGCTATTTTGCTTCTACTGTCATGGGATATATACAACCATGGCTTTATATATAACCATGGATTCGCAAAGGAGAGAAAACATGGCATTTTCCTTTCTGAGGCTGACCTAATTTGTTGATTGTGGTCATTTCCAGTTGCATCCATTTTCCTGTAGATGATGTAATTTCCTTTCTTTTTAAAAGTATATTTATTATTCTCTCTCTCTGGTGTGTATGTATGTGTATGTGTGTGTAAGTCTGTGTATGTGTATGTGTGTGGGTATATGTATGTGTATATGTGTGTCTGTGTGTCTGTGTATGTGTATGTGTGTCTGTGTGTGTGTGTCTGTGTGTGTATGTGTATATGTGTGTGTCTGTGTGTGTGTATGAGCACGTATGTGGCACTCACACGGAAGTCAGAAGACAACTTGTGGGAGTCAGTTTTCTTCCATCAGGTGACTCTTGGGATGAAACTCAGGCTATCAGGCTTGTTGACAGACGCCTTCACCTGGGATCCATCTCACTGGCCCAGTTTCCTTTCAGTTCTGAAGTTTCTTTTGCATTTGTTATTAGATGATATATTTTATTTTTCATGTTTTGAAAGTGGCTCTTAATTTGGTCACAAATAAGCCTTTATAGTGAATCGATTTAAAAATAATTAAGTTATAGGGAGAACTACTTTCTCGTTAGAAAGCCATGTCTTTGTTCCCATCTCTGTTGTCTGATATCCTATTATTGCCAAATCTTGTTTTCACCTTAAAATTTGACTTTTGTCATCATCCTTTCTTTTCTGTTTTCTCCTCCCAGAATTTTATGGCTCTATGATCACTTTTTAAACTATTTTTCTCCCCGATGTTCTCTATATCTGTCTTGGTCCTTAGGTTTATTTTAATTACTACTTTCACGCTGGTCTTGCCAAAGCCATGTCGGAAGTGTCAGTCCTTATTGATCACAGATGGCACCAGTGGGCTTCACTTTTTTGAGTTTCTCTGCCCTTCTGGGCTTTATCAGCATCTATAATTCAAATGAGTGTTGAGGCTGTCAATGTAGACTCATCTTTCCTCTCTTTGATGCCTCCTTCCTTCCAGTGTGTTTTTCTTGGGATTCTACTGCATTTATTTCCATCATGTACTGTACATTGAATGCCTTCTTTTCAATTCATGGTTTGAGATGAGGTGTGGCTAAGTAGTCCCGGCTGGCCCAGAACTCACCATGATAGCTCAAGCTGCCCTCAGAATCACTGCCCTGATGCTCCCACGTCCCACATCCCGGGATTACAGACCCGTGTCACCATGTCCAGTGAATTTAAATGTCTCCTCTGATGCTGGGCATCAAGCCTTTTTGTCTGTTGTTTTTCTTTAATGTTTGAACAAGAGACAAGCATAGGGTATTGCTTTTGGTTCATCCATGTTTGTTAAACGACAAGTGAGTACATTTTCCTCTTGATGTGACATTTGTGCCACTTAGCTTCTCCAGCTCAGTCTGAAAAGGAAGACAATGCCATGAGGAAGTTTAACCACCCACGATGACAGTGAGCACACACCCATCACCCAGGACATGCCCCCAGGCAAGCATGCCTGGTTTTTCAAGTTCTCTTTCTTTTAAGTGTTCTGTGATCATCCTCGTTGACATTTCACAGGCTTTGCAAGCAAATGTTGTTTTAAAGTGGTTTGTAACTTACTCCTCTCAGAAACCAGACTTAACAAAGATGAGCCTTTCAAATCCTACCTCCCTTTTCTGTGCATCCCTGTGAGAGATGGTGTGACAGACAGTGTTCAAGTCCCTATAGAAACAGTTAGGAGTAAGACAGTGAGATCTTATGCTGACCGCCTGGACCAGCCCTGAGAAAAAGACCACTTGTTTTTACCAAACTCCATTGTAATGATCAATATTTTAAGTATGAACTGTGTTATCTATCCCTCCCTCAACTTTTTTTTTCGAGACAGGGTTTCTCTGTATTGTTTTGGAGCCTGTCCAGGAACTCGCTTGGTAGACCAGGCTTGGTCTCAAACTCTCAGAGATCCACCTGCCTCTGCCTCCCGAGTGCTGGGATTAAAGGCGTGCGAACGTTTTTTTTGCACTGTTTTATTTAGAATGTGAACTAAATTCACTGTCTTCCACTAGGGCATTCATAGGTGATTACTAATCTAGGTTTTTATGATGAATAAAGCCCAATTAAAATGTGAAAATTGCACATAACAATAGCATCGAAACCATCTTGGATATTATTCAGCTGCTAAGAATAAAACATGCCTAAATGCAGAAAATAATAAGATGTGGCTTTGGTCAGAAATCTCAGGCAATTTTTGCACTTATTCAGTGTATTTTGCTTTGTAATCAGCTTCTCTCGTGTAAGCATTAGGACCAAGCTATTTAGAGATCTCATTGTCTGGGAGCAATTCAGTGGGACTTGATGATCTCAGGACATGTGGAATTGTTCCAAAGTAATTATTATCAATCACAAATGAATCTGATAGTTATGTCTTAAACTCAGTTTTGCTTCTTCAGATGTGATACTTAACATGTTTTAAAGAAAAATTCATTTTAATAGTTGATAGTATTAGTGTCATTCCATGTTTGTATAAACTTTTCAAAGGTGACTAATAACTTTTATGCTAGTTTGCTTATTTACCTAAGATTCAGAATAATCATAAATATGTCCCTGAAACTGCTAATTACTTATTTGTTCTTTTTATCCATATATATTTATATACACATGTGTATATGTACCAAATGTAGCATTTATTTTAAAGATTTATTATTTTTAAATTTTTACTTATGAGCCAGGTGGTCATGGCACACTCCTTTAATACCAGCACTCAGGAGGCAGAGACTGGTAGATCTCTGTGAGTTCAAGGTCACCCTGGTCTACAGAGCAAGTTTCAGGACAGGCTCCAAAACTATACAGAGAAACCCTGTCTCGCAAACAGAAACAAACAACAAACAAAAAACCAGAAAAACCTAAAAAAACCTTTACTTATGTGTATTTGTGTCTCTTTGTGTGTGTATGTATGTATGTATTTGTGTGCCTACAGAGGCCAGAAGAGAGAGTTAGTTAGAGTTATGTGCTGTGTGGCATGGGTGCTGGGAACCGAAGTTAGGTCCTTATTGCCCATCTCTCCAGACCCTGTGTTTGGATTGATGAAAGTCTGTTGATAACACTTGCAGAGTACAATTGCTATTTTGTGTTAATGATGCCAGAAGGAACTATAAAATTTGCCTGACTCTGTTTAGGTGCTGTGGTGAACAACCTGTGCTGCCCAAGATATTCATTAGAAGAGAACTCCTGTTGTTCTCAGGGTAAGTTCACGCAGTGTTGTCTAATAGAATGTAGAGTGGGAGTTTGTGTGCCACAAGGAGAGGGGTTAGGTTTGACCTGGAAACATGTGGAAAAGGGTAGAGGATATTTCTTTAAATAGTTTTTGTTTAAAATGCTTTTAAATATAAAAGACTGTGAACATTTCGTAAGAGAACTATTTGACACAACAAGTATGAACAGCTCTTAGCTTATGCCTTGCATGTCCACGGGATTTTGACTTTGTTTATAGTATGCTGATGAAATGGTAGTCTGGTCAATTGGTCTAGAAGTGGTTGGGGTCCTTTGACGGTTTGTTTTATGCTCTTCTTTTCCCACTGGATCAAAAGGTGTCTATATTGAAAGGTGTGTAAACATAGGAAGTTTCCAGTGTTCCAGGCCCACCACCCCCTTTCTCATTATGGTGTCAAGTCGTCCTGATGCCAAGGTGATTAAGGTGATTTCCGGTGACAGGTGTATTTGTGTCATTTAGTGTTGGCCTCGACACCTGTGGATCTGGGGAGAAGGGAGGTGAGGAGAGAGCTGGGAGGAATGGAGGGAAGGGAACTGCAATTGGGATGCACTGTATAAACGAAGAATAAATTAAGAAAAAAGTAAAACTAAAAGTTTCTCTGTTCTCTGGAGAAAGTCACTTCTATAATACTTTTTCCCACTTGGGACATTTCTGGGGAACCTGAAACTGACAGCCGAGGGCTTTGATAGAGGGACAATATTAGAAGGAGACATCTGACCTCTTATCATTTTTATTCCCTCATTACAATAAATGCCACAGGTCAGACAGACATGTAGTGTTGGATGCTGGGCACTAGGAACCTCATTTTGATGTACTGGAAAGGTAGGGCCTTTAACCCAGAGCCCAGAAAGAGCATTAGACCCAGAGGTGGATCCTGTGAACTTTCGTGCGCTCCGTGCAGTAACTGTGTCCTAGAAAAGGGATTCATTTCACACTATTCTTTTTATTTATGTCTTTGTTCTGTGTACGGCCCAGTGTAGTTTAGAACATAAAGCTTGCCCATAAGCTTTATAGCAGAAACAAATAAAAAGTTTCTTTTGTCACAGAATTCCACTGGCCAACAGATCTTAGTAACACTCATTTGTCTGTTCCTATGGACTTAATGTGTGAAACAGGTCAGATTGAATGCTGTGGTTCTATTTGTATCTTACTATTCTCATTTGGTATACTTGTTAGCAGGCATATCATATATACTTGCATATGCATATACACATATGCACACGTGTACATACATATAATCATACCGTAACCATATATGTACAAATATACATCACATATATACACATGCACATACATACACACATATACATCATGCATAATCATATATATGCACACACATATATGCACAGACATATATGCGTGCATGTGTTCTTAATATATACATCTTTAGAGATATCCTTATAGATATAATTGTATTTAGTTTATATTTTTAGGGCTTATGTAACACTGGTTGGCTTGATAATTGCTATGCAACTCTGGCTAGCCTTGAACTCATGCATTCTTCCTGCCTCGGCTTCTTGGGTCCTGGGACAATAGCTGTAACCCATAATACCTAGTTCATTGGCGGGTGTAACATTTTAAGCCAGCTCCTTTTTTCTCTTTAACCATATCTGCAACGTTCTCTTTTGAGTGGCTATCAGAGGATCTCATTCATTTCAGTTCTATGTTATTAGCTGCCAGGTTCATGTAGAGTGTTAACTTCAGTTATTGGTTTTTTCCATCAATGTCATAGTCATCATCATCATCATCATCGTCATCATCATCATCATTACTTTATCACAGTTATCATTGTGGTTGTCAATGTATACATTTAAACACTACACATTGGTGTTTAACATATGTGTAGCATTTGTGGAAGGCTTAAAATGCGGGGCCTCATGTTTCAAGTTAGATCAATGAGGATTGTTACTGAATTTAACACTGCTTCTTCTAATGATGATGATAGTTTTGGCTTTTTTTTTAGCGAATCAGTTGGAGACACATTTGAATGACGCTACAGAGTTATATTCTATGTGCTTCAGTCTTGGGAGACAAAGGTCTCAAAGTTAGCCTTGTTTCCCCTCATCGCACACCCCCGTTGGTATTTTGAGATAGGGTCTCCAGTAGCCCAGGCTGGCCTGGAACTCACTGTGTACTGGAGGCTGTCCTTTACCTCTTCTAGCTTCTGCCTCTGTTTAGATGACAAGCCTGGCTTTTATTTTTGTGTTTATTTATTATTTATAAACAATATGGAAATAAACTACTGAAGAGTACAAGAGCATTCATGTCTCTCTGGGGACATTTTCTTTTTCCATGTGCTGATCAACAACTAAGAACGAAACATTTTTGCCTTATAGGGAACTTTTCTGATCTTGCAGACTTCCTGAGAGTCTTTTAGAATACCGGTTATAGCCCACTTTTCTGAAAATGTTACCCCAGTGCAGCGGAGATGTCCCTTACGCCCCTTTGCCGACTCCCAATAATGTCAGTGTCTCCCACTGAGTGTGTGTGAGTGCTGGCACAGGTGTGCCATGACACACTTCCATGCAGGTCAGAGGACAGTCTTGGATGAAGCCCCCACTTCCTCTCTCGCTCACTGCCCAGTGTGTCAGGCCCGTGAGCTCCCAGTTGTCCCGAGTCATCCCCTCATCTCCCCGTGGGCATGCTGCGATGGCTGATGATTCTTACGCGGGATCTGAACTCAGCTTGTGAACAGCACTTTACCCACCGAGCCTCCCCTCTTTCTCCGATTTTCCTTTCTCCTTTCTGTCCCCTCAGCAAGAGCCTGCTTTTCTGACCCTGTCAAGCATTTCTAACCTCTGGAACACCTGCTTGGGCAGCGCGTCAGATTTGGAGCTGACATGGGTGCCAGTGCAAACATGAGCTCGTGCCTTGGTGCACATGGTTTTTAACGCAGCCACTGCTGATGATCTGATCTCTTACACAACAAATTCAAGGTGTCAGTCACTATTTGGGAGAGGGCTGTTGCAGTTCATGGAAGTATTCTTTTGAGGTTCCCAGCTAGAGAAAGTTTGGCTAATAAGCACCTCAACTTGCAGATTGGAAAGACTTTAAAATGCTCAATGAGCCCCCCCCCATTTCCTTGGTGTCTTAATTGTTTTGTTACTGTGATAAAATCCTCCAACAAAAGCAATTTGAGACAGCAAGGGTTTCTTGGCTTACAGTTCCGGTTACCGTCAATCATCATGGAAAAGTCAGAGCGTTAGGAACTGCAGCGATGAATTCCCACGCTAGCTCTCAGCCAGTTCTGTCCTTTTTGCTTGGTGCTGAGTCCAGGACAGGGAATGGTGTCACCCACATTCAAATGCATCTTGCCGCGCCCAGTTAACCAAGTTGAGTAAATCCCTCAAAGTCATGCCCACAGGCCAAGCTACTACTGCTCTAGACAGTTCCTTGCCAAGACTCCGACCCAGGTGGTCCTACTGTGTGCCAAGATCATAGTTAAACTATCATTCCTGTGAACTTTAGGTTGGTGGTGAACCCAGAACTGGAAGGGTTCTTCAGGCTGGTTCTAACCTACAAGTATCATAATTATAGCTTAACCTTGGTTTGTAGAAAGAGATGTTTCACACACACGCACATGCACACGCACACGCGCACCTGTGAGTATGTCTGCCCATGCTTGTGGAGGCCACTAGGGAGGTGAGTAATACCCTGGAGCTGGGGTTGCAGGGCAACAGCCGGGGGTGGGGAGGGGGATGGAGTTCTACATTTCTAGTTGCAAGCAGTACCTACTTAAGGATCTCTGGGCTTTCCTCTGGGAGCAGGAGTCCCCTAAGCTGGCACAGCCTGGAGCAGGGTGGCACACTGCCTTCTGGTCACCTCTGCCCTCCTCTGCTTCTCTCACCCAACGATCTATATTAGGTAACTAAGGCAGCAGTCAATGTCTGCCTTCTAATCAGACCAGGCTCTATGTTTAGTTTGGAAAGGACCCAGATGTACCCGCCTATTGTATTGTATTCTTTGGCCTTAGGAAATCAACTCGGAAGGCTTAGTGTTTGAACCCAGGTAGCTCCTGTTTTCTATCCAAATATGATCATGACCTGTCTTCCTAGGGAAACCAAATCTAAAATCAAAATAAACCTCTCTATTTTAAAACGCAGCTAAGCCGATAACAGAAATGTCTAGCAATACTTTTTTTTTGAGTGATTTTTTTCCCTCCCTTGTGGTGTTGGTCATCCCACCCAGGTCCTGGCTCACACAGGCAAGTCTCCTGACACTGAACTAAACCTGCAGCCTGACCATCACTTTAAAATGAAAATGCAGCGAGGTTTCAGACAGCCCAGGAACTCTTCCATACACAAAATTTAATTTGTAAATGATGGTTTTCTTCTGAATAGGTAAATATTAAAGGCAGTAGGTGGTTGTTCTGGTATATTTTTTTAATCTCTAAAATCAGATTGTATTGTCACAGGTTAAAATTATGTTAATGTAGATGATTGCTGCCTCCCAGGCCTGGTATAACTTCAGTTGGCAGGTAGTAATACCACTTGCTTCTTGAACTTTCATAGCAGATGTTCCTTTAAAAACCAACCAGTTAAAATACATTTATTGGGGATATTTTTAGTGTGTGGTAAGATCTATGTTGGTTCTTACAAAACCTCAGAGAAAACCCAGGGGTTATACAATATGGAGTCACGAAGAGTTAAAGAGTGAGCTGATCCTGATAATGGAGTTTATATAAAAAGGGCTGTAGCAGAGCTTAGGGAAGACCTTGGTGTCTCTGCCTCTTAGTTTCTCTAATGTCTGAAAAAGCTCAAGAGTACAGTTTTGTTCAGACTCCTCATTTGGCCACATGTGGTGACTTGTGCCTGTATTGAGGAAGCTGAGTCAAGAGAATTGCTATGAGTTTGAGGCCACCTTTGGCCACATAAATGAGTTCTAGGTTTCATGTCAGCTAGGGTTTTCATAGTGAGATCTAGTCTCAAACCAAAGCAAAATATAAAACAAAGGAAAAAAATCAGTAATGGCATCACATTTGTATTTTCTCACGCTATGTATGCAAGTCTCTATGTACTTTCCCCTCCGCCTTTGGCATTCGGTAGTGAACTTCAGACTCTGGCATTCACTACACTTCCTAAGGACAGAGACCTTGTTTGATATAACCACTATACCACTCTTCGTGCTCAAAAATCTCAAAAATTCTGATATATAGATTGAGTGCAGACATTAACTGTGTCAGTCGTTTTGGGATTTCCTCAGTCATATGAAGACTGCCCTCTTTTGTTTGCTTGTATAGCATCTCTCCAAGGCAAAGGCATTGGCCTTTGTTTGCGATCTCTCCAGGACAGGCTTCCTTTAGTCTCTGTCAGTGCCGTCCAGGTTGGTACCGACTAGACTAGCCATTTAAATGGAAATTGACATTGAAAACTGTGCAAATGGCTGCTCGGCTGGATTGCACAATATAGTCTGTTTCCATCACCACAGATCTAGAACATTGCCCATACTTTCTGTCTTCCATGAAGCCGGTGCTTTGAAGAGGTCAGCCCAGTTGTCTTATTGAGTGTTCTGCGTTATGGATTGGTCTTGTTTCATCATGAATTCAGTTTAGATTGTGGCAGATTTTTTTTTTCCAGTGATAGATGTGCTGATACAGTTAGCCCAGCCACGTCCGTTCCAAAGTGTGTGACTGATGCCTGCTCCAACCGAGAAGGGAGAACTTGCTGCAAGGGCTTGTGACAGCTGGCATTGACTGTGAAGTCATCCACTGGGATTTAAGACAGGTCCTTTCTTACCTAGAGCCGCTCTGTGAGGCTGCCCAGGCTGTGGGAAGGTAGATACAGACGCTGAGCTGACAGCCGGGTGTCCCGCGCTACCGTCTCGCCAGCAAGAACGACGCAGGACACTCGGATCCTTCTGCAGTAAAGCTTTAATACATCTTGAGAGATAGATGATCAGCTTCTGAGAGGGAGACCCCAAGCTAAGAAACCCAGCCCCTTATATAAGCCTAGGAGCTCCGAGTGAGACGTGTAGAGCCGGGATTGGTGGTTTGCTCATCACCCCAGATGACGGGTGAGGCACAGCTTAAACGGTAAACTCCACCTGACAGCAGATGTCAGCGCCATCTTCTAATGGCGATAGCGATAGTGAGGGGGGGCTCCTCACAGCCGTGTGTGTGTGTGTGTGTGTGTGTGTGTGTTTGTGTGCGTGCGTGCGTGCGTGCGTGTGTGTGTGTGTGTGTGTGTGTGTGTGTGTGATTCCTTCTCCCGGCGTTCATGGCTTGCACTTGGATCTAAGCGATGATGGAACAGACAAGCTGCACACAGCCGAGGATTGTCAGGATCCGAACGAGCAGAGAGCCAATAAATAGTCATTCCTCTAAACTTGTAAGAACTGGGGAGCTTTTGATCCAATAGTAAATACACAATGCACAAGTTAAACAATTTTGCCAGAAGTGCAGTATAAGTAAGTAAACATCAGGGTGAGTGTTACTAGTGGTGATGGGTTAGTTGGTTAAGGTAATGGCAACCAGATCTCCCTATCATCAATAAAAAATAAAAATAGAGGGAATTTTCACTTTGAACAGGACTATCTTCTGCAGCCACTTGACAAATTTAATTCTGTACCATATACAATTGTCCATCCTATGCGCATGTACTTGTGCGTGTATGTGCACATGCGTATGTTCTTGTGTGTGTGTGTGCACACACTGGTGCCTGTACATGTGGAAGCCAGACGTCGACACTGGCTATCTTCTCATTGCTTTCCACCTTATTTTTAAAATGTATTTTTGTATTTTAATTAAAAAAATTATTTGTTTATTTTATGTATATGAGTGCTTTGTTTTCACCCATACCAGAAGAGGGCACCAGATCTCATTACAGATGGTTGTGAGCCACCATATGGTTGCTGGGAATTGAACTCAGGACCTCTGGAAGAGCTCTTAACTGCTGAACCATCTCTCCAGCCCTATTTTTATATTTTAAATATGTCTTTTTAAAAAAAAATTCAGAATGTCATATGAGGTACTTTTCCTCCAAATTATTATTTTGGAAATTTTAAAAATTAAAATATAATTTCATGCCTTTGCCCCCAACCCTTCCTATGCCCATCTTTCCCTCTCAGATTTGTGTACTCCTTTTCTGTAATTATTGCTGTTATATGTACAGAGATATATAAATACAACCTACTGAGTCTGTTTAGTGTTGCTTATACAAACATGAATTCAGGACTGTTGACTTGGTATTGGATAACCACTTAACTTTTGTTTTCATGTCTCTGCTTCTGATTGTATGCCGTGTGTGTGTGTGTGTGTGTGTGTGTGTGTGTGTGTGTGTGTGTGTGTGTACCACCCATGGAGGGCAGAAGGAGATGTCCTATCTCCTGGAGCTGGAGTTAGAGGTAGATGTAGGTTCTGGGAACCAAACTCAGGTCCTCTGCTCTTAATCCCCACAAGCCATCTCTCCTGTAGCACGAATAATAAAAACCCAGAGACAGATGTTGGGTTCAAGCTGAAGATCAGAAAAGCAAAGCAGTCAGCCAGTAGAGAGCTCTCATCTCTGCCAGGGCTGGGGTGATCCTGTCCTCAGTGCGATTGCAGACTGAATAGTCTGCACTCCTGTCTCCACCCGCCTTATGGCCCCTGCCTGGCTAGGTTCCAATTCTGATCTTCAGGCAAGCTTTACTAGATCATTAAAAGAAAAAAAAAGTCACACTCTCCAGCCCTTATTCCGTTTGTTTTAAGATTCAGTCCCTCAGTTAGCTGGAGTTAAATCCTTAACCCACAGAGCCATCTCTGCAGCCCAGGACAAACCCTGCTTTACAATTCCTCTTATCTGAGAGAATAAAATGCGTCATTCAGTAGCACTCTCCAGTTTTGTCCTGCCAATAAGAACCACGGGTCGTCTTTATTTCTCTGATACAGGGATAAGGCACCACTTTGTCTGATTAGTATTTCTTGGTGGCAAGACTTTTTTTTTAATCCCAAATTCTATTTAAAGTTCTTGGTGTAATATATAATTTAAGACAAAACAAGGAGGACAATTCCTATGCTCATGTTTTGTTTCTCTCAGCCCTTTGCTAATGTTTCCAGGCTCAGGATTTTTAATTCTCTCCTGGTGTATGGTTTCCCTGACAGCTGCTCTTGGTTGACTGTTTAGGACCATTTCTTCCAAGTGATTTTTCATCACAGGGAAAGCCTCAGGTGAGGGTGGACGGATCAGTTATTAATTTCTTAGAGCACTCCTGCTAAGTGGGGTAGCGCTGTCTTGTTACCCAGACAAGTGTGGTCAGAGAGGCGGAAGGCTATAGGAAGGCAGGAGAGGACTGCTGTTTAGGGGAGAAATGGTGATCCTGGTGTCAAGGAGTCCTGGGCGGTGGGAAACTCTAAGGGACAGGGAGGGAAGATGATTTGCTCAACTCCAGGAGGGTGAGGTAAATGGCAGTGGGCTCTGGAGTGCGTCTCTCAGTATCCATGGAGACTGGCTCAGCAATCCCCTCCCCCAATCCATGAAAGTCAAATCCACTCTATACAATTCGTGGTATTTGCTTGTGATGGGCACGCGCCTTCCTGTATCCTTTAGATGATGGAGAGCCAGGTCTGTAACAATACCTAACACGGTATAAATGCTGTATAAGTGGCTGAAAGACTGTTTAAGGAATAATAACAAGAAAAGTAAGCCGGGATGCTATTTCCAACAATGCTCTTTTCAGTGTTGCTTGACTCTGTGGGGTGGGAGCCGTTGGTAAAGAGGGACAGCAGCATTTGAGAAATGGAGTGACATGAATAAAGAGTGAGGGGGCAGGCAGGGATCGAGAAGAAGACTCGACTGCTAGTGATGGAGAAGGAGAGAAGACCAAGGTTATTACACTTGGGAATGGACTGTGGCTTTGGCTACATGGGAGAGAGCCCATTTAAGCACTTTTTGAACAGAATTCAATAGAAGATGCCGCCATTGCTGTTGAGGAGGCTTCCAGATAACTAGTTTTAAATGTCAAGGAGGAAGGCTTGATTTCCTAAAAACTTGGAAACAATGTATCGGCTCAAAGTCTCTGCGTGTCCTTAGACCGTCTCCCGTGAAGGGGCTCCCTTGCACACACTCCTGAGAGCTGACGTTTGCCTGCAGATTTCCCCCTCCCTAGGCAGCTCTAGCCAACCAGATCAAGCTGACTTTGACATTGACACGGTTTCAGGGTGTGCTGGCATCAGGCAGGTGTGGTGTTTTACAGAGTGGTGATGGAAGGGAACCGCAGCCCCAATGGCTTATGGTGTCAGAGTGGGGCAGCATTCCCTTAGTGCGAGCCTGTAGGGTTTAGTGGCTTGAAACCCTCCCTGATTCTAACACTTGAGAATGGAGAAAGTGAATACAGCTGCATTTTTTTTCAGTTTGTTTGATGTCTCCCTCTCTCCCTCCTTCCCCCTCCCTCCCCTCTTCTTTCCTCATCTTTCTCCTTCCCTTCTTTATTTATTATTAAACAAGCTCTTATAGCACAGGCTGGTCTCAAACTTGCAGTATAGCTAAGGATAGCCTTGGATTCCCAATCCTTCCATCTCCTCCTTCCAGGTATTGTAATTATAGACATATATGGTGGTTATACCATGCCTGGACAACTTGTTTCATTTAAAAATATATGTATCTTCATGTATGTAAGTGTTTGCCTATGCATATGTATGAGTAGCATATGCATGCAATGCCTATGGAGGCCAGGAGAGGCCATAGTTGTAAATTGTCATGTGGTTGCTGGGAACTGAACCATGGTCTTCTGGAATAGCAGACAGTGCTGTTGAGGGCCGAGTCATCTCTTCAGCCTCCTCTCTGTATGGCGTGTGTGTGTGTGTGTGTGTGTGTGTGTGTGTGTGTGTGTGTGTGTGAATTGCCATGTGGGTGCTGGGAACTGAACCGTGGTCTTCTGGAATAGCAGACAGTGCTGTTGAGGGCCGAGTCATCTCTTCAGCCTCCTCTCTGTATGGCGTGTGTGTGTGTGTGTGTGTGTGTGTGTGTGTGTGTGTGTGTGAATTGCCATGTGGGTGCTGGGAACTGAACCGTGGTCTTCTGGAATAGCAGACAGTGCTGTTGAGGGCTGAGTCATCTCTTCAGTCCCCTCTCTGTATGGCGCGTGTGTGTGTGTGTGTGTGTGTGTGTGTGTGAGAGAGAGTGTGAGTGTGTGTGTGTACATATATCATGGTGTACACATAGAGGTCAGATCCTCTCCCACCTCTATGTGGATCTCCGGGACTGAACCCAGGCCACCAGGCTTGGGCAGCCAGCACATTTACCTCCTGAGCCATTTTACCAGGCCATTTCCGCCTAAATCTTGTAGTTGCTTTGCTTGGGATACGTGGAGTCAGGTGTTTAGCCCAAGAAGTAATTACCAGTTGTGGAAAGTTATTTGATTGTCTTTATTAGTGGTAGCAAATGTGGTCACTGTTTTCCTGGTGTGTAAAGGCGGGTGATGGCTTCTAGTTCCTCACTGACCGCTGAGTCAGTCTAGAATACCTTACTACTAAGTAGAGCAGGGGCGTCATGTGGCTTGTCCTCCTTGAGCCATTTCTGGGTTAAGATGGCGCGGGGTGGGAGGGTTCAGGGTGTCTGTTCTTTCCCTTCACGCTGCAGCCAAGAGTCCTGTCCACTCCAGCTTGCCCTTCATCTGCCTACTGCTTGCGTGTGGGAATTTATAGAGCATGAGTCGTTGAAACTCCTCATCCCCAAAAGGGACAAGTGTCTTAATTGAGGTCAGGTCAACACCTAGTGTGACAGAATCTTCCCCCCAGTACTCCCTTGGCACACAGAGAGAATTCACACAGCCAAAGAATGGTGTGAAACTGTGTCTCCAACCGTGTCCATTGGGATAAGGCAGATAGATGCCCAGTTGGATGCCCAATGTGCAGCTCCCTTGCCAAGTTACGTTGTTCGGTTTGGTCCCAGGCCAGATGGCAGCCTCGTGGGTGGACCATCAGCTCTGGCCTTCCTTCAGCCTCCTCAGGTCTAGGATAAAATGCCCAGCTGTCTTTTCTCTGGTCGTAGGAGTGGGCTTGTGGAAACAGTAATTGCCCTTGCTGTTACTTAATATTTACAAAGCTTTGTTTACATTTGTAACTGCAGTGCCCTGGTATGGGTTTACTTGGATTATGAAAGCTTTGAGTTGCTTGGTAAAATTAACTGGAGCCCGTTTACCAGCCGTTCGGCAAGATGAAGGAGCTTCCTGAGTGAGCAGGGGAGGAGGTGGCGGATGGGAGTTAGATTGAACCACTGCTTTGCTTTGTGTAGTGTGAGCAGGCACCGCGATTGTCAGACACACCCTTATGGAGCCTGCATGAATGAAACAGTCGCAGGGCCTGTGATCTCCCAGCTGTTTCCTGACAGCCATGAGCAGGAGCACACAAGGTAAAATGTCCCCCAAATCTCATAATTCTTAGACTTTTGTGCTTGGATTATGCTGTTATTACATAGATCGTCCGTGCTTTATCTGGATTGCACTAACGGTATCTGTAGCTGATTTAATTTGATTTCTAGTCTCATTGTAGTCAGACACACAACAAAAACCATCAAGGAGAAATTCCCCAAAGAGAACCACGGTCATTCCCCAGGGTTCCTTTGGGTGGCCCTTGCATCTCAACAGAAGCTTGGATTTCCGTGATTATGATGAGTAACACGTTTTCAACTCCATTTTTTAATTTATGTTTTGCCTTTTTTGGTTAAAATTATAAAGTAATATGGGGGAAAAAAGCCCAACAGTTTTCTTGGTCATATTTTCAGACACATGGCTGTTTTTGAAATAAAGCTAAATGTGTAGGCATAGTGGGGATGACACATAGCTTCCAGTGGTGGCCTGGGCTGGGGTCCTGGGCTGGATTTGTGTCTTTTAGATGTATCCTGATTTCCCTCAGGCTCCAGTTCCTGCTTGAGTAGCAGTTCTCTAAGACTCAGTGCTATCTATAAATTATGTGTATCCTCCAAATGCCCCTTCTTCAAGCCTGCAGACAAAATGGCAGAGCTACATTGCTGGAATCCTTAGAAAGATACTGGCTCCTGCCCTACCTTCCCCTGGGTCCTTACTGGCTCCCGCTCTACCTTCCCCAGGCACTGGCTCCCGCCCTACCTTCCCCTAGGTTCTTTTCAGGAAATGAGGAAATCCAGATTCTACAGTAATGTTAAGTCAAACAAAATGAAACATTAACAGTAGAGAGGGGTGTGCATCATGGTTATAACGAATTAACTTTCCTTCTGCTGTGGTCATTAACATCACATTGCTAAGACTGTGACTGCTGGGGCCGTCAGACTTCTCAGACCTGTGCCCTTTGGCTCCCGACCATAAGTGGAGGGGGGGTGGTGGCACACCCGACAGCTGCAATGCTGGCCTTTCCTTTCCTCTTCTTAGAGAATCTGAAGCGTCACAACCCCTCCTGACACCAGACCCCCGCCCCCTTGGCTTCTCATTCACCACAGTGAGTATTTTACCTTTCACTCCAAGGCCAAGGTTGTGAGGCTCACTCTGCCCGTAAAGGACTTTTAAGAGCTCAAGTAGGAGCTTCTATTCTTAAACCAACAACAACAAAAACATTTTATGTGTGTGGATATTTTGTCGGTTTATCTATGTATATGCCACATACATGCTGTATCCTGCGAGGCCAGAAGAGCATGTAAATCCTCCTGGGCCTGGAGCTATAGAAGGTTGTGAGCTGCCTTGTGGGCGCTGGGACTCAAACCTGGGCCTTCTGCAAGAGCAGCCAGTGCTCTTAACTTCTGAAGTGTCTCTGGCCCTGGGAGCTTCTACCTGCTGCTGATCGGTTATTAGCCGTGTGTCTTGATCTGGTAACTGAGTTTCTGTCTTGTTTATTTGATGGAATCTTGAACTGCACCGTAGACCCGGGCAGTCACTTATTTGTCTCTATTGACTCTTGGTCTTGGCTCTGGAAACCTGCCCAGACTCCCTCAGAGCCTTTGGATTTCCTAAGCTACCCCCTGCTTCCTTGCCCACCTGGCAGTTCAGATGGCGGCCCCGCTTGAGTCTGGCTTTTTCCAGCAGCCATCTAGTTAGCATCTCCGTGTTGTCATTTAAGCAGAGTTTCATAGGCTAATCTTGAAGAGGGGAGAGGGAAAGCTCATGGACAAAGCATGAAAGAGGTTGGTGTGGGCTTGGTTAACCTTCATTGTCAGTTGATGGGATTTAAAGTTACCTTGGAAACACCGCTGGCTGTTGTCTGTGGAGGTGATTCCAGAAAGTTTAACTGAGTAGGGACGATGTCTCAGAACACAAGTCTGGGGTCCCAGACGGAATAAAGAGGAGATAATCAAGCTCGAGCACCTCTGTTCTTCTCACCTTGCTTCCCGACTGTGGGTGCAAGGTAGCCAGCCGCCACCTGCTCCTGCTGCCTTGACTCACGCAGGGATGGACTGTGACACCTTGAAGTGTAAGCCAAAAGCAGGTCCCTCCATCTGAAGTCGCCCCTTTGAGGTGTTTACCCCCAGCACTGGGTGACAGATGCAGCGCATTTCCTCGTTCCTGACAAGTGCCACCTCACCGTGGACGATGGCTCTGTGGCTAGTTCTGAGGTGGCGCCTGCATCTAGCCAACCCTGGCAAATAGTCGCTGCACGAGAATGAGGGGGTGCCCTGCACAGACAGTTGTCAGCACGTTCACTGCCGTAGCTCCACGTATGTTCGGCTGGCTGGCTGGATAAGCATCGGGGATGCCGAGATTGGCATGTGGAGTCTTGAATGCCGAGCTTAGGCTCCTTTGCTGCTCCAGGATTGACCGTAACCTCTGAATCTTTTCTCCTCTTCCTGTCTGACATAGTCAGAGCTCTGTTCTTGGAGCCAGCACACATTTAAGCTGAAGGATTCAGGAAGAAGATCATATTGATATGTTAAGAAAAGGTCTGTTTTTTTTTTTTTTAATGTAAGTCACTGTTCTCTGGAAGTTTGCCTCTACTCAATTCCACTTGGATAGAAGTTGTGGTTGTAAGTACCCTGTTCTCTAAGCACAAATGATGAAATATATACCCGGGTTCCATTTTTTTGCTCTTAAGGGGTTAATTGCTGCTGAGGTTTCCTGAATGAGAGCTGAGCAAGGTTTTCTAGGTGGCAGATTCACCTGTGTGCAGGTTCACTCTGCGTTGTAGCCTGGTCCGTTTGATCTTTCTTTATTATTGGTTAATTAATGTAAGGTCAGGTCTTAGGCTGGCCTCACACTGGCTATATAATCAAGGCGGCTTTGAACTTCTGATCTGGCTGTTCCCCCACCCCCCAAATACTGGGATTACAGACTTATATGGCCATATCCAGCCTCGTGGGTCTGTTTTAGACCTTAATACTTTTACTTTCCATATATAGATAGTCCAGGGAAGTGGCAGGTACCTTCAGCACAAACCATGGTCAAGTCAGGGGGGAGAGTTTGTCTTGATGGACATATGTGAAGTAATTTCATTTTTAGGTTTCTCATCAACTATTTGGACTTCTTACATTCTCCAAGACAATATTGAGAATTTTCATATGAAAATAGAAATTGTTTTGGTGTGTAAGTGAGTGTGTGTGTGTGTGTGTGTGTGTGTGTGTGATGTTTGCTATGAGGGCAGAATGTAAAGCCAGGGCTTGCTAATCAAGAACAGGCTTCTGCCAGCTATGAGCTAAAACTGGAGTTGGAATCAGGACAGGGCCGTGGCGAGCACGCACTGGGCGCTAGCTAGAGTGGCAGGTGGATACTCTACAGGGTGGGGTGGGAGACCATTGCCCGCCATGGCTCTTTGCTGTCTTTCCATCTTTATCTGAGTTCCCCAGCAGGTTGGGGGCAGGTGTCCCCAGCGGGAAGAATCAGAAGGAGATTATTCTCTGAAATCTTGGACCCAAGGTGCAAAAGACAGGAGGCATGAATTTCTGAAATGCAAATGCCCAATGGTAGGAGACCATTTCCCAGAGGAACACCGTAGTCTTCTAGACTTTGTGCAAGGGCTGCTGCTGACCCCTGCAAGAAAGAAAAGGAAGGAGGATGAGATGAATCTCCATCCCCAGATGTAAAGATGGCTGCCCAGTTTTGTCTTCATTCTGATGGATACTGTCCTGGTAGGGTTTGTTTTTCTCCTTGCTGATATCATTATTGTCATCATCAAACATTTACTGGGTCCCTGCTGTAAGCACAGTTCAGCCCCAGGAAGATAAAGAATTGAAAGACTTTGTCTCCTCTTCTAGGGAGGTCATTTTCTGTTTAGAGCTGATTTTAGGCACTGGGGAAGTAGACAGGAAGTGGAGCTGGGATAAGACCTCAGGGCCTGCTTCCTCCTATGAGGGTTCACCTCCTACAGGTTCCACACTCTCCCAAACAGTGCCACCAGCTAGGGACTAAGTGCTTGGACATGTGAGGCCATTGGAGACATTTCACAGCCCAAACAACAATGAGCAGGTGAGAATTTTGATGGCTTATGATGTGTAACTTGTCAATGAAACACCACAGGCAGAATTGACAGTAGTAACGTACTGTGTTAATGCCACTGCTGGAACCTTAAAAAAATGTGTAAGGACAATTCCATGCAGATTCACTTGTGTGTATGTGTGTATGGGTAGGCGTGCTGTGTGGGTGTGCATCCATATGTATGTGTGTGGAGGCCAGAAGTCAGTGTAGGATTTCTTCTGCAGCTCTCCACGTTATCCTTTGAGTTGGAAGCCCCCATTGAACCCGGCAGTTACCACTTGGCTAGACTGGCTGGCTGTGAACTCCTGGGCTCCTCCTGTCTCTGCCTTTTAATCCTGGGATTACAGGTGGCTACCATCATGCTAGACTCTTGATGGGGCATGGGGAGCTTGAGATCAGGACTCAGGTTCTTATGTTGTCACAGCAAACACCTTGACTCTGGAGCCATCTCTCTGGCGCGAATGATGCTGCGTGAAGCCTTTATTTTTTATGTTGCTTTTCGGTGGCAGTTTTGGGTGTAGTCCCAAACAGACGCGCCATCCGTATGTTCCACAAACAGTGGGAGTATTTGCAGTTCATCTCTTCCAAAGAAGAGCACTGGTGTGTGTGGAGCTCGAGAATAGTCATATGGACTTTTCGTTCTCTTTCTGGTGCAGGTTGGAATTCCTTCAACACTGGTTTTCATCGGGCTCTTGACAGAACGTTAACTGGTATGCACGGTACTGATGTTCCCTGTCTGAGAAGAAAGTGTAGTTTTGTTAACTGGTATGCACGGTACTGATGTTCCCTGTCTGAGAAGAAAGTATATAGGTTTGGTTAGCAGGTGTCAGCGTTAGCATTCCATTACGAAAACTGTAGTGTCAGATTTTTTGCTTCTCCTCTTTCCAGGCTCTGGGTATTTATACCTTCTCAAGGAGGAAATTTGAAAGAGGAAAAAATGGAGTCTGTTTTGTGTGGTGTCTTTACCTGCCATGCAGAATAGAAGCATGTATGTACCTAGTGTTTTAATCCAGTTGGAGGTAGTTAATTCTCTTTTTTATCAAATGGAGACAGCATCAAGAACTTGCCAATTTGCCTATATGCTGTCTAGGATGTCCAGTTATAATAAAAACTACCAAGGAGCTGTGCACTTTTTCGCCCTGGGGATCTCCATGAAAAGATGTTCAGATACTTAACTTCCTGAAGTAATTGTGTAGAATTTTGTATGTTTTACTTAAAGCAAAACAAAGCCAGATGTATGGAAGCGCAGACTTAGAAAATGGGCACAATGGAAAATACTCTTCCCTTTCTACTACAAGCTTCTCCAATCTCCCCAGTCGGGAGGTTAGTTTGATAATAGAAAAATTTCTTATAATTGGTGAACATTAGACTCGTGACTATGGCTTATATAATATCTAAATTTCTATTTGTATGACATTTTCCAGTTTTCAAAACATTTTGCATTATTGTTCCACAGTGGGCTTGTTATAGTGATTGATAAGGACGCTTAGGCTGAGAGGTAAGGAAGTTCAGTGTCTTCCTTAAACATGATCGTTTGTCCTGTGCAATGTGAAAAACCAGGCCCGGTCCCCAAAAGCTCTGGATTCCTAGATGACATCAATGTCACACTGATCCATTTTTGCTGTAAATCTATTGCCTCCTGGGGAAGAGAAGATCTCCTCAGGTTATTATTTTCATCAGTTGCACCCCCCCCCCCCGAGACAGGGTTTCTCTGTGTAACTTTGGAACCTATCCTGGCACTCACTCTGTAGACCAGGCTGGCCTCGAACTCACAGAGATCCGCCTGCCTCTGCCTCCTGAGTGCTGGTACTAAAGGCGTGCGCCACCACCACCTGGCTGCACTTTTTTAAAAAAATTAATTTAGTTCTCTGACAATTTCATACATGTGCTGTATTGTAGGCAGACTTTTCTGTCCAGCCAACCAGTTTCCAAATAATCGCACAGAGACTTACTATTAATTATAAATGCTCAGTCAATAGCTTAGGCTCATTTTTAGCTAGCTCTTACAACTTAAACTAACCCATTTCTATTCATCTATGTGCTGCCCCAGACCCTTTTTTACCTCATCTGTGTGCTTTCCATCCAGCTCACTCCCTGCTCCGACTCTACCCTTCTCCCCAGCATTCTCTCTGCCCTGAAAATCCTGGCCAGCCATCGGCCAATTGACTTTTTTATTAGCCAATGAGAGTAGTGTGTATGTACAGTGTGCAACTATTGCTCCACATCACTCAACATTCTGATCATACTCTGCCCTCAACCATGGTGCCCTTTCCTACTCATGTGTGTTATTATTTTTTTATTATTTTGTTTTTGTGACCATTTAGTTTAACCAGGGACGTGTGTGACTGTTGGGTTGAGGGCTATCCATTGGAGCCTGGTAGGGTCACCAGTGGGTACAGCAGGAAAGCAGTGACTCCCTGAATCAACCAATAGGAAATAGCCCAGTAGTGAGGTGGGGCTCTCTGAGGCCTTCCTCAAGCCTTGCCTCGAAGTTGGTGGGCAGTTGGTGGGCCATTCTCATACAGAATGCTGGCTTCTGCAGCTGCAGAGTGGGTTTGCAATGGCTTTGTCCAGAATATGGCAGTTTGCAACCCTTCCCTACAAGCTTCTGCAACCCTTCCCCATAGCTTCTGGCCCTTTCATACTTCCTATCCTCCTCTTTTTTTATAATGTTTTCTGAGCCTTAGCAGGGGTGGTCTACATGTCTTTTCTCTATTGCTATGATGAAACATCATAACCAAGGCAAGTTATAATAGAAAGCATTTAATTTGGGACTTATGGTTCCAGGAGGTTAGAGTTCATGACCATCATGGCTGGGAACATGGCACTGAACAAGCAGGCATGTTGCTGCAGCAGGAGATGAGGACTCTTATCTTGAGACCCAACCATGAGGCACAGAGAGAGACACTGGGAAAGGTGCTGGTCTTTTGGATCTTCAAAGCCCACCTCCAGCGAAACACCTCCTCCAACAAGGCCACACTTCCTAATCCTTCCCAAACACCTCCTCCAACAAGGCCACACTTCCTAATCCTTCCCAAATACCTCCTCCAACAAGGCCACACCTCCTAGTCCTTCCCAAACACTTCTTCTAACAAGGCCACACCTCCTAGTCCTTCCCAAACACCTCCTCCAACAAGGCCACACCTCCTAGTCCTTCCCAAACACCCCCTCTAACAAGGCCACACTTCCTAATCCTTCCCAAACAGTTCTACCAGCTGGGGACCACACATTCAAATATATGAGCCTGTTGGGGTCATTTTCATTTTAACCACAATCTTGACTGGAGCTGAGAATTCACCTACCAGTCATTCTCAGTGTCCTCTGCAGCCATGAGTCTCTGCGTTTCCCACCCTTCAGTGCAAGAGGGGCTCCCCCATTAAGGCTGAAGACAGCTCACATTAGTCTGGTGCCAGGTGCCAGACCTGAGAGAGAGGGACTCTCTTGAGCAGCACATTGTTGTTCATGTGGAGGGGGCTCTCAGCACAGTTCCCCACAAAGATCCCTTTACCTACAAAATTTCTAAATTGGTATTACTCAGGTTAACCTCGTAAAATAGTGTGTTTTGATGCTTAAAACTGAGCGAGGAACAAGCTTTTCGTATGCTAAGAGTGAGTACTTCTGTATAACCACAGCAGCTAATTCAGCATCAGTAATTGCACTTCAGAGACCCAAATAAAATCATTTCATTAACCAAGGCTTTACATTCGAGCAAAGAGGTTTTGGAGTTAACAGGCCCACGTGTATTCTGCAATCGAATACCTCTAGGGAGAAAAGCTGCCATGCCATGGGAGGCTACTGAGCTGGCATCATTTATGGAGGTGACCTCTGTCACTCGGTGTGGGGAGTTACATTCTTTTTTCTGAGAGCACTTACTCCATGTGAATCGACTCTGAAAGTTACAGGTAAAGGAAACAGCTGTGTTAACCCAGCTGTTTGAGGGGAACAGGGAAAGTTATCTCAGAGCAGTCACTGTTAGAATGACCGCTGTCATGCAGGAGCTTCTGACTATAGAAGGATTTGGCCCTGGGGTCAATCTCAAGTGAGCCTCAGAAGCCAGATTGTCATGGACAGTGGACTCCAGAGTGTCTTAGTTATATTTCTGTTGCCATGATAAAACATCCGAACAAAAACCGACTTGAGTGAGAACGGTGTGATTTGACTGATAATTTCAGGTCATGCTCCACCACTCTCTGGAAGTCCCAGCCTCAGGAATGCAAGCAGCTAATGAAATCACATCCACAGGGAAGAGCAGAGAGAATCAAATGCATGCATGCTTACTACTCAGCTCGAAGTTGTTTACTGGTCCACAGCCTGGGACTCAAAGCCAGGGAATGGTGCCACCCACAGTGGGCTTGTTCTCAGCTCACCTCAGAAAGGATTTCTCAGATCTGCTAGCCAACCTATCTAAGCAACCCCTTATTGAGATTTCGTTCAGGCAACTCTAGATTGGTTCAAGTTGATAGTTAGAACTAACCACCACACAGGGGGAAGATACGTGTCTAGGGTTTTTGGATCACAATAACTGCCTAGTAAGGCAGCATGTCACGTTAAAAAAATAATTCCTATACAGGGTCACCAATTCTATGAAGTCTCAGTATGACTGTTGGGGAGAGAGAAAGAGGGAGAGGGAGAGAGAGAGAGAGAGAGAGAGAGAGAGAGAGAGAGAGAGAGAGAGAGAGAGAGAGAGAGAGAGAGAGAGAGAGAGAGAGAAAACACCACCAACAAAATATTATTAGATGTGTCACCAAATGATAGAACTGGTTAAGGAACTGGTATAGACTGGTTCGCCCCCGAAAGACCTTTGCTAGCCCATTGCATAATTGTATGATGTATCTTTTTCTCAATAAAAATATCAGAGAGATGTGCAGTTCCGTCGGTCAGTGCCACCATGGCTTTGTGAGATTGTACAGCATGAGCAGACTTGTTGTCAAGACTGTGATGCAGTTTAACAGCGTCAGCCAGTTTCTTTGAGCAATGCATTTGCCATGGCCATTCATCATTTGTTGTTTTAAAAAATTTGTATTCCTCCCTCCCTCTCTTTCTCCTTTCCCTTCCTTCCTCTCCCCTCTCCCTCCCCTCCCTCACTGCTGCCCCTTCCTCCTATGCCTTCCTTCTCTCTCCTCCCCCTTCCCTCGCTTTCTTCCTTCTTTTGCTTTTTGTAGGTGTCATTTATTTTATTTTTTATTCTCACATATTCAAGGCTGACCTTAAACTCCCTATGTAACCCATACTGACTTCAAACACAGAACAGCCCAAGCCGCAGCCTCCTGAGTGCTGGGATTATAGGTAGACAGTACCGCACCCGGCAGCTGGAATGATTACAACACAGCTGATGCTTCTCTTAGAGGCTGGATAACCGGAGCTGTCTTCTGTATGGTCCATGGGAAATTTAAAACTGGAATAATGACACTGTTGCCGTCTTTGGCTTGTGAAGGAACCGTCCATTTTGTTAGCAGTGATTGCTAAGCAGCCTTGTTTTGGGGGGATGTTAAAGGGTCTTCTTTGGAGTGTACCTAGTCACGGAGTTCAGAGGGACCCACCCAGTGTCTAACACAGAGCATGTGTGCCTGCTGGTTCTCCGTCCTCTTTGTGAGTCGGTCTTGGCTATTTGAGGTGAAGTTGGAGATTTCCGGGCTCCAAGTCCCACCCTGGTGTGAGATGGTCAATGTTGATTGATGTCTTCTATGGTTGTATGATGGGAGTGTCCACACAGATGCAGGGGGTGAGCTTCCCTCTTCCAGTCTCTTCTCAGACGAGGACTGCCATACGTTGAATGATTAACTCAGCCTGTGGGTGAGCAGTTCCAGTGCCGCAGACCTGGGTCAGTGCCGTGCCAGTGTTGGGGTTCCGGGGCCTATGCAGTAGGTCCTTTACCCACCGAGACATTCCTCCAGCCTTCACAAATAACACTATCCATTGTTACCCATGATCTTCCCATACCCCGGGTTCCATTTTTTCCCTTATTTTTGTCATTATCTGCCAAAGATCAAAGCCACCACTGAATAAATATGTGAAATTGCAAGATACCAATTTCCATTTTTTTAGTTTTTCTCATCTCTGAAATAGAACAGTAGCAGTGTTTATCACCATGCATTTGTAAGAAATGAAATTGTTCAATACGCGCAGCACTTTAAGATGAGCCTGGCATCTAAGAGCCTGCACTTAAGAGGAGGGGCTTGTCAGGTGCTACTGTGAACAGGACCCGGGGTCAGCCAGTCCTCAGCACTGGCGTTTGCCACTCCACTGGTCAGCTTCATGAACTCTCCAGTTGATGGTGTCCGTCTCCGGTTAATTAATTACTTTAGCGCTGGTGAAAGGAGGAAGAGGTGGAAGGTGCCTAGTTTGTCTCATTGAGAGAAACAGGAAGAAGCCAGGTCTTCTCGTTTGTTGTACAAGAGATGTCTGTGTGCTGGATCAGCTCCATGTAGATGACAGCTTCCTTTTCCTAGGTCACGAAGTCTTGATGTCGATGATCCCCATGACTGATGCCAGTCTGGAGCAGCTAATAGCTTCCCACGGCCTTTGCCTTGAAAGTTGATAGATGCTAAGCAAACACCTCTCTCCTGCTTTCTTCCCCTTGGAGGAAAGGGTTGAGCAGTTTACGGGATTAGCAGGGCTGAAGCAGAATGAAAATGTGTAGGCCTTGGGTTGGGGAAGTTGTTCCATAGACTGCCACCCCAACTTGCTGGTGGTCAACCTTCAAGCGGCAGTGATGGGGGAGGTCCTTCTGTGTGCTGTAAATATATGTTTCTCTTATTGGTTGATGAATAAAGCTGTTTTGGCCAATGGACAGGCAGGATGTAACCAGGCAGGAAGTATAGATGGGGCAGCCAGACTAGGAGAATTCTAGGAAGAGGAGTCACTGGAGAGATGCCATGTAGCTGCCAAGAAAACAAGAGGTCTGGACACTCTCTGGTAAGCCAAGACCTTGTGGAGATACAAGGTTGATAGAAACAGAAATTAATAAAAATTGAGAGAGCGAGCTAGCCAATAAGAAACCTGAGCCATTTGCCAAACAGTTTATAATCAATATAAGCCTCTGTGAGTTTATTTGGGACCAGGGACCAGGCAGGACAGAAACTTCCGTCTACAAGTCATAATTTCCTAGGTATCTGAATTGGGGGTGTCAGAGAACCCCTGCTGAGTCAGCCACTGCAGTGTTTCATTTCATTGTTAACTTGGCCAGATTTAAGAGAATCACCCAGGAGATACATCTGTGGGTGTCTCCTTGAGGGTTTTCAGTAGGTTTATCCTCAGTGTGTGTGTGGAAACATGCTGTGAATTGGAGTCTTAGACAATAGAAAGGGAAAACTGAGAAAATGAGGTGAGCACCAGCATTCATCCTGCTTCCCGATGTGACAGGAATTATGGCCAGCTATGCCATCCTCCTGCCACCATGCCTTCCCTACCATGACGGACTGCCCTGCTTTCTTAAGTCACTCTTCTGTCAGCAGTGAGACAACCAACCAACCCAGCAAACCAGAGGACGGCGTGCCAGCCCAGCTCTTCTCCGTGCTTCCTGGTCTCAGAGCCTGATGCAGAGGGAGACCAGGAGTTAGGGCTGCAGGTGAGCCTCAGCTCTAATCCTTGTGCTTTTATAACAGGCACAGAAAACAAACTCAAAGATAGTTATTGAAAAGGCCAAGGTGAGTGTCGGCACGATGAAGCCCCCCCCCTCTGAAAGCAGATCCTGTGTCCCTGAGTATAGGCTGGGACTTGCACCTGCCTGTGCCGGTCACACTGATACAGGACCGCTTTCTCAACTATTCCTCCCTGGGAGACGTCCCCTGTGGAAGAGTGCAGCTGTACTGCTGGGTGTGAGCTTGAGAGCCCTCTCCACCGGTACCTTTCTTGGCTGGAGCTCCTTTGGAACATAGAGGCCTCTGAATGCACTTTAAATGTTTCCTTCGGCCTATGCTATGGACATGCCCCAGTTGCATGTAGACATGATATGGTTCCGTACTTCTCTTATTTTCCTGTCAATAGAATGAGGCCCCCCCCCATTTTGTGTACGTGGGTACTGAGGCTCAGAGTGTTAATAAGAGGGTTTCCTAAAGGAAGGCAGTAGTTAGCAGAGGTGAGATAGAACCTGGGGCAGTTTTGTAACCCGGAACCTTCTTTCTCTTTAGCTAATTTAGTGTGTGCTTGCATGTGATCTACAGGGCTTTTTCTTTCAAGATTTATTTTTCATTTTTAATTACATGTCTCTGGGCAGGTACATGCATATGAGTGCAGGTGTCTGCAGAGACCAGAAGAGAGTGTCTGATCCCATGGAGTTCCAGGCTGTTCTAAGACATGGGTGTTGGGAACCAAACTCGTGTCCTCTAGAAGAACAGCAAGTGGTCTTAACCTCCAAGCTATTTCTTCAGCCCCCTGATCTATAGGTTTTAAGCCTTGCATAGATTTGGACCTTTTCGCAATGGGATGGTACATCTCATTTGAATTATTTCTAGTCTTTAGTCACGGGGTTTCTTCCTTTGAACACGATTCCCATAGTCTACTTAGCTGCCACCTGAGAGTAAGTTCTGCTGACGAGTGTTCTCCATGTGTCAGAGAAGGGACAGTGTGATCTCCCACAAGGACACTCACATGGCTTTTTAAAAGCTCATTAAGACACTTGAGGTGACCTCCAGGGACCTTTCGAGGCTTTTGTGACAAGCTTTGCTTACTGGTGTACTGCTGCATTAGTTAGGAGTCCCCAGAGAGAAGGAACTAGTAGAGGTACAGAACTACAGGCAGATGAGAGGGGATTTGTCTCACAATACTGGAGGCGGTGGCAGCCCACCACCGGCTGTCATCTTGTTAGAGGACCAAAGAACTGTCAGTAGCAGTGACAATTCAAGTCCAAAGCACCAGCACTAGGGAAGGCTAAGGGCAACTCCTGAGAGCCTGGTAGGGAAGACCCAAGTCTCAGTCTACAGGACAGAGAACATGGAGCACTGGCATCCAAGCGTAAGAAAAGATGGGCATCCTGGATCTGGAAGTCAGAGTAGTAATTCACTCTTCTGCTACCTCAGAATTCCATTTGTGCCTCTGGTTGATTGGCTGGTGACTGTCCGCAGTCAGGGTAGATGGGCCCCGCTCAACCAGAAACATGCTCACTGGCACTCCCAGAAACAATGCTCTACCAGCTGTCAAAGTATCCCTTATTGCAGTACAGTTGATGCCTAAAACTAACAATGCCTTGTTCAGGACAAGGAGGTGGAGAATGTGAACTCTGTCATGCAAATCCTGTTCAAGGACTTTGGGCAGGTTTTGAAACCTCTGCAGATCTCAGCTCTTCACTATAGGGTGAGAGTACCATACATACACTATATATGTGGGATTGTTTATATAGTTCTGTATACTCCAAGGTGACAGGTGACTGTGAAGATGCCATGGTCCAACATATATCTAGTGTGTAAATGTTGTGGAGAAGAATTAGCAGTTCAAATGGGCTTCGGGAGCCCATTCCCTATGGAGGGACACACAATCAATCTAGATACACGGGAGAGGGCTTAGGCCCTGCCCCAAATGATGTGTCAGACTTTGATGATCCCTCATGGAAGGCCTCACCCTCCTTGGGAGTGGATAGGGGGTGCGATGGGGGGTGGATGGGGACAGAGGAGGATGGGAGGGAGAGGAAACTGGGATTGGTATGTAAAATAAGAGTGTTTTTAATTTAAATAAAACTTATTTAAAAAAAAAGAATTAGCAGTTCAGCTGTAACTGCCTGCATGGGACCTGGACATGATAAACCCTGGCAATGTTACATGGAATGGGAGGGGCTCGTGAGCCTCCACCCCAGCTGTGGAGTGAGTAACAGTTGATGAGTTTTCACTGAGGATGTGGCGCCAGTAAATGTGTTGTGCTTCAATGCATGACTCCTCACCCATGATGCGGACAGCACACATTGGACCTGGTGGACTATTACAAAAACAATGCGTGAAGTTGGGAATGTGGGGGTAGGTCTAAGAGGAGTTGTGGGAGGAACTGAATGAAAAAAAATCAAAATACATATATTATATGCATGCATAACTTAATTAAAATTATTTTAAGGGGGAAACAATCATAAGTTAGTGCATATTGAAGGCTCTAGAATTAGAAAATTTGACTTCAGAGACATAGTCTGTTCTGGTAGGAACGAGCTGAAGAAAAATATGACCTCTGTGGGATGCAGGATAGAAATGAAACCCAAGGGAAAGTCCCCTGAGATTCTAGTCCCAGATTGGTAGATTTCCACGTGCGATATTTAATTATACACCTTCTCATGAGTTTATACTATGACTCTATTTTCTGATGCTATAGTAAAGTACCTGGCATTGGATACTTCATAGAGAGAGAGGTTTATCTAGTTCATAGTTTTAGAGACCGAAAGTCCAAGGTGGGGCAGCCCCTTGATTCAGTCCCTGGCGAGGGGCTTGTGACAGGCCGTGTGACAGGGATGAGAGTTCTTGTGTCAGGGATCACATGACAGGACAGGGAACCAGAGAGGTTCAGCAGATAGACTTGCTCATTTTGTGAGAAGAACTAGCTCCCTGTGAGACTTGCACTAATCTCTTCTAAAGGCAATGGTCTCCCGTAATGCATCGATCCGATTACTTTCCATAAAACTCTGAAAGCCAAGCCTCCTGTCTGTGAGTGGTTGGGAGATACAATCGGACCATATCCAACCCGTCACAGATTTGACCCGCAAGTCCTGGGAGTGGGGTGTACTCATGTGGATTCCCCAAGCATTTATTAAATGCCTCCTGCCACCAGGTATCCTGCAGGAACTACTATCACAAGAAACAGGTCTGTGTCTTGCCCTCTCCTTTTGCCTCTTATATCTGACAATGAGACAGATCTGCAAACAGATGTTTGCTACAACATATAGAAATACTCCTACAAGTCACGCCACTCTAAGAAAGCTGTTCTTTGTTAATACTTTATTTCAAAGGGTGGGGGGAGGCTTTCTAATAAAAGGAGGCTGATCACTAAGTACAGTGGGTATGTCTTATCCTAGGTGTTTTAGATTTCCTGAAACTGTAACTTTGGAAGGAGCTATTCTACTGGAAGAAGCTATCCTAGATTGCTTTTCTGTTGCCGTGACATTGGCCAAACGTAACTGAGGGGGGAAAGGCTTTATTTGGCTTAGATGTCTCATTCCAGTCCATCACTGAAGGAAGTCAGGGCAGGGGCCATGGAGCAAAGCTGCTTTCTGGCAAGTTCTTTCTCTTGTCTGTCCTGTCCTCTCCCCTCTCTCCCTTTCTCTTCTGCTTAAATAGCTCTCTGAAAGGCTTAGGACCACCAGAGTGGCCTGGGCCTTCCCATACAATTAGCAGTGAATGGAAACTAGGTCCAAACACACTGATCTGATGGAGACAATTCCTCATTTAAAGTTCCCTCTTCCCAGGTATGTGACTGTGACAGTCAAATCAGCCATCATAGAAATCTGTCTTTAAATTTCTCCAGTGGCATTTATGCATAGACAACAGTTTAGGCCAGTAAAAACTACAGCAAAATCTTGTTGGTTACATAAAGTCTACTCTAGGCTGCAATATGCAAAAGGGCTTCAAATGTGTTTCTTTTTTTTTTTTTTTTTTTTTTGGTTTTTCGAGACAGGGGTTTCTCTGTGGTTTTGGAGGCTGTCCTGGAACTCGCTTGGTAGTCCAGGCTGGTCTTGAACTCACAGAGATCCGCCTGTCTCTGCCTCCCGAGTGCTGGAATTAAAGGCGTGCGCCACCACGCCCGGCCAAATGTGTTTCTTGATGTTCATTTACAATCATGGGGAATTGTGTTAGCATATTTAGGAGAAGTGAGTCAAATGTCAGCATAAGAATAATGTTAAATGTTAGAACAATGACTAGATGCTGATAATTAGGAAATTTGCTATTGAGGATAATGTGGCATATATAAAATATTAAAATATGTGAGATATGTCATGTATTTAACGGTCCATATTTAAGCATGACCACACACCAAACAGAAAGGATTCCGCTGTGGGTTCCTGAGTGCTGACTCACCACACTGAGTGCTGACTCACCACTTTGAATGAAGAAGAGTTTTTCTCACTTGCATGTGAAAGATGTGGATCTTGCTCGAGACAGTGAAAAGCTCATGAGGGGTAAAACCAAGATTAAAATTCAAAATCTTGGTTCCTTTCACCGTTTTATGCCCAGTTCCACCCCGTCATCTAAGAGGATTTATACTAACTTAAATGGTAAATGCATCATGTAGTCTTAGAATGTAAATCATTACCATGTAGTTCATCCTGTGTCCTTCAGTCGTGTATCCTGTGCCAGTAAAAGGTGACTAAGAACTTTGGAAGTGAATTGCACCTGCAGGAACGTGGGGCATAGCTTGGTGGTTAGGAGCACTTGCTAAATTTGCAGATGATCCAAGTTTGGTTTCCAGCACCCGCATTGTGTAGTTCACAGCCATCTATAGCTCCAGCTTCGGGGGACCTAGCACTCTCTTCTGGCTTCCTCAGGCACCTGCACTCACACATGAACATCTTCCAGATAGTTACACAGGCACACATGTGAAGAAAAATAAAAACAGATCCTTAAGAAAATCAACCACATACAAAGAAATAATAAAAATGAGTCCTTAAATCAACCACCAACAAAACCAAACCCGTAGAGCCTGGGAATTTTCTGATAGTTTCAAATGGTTCAAACTTTGCAGTGAAATTGCTGTTTTGGATGTACTGGTACTCCTAATAAGGACATTAGCAGTTACTGCAAGCAAAATTTGACATGTCAAGTGAGCTATTTTGAGAAATACCTTCTAACTGAAGTGTTGGTTACTGTTATTATGTGGTAGAAGCAAGTATTTTACCTTCTCAGAACATGTGGTTAAGTTTTAAATTATTTTTTAATGTTTCTATTTTAATATGTGAGGTACCAGTTTTTGATGTGTATTTTCTTGTTTATATATGGAGAATAATATAATGAATCTAGTATAATCATAGCTTCAAGGGTTTGCTAATTCTTGGTACTTTTTGCTTTGTTTCTGTCCTGTTTCAGGTTGTGTTTGAGTCAAGGTCTTACCATGTAGCCCAGGTTGGCCCTGATCTCATGGTTCTCTGTGATTTTCCAAATGCTGGAACTACAGCTGTGTGCTACTATACTTGGCTATTGTTTAATTTACGTCCTTCCTTATGAAGTCAAGCCAGTTTCAACAATATGTTTTTATAAATACTTTGTTATTCCCTCAGATATCAATGCTTTTAGACGATTTGACCATTCGTTATCATGGCCCAAATATTGCCAGGTATTCAGTTAGTGAACAACATGTTAGTAGTTTCACAGAGGTCTTGTTGTCATAGACTTTGAGTCACCATCCAGATACAGCCCTCTGACTGATGTGAATTGCAAACATCTCTCTGTTTTCCTTCCCTTCCATTATTCTCGCAGTCCCCTACTGAAGCAGCTCCATTGTGCGGTGGAATTTCTTAACAGTAGGTGACTCCAGTCACCTCTTACGTAGTTTAGTGTGTCCCTCTGCTCTGTGTAGACTGTGTGTGAGAGTGTGTAAAGTGTGTGTAGACAGAAGTTTCTGTCCCGCCTGATCCTGCAGCCCTCCAGTCCCAAACAAGCACACAGAGGCTTATGTTAATCATAAACTGTTTGGCCGATGGCTCAGGCTTCTTATTGGCTAGCTCTCTCTTAATTATAAACCCGTGTCTATTAATCCACGTATCTTCATGTCATCTTGGTTTGCTGGTGATGCCCGAGCCTCTTGCTTTCTTGGCAGCTGCATGGCATTTCTCTCTTGACTCACTGTCTGCATTCCTCTTCCCAGAATTCTCCTAGTCTGATCACCCCGCCTGTACTTCCTGCCTGGCTGCATCTTGCCTGCCCATTGGCCAAAGCAGATTTATTCCTCAGCCAATAAGAGAAACATATATTCACAGCATACAGAAGGACATCCCCATTGTGTGTTGGGGGGTTGGAAAAAGGGGGAGAGGTGGTAGAAAGGTCTAGAATTGAAACCAAATTTGGGATTTTTCCCCCTTCCTGTTTGTTTCTGTTCATCTCTTTTTTCTCTTCATCTTGCTCCCCCCCTCCATGTTTTACATGGTACCGTAAGTGCGTTACACTGTACAGCGGATGTTTCCTCTCCCAGTGAGAAACATCTTGAGTGGTTGTTTTCCCGTCAGATGCTGTTTGCTCTCCTGCCTAAATACTCACGCATTTTGATATAGCAATCACCAAAGTTATCTAATTCTTTACCTGGAAGAGTTTCATATAAAACCTTATTCATATTTATCATTTGTTTCACTAATGTAAGTGCGGCTTATAAAAAGGACAATTGGATACATGGATCCATGCTCGATTCTTTATTCATTTCTCTGGTTTCTTCTTCTTCTTCTTTTTTTTTTTTTCGAGACAGGGTTTCTCTGTATTGCTTTGGAGGCTGCCCTGGAACTTGCTCTGTAAACCAGGCTGGCCTCAAACTCACAAGAGATCCGCCTGCCTCTGCCTCCCGAGTGCTGGGATTAAAGGCGTGGCTCATTTCTCAGTTTTTAATGGAGAATGATGTATTTATGAGAAACACTCATGGAATATAGTCATAGAGTAAAATTCTGTTTAACTGTGTACTGGCATCTGATAAAATGATGGAAAAACATTGGTTTTGAAGGGAACATGAGATCATGTTGATAATTGCTTCAGGTTGATGTACATTGAGGAATACACCTCTGTACGTCACCTACTTAGTCAGCCCCAGAACCAACCACGGAAGCATGAGCTCTGCAGAAGGACTTTTCCTGCCTTCGACTTTCAGTTCTGCAGTAACCGTGGCCACTTTAGATAAGTGACTTAATGTTTGCATGCCTCGTTTTCCCTTCTGTCACATCTAATTGAAGAGCCTCCTGCCCGGGGCTGTTGTTGGGCTGATGTAAGCCACGCTTGGTAAGCATGTGGGGCTGGACCCACACAGTGCCATGCTCAGTGTCAGCGGTTTTGTAGAATAGATGGAGCCTCTGCGCCTTGGGTCTTGTTCCGGCCTGCTTAATGCTGCCATCTGCAACATCTCCCCCCAACCCCAGTAAAGTAAAATAAAATTTAAGAGGGGAATAAGAGAGAGAAGGAAAAGTCAGTCTTGTGATGGAAGCTGTAGTGTGACTCAGTGAGTCACACAGTGAACCCTTTTTGTCTTTGTCTTTCTTTTTGTCTCTGTCTTTCCTTGCAAGGGTTCTTTGCACAGAGTCATTGGTCTGGTTTGAGGCCTCTGGTTTCTGCTACACTGTCTATGCTGGGCCCTCACTGGATTCCTCTCGGATATCCTGTTGTTGTCCTGTGTCATGGAGACCCTGCAGCTTTGGGTCTGCAGGACCAGTCCCTCCACGTGCTCCAGCAGATGACAGATGGGGTGGATACTGGCGTGGGCCAACTCATAGCCCTGGTTCTGGGCCTGGGTAGTTGCAGGCTTGGTCAGCCTGCCAGCGTTCCCCATCCTCACCACCAGGGAGAGCTCTCCTGCGTTGCCCCGGCTAGTTCATCCCTGGCCCCAATGCGCAAGGGGCGGGGCCAGTTCGCCTGCTCTCCTGTCCTTGGGCTCAGCTCTCCCCCACCTGCACCTCCAGGGCCAGCTCTACTGTGTTGGCCAGGCATGGTGTGGCATAGGGAACATACGTCATTATAATAACAAGAAGTTTCAAAATCTGATCTGTAATTTAAACAGTTTTGTTGCTGTGTTGTCTAAAGGTCTTGGGTTGAAGGCACCTGTGCAGTTGTACATGGGAAACATGTGAATGGGTCTGTTACTTATAGCTGAATGAATGCGAGGAAACATTAAAATATGCAAAATAAGCTACCTGTTGCACTTAGGGTTGGGCATGCTTTCAGATCCCACTTCCAATCTGGGTTTCCGTGGAGGGTCTCAGGTCCTGTAGGGATCAAATCAGAGAGTGTTCCGGGGCGGTGAGCTAACCCTGGCGCCTCACCCTCCCTGCTTTCTTTCCTCACGGCCTCCTCCACACACAAGGCTTTGGATTTAGATAAAAAGAGAAACGGAAGTATAAGACAATCAGGCCTTCATCTCGCAAAAGCAACTGCTGTTTGCACACTGTCTTCACAGTGAGTGTTTCACCGCCGTCACTCACTGTTACATGCAGGCCGCCTGTGTGAGACACGGCACTCGCGGCACTGAAGTGGAGGCACAGGAACTGGGCATTATCTTCGTCCCTGAGGTGAGTCTGCCCGTGGAGTAATTGGTTTATTTTCTGGAGGCAGGCGTGGCTCAGTTGGCGGAGTGCTTGCTTAGCACACACAAAGCCCCGGGCTCCGCATCCCCAACGCTGCAGAAACCACGTGTGGTAGTGCATGCCTGTAGGCCCAGCTAGGGAGGTGGGAGCCGGGGCACCGGAAGGTCGAGGTTATCTTTGGCTGCCTAGAAAGCTGGGCAGACACACGAGACCCCGCCTCAAGCCACGGAAGCCACTCGCTGTTTCTGTGTGCTCGCTTTAAGATCACGGATGGCTTCTTCCGTGTCTGTAAGGGCTTTTCGTTATTCTCCCGCCCCCATTACCCGCCCTTCTGCCTCTCCCAGGAAGCCTTTCCTCTCACCAGTCCCCTTCCTGCCCTCATGGGTGCTGTGTCACCCCCAGAGTTCAGTTGGCATTGTTTCCGTGAGCGTGGGTGGGTGGGTGGCCATTTACTGGAGCCTGGGGAACTTCCCGGTGGCTACACCACTGAGGAAAGTGTCACCTTCTTGCCAGCAGCCATTAACTGTTAGCTATCCCTCCAGGAGCGGGGAAACCCCTACATCTGAGGGGGAAAGTTGACGAGGGTGGGCCCAAGCTTTTGTTTTACTTCTTTGAAAATTTCATGGATGCTCCGCACTCTCCCCAACACATCTCCTTTTTTGCTTTATTTAAAATATAACTCACCGAGTCCAGTTAGCGCTGCCTGTATATGCAGGGGCGTGGGGTCACTCACGAGGCACAGACAGCTTATCAGTGGCCACAGCCCCAAGGAAAAGTGAGCCTGCCTCCACTCAGTTGGAGTCTGCCCCTGCGTGCTGGACTGTAGACTGGCTTGATCGTGTACGGGTCTCATGCAGGTAACCACAGCTGCGCCGAGTTCACGGTGGTCCCGCCATGTCCAGAAGGTTTCTCTTCGTGGGATGCCTCCCTGTGGTGGGACTCTTCCTTTTCCGTGGCCTAGCCCTTGGACTGCTCTGTTATCCTCGTGTGCTAAGGAGCGCATTCCCGATGTCTTCAGGATGCTGTTGTGTGGATGCAGTGAGAGCTGCAGGCTGACAGTCCACGGCTCCTCATTAGCAACCGCCTAGCTGCTTCAGAGGCCCCTTGCCATTGCCAACGAGGGATGTTGGTATCGTTGGCTCGGTGTGTCTGTTTCTAACATGGGAGAGATACGGTCATTTTCCCCACTCACCCTGATAATAAATAGCATGAGAGTAAACTGATGTTATGCATCTGAAACATTGAGAGGTAGAGATGTTAACATTGTGAATTGCCACAGCTGATCCAATGAGAGTCAGCAATTTTATGCAGAGAATGCTTTTTCACTGTTGTTTTAGTCGGATACCCCTGGACTAGCAGGGAGACGGTAGCATCTACTGCTGAGGGAAAGTGTAGAGTGGAAGGAGAGGGCGAGTGTGAGGAGAGGAGAGGAGGGGCAAGTGTGAGGAGAGAGAGGGCGAGTGTGAGGAGAGAGAGGGTGAGCGTGAGGAGAGAGAGGGTGAGTGTGAGGAGAGAGGGCGAGTGTGAGGAGAGAGAGGGTGAGTGTGAGGAGAGAGGGCGAGTGTGAAGCAGCGTGTGGAAAGAGAATGAACTGATTGCATGGTCTTGAACTCATGCATGGCACTTTTAGAATTCTGTTACTAGGAAATACGAAATTATCAACCTGTAGGTTATGAAAAATGTTTTGTTAAAACCCCACTCATGGTATTTTTAATGGTTTTCATTCTCCTACTGTGGGAAAACATAAGTTTATGCCCTTTTCTTTCTCTGGTTTGAGCCATTCATCTGGATGTCTCTAAGTGCGTACTATGAGGCTTAGTAGGATCAAGTAGGCGTTTCTTTTCACCGTCAATGTTTTTGTTTGGTTTCTTTTTACTTCCTTTACTTCTGTTGGTGTTCTTCGGCCCACTAAACACATGTGGTCTTCTGTCTGTGTGGGCTCAGGTTTTCACACATACCCACGCTTCCCCATTCCCTTAGAAGGTACGCCTAAGATGTTTAAATATGCCAGATTGTGTTCAGCGAGCAGGATTACTGGATTTCTTTCTTGTAGCTGGTTTCCTAGCTGCTGGCCTGATGACAGTAAGGTTTTTCTGAGGCTTGTCTCTTTGTAGGTTGTTGGTTTGGTCCTCTTTTGTCTAATGGACGACTGTTCTACTATTTACGGGTCATAGTCTGGAACAAAACGTTATATTGTTTTCACACAATTTACCTGGTTCCTCCCTGTGGAACTGAGGAGACTGTTCAGGCTTTTAGCAATGATTAATACCATGCCCTTAAGGCCAGAGCAGGCACAGTGGTTTTAATTCTTTGTCCATTGACCCTCTAGATTATTGTTTCACTGAATCGTCTGGTAACTTTTTTGTTCTCTTTATGTTGTTGCAAGCTAGGCTCTTTTGTATCTTTAACAAGTGTCGATTCTTGTCTCTTTGTGTTCTCTCCACCCTGACAGAAAGAAATGGTTATTTCAAAGAAACAGTTGTGAAGTTTATCTACCAATGCCTTTCTGTTCAGATAATGAGTAGGAGATGGAGGTGGGGGGGTGCTTGGTTTCATAGTCTCCTTCATCAAATGCACTGTATCATCAAATGCACTGTATCTGAGCCTGCGGGGTCATAGCTGGCAGATGGTATCATGTGTGACATGGTATGGAGAGAGAAGTGTCAGGTAAGGATTGCCACTGCTGTCCCCTTCTTCGTAGTCTTTCTTGGGGTTCACTGGGGAAGCTGGAAGGAAGTTCCAGCATGATGGGCTTGCTCCAAACGAATGAGGTGTGATATAGACCTGTCAGCTTGAGAGACTGCATGGTGTACTATCTTATTTGTTAAGTCCAGGCCTAACCACTCATCAGCCTCCCTGACTGACATTACTGCTGCTTCAGAGAAATGGGTTAATTGGTCACTTATGAACTGTGTTTGTGGATCATGTTGGCTTTATATGAGGTACACAGTTTGACCTTAGGTTTAAAACAGAATTACCAATTAAAAATAAAAATCAACTCTCCAGCTCATGTTTCTTTTTTACACACAAGATGAACTTTTCCACTCAAAGTCAGGGTTTTAAAGCATAGACATAGGATGCAGGCTGTAACTAAGCAGTATAATGCTTGCTTAGTATATAAGTCCCCAGATGTCATCCCTAGCACGAGTTCCCAAAAAATACGTAAGCAAAAACAACGATAAAAACATCCAGACATGTGGTGATTAATCATGCAGCTTGCTTTGTCTGTGCACAAATACATATACACAATCTATCTCTGTCGTGCATATCAGACCCTGAGAGTACAGGCTGTGGGGCAAGATAACACTTTACTGCTGAATTTTGGGGATGGTTAAAGACAAAATGAAACCATTTTAGCAAAAATACTAGAAAAACAATCACCATGTTCTGTTCAGAAAATACTCAGCATGAGGTTCACAGGAATCTAAAAAAGCTAAGAGTCAGCAAAAACAGTTTTAATGGTAGAAACCTGACTTTAGGTTCTATATTTTGAGTTTAATTCTAAAAATTCTTTAATATTTTGTTTTCAGGACTACAAGTGTTTTGTTTATAGGTTTTGGTCAAGCTAGCAAAAAAAAAATCCACATCACAATTGCCTAGTATGTTTCAACGGTTTTCTCCAAAAGATTAATTTCCTTGTCATGTGAAGGCAAGCCTTTAAGATCCTGTGATGTTTATGGCTGACAGAACTTCTTGCTTGCAACTCATTTCTGAAATCAGTAAATGGAATATGCTAACTGCCCTGGGGAGGCATATCATTCATGAATTAATTTTAGAAGTGATAGCATTGTGTTCAAGTGAAGATCTTCTTATTTAAATGTAGATTAATGAATGATGTGTCTCCCCGTTTTGGTCCTGTGGAAGGGGGACCTGTTTTCCGAGGGGGTGAAGTAGAAGTAGCTGTATCATCACCTGGGGAATCTGTGACGGCAACAATGGGAAGTGACGGATTGATGAGTAGCAGAGGCCAGCTCACACTGGCATGTGTGATCGTCAGGTCTGGAATTTTCCTTGGGAACCAAGGCAGCAAATGGAGAGATCATGCCAGAGGTAGAGTTTTGTTTGTCCTAGAGCTTTGGTTTTGAAGCTACCTCCAGGTTCCAATGATCTGGAGTCAGCAGATCATGTTAAAGCTTTATTTCTCAAATCGTCTTGGAGGATGTGGTGTGGTACTTAGTACTCTATACAGGCCACATGGAATCAAATGCTAAGAGGCAACACTGTGCTTACTTTATTCTCATAGTGGCTGGCAGCAGACATCTTAGAGTTATGAAGATCTGAATCTGAAGCCTGTCTTTGGCAGCTCTGTTCCCTTGGGCAGCGAATAAGATTTCCAAGGAATTACTTCCTTAGTTGTAAAATGTCAAGACCATCATACTTATACATTTGTTGAATGGTTATCTGATCAAGCATATGAGCATGTGTAATCTTGGATATTAATTAATGATGGTTTTCAATAACCAAAGTTGAAAACTCCTATAGCAATTCAGTTACAAACACTCCTTTTAACAGGTAGATCAGGGCTCACTTTAGAAATCAAACTTACCTAGATGTTGTAGTTTGTAAAGTTTTCATAAAAGCAGAAAATGGTAAGTTATCTTAAATGAACTATTATTCAATAACAAACAAGACCTGGTGTTTAGATTTTAGAAATGTAAATCCCTTCAGACGATAGTGTGAAGGTTCGTTACGGATACTCAGTGTATGTTGAAAGGATGTGTATGTATGATATGGTAGGGCTTAGATACCAGGGAAGGGTTCTCTGGGCTCTAGAGGTGTCCTTGGGATTTTAACAGACGGAATAAAATGTGAGCCAGGCCTGTAAAGACAACAAGAGGATGGGGAAGGAAGATGTGGAGGAGAGAGGCGGGGAGGAGGGAGAGGGAGAGGTGGAGAGAGAGAGGGAGAGGTGGAGAGAGAGGGAGAGACAGGGCTTTATCATACCAAATAGGGGCCTGTTTTAGGTTCTAGGTCTCTAGAAATGTACTAAATTATTCTCTCTCTCTCTCTCTGTCTCTCTCTCTCTCTGTCTCTCTCTCTCTGTCTCTCTCTCTCTCTCTCTCCCCATCCCCTGGTTTCAAAATGGCACCTGTAAGCTGGCTTCTGTGTCTGTTTCTGAGCTTGTTACCATGGTGATGAATTATCTGCCCAGTTTATGGCTGGCATGATTCTCCTGGCTTAGGTCACCTGTGTTTTCTTATTACCAGTTGCTCACCCTTTGGGCAACAGTTAAATGTCTATCACTAAGGAGTTGGAGGCCGAGGGCATAAGTAGTGCTTTAGGGGTAGTAGTCTATCAGTGCTTTTAATCCTTGATTATTCCCTTTCTGTGGAAGCCAGCAGGAGCCTCGCGACTTCCCATGGTTCCCAGCCTCTCAGATCGGGCAGAGAATGGTCGTTCCCCACTGCAGATGCTCATTCTCTGTCCTTTGTAGAAGCATTATGGGAGAAGCAAATAGAAGCTGACAGTGACCTTTGAGACAGGAAACTATTCTTTATATTAATGAGTCAAGGCCGAAGTTTTCGCCTTGCTGTATTTATATAAGCTGCAATAGTGAGTCAGTTGTTTTAAAGTTCCTGTCTACAACATTAAAACCAATGCTAAAATATGACCCAAGAATGAGAGCTGTGAGGAGAATGGCAAGGCCTCTGAGAGGATGAAATGAACGGGTGGATTTTGGAGATGCGTTCGTTCCATATGCCTAAAGTAAGAGATACCTGCCCGGGCTGTTGCCCACGACACACGCTCAGCTGTGGAGACCCCTGGGTCGGTCTTCAGACAGATCCCAAATGACCAGCAGCAGCCACAGGCAACATGGGGGAGCTCTAGCAGGGCAGGTGTGACTGCTGAAGGGTGACTCAGAGAACCGAGCAGGTTAAAAAGATTTGCTGGGTGCCATGGTGATTTAAGGGGACTGGTGAACTTTGAACCCTGAGAAATGTCCCTCGATGGAGTACAGTCATTGTCATCTCTCCATAAGCCTGTCCCGTGTAACAGCATTTGTGTTAGTTCATTGTTGACATGACACATCTGCTCGTAACTCGAAGCGCACGGCGTGGCTTTCCTGTTTCCTGTGTTGCGCCATACCCACTCTTCACCTTTCGTCTGAATTTCTGCGCCATTGCTGGGATGCAGCAGTCACTTCAACATCTCCGGTGACCGTGTGACTTCACCGATACCCAAGGCAGCATCAGCACCAAGGACTGCTTCACAGAACTATAAATCCAGGCTTTTTGGCAAAACCTGGTTCTTCCCTTTTTTAAAAAAACACTTTTTGGTTTTTTAGACAGGGTCTCATATAAATCAGGCTGGCCTTAAATTCACTGTGTAGCCAAAGGTGGCCTTGAACTCTTGATCCTCCTGCCTCCACCTCCCATGTACTGGGCTTACAGGTGTGTGCCACCACAGTTGGCTTCTTGGTCATTTTGTAAACCATCTGGCTGGTGTCGCCTCTGTGGAACCTTTACTCAGGATGTCCCCTAGAACTTAGGTGCCTGTCTCGGATGTGTAGAGTCTGTGCTGCCTCATTCAGGGATCTGTTTGTTAAGCTCTCTGCTCCGACAACCATGGGAACGACTTACTGTCCCTACAGAAGAGGAGGGAAACCCCAGGTCCCTCTCTCCTGAGCCTGTCACTGGCAGTTCCTGTCCTTGCTAGTGTCCCTCTTGCCCATGCATATTTCTGCTTAGGTTCTTTGTCTTTCCTGTGAAAGACATTCCCACGCCTTCTCCCCTCTCCAGCTCTTTAATTTCTCCTGGGAAATAATCAGACACTAACTCCCTACAGCACCGTCCCAACCTCACAAGAGGACTTGGTTTGCCTCCCGAGGCCAGCTTGCTTGATTGTCCACTTTGGTTCCATGACAGATTCTCAATCACCTTTGTGCTAAATCCATTTCTGCTGTCTCCTCCTCCTCTTCCTCCTGTTCCTCCTCTTCCTCTCCTCTCCTCATCCTTTGATGACAGGGTCTCACTAGGTGGCCCCCTGTGTGACCTCAAATTTCTGGGGATTCATCTGCCTCCAAAGTTCTGTGGCTGCAGGCATTTGTCATAGTGCTAAGTGTCAACTTCTTCACCTTTCTTTATTTGAAGGTTTTATCTTTATGGCGTGTATGTGTGTGTGAGTGTGCACACGCGCGCGTGCGTGCCTGACATGTGTACACACGCCCTTGGAGGCAAAAGAGGGAGCTGGAGTGTAGGTGTCTGTGGGCCGCTGGGTGTGGGTGCTGAGATGTACGTGGACCCCCTGGAAGAGAAGAGCCCTCTTAACCGCGGGACGGTCTCTCTAGCTTTACATCTAAGTACGATGTCACTGGACTGACTGTGCTTCAGTCACTCTTTACGCTGCCCAGGGTGCGCCCGCTGTTTGTAGGCATCCGTGTGCCTCTTCATCTGCGCTTTACCTTAGCCTAGAGGAAAGGTCCCACATCCTGTTTCCAAAGCTGTCATCCCACCGATAGGAAAGTCCCAACACATGCTTGAGATGCCTATGTAATAAATATACAATAAATCCGCCGTAACTAAGGGAGCAGTGTGTTTCCTCACCCATCTGGTGTCCTTGGAAAGTGATGAATCAGGGCTGCGTAGTGCGTGAATTGCTGTGCGACTAAAGGTCATCACATAGCAGCCCTGTTTCGTAATCTTTTATAGGACTAAATGCATGAGTGTTAAGAATGATTGAAATGTGGGATGCAGCTCAGTAGTGAAGAACTGGCCAGCAATGTAGTGCCTCAACACACATATCCACACACACACACACACACACGTGCGCGCGCACACACGCATCCCACACACATGCATGCACACACACACACGCGTGCGCACACACACATTCACACACACGCAGGCACACACGCATAATTAATGAAAAGGAAAGTGCTGTGTGTGCTCTAAGATGCGTGTCCACACCTGCATGTCTTTCTTGAACCTTCTGAGGTGCTGAGCAGTGCTGAGGGGTTCCTGAAAGTCTCCACATATGAACAGAAATTGGCTTCGATACCCAGCTAAGGAGCTCTGCCTCCTCATGTTCATGTATGACACAGATCCTAGGACAGGACTAGCCTGCTGGAGTGGAGAATAGTGTTTGCCACAAAGTCAACAAAGTTAAGTTTAAAGAGGCCGTTTCCCAAGAGAATACCGAGTTATGAGTGGTCATCTGTGGATGGTGAGCTTTACTTCACTGCCATGAATCAAAGTGACTGAAAGTGAACTAGAGAGTGATCATTTTTTGTACAGTTATGCTATTTTTAAGCCTTTGGAGAGAAGAACTCAGAAGATTGATAGGCTTTTAAAAATAAAGCAATCTGAATCTTTTCAGACACTGTACTGACTACAAATACACCACCTTGTAAAGTGGAGTGTTGCCAAGAGAGCTGTGTGGGTGTTGCATACATACTTACGGAACCAAAAAAAAATCTTTTTAAAAATCCACAGTGGCCATTTAATAAGCATTTAGACCGTAGCAGTGGGCAACCACATTTTAAAATAGAATTATCACTGATTCGGATCAATGCCAATATCACTACTTAAAGACACAGCAACTTTGACAAAGCTTACTCGTTTTCAAGAAAGCAAGCTTCTACTTTGTTACCTAATCTTTAATCTCTAAATCTTACATTTGACTAATTAATAGTAATATCAGTGAAAAGATACATTTTGGTGGCATTTAAAATTATGGTAATATAAGATTAACTATTGATATCAAATTCTCAAAGTTCATAAGCCTCAAAATTGACTGACTAATTCATGGTCAAGATTTTAGCTTTAAGTTATAAAGCATTTATGTTAAGTCAACAAGGACTAGAATACTCAAAGGTAGTAAGAAATGAAACCTCACTGACTTTTTGTCTACCATCTGTCTGTCTATCTATCTATCTATCTATCTATCTATCTATCTATCTGTCATCTCAGTCTTTCATCTATTTGTCTATCATCTATCATTTATCTGTCATCTCTCATGTATGTATGTATGTATGTATGTATGTATGTATGTGTCTGTCCATCCATGTCTATCATGCATCCCATCCATCCATCCATCCACCCATCCATCCATCCATCCATCTATTTTACCTTGTCTTTGAAAGCAATGTGGAAGAAGGATTGAGAAGAACACATGACATTGGCCCATAGATTCCTCACATATACAACACATGAACACACACACACACACACACACATACACACACACACCATACAAAAAAGAAGGTTCCCTATAAGGTCTTCGGTCACAGGCTGACCAAGATTAGCAGTTGAGTGGAAGAGTCACCATTCTGTTTTCCCCAAATAAACTTGAAGGCAATGTTTACTATTTTGCTGATCTCAGGTGAGTCTTCACTGTCAACTTCCAGACAGAGAGTGTAACTACACTCTGCTGCCCCGGCAAATCAGTTGGAGTGGCATCCAGAGAAGTCCTGCTTCTCTCCAACCCTCCTGCGTCTTGTCTTCTTTCAGGTGACAGTCCCTTTGTGCTGCAGACTTTGCTTCTCTGATTTAAGGCCTCTCTGACCCCCTATTTATTAGTGACACAAAAGCTTCTAGGACCATTTGATGTGCAAATCCAATGACTGGTTTTATTTTCAAAGGATGGCTTGAGTTGTATTATTCCAGCAACTATTGACACAGCTTTTTCTAGACTGTTATCCTGAAATCAGTAGACATTTTACTCTGTCTATGGCCAACACTACCTGGCTTAAGTTTTCAAGTGGTATTAGCGGGTCCAAAAGCATGTATCTACAGAATGATATTTTGTAGTACTTCAGTTGGTCTGTGGTTTGAGATTAAGCTTGGGCACTTTGGCCAACTCTTGTTTTCTTTTCTAGGTAAGGTAACTTCACCGGCGCTCACAGACTGTTTATGTACCACTTGCTGGCCTCCTTTGCTTTCTTCCTTCCCTGCTTCCCTTCCAGGGCCGTAGACAAAAGAGGGTAAAGCTCACTGTGCAGCTCATGTAACTCCCATCTGACGGGATGAGAGTCGAGGTAAAAATACTTCAGGTTTGATGCCCTGTGTGAGATGCCTTCACTTCATATGGTTAGGACTCAGAGTACTCAGATTTTAATGAGCTAAAGTAGGAACATCCATCACTGTTTAAAAGCCTTTAGCATTTGGCTGGAAGGGTGTGTTTCAAATGACCATGTTAAACATGTGATTTAACATGGAGTGCTCTGTGGTACTTTTGATGTGCGTTCCCTGAGCCAGCTGCAGGGACACAGCCGTCCTCTGTGTCCGGTGAACTGAAGAGCATAAAGGAAAAGTCACCGGGCAGGGAAACTGTGACACTGTGTCCCTTCAGCTTTCATTTTCCTCCTCTCAGAAGTCCTTTGTGTGTGGCCTGTTTCAGCAGAGTCTGTTCAAATGGAAACTCTTGGCTGAAACGGGAGGGTCTGTGAAAAGGGCTGTTTGACCATCTCTGAGGTGAATCCATACATGTCCTCCTGGCGTGTTTCCCTCCTTCAGCCTTGGGTTTTCTGAGTATTTGATTATTTCAGTTTTTTTTCCTTGAAAAATTACGGTTTGTTGGAAAGAGTAAAACCTCTCGTTACTGTATTTGACCACAAAGCCTAATGTGGTAGATTTTCTCCTTTTAAATTTGAATTGGAAAAAATGCCCTGGAGGATTAGATCTCAACAAGACTTACCAACCAGTCTCATATTGCAGGAGAGGAATGGTAGAGGACGCCCTCATCTCCCCAAGGTTGCGGGGTGCTGAGGCCTCTGCTTTCTGACCTGTTGCTGTCGAGGTACACAGACGGGGGCGAGGCTTTGCTTTCCTCCTTATTTCCACTACTTAAAAGAGTTGCTGGGTTTCCTTGCCCAATGAGATCCTCCTATCTTGTTTGAGTTGTGCTGTGATTCCAAGGTTGAAGGTGGCTTTACAAACAAATCCTTAAGTAACTTTACACTGTTTTTCTCTATGTACATCCTTAAACCCGGCCAGTTTAAGGTGAAATTACCGTTGTGCTCACTTACATACTGTCATGCGACTTTGCAGTTCAACTTTCTCAGTGGTTTTGTGACTCATCAGAGTCTCATGCTCTCTGTAGACAAAGATTTAGTTATGATTTCACTCTTCTAAATACTGTGTGGATTGTTGAAGTACAGTTTTCCTCTAGGAGTGTGTGTCTTAATATATATAAACATACCCCTAAACCTTTAATCCAGGTTCTAGGACAAAACTCTAGCCCCAAAGCCATTGTGACTTGTCTATTCTTTTTATATGGACATATTGGTTCTTCTTCTTTATATACCGTACGCGTTTGTCCTTTTTCGTGCCTATATTATATTCCTCGTTAAAGATGATTCTCTCCAATTGTAAATTGTATTGGATATCCATTTATCTTCAGAGAAGTGGCATTAATCAGTCATTCAGCTACCTAAGGTGAGCATATCATTGGAAGTTGGCAAATGTCTCATGAGACTTTCTCCTAGAAACTTCTACATTCATTCTCTCATTTTCCATTCATTCTCTCATTTTACTAGAGCCTTGCTTTCTTACTCCCATCAAAAGGGTTTTAATGTGGGAAGAGAATTAGACGTTTGGTTTTTTTTTTAAACTGTACTTTAGTCTCTGTGTGTGCACACATGTGTACATGCGTGTGGGCAATTGTGCGTCAGGGCCTGCGGAGCTCAGCGGGCGTGTTGCAGGATTTAGTTTTCTCTTTCTGCCATGGTAAGTTCTGGGGATTCGAACTAAGGTAGTCAGGCTTGGCAGCTAGCACTCTTACGCGCTGGGAAACCTTACAGGCCCCACAGGCTGTCTTTGAGAAGGCAAAGTGGGTAGTGATTAACTAGGGCCGAACCCCCAGGAGTGGAAAGGCAGACTGTGCTTGCCCTTCTGAAGGGCAGTGTGGCGGCATTGTCCGTCCGTTCTGCTCGGCCTTCCTAACACCAGATGTAATTGACCTCCGGTTATCTTGGGTGTGGTGGTTTCAGTCATCAGATCATTCTGTAGCCTGTCTTGTGTAGCTCCACAATACTGTTGCCGAGGAGGAGGTAGGCATGGTTACCAGCAAAGGGGTGTGTATTCAGCTCTCAGTACTGTCTAGAAGGAAGAGAAACCTTCAGAATCCAAGCCTGTGCCATCCCAAGTAAGTACTACTGCATGTGATGACTTCTGGCAAACAGTCTTGTCTACCCATGAGACTTGTTTATTTGCCTCCATTAGTCTTCTGAGTATGCAGAGGTGTGGTTACCGAAGGTCTCTACCTCTGTGTTTTTTATTAGTCTTCAGGACAATGACAGCTGTATACCACCCTCATCCATCTTCACTAAAACACCACTCACTACTTCCTGCTGACTCAGAGGCAGGAAGTGTACCTGCATTTTATCACTTTCACAGCAGCGGATTGATCATAAGTTATTATTAGAAATCTGCCCAATTATAGTTGGAAACATTTCTTTAAGTATTTGTATTTTTATGTGTATGTTTCTGTGTCTTTGTATATGTGTGTTTGTGTGTAGGGTCCTATGAAGACCAGAAGGTGTTAGATCCATTGTAGTGGGATTTACAGGCGGCTGTGAGTGGCCTGATGTGGGTTCTGGGAACTGAATTCAGGTCCTTTGCAAGAGCAACTCTGCGCAAGCAGCAAATAATCTTGACCACCAAGCCACTTAACCTGCAGTCCTATTTCTTTTTGGCATCTGGCAAACCCAAGGGCCCGTGAAAGACATTTTGAGAACGGTGGGTTGGAATTGGAGTGACATCTCATCTCAGATGTCCTTCAGATCTTAAGATGCTGATGCTCTAGATGTTGGGTTGGGACTTTTGGCTCTGTGGACCATCCTGGGTACATCATTCATTGCAGAGGCCTTCTGTTCTCCCCAAAGAGACAGTGGTAGTGTTGTTCTACCCACATCGCCTCCAAGACTCTAGTGGTCTTTCTCCTGCCCTTGAGTTAATTGCCCCTGCAGCCCTCTGTTGTGGCTGTGTTCCCCAGGACAGACTTTGAAATGGATATGAATGCGTGGGAAGTTTATCCGGAAGGGCCCGTGGGATAGCCCCGTGGAAAGGAAGGAAGGAAATGGTGCAGGGCAGAGGGGGCACCGTTGGGCCTGCAGAGCTGGGAAGGTTTCTTTGCTATTCCTCATCCAGGAGAAGGGACCATGCCTTCATATTCCACATAGACGGCCTGTCTCACTGGCTGACAAGCCGTCCCCAGGAAGGGGACGAGGACAAGGACAAGATGTTGGGGTGAGAGCCAGGAGATGGTGGAAGGAAAAACGTGGAATGCATCAAGTCGTTCAGACAGCTCAATTGTGGCTTTGATGACTCCTTTCAAAGCTCTGTCTGCAGAAATACAGCTTTATATCGCACAAACCTGATAAAACTAGGTGCTTAATGTGCAAAATGTTCTGTTCTTTATGCAAACAAATCCTGTTATGTAAATAAACCCCACTTTTACAGTTTTTTATGCACGCCTGCTTACTATTCTTTATATTTTTCTTCTTCTATACCTTTAGCAGTTTGTTCTTTTGTGAATCTTCACCTTAAAAAGTCAGGTGCTTGAGCACAGTGTATCTTTTTCTCTCATATAAAATATTGATTTATTTATTTTTACAAATTTTAAGCCTGTCTTCAGGGACTTTTGTTTTTTTCACCCTGTTTTGGTTTGGTTTTTCTGCCTTTGCATGCGTGGTCATTTATAGTGCTTTACCTTGAAATGGTTTTACATTTGCTTTTTGGGGAGGACAGCCCAGGGATTCATTTGTTATTGACTGCATTTCTTAGCATGGGCAATCTTAACTGACTAGCTTTGTCATCCCATACAAATAAGGTTTCCACTTTAAGACACTTGCACCACAGGGTGAATGTAACATTTCTCTGCCTTCCCCATATTCTTAGAGGCAAGCACCCGTGAAACATTACAAAGACAGTTGAGGACTTTGTTCTGTCTTCTCACCATATTTTAACTGTGACCACAGCACCTCAAAATAGCTCGTGTTCTACGTCTTAATTCCAACTTTACACCTCACTTGCCATGTGTATTTACTTAGTTATTTACTTACTGTTTTTATTTTTTGTGTATTTGTATATGTGTAGGAATATTTGTGTGTGTGTGTGTGTGTGTGTGTGTGTGTGTGTGTGTGTGTGTGTAAGCCACAGGTCAGCCTTGGGTGCTGAGCCTCAGTTGCTATTCACCATGTTTTCTGATGTGGACTCTCACAGGTATGGACGTGGCTGATTTGACTAGGGTGGCTTTTGGGACCCCTCCCCCCCCAAGGATGCACCTGTCTCACTTGTCCCATGCTGGGTTACAGGTGTATACATACGGGTGTATGAGTGTTTTGCCTGCCTCAGAAGCCAGAAGAGGGTATTGAATCACATGCAACTGAGTTACAAATGGTTGTGAGATACTGTGTGGGCGCTGGGAACCAAACTTGGGTCCTCTGCAAGAGCAACCAGTGCTCTTAACTTCTGAGCCATCTAGCTAGCTCCTGTGTGACTTTCAAAATGTAGATTCTGGGGGTTAAACTAAAGTCCCCGTGCTTGCCCGTGGAAGACTTTATTGGCTCAGCCACCTCCCCAGCTGTGGGACACCAGGGCCTCTATAAGCAGTAGGTCAGGCTGTGTCCTGTTTGGAGGAAGAGTAAAGCCAGAAATCGTGTATCACCTTACTCCCCTGAGGAAGTGTTCCAGGAGGTGTGTTACCAGTTTGGATGTAGACTTACGTGTGTTCCCATATGTCCCGACTGGGGCTCCCCACAGCCGCAGCTGCTGCCGTTTGCTCTGTGCTTTGCTGTTGGATCTAGCTTTGGATCTAGCTTTGCCGTGCTGCTAGGTGATTTTATTTAATAAATAAATAATAAATAAATAAATAAATAATAAATAAAGCCACCGAGTTACTTTTAAGGAAAGGTTTTATTTTTAGTTATGCATATATAAGTGTGAGTTTGCGCTTGTGAGTACAGTGCCTGAGGAGCCCAGAAGAGGGTGTCACACCCCTTGGAGCTGGAGTTACAGGTGGCTGTGAGCCACAGGATTCTGATGCTGGGACCTCTGGTCCTCTGGACGAGCAGCAAGTGCTCGTAGCCATTTAGCCAAGTCTCCAGCGGCGCTGTGCACATTTCTGTTACACTCACATTTACTTTCCATGTTTCTGGTGCAAAGCCCCTTCCTTTAGCGCATCTTACCACGCACTGCTGCACCTGCCCCTAGGTTACTCATTAACATTCAGTTCCTTAGACTCTGCCTCTTCAGTGTGTAAGTGTCCATAGTAACCGTGTCTGGCATTAATTTAGCACTCAGGGTGAGTTCTTGACCAATGTTTCCCATTGTTATTTGCCTCCCCACCTTGGCCAAAGGCTTTATGTTCTTCATGGTAGCTGTTTCCTTATTAAGAGGAGGAGGAGGAGGAGGAAGTCTTAGTTAAGGCCTGGGAGAGTCCAAAGGAAAAACTGTTGAGTATAGCGGAATAACCGAAACTGAAGCAGAGTCCCACCCTCTCTGTGCATGGACCAAAGGTCACTTGACACATCCGTGACCAGAGCGATGCTCTCCCACTGCTGCCTTGAAGACAGCTTGGAGGAGTTTTGCCTGGACAGCGCAGGGGGGTAAGTTGGTGTTTGTGAATATTTTTTTGACTAAGGAGAGGTTTCAAAGGCATAATTATTACAGAAGATGTTTGTAGACCTAGAAAGGTAGTATTATTTTAAGGCTAAGTAGGCCCTCTGACAGTTTTTTTTAAAGCCCCTTTTGACATCCATTTGGCTTCTAAACCTGGTAAAATCTTGGGGCACCGTAGTATCCACATTATCTTACCCTTTCCCTCCTGCTTCGGTGCTTAGGCTTTTGTGAATTTAAAGGCCTTTATTCCTGTGAGTTGTGGAGCTTAAGAGGGTAATCTCCCTGTCCACCTCTCAGCTAAGAAGGGATCAGATGACTATTAATAGTTGGGAATCTGCAGACAGAAAATGAATCTTATATGTGAAACACCTTGATTATCCTGTAAATATTGACTGCTTTGAATGTTTGTACAGCATTAGTTGTCCTATGAAAATTTGCTTATTACTCAAATTTAACCTTCGTAGGCTATTGTTGGCTCTGAGCCCACACATTGAACACAGCCAAATTTCTATACAAACATTTTACTTGGGACTGAAACTGTAGTTGGGTATGTGTATTTAAAATTTTTGTTTTTTAAATCCGTGTATATTAATGGATCTTGTAAATGTGTAAATAGTCAATTAGTGGAACAACTATTTTTAAAATATCAAAGTTTATAATTTTAGTATTTTAGTATTACATTTGAGTTCAGCAACAAGCAGGACTGTCAGTTTATAGAGGTCTCTGTATGCCTTTTCTTTTTGAGGTTCTTATTGGATTGTCACACTCAACCTGACTGGAAAGAAAATTTTTCTTCTTGCTCTATTGCCAGAAGTTAAATACAAAAGTAGCATTGCTGTTATGTAAAAGCTATATTTATAGGATAATCAAGGTGTTTTGCATATAAGATCCACTTATTGTATGACTGTAGGTTCCCAACTATTAATAGTCATCTGATTGCTCCTTAGCTGTGAGGTGAACAGGGACATTACCCTCCGGAGCTCTTAACAGCGTAATTGAGTGCTCCCGACAGAGGGCAAAGGTCAGTATCTGCCTGAGTTACTCTTTTGGAATGGGACTCTGCATTCTTCAATTTAAATTGTGGGGTACGGTGTGTGTGTGTGTGTGTGTGTGTGTGTGTGTACAGTGAGTCTCTGGGTGTGCAGGTGTGAGTGTACACATACAGGTACAAATAGAAGCCAGAGGTTCCTATCCATGTCTCATTGGAGTGCACTGGTTCTGCTAGACGGCCTGGCCAGTCTGCTCCAGGGAACTGGGCCTCACGCTGCTGCCTCTGGCTTTTTCCTGGGATCTTCCATGTGGAACTCAGGTCTCAGTGCCTGGTGAGCACGTTACTCATCCAGTCATGCCGTCATGCCCCCACCCCCTACGTGATACTCTTGAGTAGCATCTTGGAATGTGTCGATTCTCCTGGAAAATGTTGATCGTTTGTATGCCATAAAGAGGGTTGACAATCCAGTCTTTGCTCATAGACCTTTGGGCAACACATATAGCCTTTAGGAGCAGAAAGTGGGTGAGGTTCCTGGAGACATTTATGGTCTGACTTATTCGTGTCTTGGTTATAAACTTTTTTCCAAATTCCAAGGCAGATACCAGTGTCATGTGGACTTTGAACTCAGCGTATTCTCTGAGAAAGGAATGTAAAACATTTTGTTCTTTGACCCAGCCGTTCTCCTCATTGTAGGAGGATGCGTGCACATAGGTTGTTTAAAAGAGGTTTCTGTTTTTCAGCCGCTCAATAAGGAAATTTTCTCAATTTAACTTTAGCGAGTTGTGTAGTAAAAGAAATGGCCAGATATATAGATACCTGTTTAGTCTCATTTCTAGTTAAGTAATTCCAAATAAAGTGTACAGAGAAGTCTCTGTCAAGGTCGTCACCCCCCCTTCCCCAGTTCCTTTGTCACTCATTCATTGAGGTCAGTAGGAAGTTAATAAAAGGCTTGGGCCTGCCTTGGAGTGCAGTGACAAAGGACTTTATATCATTGTTAGCTAAGTTGAATAAAAAGATTGTGTAAGGGTTAAAATAAAGCAGGTTATCGTTAAGGCTTTCGTGCTGTGTGTGTGCGCGCGTGTGTGTACATGGAGGTCAGACAGTGTAGGGTATCACTTCGTCTCGGGTGCCATCCACCTTGGGTTTTTGAGCCAGGATCTCCTGTTGGCCTGGTACTCACAGGTTCAGTGAGTCTGGCCAGCCAGTGAGCTCCCGGGATCTGCATGGTTCAGCTTTCTTGGTGCAGGCACCACAGGTCCACGCTCAGCTCGAGAACGTCCAGCTGGGAGCGGAACCCAGGCCACGCTTCGTGACAAGCACTTGACTCACTGAGCTTGTGTGGTCATTTGCTCTAAAGACAATTCCGAATTGAAATGACTAAACAGTTTTGGAATCTCATTTTTCATCCTTGTTTGTTTTGTTTTTCCGAGATAGTGTAACAGTTATGGCTCTCCTAGAACTCTCTTTGTAGACAATGCTGGCCTCAAACTCACATGCTAGGGTTAAAGGTATGCACCAGAACTTCCCGGCTTAAAATCTTTTTTAAAGGTTTAACTTTACTGTGTTTAATCATGGGTATGTATATGTGTCTTTATGGGGGTTTGTCACATGGCTGCAGTGCCTGCAGGGGCCAGAAGAAATGACATTAAACAGATTGATTATCCATGTATCTGGCAGCTTCTTCTAATACACAGAGAGCGCTGGGTCCCTTGGAGCAGACTTACATGGAGGTGTGACTGTTGGTTGTGGGTGTTGGCAACCAAGCTTTGGTCCCCTGCAGGGCTGGTATGAGATCTTGATTGCTGAGCCATCTGCCCAGGTCTTCCTCCCTGAAACGCTGCCCCCTTCGAGAGTCTAGCTTTATCTGTAGGATGTGTGTCTGTGTGTCTGTGTGTCTGTGTGTGTGACCTTTGGGCTGTGCGCATTATAGAATCTTACGTTCAGAATATGTTAATCAGATTTAGAAATTTGATTACTCCTAACTTAGATAGTTTTAATTGCAATATTCTAAACCATCAGAGTGATTTGTAAGCTAATGTCATTCTGTAATTAGTGATCTTAGATTGAATGGAAGGGCATGTGAGTTTCTTACATTTGCTTTCTGTCACGTGTCAACATTGGTCTATGAAGGCTTTGATTTAAGAACATGGCTGTACATTTTCTTAATTATTAAAAGGGCATCATGGAGTACTGGGAAGATGGCTTGTTTGGTAAAGTGCTTGCCTAGTGAGCATGAAGATTATGCTTGGGTTCTCAGAACCCATGTACAAGACTGGCCATGGCAACACAAGCCCACAATCCTTGCAGCGCAAGATGGGAGGCAGATACAGGAGAGTTTTGGAAGCTAGCCTGGCCTACCTAGTGATGGTATAGGCCCCATGAGGGAACCTGTCTCCAACAGAAGGTTGAGGCATGAGGACCACTGGAGACCGTTCTTTGGCCTCCATGTGTGTGCTGTGTATACAACACTCATACCCACATGTGCATAGACATACATGAACACAGGTAACACAAATACATTGTGTCAGATATTTAGATACTGATACTTCATAATGATACTGACTTTTCTAAGACTGTACATAAACATACAATTTTGAAATCCCTATTTACTACTATCTTCCATATTAATTACGTTCTGCCATTGTTTTCTTAAAAAATCTTTCCATGGTATGCAGATAATTCCCCTGTAGTCCACAATTTTATATAATCTGCCAGGCCAAACGGTGTAGTCTACATTGGGTAGAGCACGGTCGTCTGTGTTGAACAGGTAGCCTGGGCCTGGGGTTGGAAAGCCGCCCATGCTCTGGCTTGGCATTCCCAGGATTCAGAATGAACTGCTTCACTAACTCAGAACCTGGATTCCTGGAACCCAGCCCTGCTCCCTTCTCCCCATTCTCAGTTCACCCCCAGCTCAGCTGAAAGCTGCCTGTGGCCTTCCAGTTCCCACCATGTAAAGATCATGGACTGCTTGGTGCTCCGTTGTGTTTGGTCACCTGTTTTTATTTGCTTGGCCTTTATCGTATCTCCCATCTCCTGCCTGATTTTTCCTCCTCAAAGTCTCTCATTCATAACCAGAGTTCAGCTCTTTCTCAAGGTCTGCTGACCGCCACTGTCCTTGGTTCTATCTCCCTCAATTGAGTGTAATCTTTTGTGCTTTTGTGCTTTCTTTTCTTTTTTTAAATTAAAATTGCATTTTATTTAATTTGTTTATGTGTGAATGCTGGCTTGCAGGAGTCACCTAGTGTAGTGTTTAGTCTTCCTGCTGCTGCCTGGTTCCTGTTGCCTCTTTCAGCCCCCAAGTAACACACAGGACAGTACAATAATTATGAAGCTGTTGGCCATTTACTATTGTTTCTCATTGGCTACTTCTGACTTAATTATAGACCCATAATTACTAATATATATTTTATAAGGTCTTACCTTACCGAGAATGTATATTTGCGTCCCCTCTTCCTGGGAATCACATGGTGACGACTCCCTTCACTACATTTCCCAGAATCCTCCTAGACTCCTAGTTCTAACTATCTTGCTTGCCTATTGGCCAACAGTGCTTTATTTACATATACACAGGACTTCCTCATCATCTCCTCTTTTCTGTCTAAATAAAAAGGTTTTAACTTTAACATAGTCAAATTATATATAGCAGAATAGCTATCAAGTAAGAACTATAGTTACAATATTTTGTCCATTAACATTTAGTAAGATTTAAAGAAAGTATTTTATCATCTATCCTATCTGTGTGAGTCTAAAGTCTTGTATGTAGCTTATCTTTTGTCATAACTAAAGAAAACTATGATTATAACTATCTGTCTTCAACTCCATCAAAGACCACAGAAAGATAATATATAACCACTAGAATTGACAGAGACATCTTGCTGCCTAGACAGTCACCTGAAGTTCCTCTGTAACATTGGGGCATCCATCTTCAGCCCATAGGCCACAGTGTATCTGGAAGACTTCTCAGCAAAGCAAGAAATTCAAACTGTCCATCTGCATTGGCAGTCTGTCAGTCATTTTTCTGTGTCCTGCAGAATGTCTGGCAGACTCTTCCATGAAGCAGGAACCCTATAGGACTGTCCAAGCTCAGCAGTCACTTTTCTGTGGGTCCTGCATGTCCAGATTATACAGCAACAGTCAAGCAGTCCAGGAAAAAGCAGTTTCTTGCCCAAATGACTAATCTTGCCATATTGAAAGCAAACTCCATAATGCATTTCTTCGATGCCCATCTTCCTCTCAGACGTAATTGATGTGCCAGGAGCAGACATTTCTCATTGTCAAGAAAAACCCTAAACCATTTTAAATGCCATTTTCTTAAGGTCTTTGAATGGTTTGAAGACTATCTTATAATATATCCCTGTATATCTAGAAAACCTAACTTACCTAACTAAGTTTTGACTATTATAGGTAACTATCTATAATTTGTACTTAATTACACATTACATTTTTAAAAGACCAGTATAAACACAATACTAAAACAAGAGGAGAATACACATATCACAAAATTTGTGTCAATAAATGAAAATCCATTCGAATACAAAGTATTCATTACTATACCACATTCTGTTTTTTCCCTTTAGAAAGAGATTGACTGTGATCATTACCATTTATAAGCAACTCTGCATAAGTGAAAACAAACATTTAAACAATATTTGGGAATTTGGGCGTTGGTCACCCCAAACTGATCTCCATACCATGGGGATCATGGCAAACACAGACACCTGGCCATGTCCTTGTTTTTGTAGTCTGCAAAGCTGCATCATCTCAGCTGTTTCAGATGCTGGACCACCTGGGACACTGCTTCAGGAGGTCTTGGTTCACCAGACCACAGAAGCCTGGAAGGAATCCACAGCTTTCCATTTTCTGTGGAAACATAAACAAAAATTCTTTTTCCAAGTAACCTGTCCTTATATTTAAATTTAGAAGTCAAAGCATTTTCAAAAGATATAAGTTGAATTAATTCAGCAGCATTTATAATCAAGTACATTTCATCAGTTGTTTCTTTCTTAGCAATTGAACAACTGAAAAACACAATGGCATACAGTATCCAGACTGTGCATTTTTGATCTTCATGTGGCTTTTTTTACTCTATATTTTTAATTTTACTTTTTTTGAGACAGGGTTTCTCTGTGTACTTTGACTGCCCTTGAACTTCTTCTGTACACCAGGTTGGCCTTGAAATCACAGAGATCTGCTTGCCTCTGCTTCCCAAGTAGTGGGATTAAAGGCGTGTGCCACCACAGCCAGCTACTCTCTTTATTTTTTTTTTCAGTATGTTGTTTCTTTTACTCTCCCAAGTCTACCTTTGTTTTTACACACAGTATAAACCTTTTCGAGGTTTTACTTTTATTTTTTATTTTTGTGGCCACGTGTCTTATATTGGCTAAAGAACATTGCTAAAGTGGAAACAGCTGCTGGCTTCCCAACATGGCGGGCATGAGTTTGCTGCCAGCATCGGGAGCTGTGGTCACTGCCTTAGCCTATGCCACCATCAAGCAGTCTGCTGCCGGCTTGGAGATGTAGTCACTGCCACTGCCAGCTGCTCGTACACACCATTCATTTGTTGGCAGGGCCTCTTAAAAGAGCCTTGCTGTTTTTTTTGCTGCTTATGCTGAGTCAGAAAGACTCTCTTAAGTGAGCTGCGTGAGTCTCTGCTTGTCTCTAGAAAAACAGAGCTCGCTTGAGAAAAATGCTGTTACCAAGAAGCTGTGCTTCTCTCTGTTCTTTTGTTTCTAAAATCCCTTTTAAGCTTTTGTCATTCTATGTACAAATTCAGATCCCACTTCTGCCACCATATGTAATGTGTAGTCTTCCTGCCATCAGCCTGGGCCCTGCCAAGCTGTCTGAGCACCCAAATAACACACTATATTAATTATGAAGGTATTGGCCATTTGCTATTGTTTCTCATTGGCTAGCTGTGACTTATTTATTGACTCATAGTTACTAATATATATATTATAAGGTCTTATCTTTCTGAGAACGCAGACTTGTGTCCCCTCTTCCCGTTATCACATGGCAACGACTCCCTTCACTACATTTCCCAGAATCCTCCTAGAGTCCTCTGTGTTTTCTTACTGTGCCCTATGTTGTGTTTATTTTCTCTTGATATTTTGCTCTTCCCATGTTAACTGAATTCATACAGCTAAGTTGTCTTACTCTTTGTTCCTATGATGGGCGGTAGGTGGTTTGGTCTGATTTCTCCCACGTTGGCTTGCCCAGATACTAAATGGAGCCCTACGTGGAGCGATGGGCCCATGAGTCATAGAGTGACTCTGCCCTTCTGCCAGGGTGGATATTTGAAGAGATTCAGACCAGTTTTCTGAGTTATGGCTGAAGCAACCTAAGCTGAAGCTGAGAATTGTTTCAGGCCTTGCTGTCTGGAGCCTCAAGTCTCTTCTAGGATAAAGGCCAGGCAGAGAGGAATTGAGAAGTCACCCAGAATGTGTAAGCTCTGACTCAGATTATTTCCATGAACTCGGTGGAATTTAATGTAGTTAGGCTAGCATGCTGGTTTGGGGAAAAGAGGTTTGTCCCCACATGATTGACATCATTGACACAGTACCTGCCTTGTTGCTGTGACAAAATGCCTTAGAGACACAAGCTAAGGAAGGAAGGGAGACTTTGTTTTGGCTCCTAGTTTGAGGGCACAATCCATCTTAACCAGGAAAGCATGCTTGGGAGGAGAAAGGACGTGGCTGTGACAACCGAGGTAATTGACCCGCCCAAGGTCCATCGCTCATCAAGAACAGGTATTGCTTCAGCTGAGATCTCAGTGGGCCCTGGGCGTGCTGTGTGGGTTACACATTAATAATAACTTCTACATTATTGTACCTGTGCCCTCGGTCACATTGCTGACCTCATCGGGGCAGGGCAAGAGCTGAGACGGATCCTGACACCCAGTCTTGAGTTTTCCAGAGGCTGATATGTAAAAGGTCACGGAAATCGACAGAGTTGGGAAGTGGCAGCGAATGAGACAGTAAGCAAGAAGAAATGATTGTGTTAGACTGTAGACCCTGGGAAAAGGTGAATGGGCAAGCACTGCCTTCAGTGTGAGAGGAGAGAGGCTTCTGCCCCCCTGTTAAGCAAGAAGCCTGGCAGGATTGGAACAGCTGCTGTCAATGTGAGAAGCATAGACTGTGCTGTGTGTTTGGATTTAGCGTTAGACTGAGAAAACCAGAGGGGCGAGCATGGCGTGTGGGTGAGCATGGCGTGTGGGTGACATGGGCAGAGCCACCTAAGAACTTTACGTGTACAGTCGTGTGTCATACACACACGATTATGATGGGGCTGAACGTTTCTGCCACCTAGTCCCAAGCACTGTGTGGTGCTCCGACACTGTGGTGACAGAGGTGTGAGCCACCCTGCTGAGCCACCCTGCTGCACTGCCAGTCATAATAAAAGTACAATAAAACCAGGTGTGGTGATATTCTCTCCCATAAGCCAGCATCAACGAGTCCAATGCAGGAGGATGGCCAAAGATTTGAATCCGGCCTGGGCTAAGTAGCAAGACTCCTTCTCACACACACAAAGAAATATCAAACCTCAAATAAACAGCACAGTATTGACGGTCATGTGCAAAGCTGCTTAGCTGCTTACTATCAAATGACTTAGCTGCTTTCTGTGTCTTCGTGTTGTACTTTTCGCATACTTGTCTCCTTATAGATGTGTAAAAAGTGTGAGCAGTGAGGCAGCCTCAGCTGGGTCCTCATGGGGACAGACAGGCCCAAGCCTGGTGCTGCCATAAAGCAAAGACTGACATCGGGACTTTGGCCCTCCCGACAACCAGTGTGTTTAGTAAAAGATGAAGCAAGAGCATAGGCAAAGCTTATAGGATACGGATATAATGGACCTTTTTATTTTGGTTTTGTTTTTGTTTTTCAGGACAGGGTTTCTCTGTGGCTTTGGAGGCTGTCCTGGAACTAGCTCTTGTAGACCAGGCTGGTCTCAAACTCACAGAGTGCTGGGATTAAAGGCGTGAGACACCACCACCGCCTGGCATTAAAGGAACATTTTTTAGAGAACTGTATGGTATGTTTTAGGGTAAATGTTATTAAAAGAATCTGTTTTTTAAAAAAAGCCTAAAAGGTTTATGAAATAAAAAGTTGTAATGGCTAAGGTTAATTTATTATTGAAGAAAGAATATTTTAAACGGTTGACTGACAAGCCTCTGTAGCTCCAGTTTGGGTACCTGATGCCCTCTTCTGGCCCCCGTGGGTACTGCACACATGTGGTTCACATACACACATGCAGGCAAACACTCATCTACACAATAATTAAATAAGGAAGAAATTAGCGATTAAATGAGCGAGTGAATGAATGAATGGATGGATGCAGTGCAGCCCAGTGTGGTGTATGAAGCCCACAGCAGGGCACACCAGTGGTCCCTCCAGACCCAACCCCCCAGTGACTGCCCCAGAATAAAGCATCCATTGCTGCACACTGCTTACAGTGTGACTCCTCCACAGACAAACCCTTTAAATTCCATGTGTACTATATTTTTAGGGTAACCTTCTCTATGTTTAGATGTGTTTTGGTACACAAACACATGCCAGTTCAGTGTGAGTGCACTCAGGAGTTAGGAGTTAGGGAGGTGGAGAAGAAGAGGGTGGCTGTTCTAGACAGGGCAGCTAAGTTCTCAAGGAGACAAGGTGTGGCCGAGGAGGTGCCACAGAGAGCATTGTTGTGCGCCTCACATCCGAGGGCAGGAGTTCCCCCTTGTTCTTTGCACTGTATGTCCAGTGTGGATGGCACAGCCTCAGCTGCCAAGGAGTAAACTTTCAGCAGGGTTTACTAAAAGAACAAGACTAAAGGGGCATTTTCTGGGGATTCCTGGTGTCACCCCAGGTACAGGGAGTGTTTGGAGAACACTGGTCCCTTCTCTGAAGCCAGGCTTATCCCTGTACCTGAGCTGATGGCAGTTGCAGGAGGCTGCTCACTCGGGCCACCCGGAACTTCTCCTAAGCCTCTGTTGTTTAAGTGTCTGAGTGGAGTTTGATCCAGGGACAGGAGGCTTAGAGAAGGCAGGAAAACAAATGCAGAGCGATCTGGCTGGATCTGGGTCTGCTCTGAGGTGAACACTATTCGGGACAAATCTGAGACAGCCTGAGTGTGGCCATCCTGTTACTTAACCAGCTGAGGCAGGGTTGATACTAGAGGCCATCACTGGGGGTACCCTGTGAGCTCCCTGACGACCAGACAGCAAGGGTGAGCAGATTTAGAGCCGAGACAAGTGATAAGGAACGCTTGTTTGTTCCTAAGCAGGTGGGCGCTGACTTACCCTGATTCCATCCTGGTTACATCTGAAGGCTTAGACTTAGGAGGATTTTGTCAAGAAGGCAAGAGGGCTGCATGGGCTCCAGATCTGTGGTTAAGATTGTGGCAGCCACGGGAGGGACTGTTTTAAAAGACATTTGTCATGAAAAGTGCTTAAATGTGACTAAATGAGGTTAGATGTGGATTTGAAAAATTAAGGAAAAAAGGGGGTATGGTTTAGAAGAAAGGGCAAATCAATTTGAGACAAAAGGAAAGAAAATGTATTTACAGTTTCTATTTTACTCAGTAGCTTTAGTTAGTTTTGAAACAGGGTTGAGCTACATACTTCAAGCTGAACTGGAACTCACTGTGTGTCTCAGGCTGGCCTCAAACTGGAACAGTCCTCCTGCTTCAGCTTTCTGAGTTCTGGGATTACAGGTGTACACCACCACGTATGGTGTCACTGTTACTCTTGTGTGTATGATAGGTACTTGTGTGTGTGTGTATTTGTGCATGCATGTATGTGTGTATATGTGTGTGTTTGCTTGTGTGTTTGCGCGCATGCATGTGTTTGTGTGGGTATGTGTGTGTATGTATGTGTGTTTGCATGTGGATTGCAGAAGGCGTTTACTGTTTGTATTTTTTTGGGGGGGAGACAGGGTCTCACTGAACTCAGACTTCATTCATTTGGTCAGGTTGTCTGGCCAGTGAACTTGGGGGGTTCTGGGTACACACAGTCACATCCAGCTTTTACATGAGTGCTGGGATCTGAACTCAGGTCCTCACACTTGTATGGCAAGTCCTTAACTGACTTGAGCCATCTCCCCAGTTCCTGTCACCAGATTATTAGGGGGTGGTTAATAGTCAGTTTGTCATTATGGGAATGGCACAAGTGTACTTTAGTTTGTTTTGGTTTAAAAAAAAACAATACATTGAGTAGAATGTAGTTGGGGTGCTTCCTCCAAAATTAAAGAATTGAATAAAGTGATCTCAAAAATGGATGAACTCAAGCCGGGCATTGGTGGCGCACACCTTTAATTCCAGCACTCGGGAGGCAGAGGGAGGGGGATCTCTGTGAGTACGAGGCTAGTCTGGTCTACAGAGTGAGTTCCAGGACAGCCTCCAAAGTAATACAGAGAAAGCCTGTCTCGGAAAACCAAAAAAAAAAAAAAAAAAAAAAAGAGTGAACTCTGAGCCCCCGAAACAAGCACCACCCCAAATGCCCCCACGGTTATTTTCTTAGACTCTCGTAATCAATAGGTTGACAGTTGTCATTGGACTCAACATTTCCACAGATATCCCCGGTTCTCCACAAGGTCCCTCGTGGTCTGCCATCAGGCTTTGCTCCATCCACAAGGTCCCTCGTGGTCTGCCGTCAGGCTTTGTTCCATTCTTTCTGCTCTCTGTAACAATCCCTGTCATGGTCACACTGAATAAAGCATCTCCCACTTCCCTGGAACTCACGTCTCTTGCAGACGAAGTTTGGGACTTGCCTGGGGTGCTCTGGGACTGCCCGTATCCATGCCACTGGGCACACGCTCCTGCGCTTCCCATCACTGGCTTCCGTCTCACTTCCTGTAGGATATTAGCTTGACGGCCGTCCCTGACAACAGTTTCATAGGATGTGGCTGGTATCACAATGACAGCCTTTGCTAACACATTTGCGCTTATCTGTTTGCACGTATGCTTTGCCAACCCCGGTGTCCCTGCAGGCAGTGAGTCATGCTTGCTCCGTGTGCCCTCATGCAGGGCACGTCTTCTGGGCCATACATTGCCCCCAAACAAGGCAGTTAGGGGTACCATGTGGTATGTTTCCCTTTAGTAAATAATCATTTCATGCGTAAGCTGCCGTTTCGCTCACATTTTCCGTGGGATTTAGCTGCTGCCTGTAGTTGAGAATATTAAACAGGCATTTCTTTTCCTTTTTCAATAGCTCACTACTGCGTCTATTGGAAGCATACATATTTCTTCTGTTTCTAGGGACACTGGCGCCATAGGCATTGAACTCCCTAGAGTCCTCCTACTTTGTGAAACTATCGGATAATTTTTACTTACAAGTGTACGGCACACTATATTATTGCTCTCAGGAGCATTTGCGGCTTAATAGCAGTTCCTGGGGACGAACATGTTTAACTTGAAAGAATGAATTCATTTCCACGAGTAGATTTGCATCCCCTGTGCAGCTTGGGTAATTGATATGTTTTAAGGAAACCGGGTGGCACTCCATTGGCCCTAAAATCACACCAGGCATGCTGGCTGACAAGTACATATTTGCATATTTAGTGCCTCCCCCTGGGAATGGGGTTTTCCTTAGGCAGCTGCTCTTTAAGACTGCCACCTTGGATAAATTTCCACCGATCACAATACTTGCTCCCTATTAATCGGAAGGTCACGGGGTCATGGTGTATTTCATAGTACCTCCCTGGAAGTTCTTCCTCCTTTTGAGAAACAGAAATACATAGTAATATAATGTTTAGGCCAGTTCCTGTAAACTTGTTACAGATATGAATGACTTCTCAGCTGCTGACTTTATGTGCAAGAAGACAGTTTTCTTGCTGAAAGTGAAATTCTAGAGGATCAGTCAGATCTTTGAACTCTCTCCAGGGTAGATTACTCAAGAGGACACAAACAGCATGATCCTGTATAATTGCTTGTTATTTTGAAGACGGAAATGTTATGTGTATTTTTCTTCCCCAAGGGCTGTGTTGAGGGCAGGATTGTGTTAGTGTCTTTAATAGGTCTATGGGTTATTGCCAGTATATGGAACTGACAGACAAGGAGGGAAAGCTGCCTAGACAATGCAGCTTTCTAGAAGGACTACGTTCCTACTGACAGAAAAGTCACACGGGAATTTTGAGATGAATAAATGAAAAAAACAAAACAAGTGGATCTAGGCTTCTTTCATGTAAATACGAAACCCAGCTACATCTTTGTGCTGTGTATGTGTGTGTGTGTGTGTTGGGGGGCTTGCTCTTAATACCTTAGCTGCCCTAAAATGCGGGGCTTTTAGACCAGGACAGAACATGGAGACCAAGGACCTTTCACATCCATCTGTCTGTGTTGAAGTCTTTGCCTGTGTCCAACCTGTGTGGTGGACCAGGTAGTTCCTCGTCATGTGCCTCAGTTTCCTGTGAATACAGGCAATGGTGTATGCCTCATAGAGGGTTTGTGACTATCAGCCGTATTGACACATGGTAAAGGTTCTATAGCAATGTTTGCCGAGTTTGTGGATTTAATAGATATTGTTGTTTTTGTAAACTGTTCGTAAATGGTAGCATTACACAGTTCGGAGAGGAGGAAACAGTTGCTTAGAAAATAATGGCAAATGTCTGAGGAGACCCTGGTTTGGAGCCAAGAACCCATGTTAAAACAAGCTGGGAGCAGTGTGTGCTTACTGGGAAGGTGGGGTAGGGTAGGAGGACCCCAGGACCTTGCTAGCTGGTCAGCTCGGACTCCTTGATGGACTTCAGGCCTGGTGGGAACCTGGTTTCCCTCACACAGATACACACAGGACACACAGACACACACATACCCTAACATATCCATACATCTTCCCTCACAAAAGAGTAAACCTTTTGAAGTCAAAAGCTCTATTTAATATTTTTGGCAAAAATGGTATGGTTTCTTTCTTTCTTTTTCTTTTTCTTTCTTTCTTTTTTTTTTCAAGACAGGGTTTCTCATATTGTTTTGGAAGCTGTCCTGGATCTTGCTCTGTAGACCAGGCTGACCTCAAACTCAGAGATCCACCTGCCTCTGCCTCTCAAGTGCTGGGATTAAAGGCATGCACCACCAACGCCTGGCTTCTTTTCTAGTTTTGTGTGTGTGTGTGGGGGGGTCTTTATCCATGAGAAATGATGTTGTAAAGAGGGAAGCTCGTGAGGACTCGGTGGTATACTTTCTAGAATGTTCCTTGGTCGTTAGTGTTTGACCTAAAGTCTTCTCCCTTTGGACAGACCTGTTTATGGAGTGCTCTCTGCTCTGAAAGCTGGCCTTGTGTCTAATCCCAACTGGATGGGATTGGCACTGGCGTGCCGATTTCCTTCCAAGAAAAACACTGGGTGTTTCAGGAAGTGGGCGGGTGAGTCAGAGCCAGCACTTTTTCCTCTTAGTCAGTCTTGAACTTGCTGGAAACAGGCTGACTTTCACCCAGAGTTCTGTTTTTCAGATCGGATGTTCAATCAGTGGGCACGACACTGGACTGAGAGGGAGACTTTGTCAGTGTCTGCACTCAGCCAGCACAGCCAGTCTTAGTGGCCAGTGAGTTCTTAAAGAAACATCTCAGTTCAATTCTACACCCCTAAACCTGTTTCTTCTCCAGGACAGGCTTGCTTCAAGCAGGAGTGACGTGAAGCAGCTGCTGATGTAAAGTTTAGAAGGAAATTGGTAGTCACACTTATTTTGGTCTCACACTATCCCATGGATCTTAACACACACACACACACACACACACACACACACACACACACGCATCCTCCCTCTGCAACATTCTGGCAGCATGGGAATTAGCTTTCAAAAGACTGTATGAGCCCGCCACACTCTAGAGTTGTGGAGAAGCTAAGAATCCCTCAGAGTGGTTCTTCATAGTAACGTTTAAGAATTCTAAGTTCATACTGTGTGGTTGCCAAATGAAAAAAATGAGGACACGACCTCTCCAAGGTTTGGTTCCGAAGGTTTTATTGTAGTTATGAGGGAGAACAGTTACCAAATGACTAGGTGTTCACACTATTAAGTTGGGTAGGGAAATCTTTACAAGAGAGGTGCAGGCATGTGGGGGGACGGCTCATCAGTTAACTTGCTGCTCTTCCAGAGGACATGAGTTTGAGTCTCAGCTCCCACACAGGGCAGCTCACAACTGCCTGTAACTCTAGCTCCAGAAGATCCAGTGCCCTCTGGAACTCACTGGCTAGATCTCAAGCTCAGAGAAATCGGTCTCTGCCCCCTGAGTGCGAGGATTAAAGTTGTGTGCTACCTATGCCTGGCTCTGGTCTCCCAGCTCTGTCCCAGGAAACAGCAATAGCACTCCATTGGTTTTCTAAGAGTGAATGGCTGTAACCTGAGCCCTTGTAAGGCCTGTAAAGCCAGTCAGATAGACTTGGGGTTTTTCAGGTAGTGGTGTGCTCGTCTTTTTTTTTTTTTTTTTTTTTTTTTTTTAAGCACTTGGGCTTGGATTAGCAGGAGCCACTGGTCTTTCTCTGGCCCTGAATCACTGTAGGTTTTATCCTGTTTCCTTCCAGGCAGGGAACATGCTGGCCCCTGGCATCCCTGGGCTTCCCTGAGATCTCAACAGTTGCTTCTGAGATTAGGCAGTGTTCTTGTAAACAATGCCTCTCATATCTTATAAAATCCAAATGCTCATTTCCTAGAAAAAATTCCACTTTATCAACCTGGACTGGAGTGGCTTGGCCCGTGGTGCAGCAGGGAGTTCTCAGCTAATAACTTTGAGCACGGTGCTGTGTAATTCTCAGGTCTGCTTAGGAGTGGAGGTTTTTACAAAAGCAAAGACAGAATCCCTCGGTGGCCACATGCTTTGTGTTACAGGCTAGTGTTGTGGAGACCCAGGAGAACAACACGTCTGTCTGCTTGTATTACTCCCGTTCTGGAGATAAGCTAGCCTTCTGCGCAGTGTTTTTCTCCTGCTCTACTGGCAGGTGGTCTGTGCAGGTGACTCATGTAATAAGCAGATCACCAGGCCAACAGTGTGGCTGTTGCTGAGTCGAATGAAGTGCATTTGGAGGCTGCACAGCACCCTTGCAGAGACGCTAGTACCCCGTGTGATCAGCACTAACTGGGAGCCCATGAGTGTATGTGACAGATACTTCTAACAGCTGAGATTGAGTCATACTGAAAAACCAGGAATAGTATTGGCTTCGGCATTCCACGTTCTTTATAACCCCAGCGCAAACCCATATCACACTGATGTCTGAGATGTCCCCTGTGGAGGACTAACAGGGGCACTTCCTCGTGTGATAGGTTCTGCTGGGATGGTGCTGTCATCACACAGTGAGGAGAACTGGAGAGGGGAGAGGATATAATTGCACGAATATGTTAGTTACTCTTGAGCCGCTGTGACCATAGTATCCCACTGAAACTACTTAAGGAATGGAAAGTTTACTTTGGCTCAGAGTTTCAAAGCATTTCTGTCCAACAGGGAAGGCCTGTAGGAACAGCTCAGTGTGGGAGTCTGTGGCAGAGACTGTTCATATCAAGGAGGACCAGGAAGCAGAGAGAAAGGCTAGAACTTGAACTAATAAAACTCTACTTACTTCTGCCAGCGATGCTCCACCCGCTAACAGTTTTACACACACACACACACACACACATACACACACACACACACACACACACCTGGGAACACGTGTTAAAACCATGCACCTTCAAAGGACATTCAGTTTCAAACCATAATAATGAGTTTATTTTACTAAGGAAGGAGGTTGACAACAAGAGCAATCCAGATGGAGAGGCAGGAGCAGGGACGGGCCTTCTGCAATATGAAGTAGAGTTGATGATGCTGAGGGAGGTCTTGTTTGGTCTGGTTAAGCTAGATTTTAAATGCATTCTCTCTGTAAGTCAACTAAATGTGTTCTAATACATACACACTTACTCTTCTTTAAAAAGATGGTTTATTACTTTCAAACTATTTATTTTAAATATGTGTGTATATGTGTGTGCCTGTGTTGGTACTGGTGCCTACAGACATCAGAAGAGGCCATCAGATCCCTGGAGCTGGAGTCACATATGGCTGTGAGCTGCCATGTGGATGCTAGGAATCGAGCCCAGGTCCTCTGCAGGAGCAGTCAGTGCTCTGGACTGCTGAGCCATCTCTCCAGCCCTGACTTCTTACCTCATTATAATTAAAATGTTACTAATTTCTTCCCAGGGTTTTTGTCTTTGAGTCTACAGCCCTTTCTCAGTAGCTTAGAGATGGGATTTTTGGAAACAGAAAGAAAGAAGGACTTGTCAGTCCCGTGTCCCTGGCCCTGGAGATATTTTCCATGTTTCCTTCTTCTGCTGACCTAGCATAGCATGCTAACCCAACAAGTCCACTTTCACACGGGGACAAAACCCACACAGTATGACCCAGGAGCACCCTGTGTTTTCCTGGTCTCTCTTGCTGATCCAAACACCTTTTATTTTGTATCTTTTAAAGAGCTACACAGGGTGTTGTGATTTTGCACTGCTCAAGTTCAGGAGTTGAATTCCGGGCAAATATTTCTTGAGGGCTTATGAATTGATGCTGGCTGCCGAGCAGACACGCTGCCATGAAAAATAGTCCCATTGCTGCCCAAAGGGAACAGGAGCTCGATTGTCTCCGGTTCCCTGATTCATCAGACCCAGGCGCTTAAAGTTGCTGTACTCACGTTAGTATTTCACATTTTACACTAGCCTTTTTGTCTGGGTTTTCATCTCTGTTTGCCTTCATTTTGTTGTTTATCTTCAGGCAGACACCTGAAATCAGATAAATAGCAGTGTTCTTGGTCTTAATTTTGCATCCATTTTCTTGTCAGCAGAGTTTCGTTTCTGTATACCAGCTGAGAAACATCAAAAGCATAACACATGCATACATACATTCTTTATGCCAACGATTTGTTACTTATCCTAATTTGAAATGGGGAAATTCTGTAATTTTCAGAATTCCTCGGTTTTTTAAAGTTCACAGCCAGGCGAGGCAGTATGCATTTATATATTCTTATCAAGACTAACTTTTATAGTTCTTTTGCTTCTAAGAAAATGAGACTATTTGTAACATTCTGTGTTGGTTTATATAGTTTATGCTGCTCTCTCTAGCTGGATCTTAAGTTCCATGAAGACAGGAGCTCTATGAGTGAATTTTCCGTCACTTTGACAAAGTACCTTGCAAGCAGGAAGGGTTGCTCTTTTGGGCTCACACTTTCTGTCTGGTGAGTTGTCTCTTTCATTTGGACCTGTGGTGCTTGCACTGGTTAGGATTTTCACTGCTGTGGCAAGAGCAACTTAGGGGCAGAAGAGTTTGCTTTGGTTCCCAGTTTGAAGGTGAGGATCGGCAGGAGTGTGAGGCGGCCGTCACGTGCCATCTGCCATCGGGAAGCAGAGAAGGGACAGATGCTGGAGCTCAGCTCACTTCCTCCTTTTATTCAGCTAGGGGCCACAGCCCATGGGACAGTGCTACCTGGATTCAGTGAAGCCTTTCTAGAAATGTCCACACAAATACGGGGAGAGGCATGCCTCCTAGGTGATTGTAAATCAAGATCAACCACCAAGGTGATGTAGTTCACCATGCTGGGAGCTTGTGTCAGGAATGACTGTCCCCATGCTGACTGGAAGCAGAGGGGGAGACAGGAAGACAGGAGACAGGAAGAGAACAGGTCTCACAATGTTAAAAAGAAAAAAATCCCTAGTATGACCCTAGTGGCCCACTTTCTGTCTATCACATGCGTCCTCAGGTTCCTGCCATCTTCTAATAGCACCGAAGGTCAGTGGCGGTGCCTCTGCATGGCTCTGTAGCACTGCTCCGACCTTCATGGTAGTCATTAGTCATATTAGCAATTTATACTCAAATTTAAGGTAGTTTGGTAAAATCTGAAATCTGGTTCTTCATGAACTGTGTTGAGAGGTGCTCATGTAATTCATGCATCAGTTAAGAGCCTGTCACTCAGGAGGCTGAGGGCAGGGAAACGCCTAGAGTTCAAAGCCTAGTGAGCTCTCAGATAGTTTGAGCTACAGGGTGAAACACTGTCTTATAAAACAGCCACAAAACCCACAACCACCACCACAACAGCAACAAAACAGGCTGGAGAGATGGCTCAGTGGTTAAGAGCACTTGTTGCTCTTGTGGAGGGCCAGAGTTCAGTTCCCGGCAACCACAGCAGGTGGCTCACAACTTATCTGTACCTCCAGCTCCAAGGTATCCAATCTCCTTTTGTGTCTTCTGAGGACACCGAAGCCGTGTGATACAAGTACATACATGTTAATAACCACACATGTAAAATAATAATAAATTCTTAAAACAAACAACACGCACACAATCCATCTACAAAGACAGTTGTATTGGGCTTTGTTTGCTAGAGTTCAGATGGGCACTTTCGATGAATAACTGAGTTACGACTCCAATTGGCTGGTGCGATCAGTGCTCTGTGAATCTTGTCTGTGTATTGGTTTACAAAGGCCATTTTGACTACCTTTTTTGCTGTTGGCATTGTCCTAGCCAATGTCGCTGAACTGGATTTGACATTAATAAAAGAAAATACCATTTTTTTTGTAGAACTTAAAAGCATGACTTGGGGTAAGGTATTGAGTCTTAGCCCTCTTGGAATAGCTATGGCATCATGGCCAAGTTATTTTTAACTTTTTAAAATAACTTTCATAAGCCCCAGATTCTTCAATAAAATGAGAGTAAGGAGTTTTATGATCTCTTTAAGTTGGTAAGAATTAGGTAAAATAACAAAATTAAGCACTTGGCACAGTGGCTGGCATACTTAAATTCTAAAACAAATACGCATTAATTGGTGGGCTTTAATGAACTGGTGAGCTGGGTCTGTGTTTACCTCAGGTCATGTATGTGGAAGTTTCTGCTGACCTATAGCTTAAAAGTATGTAGAAAGGTCTGTCTTCTTGCAATAAAGGCCACATCTACTACTGTTTATTAATAAATAGAAAACCGTTCAGTAGTTAAGACTTTATTATCTTCTTTATTTTTATGTGTGTGTGGGGGGTCTTCACCTGTATCAGGAGTTAAAGGTGGTTATGAGCCACCTTATATGGGTGCTGGGAGCCAGCTTCTGGTCTTCTGTAAAAATAACAAGCCCTCTTAACCACTGAGTTAGCTTTCTAACCCCCTTTCTTTAGATAGTTTCATATATAAAAATAAACATATGTACTTACATTCATACATGTGTGTGTATACACACATAAATACACATACACACACAGAGGATGGATTGTATTATATGGGCTGTCTATTACCGTATGGTATCCCTTCATTTCCCGCAGAATCGCCTCTTCTCAGTGAGTCCCCCAGTGGCTTTACCATTAGAGAAAATGACAGCCTTCCCCTTGGCAAACTTTGACAGCCATTAACTCCTCTGGAGGAGCTGGGGTCTCATGGGCACCTCCCGCATCCATGATGGGAAGGTGGAGGGCTGAACCTTGTGCAGGTACTGTAGCAGCTGCGGGTTCGTGGTTGCGGTGGTCATGCCGTATCTGGACAGCAGTATTTCACGACACTCGTCTCCATCCCTCAGCTCTTAAGTTCTTTCCACTCTGCCTTTGCTGTGTCTTGGAACAGGCTGGCCGTGTGATGTATCCCGTTTGCGGGCGAGTGCTCATCAGTCACTCATATCATCACTTTAACCAAATATGAGTCCCAGCGCCAACCATCACCTTCTGCTGAAAGGAGCCTCTCTGTCCCAGGCGAAGAGCCACGTTAACCCGTGGCCACGCTCATAAATATTTAGAAGGCACTTTTGACAACGTGCTCAATAAATGTTAGCCTAATGGCTTTGGTTAATTTTTTTCTTCAATTGTTATTAACTGTGTACAGAAGTGAGTGTCCCCAGAAGGTTTTCATATGACTTTGGCGGGCAATGTGAATTTAAGGCGAGCTCACAGGTATCTCTGTGCTTGTTTTGGGTTAACTCACAAAGAGCATGTTCTGAGGTTTATTCCCTCTCCTGGGCTTTTCCTAACACAGGCAAGCAAACCAACAACAAACCTGATAATCAGAATGTGTGAATTGGCACTTTTCTACCCAAGGGTGAATTTCAGGTTTCATTTACACTTGCGCCTCTGGGGCACCTTCAAAGCTGTGACTTAAGTTCTGGAATAGTAACAGGAGCCAAAGCTTCTCCAAGAGCAGTCACCCCAGTTTAGCTGGGGCACTGCTTCCCTTGTGCGCTTTGGATTTCTCCCCAGATCTGCAAAGCATGTCTATTGACATGATAACAGAGGGTGGTTCAGCATACACTAGCATATCAGCTGACCCTGACGATTAACGTGTCCTTCCTCTTATTGCTATGCCACCTATATTTTTAGTGTAAACTCGGACTCATATTTCATAGTTCACCTGAACTGCTCAGGTTCACAGTAGAGGTGACTTTTCTCCTGAACTTTCTGTGAACTAGCAGTTAATGTTTAGACTACCACAGCATGGTACAGATAATGGGTGACCATAAAAATGCAGGAACCCAGGAGCAAGAGGGACCTGACAAATTCCCCCAGGTTGTCATAATGGGTCTGGACAGGCTGGACTACCTTTTGGTAATAAAGCCACCCAGAAAGTTGAATAAAGATAGTAGGAAATTAAAAACAAAAGAGAAATCGTAATGATAATAGGCACTTATTCCAAGAGCCTTTAGACTGCTACATGGAAGTGTTTAGAAAAAACTGCAATGAGGAAGTAAAGAAATGACATGAAGCATTGCATTATAGGAGGGAAATAAAGGGAGGTTATTAATGATGCATAGAAATGCCGAGAGTCGGGGAGCAGAGAATGTTAAACGACAAAGCATCCCGTGGGCAAGTGCAGCTTTAGAATATGGATGGAATTCCCATAGGCAAACAGACACTGGACTTTCTTTGCCTAACGACAACAACAAGAACAAAGTCTAACACATTTTTGGATGTTTCTAACTGTATTTGACACAATTCCTTTTTAATTTAGTCCAATGCAGTTTTGATCTGCCTGGCATTCGCTGTCTGTGGTACTCATGCTCTTGTACCCTCCAGCCGCACCACTGGCTTCCCTGGGCTGAAGGCAGTCTTCAGGTATTGCAGTAGAGGCGGGCCAGACCACCCCTCCCTTTCCCCTCCTCCAAGGCTGACTCAGCTCAGGCCAGGGCAGGGTTGGGGGGTGGGGGGGTGGGAGGGAGGCTCTTAGGACCCAGTGCCTGGCGCTTCCCAGCTTCAGGGTGCCGCCCTGGGTTGTCTGCCAGTTCTGGTACTGCCAGAGTCCTGGGATGTCTCTCTCACTGTGCATTGTAAAATCTTCGTCTTGCCTCTCTTTGGTTCAGCTGTTTTGGGAGGCTGTTTTACTTCTAGACCCACTTCTTGCTTAGTTCTTGAATTTTGTACACTGCGCTCCCTGCATTACCTATAGTCTTAAAGTGTGTGTGTGTGTGTGTGTGTGTGTGTGTGTGTGTGTGTGTGTGTGTGTGTGTGCCCACAGATGCCTGCTATGGGTGCACAATTTGGTCATCTCAAAGAATGGCGAGTGTGCTTTTAAAAAAAAGATTTTAAAATTGTTTTTAAATGTGTATGTGGGGATATGTGTATATGTATATGTGGTTGCCGTTGCCCACAGAGGCCAGAGGTCAGAGGTTTTGGACAACCACCCCATTCCCCCAAGTTGGAATAACAGTTGTGAAACACCAGACCCTGTGCTGGGAGCCAGGCTCGGGTCCTCTGGAAGAGCAGGAAACTGAGTCATCCCTCTGGCCTGCAGCAAATACTCCTAACTGCTGAGCTATTGCTCCAGGCCCCAAACTCCTTTCTCCTGCCCCTCCCTCAGCATTCCTTCATAAGATAAGAAGATTTTTTAAAGAGGAGCCTGTTTGCAGTTTTAGCTTTTAGTGACGTGAAGGAACGGTCTTGGATTTGATTTGACTTCTTAGCAGGAAGACCCCCCCAACCTAGCCAAAGTTAAATAAAGTGATTTTTTCTTTTTTCCCTTTGTTTCGTCTTTACCATACTAGTTTCTTTCTTTCTTCTCCCCTCTCCCTCTCCTCCCTCTCCTTTCCCCCTCCCTCTCTTTATTTTAATACCAGTTTTGTAACCACTGAGCTTTGGAGCCCTCCCTTGACTTCTTTTAAAAAATGTAGTGAGCATTATTTTGTGTACTTGTGTGTATTATTTGCGTGTATGATGTGTGCCTGGAGACTTGTGAGGCAAGCATTCATACCTGCTGAGATATCTCATGGCACCTCATGGATTTCTAATAGCATTGAGACTCCTTGTTCATTGAAGATAAAGGAAAAATAAGCCTTGGTGAATACAGTATTGAAGGCACAGAATAATCTGGAAAAGGAGTGGTCAACATGATTTTAAAGTTGCATATTTTCTGGCACTCATGGGTGTCCGTGGACTTAGAACACTAGACAGGCTGAACTCAGCACAACGTGATATTTACAGCTCTGCTCAAAGAGCAAGTGCTGCCCGGCATTGCCATGATGCCCGGCATAGCCACGGTGCCAGCAGCTGCACCCTAGAGCCATGTGCTGCTGAGAAGGGACAGAAGTAGCAGTTTGAGTAGGATGGCAGGCAGGAAAGGATGAGGTTGAACCAAGAAGGGTGGCGAATCTATGCCATGTTCTTATCACAGAGCTACACTCCCTTTTATATGGTATATATGAGAAGTTTGGGTCATGTACACATGTGCACTAGGATACTATATATAGCTTTATTAACATTTTTAAAAGATAGAATTTTGTTGCTTTGGCAAAAGAAGTCTGTAGTCTAGTAATTGAGTTTTAAATTGAAATAACCTTAAGGGAATACACTTAGGATTTAGGAAAATGGAAAGACTTCAGAATACCAGTCTCTCTAGGTTGTGATCAATTGTAAGAATATGGTTGTGCAAGCCAGGTAATAGGGCTCAGTCTGCGATCCCTGCAGTTGGGGGATTCCTTTAGCAGGGTTAGCATGAGTTCAGGATTAGCCTGGGCTACATACTGAGTCCCAGGCTAGCATGGGCTACAGAGAGAGAAAAATGTTGCTTGCTTTGTGAAACATTGATCAAAACAAGGAGTTGAACTGAAAATAAATACAGATGAATTATCTGAAGAACTGTGTTTACAATGGCCTTTGAGCTAAGGCAGTGGATATCCTGCATATTAGATGTTTATATTAAGATTCATAATGTTAGCAAAATCACAGTTATGAAGTAGCAATTAAATAATGTTGCTGGAGTTTTTTTCCCCTGCCTGGTCCCACAGTCGCTTCATCCCCAAATAAGCACATAAAAGACTTACATTAATTATGAAACTGTTGGCTGATGAGTAGGGCTTCTTACTGGATAGCTCTGTCTTAATTATTAACCATTTCCATAAATGCAAGTATTCCCATGTGGTCTTGGCTTACTGGAGAATGCCCGAACCTGTTACTCCTTTGGTACTACATGGTGTCTCTCCATGGCCTCTCACTGCCTACCTTTCCCTTCAAACAGTGTTTTATTCCTCAACCAATAAGAGAAACATGTATACAGAAATAAAATAATCAAAAAAATTTTGTGCTTAAGGGGTCACCACAACAAGAGGAACTGTATAAAGGTTGAGAATGACTGCTAAGGTCACTTGGAGGAGACAGTCATGCAGAAAGAGGTAGATGAACAGTGCTTCTAACAGCCTATGACTTGCTCCATTAGAATCCATTTAGCACATCAGGATGGGTTATGAACTCAGGCTCGTCAGTCTCATTGAAGAGCATCTTCAAGCCTGCTTTCCTTCTCTTCCAGCCCTCCCTGTGTCCATCAGATCCTGATTGTTCCTTATTTGCTTGCCTTTGTTGAGGGAGAACGTTGAACTGTACAAATGTAGTCTGTGTCACTTCCAGGGAGCAGGTGGCACCTAACAATAAAAACGTGCCTTAGGAGATCCCTGGTGGCATTTAGTGTGCACAGCTCAATGTCATGAAGGTCAGTGTCAGGGTCTCTCCGGTAGACCTCACAGCGAGCCAGTGAGTGCTGTCCCTCCAGGCTGGTACATAGAGCAGAGGCTGAAAAGAAAGCATTGGGGGTGAGTTGGTTTAGTGTGTGTGTGTGTGTGGGGGGGTGATTCTCCCTCCCCCATTTCTCAGTCCTAAGTGCTAATCCTTCATTTTCTCCTGGGAGAAGATGCCCCCTGGGAATCTGAACAGAAGAACCCTTCATGCCTGGGAGAGTTGAGCTTCTTGGATGAGGCTTCCTTCTTAAAATTCCGCTCGTCTCATGGTGGTGCTAGTCCAGGTCTTTTGTTCAGGATTGGGTCTTGCCCATGCCCTGGTTCTCTTCGTTGCCTTTGAAAATTGGTATTCCACGCCTAGTGCAGAACTAAAGTATACCTCCGTCCCTTCCTGAATCTCTTGAAATAGGTCTTTCAGGAGGGAAATAATTGGGTTTCCAGCCAATGAATCAGAGCCCCCTTTTCATGCATTTTCATTGCTTTGTCTTAATTTATAAAGACATGGAACAGAACAATCTCCCATGAAGAATTTTAAATAACGGGTGCCGACACTCCCTCATTGAGTAGTGTAATCTTCCTGCAAAGCAAGAGGATGACTTTCTGTTGTTTTGATCCACAGAGTGACTCCTTCCCTAGAGCCATGCGGTGGGCTGGAGGAAAGTCACTTAACAGTGGGAACCCAGATGACACCCTACTCAGTGACTGATGTGGCCATGAAAAGCCATGCCAGGCTAGTGTAGGCAGTGCTGACATGGTGAGGTGAGCCTGACATCCCATATCTCTGTGTTTCTCCTGTGTGGACAGTAGCAGTCTATTGTCAGAGTACACTGTTCCTCATAAGAGAGTCCAGGTCGTTGGTATGTTCACACCGACCTCTCCATGTATGTCGCCATTTGGATAGGCACCTTGCCAATGCAGTTCAGAGGAAGTCAAACTGGGTCAGCATGAACTCTGGTCTAGAGACTGCTATCCCTAAAAGAAGGGGAAAATTTGGACATAGACAACTTAGGAGTCGGCCATGTGAACTTGAAGGAAGGGATGCATCTACCAGCCAGAGAGTGTCCTTTGGTAGGGAAAGCCCTCGGATCTGTCAGAGGAAGTTCAGCCTACAGATTCTTCTGTTTCAGATTTCCAGAGGAGTGAAGGGGTTTATGTTGTCTTAAGGCAGTTTGTAATAAGCTGTGTCTGGAAGACCCAGGAGTCTAATAGAGTCCCCAAGGAAATGTCAGGACTAAACATAACTCAGTACAGCAGAGGTAATCCTGGAGCCAATGCAGACGGTTAGCCAATGGCAGAATGAGGTTTGACTTCAGTGAACGATTCACATTGGTTCACTGCTATTTTCCAAGTAGCATACTAATGTAAATAAGGCCATAACGTATAACAGAACTCTGTGGAGTAACATCTTTTATAACTCTCCGGTAAAGCCAAAATTATTTTAAGTATTTAAGGTTTATTTTATAATAACAATTTATCTACAGCTCGAGTAGACTTTAAGTTAACTTTTTTGTTTTTGTTTCATGCCGTGGACCAAACCTAGACCCTTGTGTGGGTTATGTAAGCGTTCAGCCACTGAGTTACACTCCCAACCCTATACAATTTTTTAATATTTGTTTTAAGACAGTTTTGCTATGTTACCCAGGTTGTTCTTGAATTTACTCTGTAGCCCAGGCAAACCTCAAGCTCTCTGTTTCCCTGTGTGGCCAGTCCAGGCTTCATCCTTTAAGTAAAACTATTGGGAGACAATGTCATAAGGTTTTGGTTGAAATTGTCTGGAGGTTATCACATACCTTTAATCCCAGTAGTCTGGAGGCAGAGATAGATGGATTTCTGTGGTCTACATAGTGAGTTCCAAGCTAGCAGATATACTTTCCACTATGAATTCAACTTGTTGGTTTAGTCTGACTATAACCCCATTTATTTCTTCTTTGAGTGGGTTTCCATTGACTGAAAATTGTAGTCTTCCGGCTTCTTTGGTGAGCTGTGTCTTGCATTTGTTATTCTTATCTTTGCAATCAGCAAAGGATGTTACTTTCTTAGAAAATGAGGAAAGTTGAAATGACAATGACTAAGAACAGTATTTCATGCGGAGCTTGAAGGTTTAAATCCGATCCTTGCAGCTGTTGCGATGGCTTTCCAGCACTCCTCCGTAGCCAGAAATTGGTATATTTAACTACATTTGCAAGCCCATAAAGTGATAAAGATTGTGAAAATAAAAACAGCTGTTTTCTTGGTCAGCATTGCCTTCTCTCTTAACTTCTGTCTAGGTGCTAAGTAGGCATTAAATTGAGCTTATCTTTAAAGCCCACAGGGGGTGGGGGACAAGGACAGCACCCGTTTCCTTTGGGAGGAGTGTTCTGTGATGGCTATGTTTAGACATCTGAAACCTCCATGTGGAATACCACCTGACCACAGTGACAAGAGGAAGGGCAGTGGCCCAGTGGGACGACGTTCTATATTTGAAATTCAATTTAGCGAATTGACATTTTTCTATTCCCCTTTCTGATGTTCTCTGAGGCTGGCAGATCGCTCTTTTAAAACAGAGCACAAGCCATGCATTTATTAGCTCGTAGGAAGAAGCAAACACAGGAGAGGGGATCCCCGTTCACCACTTTTCATTGAAACCAGCTGCTGTGGTTTTGAAATGCAAACCAGATCAAAATCTGCACAAGGCCTAGGGCTTTAATTTATATTCTGAATGAAGCAGGCTGCCATGAAAGACCGTTTCTTCTTCCTTCCTTTCTCTGTCCCTCTCTTTTAAAGACAACTTTTGAATAAACTTGTGTCTGCCTCATTTGGTGTTCATACCAGCCCCATGAACGAGGAAGAGAACAGTCATCTCTGTTTATGACAGAGCTGAGACAGGCTTAATGAACTTGCCTCAGCCAAACAGTAGGGGAGGCTGTGTTGGGGTTCCAGTCTTCAGTGGCAAATGCCTGGATCCTAGCCCCTTGGCTCTAGACCCGAAGGACTATTCCCAATCTGGAATGCAGCAGCCACATGTTCTAGTTGTATGCTGAAAACCTCGGAGAGCAAATTGGGCGATGCTGAGCACTTTTGTAAATGGCCGAATCACTGCTTGCTTGCTTGCTTGGGTGGGGATGCTGCTACCATGGAAATCAGAAGGGGCCTCCTTGATTAGCTTGCTACTGTACCAGGGAGTTTATCCAAGTCAAAAACCTAAAAGGGGAGGGGACAAGCAGTAGAAGCAGAGACAGCCACACGACACAAGTCTGATTGTGTAAGAGCCACACCCACCTAGTGTCGATGTGGATGTTGTGTCTGTGTGTGTTCAACTACATTCGTGTGTACACGTGGGCATTTACTTCTGTGCATGGACTCAAATGTCACTCCTCAAGTACAGTCTACCTTGTTCTGAGACAGAGTCAAGCTTAAGGAAGGGATCTAGTGATTTTTCCTCCCTAGCCCTGGACTGGAGACATGTTCTCCTTGCCGTGCTGTTTCACACAGATTCTCTCGGGCCCCCATGCTTGCTGTACAGGAACGGTATGCCATAAGCTGCCCCTGTGGGCCCTGCAAACTTTAGTTTGCAGATGAACTCTTTGCCTGGATCTTGGAACCAAATTAATACACAAGCCAAAGAGTAAGAGAAAGACGTAAGTTGTTTTTTTAATTAGTTTTAAGGTACCCAAGGATCTCACAAGAGAGTGTGCGATGCTTTCCTGCTTTGTGGACAGAAGACCTTGGGTAAGAACATCTGGGCATATATTTGGGCCCTCAGTAGCAAATTCTGGTGTTGCTGAGAGATCATATGAAGGGGGTAGCCGCAGCTAGGGGCAGGTAACTGTTCCTTCCTGTTGCTCATTTAGATTCACTGTAATGCCAGTTGTCAGCCTCTGGGGATCAAGGCTGTCCCCATATTCATATGTTAAGGACACTCCTCCCAGAAGGGAGGCCACAGTGGTGTGCTGCATGTAGGAAATGCAGGTCCAGGGCCCTCTGTGTAGCTCGATTCCTCAGAGGGGTTCAGGTTGTGAATCAGGGTGACCATTTGGTGTACTTTGAGATGACACACAGCTAACTGTCTCAGCTCCTTCATCTGGACACATGTCTTCAAGCAGTAGCCAAGCTGGAAAACGCTATCAGGGAGCTGGAATTCACGTTAGTGTTTGGGGGACCTATAAATTCTGACCTTTCTTTAAGAGCAAAGTCAAGTTCTGGCCCTTCCTAAGTGTGTGGCTTTTCCTCCCACCATGCTCTACTGGGTTTCAAGCGGAACCTATTGAACCGGAACTTACTTGTTTAGGTCATTTGGTAGAAATTAATGTTGTCTAAGACCATATGCTCTTTGGCAAGAGGGACTTAGGCCTCTGTCTTCCTCCTTGATTTGAACAAATGTCTAGTGGACACCTATTGCATGCCGAGTGCCCTCTGAGAGTTTGAACAGCAGCAGTCTCAAACGAAAGCCCTCGCCCTTTGAGAACCACTAGTGTGGGTGAAGTCAGGAATTAACGAACAGATGAGACGCTGCAGCTGTTGTCCGAACTTTGAAGGTTTGTTTGTAGTGTGTGGAGTATCTGATGTCGTGGTTCTATTTGTTCAGGAGAGTCAATAAGAGTTCCCCAAGGACATTGTGACTGACTCCACTGAGATGAAAGGATGAGGAAGAGTTAGCTGGAAATTACCAGGCCGCGAGTGTGATTTCTTTAATGCTGTCTTGATCTGAACTGTTCCTTTAAATGCACTCCCATGCTACCCCTGGGTTTCCCTGCATCTTATAATTCTGTGTTTATTGTGTGAGGGTCTGCTTTTATCTCCAGACGTGTGGCTGAGGCTCCGTCTAATTTGTTCACTGCAGGAGTCCTGCTGTCTGTCTTAGCACCTGGCACCAACTCAGCTCTCAGTAACTCCCTGCATCTCCCACCTAGGTCCTTGTCTTACAGTAAAGCCTCGGGGTATGTGTGCTGTCCCTGAAGGTTGACTGGAAATAGCAATATTAATGAAAGGACACAGTAGAAAAAGACAACGGGACTCAGGGTGGGTGAGTGACAGAGAGGCCAGGGAGGGTTGTGGATGCAGGAGTAGACACTACTGAGCAATGCGAGGATTTTACTTGCTTTTTACTCATGTGCCTTGTTTCAAAACAATTTTTTAAAATTATATTATTACTATTTATTAATTGTTGTGTGCATGTAACAGCATTATATGGAGGTCATAGGTCATCTTTCTGTAGTCAGCTTTCTCCTTCTGCCATGGGTCCCGGGAATAGACTCTGGTCCTTAGATATGTGTGTGACAGTGTTTTTACCTGCTGAGCCTTCTCTCCCACTTATTTGAGGGAAATTGTTCCATTTATAAAATGCACATAAAATGGTTTCTGAAGTTTAATACTAGGTATTGATTTTCTCATGAGAAGCAGAAGGAATATGTGGGGAAACGCTGTCTTAGATGCATCAAAGCGTGTAAGAACAAGAAATGAGGTGTTGCTAAGCGTGAAGGGAGAGAGAGTAAAAGGGACAGAAAGCTAGGTGTGTGCTGCAAGGCAGACAGATGACTGACAGGGGGCTCACGAATGGTTATGCTGAATTGAGTCTGTCACCATTCGGGTCCTAGGGATTGAACCCAGGACCTCACACGCGCTAAGTAAGAGCTCTCCGTGGTTATCTTTAAAGGCTCAGATTTTCCTTGGTGTACTTTTCTATGTTTTGTACATTTTTCACTACATAGCGAAGTAATGCATGGCATCTCACGGCGCTGACAGGTGGCTCGGGGCAGGCTACAGATATGCTACTCCCTTAGATGACTAAGGAGCCTGCTGCTGTAGGATTTTTCTTTATGTCCATGTACCCCTCGAGCCTGAGTGCTTGAAGGTGGAGCCGGCGTTGTTTGCCTTCCCAGTATCACTCTGACAGTAAAACCGAGGTGCCCTGACTCCTTTATTGCCGTTGACCTATGTGCCTTTGTATTTTCAGCACGGTGGCGTGAGAGCCGGCATGAATGGCCATATGTCTAACCCTCCCAGTGGCTACGGAGTCTACCCTTCTCAGATGAAGTAAGTTGAAGGAGCTCATGTATAATTTGGGCAGGGATTTGATGTGGTGTTTATTTTAGTGAGATGTTCTTACTTGGAAACACTGACTGTTCTAGAACTTTCTGTGTGATCTTACAAGCCTTGGCCTCCCAAGGGATAGTGTTTTAGTCATGTGTCACCATGCCTAGCTAGTTTTAAACATTTTAAATGAAAACTCCATTTATATTTCTTTATGCAATCCATTCTTAATTCATTCAGAAGTAGCCTCCTTTTTATTACTAATATATGATGTTATTAAACGTTATTATTAAAAAAGAATAAATAAATACCAGCCCCAGGAATACTCTCATGTAGTTTAAAGATACTTTAGGCTGGAATTTTTAAGTCTTACTGCCTTTTGTCATCAAATGTGTCTCTGGAACATTCTGTTGTTACTTGTAAAATAGCCAAGGAATGTTCATTACCATTTAGTCTACACTATGTAGGTGGCTGCCTTTGTATACAACAACATAAAGCAATAACCAGACAGAGTTCTCCCCAAGCCTCCTGGTGTCAATTGAAGCTACAGGCCTGAATTGAGTGGCTGTTCTCTTCCATGGCATGCACAATATGGCTTTCTCATCTGCCATTATGGCAGATTCACCACCCAACATTCTTTAGGACAGGTTATAGTTACTGCATGTAGGGAAGCACATTTCATTATTAAACAGGAAGTAAGACACCACCTATGTTGCATCTCCACTGTTCCTCTGTCCTCTGTGGTTGGAGAGAAAAGGTTTCTGTTCTTATATGGTGGTTTCCAGCCTTGGTGGATTCTCTTTGCTGTAGTTTGGACTTGGCATTGGCGTGACTTGATTTATATTGCTTTTTACTCATTGCTTGCCTGAGCAGGAACTTGCTCCTATTGGCTAACTCAGCTAGTATAAACCCAGTATGTTTTCAAGAAAACAGTTTGTGCTTATGGTACATCGACATTTTAAGCTCTCGGTTTCTGAATTTTTGTAACCCACTATGGACTTTAACCCAGGACAATCTTTATTTATTATTATTACTACAGTGGCTACGGATCTTCACCACCCTTTTCCCAGATGGACAGAGAACACAGCTCAAAGCACAGTGCAAAGGCCCTTTATGGTACGTATGTCTATGTGACAGGCTGCTTCTGTGTCTAAAGGCTTACAGGTCTGTGTTTGCAATGCCATTGTCAGGCTTAGAACCCGGTGTTCTATTAGAAATGACAGAGTTTGCTAAGTAACGGTTACTTTAGAATCTTTACAAAACTTCCGGGTGGGTGCAGCGTAGTGAATGATTTAGGAGGTCTATTGCTTGGTGCTGAGACCTTGGGTGAGGTTTTTCCGTGTGTTACTTGTAATATGTGTGCCGACCTCTGTGGCCAATCCAGCTGGTGATCGTGAGCCCACAGATGTCGCACCTTCCCCCTTATAGCCATTGGATATTTGGGGTAGGTAGTAAGTCAGTGCGACCACTTGTCTTGATAGAATTTCTTCCTGGATTATAAACTAATGAGGTGTTCTCTCTAATCCTTGTGGGACTTCCGTTAACCTCTCCAGTTTGTCTTGTGTAAGCATAATTTCAACTTTGAGGCAGAGTCTCATGTTGTCCCAGGTGGCTTTGACCTCACTGTAAGGCCAAGGAAAACCCCAGCCCTCTCTACTACTTTTTTAATAGCTAGAATACACTACAAGTTATTAAGAAGAAACTGAGGACTCTTGAGGCATATGACACGGGCATGGGGAAGTTATTGTCTATAGAGGATTTGTATGACCTTTCATTGTTGTATAGCAAACAAGATAGAAATGTGATTAACCGCAAAGACAGTGGCAAGAATCCCCATGTTCAAACACAGTTCTTACACACAGTAGGCAAATGACCATGAGCAAATGACTTCACAGTCTTGTACCTCATTTTTCTCATCTTTATCAGGGTCTTATCTGGTGACAAGCACTAAATGGTGTACAGTAAGCTGCTTCCAAAGTAGTGTAGGAGCGGAAAGCACCATAAATATTTCCTCATTTATGCCCATTATTGCAGTTACTGTGTGTTACAGAAACAAATAGCTCTTTCTAAGCTTGGGAATTATTATAATTTATGGTGTTGGTAGTAAGATTTACCAATCCTAAAGTTTTTTGTGATTTGTTTTGACCTATATTCTTAGTGAGTTGATTTTACAACTCAAACTATATATATATATATGTATATGTATATACATATACATATATATATTCATAAGATGAACTTAATACCTTATATAAATGTGTTGCTCAATGGCTATGATAGTGTCAGTGATGCTGTTTTCAATTTTGTTTGTGTCGTGTCGAGACGTTCTTTTCTTCTTTGTTCTTTGACAGTTTCACACATGCATATAATGTATTCTGATTACTTTCCCACATCTCTTTTAATCTCCCTCACACCCCTATCAACATCCCCCATATTCCTGTCAGGTCCCCGTATGAGGTTCATGTCTTTGGTTGTTTTGTGGCCTATTTACTTTAGCCAGGGCCATGTGTGTGACCACTGAATTGGTGCTGTCCACGGGAGCCTGGTGTGGTCCCCAGTAGGTATGCAGTGGAAGGCAGTGAGTGCACATCCTCTCAAATGTGTCAGCGGCTCATAGTTCAGAAGTGAGGACGCAGACCCCGCGAGTCCCTCCACCATCCATGCTGACATTAGCAGTTGCTGTGAGTTTGTGACTGCGGTGATTGTGTGTGTCACAGAAGATGATGTTTCCCAGCGCTTTCCCCTGCTGTTCAGACCTCATGTTCATTCCTTCCCTCTTCCCTGATGTCCCCTGAGCCTTAGAGGGTGAGGTATAACTGTCTAAGGCTGAGCCTTTGTTCTCAGCCACAACTGTACCCATCCTTGTTCTCAGCACCCTGAACAGCTGTGAGTCTCTTCACTGGAAAGAGCGGTTTCTCTGATTAGTTGAGAATAGCAGTGAGACAATTCTTGCAACAGCTCAGTCACGTGTGGTTATCTATAGAGCATGCATTCAGCACATGCTTATTTGGTGAATAATGTATACTCAAAACAGGACCGTTAATGTCTGATCCCTGGCTTTGGGGGTCTTGTAGTGTGGAGATTGGCTTGAAGAAGTGAATAAATGAAATGGATTTTGTAAGGATAAAACAATTCCTTCAACCTTTCATTTCTGAACTAATAGATATTAAGTCCATTGATATGCTGTATCAATGTCTTTATCATCTCTATTTCTGTGCCTCTTGAGGCATTTCAAAGATAATTGACAGATTATCATTGCCAGTGTGAAATATGGTGAGCAGACTAGCAGGAACTATTTCCTAACACATATGGCCACATATCCAAGTAGAACCAAGAAGATATGAACAATTGAATGACTTATACACACACACACACACACACACACACACACACACACACACGAGAGAGAGAGAGAGAGAGAGAGAGAGAGAGAGAGAGAGAGAGAGAGAGAGAGAGAGAGAGAAAGTTTCAGAATGGGCTCCAAGAAGCAGCTTTCAAATCTTTAAACAGAGAAGAGCCTAGGAGCATATGGATTCATTTCTGAATTCTATTAAACCTTACATAAAGAATTACCACCAAGGCTCCCCACACGGCCTCCTAAGTAGAAAAGGAAGGGATACTATCAAGTTCTTTTTATGAAGCCAGTGCCATTCTAATAATAAAATTGGAGAAGAAATAACAAAAAAGCTATAAATCAATTTCCTTGATGAACATAGATGCAAAAGTTCTCAATAAAATATTTGCAAAGTAGAATTCAGCAATACAGCAAAAGGATCATAAGTCACGGCCATGTTGACTTTACTTCAGGAATGCAAAAAGGTTTTAGCATATGTACATCAATAAATATAAAACAGCACATAAATAGAATCAGAGGGAGATTGTGTCATAAATGCAGAATAAACCATTAGCAAAATCCACCGTCATCATTCATAGCAAGAGAAGGTAAAAGATAAAAGGATACCCAAGCAAAAGGAAGAGTTCAAAGTGTCCACAAATGTGTGAGGAGAAGGTGAGGCGTCCACATCAGAGAGAGGAAGGTGAGGCGTCCACATGTGTGAGGAAAAGGTGAGGCGTCCACATGTGTGAGGAGAAGGTGAGGCTTCACATGTGTGAGGAGAAGGTGAGGTGTCCACATGTGAGAGAGGAAGGTAAGGTGTCCACATGAGAGAGAAGAAGGTGAGGCGTCCACATGAGAGAGAAGAAGGTGAGGCGTCCACATGAGAGAGAAGAGAAGGTGAGGCGTCCACATGAGAGAGAGGAAGATGAGGCGTCCACATGAGAGAGAAGAAGGTGAGGCGTCCACATGAGAGAGAAGAAGGTGAGGCGTCCACATGAGAGAGAAGAGAAGGTGAGGCGTCCACATGAGAGAGAGGAAGGTGAGGCGTCCACATGAGAGAGAAGAAGGTGAGGCGTCCACATGAGAGAGAAGAAGGTGAGGCGTCCACATGAGAGAGAAGAAGGTGAGGCGTCCACATGAGAGAGAAGAAGGTGAGGCATCCACATGAGAGAGAAGAGAAGGTGAGGCATCCACATGAGAGAGAGGAAGGTGAGGCGTCCACATGAGAGAGAAGAGAAGGTGAGGCATCCACATGAGAGAGAAGAAGGTGAGGCGTCCACATGAGAGAGAAGAGAAGGTGAGGCGTCCACACGTGAGGAGAAGGTGAGGCGTCCACATGAGAGAGAAGAGAAGGTGAGGCGTCCACATGAGAGAGAAGAGAAGGTGAGGCGTCCACATGAGAGAGAAGAAGGTGAGGCGTTCACATGTGTGAGGAGAAGGTGAGGCGTCCACATGCGAGAGGAAGATGAGGCGTCCACATGTGAGGAGAAGGTGAGGCTTCACATGTGTGAGGAGAAGGTGAGGTGTCCTTCTATGCTGAAAAGACCCTCAAGACTCTAACAGAAAACAGAGCAGTAGAATACTAAACCAGCTGCTTTTCTATACACTAACAGTGAGTATGCTGAGAAATAAATCAGGGGATAGTAATCCCGTTTATAGTGTCTTCACAAATAAAACACCCAAGGCCGTTGAAGCAAGTGGGCGAATTCTACAGTGAAGAAGACATTAGAACAAGAAGACTTGCCGTGCTCCTGGATTGGCAGAATTCCTCTTACGAACGTAGATATGCTACCTAAAGCATCCTTGAATTCACTGCAATGCCCATCAGGACTACAATGTTATCCTTTAAAGACATGGAAAAGCTAATCCTAAAATTCATATGGAGGCAGCAAAGACTCCAAGTAGCCAAAGCAGTCCCCCAAAAAAGAACAAGCTCTAGATAATGGAGTTCTTGAGTTCAAATTACACTACAGAGCTACAGTAACAAAAACGGACTCATGAACCAGTGAGATAGAATAATGGAACTGTAAATTAATCCCGCAGAGACACAGTGATCTGAATCTCAATAGAGATGTCCAAAATGTACATTGTGGTTAAGACAGACTCGCTAACAAATGTCCCTGAGAAAACTGTATATCCACATACAGAGAACTGTTGTAATAAAAGGCTAATACAATACTAATTAAATATACTAAAAATATGCCACAAATATATTCATAGATAAATAGTATGAAATATAAATAAACATATCAATAAAACGTTAATTAAAGGTAAACAAAATAGCCACGGGAATATATTTCAAGTCTTCGTGGATGCCAGAAAGTAGATGTGTGGGACAGTTTGATGGGTGTGGTCAGCAGGGGTTTTACGAGGAACCTGAGCCTTGGAAGTGTGCTTTGAGCAGTCAGCTGTGGTCTCCAGGCACTGGAGGGGGTGAGTGTGTGACTATTGTGAGAAGCAGTGTGAATCTGATGTACACAGTCAGCCCATGAAAGTGGCCTCCATTTGTCTTGTTCGCTGTAGGATTCCCTGTGCCTATTGATTAACACAGTGGCTAATGCATAATTTATGCCCAATAACTACGTGTAGAATGAGTATTAAGAATTCATGAACTGCTGGGAGCCTGGTGTTAACTGGCGAGCATAAAGCAATGTGTTCAGAAATAACACACGCCATTTTAAGAAGAATGCTAAATAGTTTGGGGGTTCAGAGAGATGTCAGCGATACAAGCTGCCGCTGTGAGAGGAAGCTCTGAGTTTGGTCCTGCGGATCCACATGGCGCCTACAGGAAATGGACTCCTGCCAGTTGACCTCTGACTATCGCTTTTGCCGCTCCTCCCCTTCTATGCACACGAAAAATAAAAATGATGACATTATTTCCCAATAACAAGCTGCCTTCGACATCTTCCAGAAAGGGGGCGGGGGTGAAATTTGTCCTTGGTTATGCTGTGACAGAGCCAGGTGAACCAGAAGTTAGGCAGCATGAGTAAAGTAGATGCCTGGGACTGGAGAGACGGCTCAGTGGTTGAGAGCACTGGCTCCCCCATCCCCAGGACCCACATCGTGGCCCACAACCATTCACAGCAACCATTCCAGTTCCAAGAGGTCCAGCACTCTTCCAGCCTGTGCAGGCTGGAGACACATGGGGAGATGCTTCCTACTGGTCTACTTGTACCAGATATCTGCTCACACTGGGTAAAGAACCCTTGACAGACCAAGCTGGAGCACACTGCACAGCTGCAGGCAGCTCAGTAGGTTGGAGAATGACTTCCAGGTGCCTCATTGTCTAAACCCCTTCCATGCAGCTCAGCCGGTGTCTGCTTCCAGGCAGCTGGTCTGGTGGCAGAGTCTGCTTGGCTAGGCTGACCTTCTCTTGTGACTCAGCCTTACTCCCCTGAGTGGGAATTTCAGCTTCTCTTGCTTACTTTGACAGGGAGGTGTCTAGTGAATCTGGTTAGTTTCGGGACTTCTTGTAGCTATGTAGAATTGTTACTGGTTGAAATTTTGTTGTTGTTAAGAATATGGCAACATGAAGTGCCGGCCCCTTGTTTTATTTAGATCAAAGCATTCTCTGTGGTTGTTCTTTGTTATGTTTTGTCTAATGGCCCAGGCATTGACCTTCTGAGCAAAGCCTTTTTAGAGAAAGGAAAAGTAGACAGTCTTAGCTGTGTGTCTGAGTATTAGCTCCCTTAAATGTAGAACAAAGTAGGTAAAAATAAGCTTTGCCAATGCCCACTTACCTGAGTAGGTGCAGGTTACAGACTAAACAGTTAAGTGAACCTGCAGCATAATATATCTGGCCTCAAGATGGCTATCAGTCTGCGTGAGAGCATATCAGCTCAGCACTAAAATGATCTGCAAAGAGCTTTCTTGCTGGTTATTAAATCTAATCTGTCTGAACGTGTGTGGTTCCAGGGGATTGAAGCTAATAGCAAAATAAATAAATAAATAAATAAATAAATAAATAAATAACACAACTAGTGTTATTCAAAGAAAATAAAGTTGTTCTTAGGTTTTAATGGGACCAGTGTCAGCATGAGACTCCCCCCCCCCAAGACCAACTTCTCAGCACAAGGAGATTTATTTGCCCCAGAGAGACAAAGGGCAGGGGATAAGAGACAAAGACAGAGATAGAGGACAAGGGAGAGGGGGAAGGAAGGGACATTTATGTGTCTCTGTGTGGAGGGGCGGGGTCAGTGCACTGCCTTTGTATAAAGAGACAGGTGTAGCCCAAATGGCAGTTTATAAAGGGAAAGCCCAATGTTAGGAGGAGTTGGTTTGTTTTAATTGGACATGTTAATTAGGGCAGCCAAGAGGGGGCTTTTCATTGCTGGATTTGAATACTCTGATAGCAGGGCCTTAGTGGTCAGCCTCTGGAGGAGGAAGTGGTCAAATAAGGGACTAGACCTTGGTGGCTTAGCTTTAGGAGTGTAATCTAATGGTTTCTATCAAGGCAGAGGACTTGTCAGAGCCATGTTTGCCATGCTGTGGCTGGTGAGAGTCCCTTCAGGTATAATTTATTTTGAGATAGAGAAAGTGGGGTGTGGGGGAGGGGAGGAGAGAAAGCAGAAAGGGAAAGAGAGGCAGGTGGTTGATGGAGAGACACTGGCTTCTGTATGGGTAGTTGAGAAACTCCAAACCCAGGCTTATTCATTTACTATGTAATGTGCCATCTGACTGCTACATACATTCAAACATGAACAGCCATGCTGTCGCTCATGGCGAACATGGCGGATGAGTTGGCATTGTCATCGGTTCTGGGGTAAAAGATTGCATCCCAGACTCCATGTCAGAATGACTCTAGGAGCTTTAAATATCCTAGTGGCCTGATGAACCCTAGACAGGTAAATGGGGGTCTTTAGGGTGGGGCTCATAAGGGGTTTTTAAAGCCATCTGTCACAGGCAGCCAAGGATGAGAATCGCTGTTGAGAAAGTGGTGATTCTCTGTGGCTTCCTCGTGATGGCGTCATTGGAAGCCTTCTTTCGTGTTTCTCATGCTGTTCTGAGGCTTGTAAGTTTTCAGCCTAGGATCCAGGGTGCTGTAGTCGCCTTCAGAGTGCTGTTTATCACTGGATGTGTTAAGTGTACAGGCTTCTCATCAAAAGAGACATCTCTATTTGCTTAAAAAAATCACCTATTAAAGTGTTAATACTGAACTTGGTCTCTCGACTTTATGTCACCAGAACTCTTTTCTAAGTCATTTTTATGACATTAATAAATTTCCAGGGTCCTTTTAAGATATTTTTCTGTGACATGTTGTGAAGCCTGGTAGAGAAAGCAAGCTAGGAATAGTAGGAATGGCAGCTCCCCTTCAGTAGTCTGTCAGAAGGGGCAGTTGCCATCGCCAGGAATCATCTTCTGCTCCCATACATTGTTTTCCTGGGGTTGAAATACTGTGTGTTCTGAAATCTGGGGGGTGAGCTTTTCCTTCTTCACAATTAAGAAACAAAACAAAACTGTGCAGTCTTTTGGCCTTTACCTGTCTTTGCCGGTCATTTTTATCTGGGAGACCCAGTCAAGCGTGTGGATACACTGGGGCCACTGTGTCATCTTGTCCTCAGGCACCATGGCAACAGCTGCCTTTTCCTCTGCCATCCACAGGTCAGATCAGAGGAAGGCAACCAGTCTCATGTTCTGAGGCTGTGTCAGAGAGTTGAGTCAGAACCCGTGATTTTGAAGTAGTGGTTCATTCTAGAATGATCCTGTCAGGCGACTTCATGAGTTGGACATTGTGTCTCATGTGCTACCCAAGAGGGCTCCCCAAGAACAGCTGACCATGTCTTAATATCCCACATCAATCCACAGCTAATAGAAAAACCACGGGTCTCTTCGGTTCATATGTCAGGTACAGTCTCAGGGGAAGAGGTGTGCTTTGAAATGCTGGGAAAAAATGGTAGGTGAAACCAGACCTTCCTTGTGACCACATTATTTTGGTAGGAACAGACGGAGCCTACTTCTTCAGATCGTCATCCAAACAAAAAAAGAAAGGTAGCCACAGTTGAGTTTTGTGGTGTGTGTGCTTTTCTTGAGTTGCCTTAATGCTGCAAAAGCAAAACCAGAATAGCCTGGAACAACATGAGTGGCGATAAGAGGGACATGGAGGTTTTCCTGGGCAGATATAGATGGAAAGATTACTGCTTTCATACATTTGCAAATCAGTCATTCATCAAGTTTTAAAAACGTTGGATTTTAATGTTTTTGGGTCTGCCTATGTGCTTTATATTTTTCTACTTGGTCTCCCTTCAATTTTTACAGACCTTTTCATTATAGAGACATCTAAGAGTAGAAAGAAGCAATGTTTAGAGTTAGAAAATGCTAGCTGTTAGGAAAGCTGATACATATCTAGTGTTTCTATTTACATGGATATTTTATATATGACAATATATGGCATATCTACATATCTGTATACACACACACACACACACACACACACACTCACACCCTAGGCAAACATGTAAATACACAAAAGCCTTAAGGCTTTAAGGGATTTTTACCTTGAACTTGTTTAACCCTTGCAGTAAACTCTCCAAGACCCAGGCCATTAAGAATCTCACCTAAATCTAGTTTCTTACTTAGAAACAACTCAAAGCTGTAGTTAGAGTCATAGAGTCCCCTGATCATCCACTAAGTTCCCTTCCATCCAAGCAATCTACCTTAGAAGAAGTGAAACAATCCTGAATCAAATAAATTACTCGATTGGAGATTTCCAAATATTGCTACTCTTGGACTTCCTTTATTTTTGGTTTTGCAGCATCTTCACAAGGAAAGGCTTCCTTTGCCTGCTGCGTAGTTTGATGCAGCAGCTGCCTACCCAGCTGCCTCATTTTCCCTACCTGCTTGTCTCTGCAACCCTGAGTATCTCATTTGTGTGTCCTACTGATGTGTGACAGTCGCTAGTTTTTGACAGCCCTCGGGATTGAATCCGTTTGGGAGTTGTGAAAGGAGGTGGTCTTTGCGGTGTCTGTTGAGTAATCCAGTACCTACGACAGTATTTGCAGTTTATTTTGACCTCAGTGCATCAACTAATGAAATTTGCAACCTGTTTTTTTTTTTAAATCTTTTTCATTAACAGTGGGTACCTGATTCTAAAAAAAACCTATGCATTAAGTGGTTTTTTCTCCTAGAACACTTATAATGTGGGGGCAGGAGGGGCTGCTTTGCTGTTAAGAGTATGTATATATTGTTCTTGTGGAGGGTCAGAGTTCAGTTCCCAGCACCCACACTGAGCAGCTCACAGCTGCCTGGAACTCCAGCTCCAGGTGATCAGTGACTTCCTCTTGTCCTCTGTGGGCTCCTGCATTTATGTGCATATATTCTCACAAACATAACCTGCATATGCATGATTTAAAAAAGAAAAACTTTAAAACCTAGGACATTTATAATCTCAACATTTGGCACTCTGAAGATTTCAGTTGGGCCCAAGGATTCTTGCATGTTGTTAGTCTTTCTCCTGACCTTGGGATTTGCCCGTGAATAGGGAGTTTTTTCAGACACAGGGCACAATGGGGACTTGTCAGCCTGTGTATTCACATGTGAGACAGACTAGCTTCAGGGGTGCCGTGTGACTCCAACATATGAACTCAAGCCTATTAGTAGCTAAATAACGGCTTTCAAACTTCTCTTTCAGAGCAAAGAAAGCACTATGCCCGAGACAGCGTCAGCAGTGTGTCAGATGTGTCCCAGTACCGAGTGGAGGTGAGCAACGCTGCTCTTGGCCATACATGGGGTGACTCTCAAGGGGCAGAGACACGGGGAGCAAAGTCAGAATTGTGTTTCAGCTCATTCCAGTAGGATGCATTTTAAGTTGCACCATTTTTCCTTTAGACTTCTCTTCTAAAACTGAGATGTTAGCGTGTGAAAACTATTGTGAAATTTTATGTTCTACTTTCATAATGAATACATTAAAATCACAACTGCTACTCATTGGCCATTACCAGCCCAGTTAAACCAAGAGAAAGGCTTCATTTTACATTGAAATTAAGCTTCGATACACTGAATAGCTCAGTTTTATATTTAGTGTTATCCAATGTCATTATTATCTCTTACTAAACCCTAGTGGCTTTTTAGTTGTGAAGATATTTGCTCTTAACTAGAATCAAAACGGCCCCACTTTACAGCTGAAAATGTGTAAGCGGGGGCATCATTTGTAAGTTGCCATTTTCAGTTTTCTGCTTATCTCAGGGGTGATTAATTAAACGGAAACCACTTTGTTTCAGTAAAGTGGCTGCAGGAGGGGGCAAACTTGGCAGCTGCGGTCAAGCAGAACCAGAGCTGATGCTCAGGGCTAGGTGTCGAGGATGTAGCCGCCACTGGGAATGTTTCGATTATGCAACGTTTAAACAGCTATCTGAGTAAGGCGGGGGATCATTAGTTAAGGAGAATTCTCTTACGTGTTTTTACTGCTAAGAATTTGGTTTTATACCATGCTGTTGTATCTCCACGTGACCCAGCGTGGAGCAGGTTTAGAGATCTTACACATGAAGACATCACATGCCGTGTTTAACAAAGTCCCACTGCCCTCTGTCCTCTCCGTAGAGTAACTGAGGTTGTGGTGCAACTGTGTTCATCCTCGTATTCGCTGCTAATCGGGTTCCGTTAGGCGAATTCTTCTTCCTCTAGAAAGGATCTGCAGAGGAGGAATTGTCTGTGTGTTAAAGTTTCTCTTTCCTTCCCTCTTTTGCTGACCCCAAGCACCTGACCACCTTTGTGCTGGACCGGAAAGATGCGATGATTACTGTCGATGATGGAATCAGAAAGCTGAAGTTGCTTGATGCCAAGGGCAAAGTGTGGACTCAAGATATGATTCTCCAAGTAGACGACCGAGCCGTGAGCCTGATTGACTTAGAATCCAAGGCAAGTGTGCGAAGTCTGCGTTATTTTATTCTTCAGGAATGGAGCATGCGTGGGAGTTTGGCGCTATCAAGCACTTACCTTTTTTTCTTTTGGTAGAATGAATTGGAGAATTTCCCTTTAAGCACAATCCAGCATTGCCAAGCTGTGGTGCATTCGTGCAGCTATGATTCCATTCTTGCCTTGGTGTGCAAAGAACCAACCCAGAGCAAGCCAGACCTTCATCTCTTCCAATGTGATGAGGTTAAGGTAAAAGAGTGATTCAACCTCCCTGCTGTGTGTGTGTGTGTGTGTGTGTGTGTGTGTGTGTGTGCAGGTACCCAGAGAGTTCATAAGATGGCATCAGGTCCCTGGGAACTGGGATTATGAGCCTTTGTTAGCTTCCTGATGTGGGAGCTAGGTGCAAATTCCCATCCTCTGCAAGACGAGCAGGTGCTCATAACTGCAGGGCCTCGCTCAGGTCCCAGGTCTTCCCCATACCCTCTTAGGCAATGTTCTGCTGCTTTCAAATGACCCTTCTTGGCCATACAGCTATTAGGTGCTAGGGTCTGAGAGTCTGAGAATGTGATAGGGAAAACAAGTACCTCAGGGTCGTGGTTGCTATTTTTAAAAACTCAAGGTGTGGCATAATGGCTCCTACTTGTAATTTTACCACTCAGGAAAGTGAGGAAGGAGGATTGCAGCAAATTAGAGGTCAGCCTGGCCTTCAGAGTGAGACCCTGTCTCAAACTGTCAAACACAAACGTTGTGTTGTTTATCTCTATTTAGAAAGTATAGGTGACATATTAAATTATCAGGGACTTTGCACATATAATTAAAATTCGGTTGTTAAAAATCATGCTGAATAAATAGACAGTAAATAATTATAGTATAATTCTATTTTGTTCTTCGATAACCTCAGAGCTTGTATTCCTTCTGTGAGATACTTAGGATGTCCCATGGTATTGATTTTTAAATTTCCCATTTAATTATGTGACTTGAAAAATTGCTCGGGATTTGTAATCCCTAAGTGCAATGAGCAATAGTTGAGCATAGTTACCAATAATAATAATAGGCTAGAGCCCCCAAAATTTATATTTAGTGTATGCTGTAATTACAGATGATTATAATTTGTGGTGCTGTATTAAACCTTAGAATTTATCTTTAACATGGGATCTCTTTGTTTTGTGCGTTGGTTTCTCTAGAAGAGAAATTACCTTTGCTTGATTGGCATCTGTCTCAGTTTCTCTCCTATTACTCTGATAAAACCCTGACCAAAATCAACATCTGAGAAGAAAGGGTGTATTTGGGTTTACAGAGGGACAGGACTCCGTCACAGTGGGTGTTGTTGGTAGCTTATTTTTTACTCTTTGTGTTCTATGACTCTTTTGGGGGCCCATCACCCAGCTCTCAAATAATCTTACATGGAGTCTTATTCTGACTTGTGAATGCCTGACTTGTTTCTAGCCAACTTTTCTTAGATCATCTCATCTACCTTTTGCCTCTGGGCATTTTCCTTTTCTTCTGTATATCTTACTCTTACTCTGTGGCTGGCCAGGTGGCTTGGTGGCTGGTCCCCGGAGTCCTCCTCTCCTGCTGCTCTTGTAGGAGCTGGTTGTCTCCTTCTGTTGTGTGAGTTCCAGGGATGGAATTGAAGCTGTCAGGCTTGGCAACAAGTGCCACTGAACCATCTTGCTGGCCTAATTCAGAGGAGATGTCTGTCTGTCTGTCTGTATATGTGTTTGTGTCCATGCTTATAAGTACTGTTTGGGAGCTGTTAGTTACTATCCCGGGTAAAGGTTCTGGACTTCAGGATCAAAGGCTTTCCTTTTCTATTGGATTGTGATAGTGATGGCTCAAAGTGGATTTTGTGGACAATGCTCTGTTCTCAGCAAAACTCACAGCCCCCTAAACAATGAAACCCAGTTACTCACTGATGCTACACTCCCTCCACAACCCATGCTTTCCTTGCTGATTCAAAATTCCAAGAACCCTGGTATGTGGTGCAACTAGTTCATGTGTGCCCCATCCTGTGACAGCACTTTTTGAACTTAAAGTTTTATGGTGGGATGCCACATGATACATTGGCCTCCTTTGGGATGGTAACATTTTTTATAGAAGTTCAAAGTTAGATACCTCCCGTTTTCATCCCCATACAGTAGGGCCTTGTCCTTATGTTGGACATCTTGTCGGAACTAAAGTGTTCTAAGGAAATGTCACTGGGTTGGGCTCCATTGCAATGTCATCTCATTGTCAACATGACTCAGGCCAGCCATTTCACCTAATTTTCCTCAGAGCATTAACTGTGAACAAGGGCTGGGACAATGGCTCAGTAGGTGAAATAAATGCCTGGCCAAGTCTGAGAACCAAGGCTTGCACCTCAGAACCTGTGTAAAGCCAGCTGTGGCTGCGTGCACCTGTGTTCCTCACACAACTCCAGGGAGATGGGAGACACAGGCAGAATTTCTCCAAACGAGTCCAGCTGCCCCCCCCAGCTTATGTAGTGGTAATCAGCAAAGGGCCCTGCCTCAAGCAAAGTGTAAGATGAGGAGCATTGCCCATGAGATCATCCTGTATCCCACCTGTGCACGCGCATCCTCCTACCCCCCAATAGTCTAGATGATCTTAAAGAGTCCCATCAGTTCTAAATTTTTATGCTCATCAGTGCTTACTGTTGAAGAGTATGTGACTCATATATCTGAGAAAAATACACATAATTACACAGAGCAAGCATAGCACAAAAATAGAGGATGAATGCGTGAGCAACAACCCTATATCCCATGATAATTACTGGCTACAAATAAATTTCATAACCAAGCAAAATTAACACCTTAGCTACAAGCCTAGCATGGGATTCCAAGAAAATCTAATCATCGGTCTTGTTGGAAGAATGATGGTGACAGTTAATTTTTTTTTTACCTGAAATGGAAAACTAAAGTGGCCATCACAATGGATACAATCTAGAGTTGAGATTCAGCCTGTGGATGGAGAACTGTCCGAGCTTTCCATCATCACGGTGGCAAAACACCCGAGCTGAAAAACTAATAAAGAGGAAAGTTCTGTTTTCCTTGTAGTGTCCGGGTTTCAGTTCTTGGTTGTTTCGTACATTGCCTTTGGGCCTTTGGGGAAAGTCTGTGGCAGCAGGAAGTGTGTGGTAGAATTGCTGTTCACTTCATGGAAAACAGGAAGTGAAAAGAGAGCGACAGGAAGTATCCTGCAATTCCAATGTCCTCTTTAAGGACGCCTCCCAAGCCTTCCCTTGATCCCACCACCTCCCAATTGAGGGCTGGTGACCAGGCCTTTAACATGTGGGCCCGCAGGCATGCTGCAGACCCAAACCATGTGAGTAGTTTACCTTTAGCTCAGTGTCTGTGCTGGAATTGTGGTTATTTCAGTGAGTAAACAGCTGCCCTTGGGTAGGGAGAAGATGGGGAGGACCACCAGCCATTCATCTCTTTACCCACCCCCTTCCTTCCTAACAACAGAAACAATCACCCGTGACCTCTCTGCATTTGTCTCTTTATACTGGGCTCTTGGGCAGGAATCTTTAAGTGGAATCGGGACTTAGATTAACCTTAAAAACCGGTATTTGATTGTGTCATTTTAAAACTCACCACTTACAACCAGAGTCACATTTTTAGGGCACATGTTAAAAAAAAAAGTTACACCAAGATACTTAACCAATGCAAACAGTAACTATACATCTTTTATTTTTTTCTGTTTCAATCTTCGTATCAAAACTCAGATAAGCCTTTAGCCTTCCATGTAACTCATCTCTCTTTGCAGGCAAACCTTGTTAGTGAGGACATTGAGAGTGCCATCAGCGACAGTAAAGGCGGGAAGCAGAAGAGGCGGCCTGAGGCCCTGAGGTAGGAGCAGTAAAAGGAAGTAGTGAGTGGGAAGCAGACGCCATGTCTGCCCTTTCCCCTGAAGGCTTGCAGAAACGGGGAGTGAATGACTCTGCTTTCCAGATTACCACCCTTAGTCTCAATCCGTCTGCTCTCCCTGGCCCGTCAGCTCTTGCTTCTGCTTGTGTCAGCTCAGTCTCCCCACACGGCTTCTCATACATGTATAGAAGTCCCGGACAGTTACAAAAGATGCGTGGTGTTTTAAGAGATGCCCCAAGGCCACTCCATGTATAAACCATGTGCCCGCAGGCTTCTCCAATCTCATAGGACCTAGAGAAAACTTCAGTGTGGTTTCCCGTGGAATTTTAATTTTTCTGTGTCTAAGGAATTTATAAGCAGGCACAGTGGAGTTGGTAGGGAGTCCTTGACAGTTACTCCTGAGGTTGAAGGGCAAATGCCGCCAGCTTAGAAAGCTGCTGTTAACGCAAACGGAGATTGTAACGCCCAATTTGTTTTTCGTTTTTAGGATGATTGCCAAAGCAGAGCCCGGCATCCCTCCTCCTCCCAGAGCCCCTGCCCCTGCACCCCCAGGGACTGTCACACAGGTGGATGTTAGAAGCCGAGTGGCAGCTTGGTCTGCCTGGGCAGCTGACCAGGGTGACTGTAAGTATCCAGCGCTAACCTACTGAGATCCACGTGGGGCTGTGGTATCATTTACTCTTCTCAGTTCTTACGTGGGTTTGTTGGTTAAAGTTAGTTTTAAGGAATTAAATCTTAGATGTTAGAAAATTAAGTCAAGACTTAACTTAAGTCTTAAGCTGTTAAGGTTATTACCCCTGAGAATTCATGCCAGCCATATAATAGATACTCTACTAGGATTACAGTTATTTCTTTAATATCAAGAGAGAAAAGTTTTACTTGACTCACTATGACAAACATGATTAATAGAATGTATACCAAAGAGAAGCCCATTGGAGTCTTTCTTTCCTAAATGTTTTGCTGCAGAACCTTTCTACTCATTGGATAGCACTTAATGTGTTCATAGAAAGGTGTTAGTACAGACATTGGGGGGGGGGAGGACCTGGCCTTGGCCAACCTTGTCATATGGGCCCTATAGCTTTGCTATTCTATTATCTGGACAGTGCTTGCAGAAACAGTTACAGCCTACCACTATGTAAAACTTGAAAAAATATATATTTGTTGTGTATATATGTATGTGTGTGAGTACAAGCATGCCACCATGTGTGTAGAGTTCAGATGACACATGACACATGTGGGCCTCATTTTTTACCTTATACTGTGTGGGTCCTGGAGAGTGAACTCAGTTGTGAGTCTTGATAGCAAACATGTTTACTGCTGAGCCCTCTCACTGGTCCAAATGTAGCTTTTTAATGTCATCATATTCTACTGCAGTCTGGAAACTTTAATGACTTTATGTATGGTTGGTCCATTTTCACAAGTTCCAGGAGTGATCTAGCAAATTTAAATGTATGAGTTGCCTTATGCCCAGAGGGACTTCAGCTTTTTTTATGTGTGTGTGTGTGGTCTATGTGCATTTGTGCATGCATGTTAGCATGTGTGTTGACACGTGTGCATGTAGAGGTCAGAGATCAACACTGGGTGTCTTCTCCTGTTCTCCACCTGATGTAGTGAGGTGGGTCTCTCACTTACACCCAGTGCTCACCATTTCAGCCGATCTAGATAACCAACCTGCTTCAGGGATCCTCTGCTTCTGTTTCCCATGTGCTGAGATTGCTGTTGGATCCAACAACAGCCCCAGATTTCTGTAAGTGTTAGGGCTTTTAACTGTCCTCACACCCAGGTGGCAAATGCTCAACCCACTGAGCTACCTCCCCATTTCCCTGGTGGTACTTCTAAAATTATTTATCTTTTATCCAACCAAGTATTATTCAATTGAGTGGTTGATAGCCAGCAACGTAAGTCATTGACTGCCAAGATGAGTTACATATTTTTGCTATTTTTTGTTTGATAGGTTCTTTGTACATTTATTTAAGAAGTTTTAGTCATTTCACCCCTAGTCTGCTCCCACTGTCACTGAAGCCTTCCTTCCCAGGGGTCCCTCCCTGCTTCCATGTCTGGGTTTTGCATGTGGCCACTGAGTTTAATTAGAGTCTTTTGGATGAGCATGGGGTGTGGGGGCTTCTCTACTGGAGCAAAACCTATCAGTGGCTATACCACTGGAGAAAATGACAACCCAAATGCACTACCTAGCAATAGGGACTCATAGAGGTGGACCTCCTGAGAGCCTCCTGTCCATGGTGATGTCTTGTGCAGATAAGCACAGCCACTATGAGTTCACAAGTATGTCAGCTATGTCATGTCCAGAAGGCATCTTTTTGCCACCCATCTCTCCATCCTTTGTCTCGTGTGTTCTTTCTGCCCCCTTGATAGTATTTCCTTAGACCTGGAGGAACCAATACGTATCGTGGACCATGGGAGTCCAGCCCTCCACCATGCACTCCAGGGTAATGAAGAGAAGGCCTCAGAGGAGCAGTAAAGAGTCTTATCTGAGGGTCACTAGACTGTTCTATCTGAGGGGAAAATAAACAAGCACACACTTGCACTGGTCGTCTTAGGAAAAAGGAACAAGCTCTCACATTCCTCACGGTGACCTTCTCTCCACTTCATTCTCTTAGGGTCTCTCTCTCCTGACTGTCTCTCTTTGTGTATAAGCATTTCTCTCCTGTCCAGCACACACTTTTACACTCAGCTACAGCTACAGATCTCCACACAGCCACAGCTGTCCCTCTCATTTGCAAATCCTCTCACCACACAGCGCTTTACAGGGTTCCCAGGCCCAGCTTCTCTCTGCAGCTGTGATCGGCTCTCTCAGGGTTGCTCACAAGTCAGACTTCATCGCTCACTCTTCACTCGCCGACTCCCTCGTTCACTCCCTCACGTCTCTCCTTCAGCTCTCACACGTCTCTCTCCACAGCAGCCTTCTCTGGCTTCTCTGCCTTCGCCTCTGTTGTCCTCTCATCCCTGTCCCTTCACTCTCTGCCTCTCCCCCCTCTCCCCCCTCTCCTCTGCTTTTGCTCTCTGTCCTTTTGCTCTCCTCTCTGTCTTCTGCCTCTTCTGTGCTGTCTCTTCCTCTCACAGCCAAACTCTGGACAATTGTGAGTTGTTTTTCAGGGCCTTGCCCAAACTCAAAACACAAGTTAAGTCACCTCGTTTCTCTCAGGCTAGGAATGTCACAATGACCCGTGCTCGTAGCTCTAAGTTGGTGAGGGTTCCCAGACAGAAAATTACATTGGAAATCAAGACGATGGGTTAGCTGGACCTTGAGCCTGAGACTGGGACTACATGGAGACTAAAGTTGTTTCAAGCTCTGGCTTTGAATTAGCAAAACATCACCTGGGAGAATGACCTTGTGTGTTTGTCTCCAGGAGCAACCAGATATCATCTCCAGGGGTAACCAGACTGCTTTGAATTTACTCTGAAGTCTAAGGTTAGCTGTCTGGGTAAAAGGCTGTCTTTGTGACTAAGAATTATGTCAGTCTGAGTAATGTAAAACATCCTAGTACTATTTCTGTTCATCAATATCACACAACTTGAGCACATCCTCAGTTATATGTATAAAACACAGGACCACAGGGCTGTGGAAAGAACCCCACAGCTGCTCTTATTAGGCAGGCCTGGCAGTGGTACCTGAGAAAGTTTCAGGAACAGCCAGTCATTCGTTCAGTCATCAAAAACACAGCTTTGCCAAGTGGGGGTCCCCAATAATGCCTGGTGAGTCAGCTTTGCCAAGCAGGACTCTCCCACAACATCTTGTGGGTCAACTTGTTAAATACTAGCTGTCGCTGCCGTACAGCCCTGTGGCCGTCTGCAGATACAGCTGTCCTGTTGAGAGCCACGCATCTCCACCGTCACTTACTCTTGGAGCTTTGCCAGTTTTGCGCATCTGCATGAGCCACCCGTGCTGTGGCTTCTCTCGTGAAGCTTGGTACACCACTGTTCTGTGAGTATGAAACATGGACATTTAGGAAGCTGTTAGATCACACAACCATTTAGCAAAACAACAGTAGTATGCTCTGCACCAGGGCCTATGACCTCCCCAGCCATGAGCGCTTGACCAGCCCTACAGAACCAAGCATGAGTTCCTGTCTGTGGAGCAGGCTTCATATCCTAGCAGAAAGTGGTTGGTGACCCCTGCAATGTCCATGCCACTGTTGCACTAGATGACACATTGTGCCTGGATGGTCATTGTAGCTCTTAGATTCACAGCGTGGCAAGACTGTTGCAAATTTTTGACCCCCAACAGCCTGCCTGGCACCTTCTGGAATTATACCCACTATAGGTAGAGAAGAAGCTTCCGGGTTGATTTCTCCATGTATCATGACTCAAGCATGTCACGTCTTTAATAACAGACTCTTAATCTTGTCGGTCAAAAACTGAGACCTGAAATAAGACCTGGATCTCTACCCAGATGACCATTGTCTTTCCGAGTTTTGGCCTCACCTGTAAAGTGGGCATAATGACTCACAGGTTTCTGTGACACTAAAAGCAAGTGATACTGTAATTGTATCCAGCATAGGAACATAAGCATCACTGTCAATGCATGTTAACAACTGCTGCTCTAGGAATTACATAGCTGTCTGCCAGTTCTATTTATATTTAAACTGGGTTTTAAAAGACTAGGGTCTTAAGGTGGGTTTTGCTGGTGGTGGTTTGGTAGAAGGGGTCTGGATAGTTTTGTTGTTGTTGTATGTATCTGTGTGTGTGTGTGTGTGTGTGTGTGTGTGTGTGTGTCAGAGAGAGAGAGAGAGAGAGAGAGAGAGGTGTCAAAATTGTCTTGACATGAAGAGAAGACATCTTAAGTTAAAGACATCCTGAATGGAGTTGTGGGAACATATATGAAACCTAATATAATTTTACAATAAAAGAATGTATACCCAGATATTTTTGAGCTCTCATTGGTTTTTGGATAAAATATTCCTGGCATTGTCATCTGTTAAAATTACAGACATAAAGTTCAAATTCTAGCTTACTGCTTGTCCAAACAGAACTTAAGACATGGTATACAAAGTTCTGTGTGAGTGCCAAAGAGTCTTATTGGGAATCCCCTGAAGGAGGGTCTCTTTGCTCCCTCTGAGGGTTTCTGCTCAGCTCTGACCGCTGCCCCTTAGAACTCAGAGGTCGATAGACCCTGTCTTCCAAAAGTGAGTTTACCAGAATGGCAGCAGGGGTACCTGAGACCCTGCCCCCAAATGTTTTGAAACTAAGTACCTTCTGCTCATTTTGTCCCCAGATGATGATGTAGGATCTCTCAGAGACCCCTTCTCTTCCTCATTCAAGACATAGTCTTCATGTATAGCCCTGAATGTTGGGGGGGCTGTCGCTATGTAGCTTAGGCTAGCCTTGAACTCATTACATCCCTGCCTCAGCTTCCAGAGTACTGGGATTGTAGGGAAGAGCCCCTACACTTGACCCTCTTTGTAGTTCCTTATGATTATGTTTCAAGTTCAGGTCCTGCCTTCCATGGTAACACTGTATCAAGCAAGAAGCAGCCCCGTGTAAAATAGCAGGGAGCTGACAAGCTTACATGGATTGAGGAGCTTGAATAACTATGTCTAATAATGCAGTTTCATATGGCCTGGGGATTCCTTTTTCTTTGTGCACGCGCTCTGTGTCTGGGCATTGCTAGCATAGAGGAGGCATTGAAATGCCGAGTTTTCAGTATGTCTTGCCAGTTCTCTGAACTAAACCTCGTGAGTCATGATGATGTATCATGAGCTCTGCCCCCACCACTGTGATCTATTGCTGCGGTCCCAGCCATATGCCTTTGAATTTAACGTGCTTTGAAATACTTGCTCCAGCTGTCAACGTTACCATAGCACTAACCGACTCACCTCACGATGGGGTCTGCGATGGATTTCTCGTGGTTAAGCATGCACATCTAAGCTGCCTTAGCACTCTGAATGCTTTTGAGAAGTGTGTTCTTGGTGTTGCAGATTCCCGAAGGCACTTATTTCAAGGCGTATGAATTCAGGCCAATGAATCAAATACTGTGGGTTTCATGCTTGCTTACAAGAATTGAGAAATCGTTGGACTCTCAGAACTGAAGAGCTTTTTTGTAGTCACAGGGTTGGAATTTGGAGGGACTAACAACTCAGGCTGTGAGGATGACTCAGTTGGGATAGTGCTTGCCACACTAGCATGAGGAACTGAATTCCATCTCCAGTGCTCAGGGGAAAAAGCCAGTTATAATGGCATTCGTCTATAATCCCAGCCTGGGGACGGGGAAGACAAGAGATCCCTAAGGCTTGCTGGACAGCCAAGCTTCCTCCAGGAAATGGCCACTTCAGTGAGAGATTGTCTCAAAAGACAGGTGGGGCAAGGTGGAGATTGACCTTTGGTGTTGCGTGCATGCGCGCGCACACACACACACACACACACACACACACACACACCCGTGAAACTGAGTTCCAGTTTCATTACTATTTCACAAGACATGCTTTAGTGCTGGTTTGTGTCTTCTGTAGAAGTTAGAGTGCAAAGTCAGGGTTGGCCTTACGGAGAGCTGAGATAGGGAAGAGGGAGAAGAGGGTGGCATGACCAGCAAATGACTCTCATTAGGTTGGCCGGCCGGTCGCCTACCTTTTCCCGTTTCTCCTGGTGACTGTAGCAAGGGTGGAGCACGTGGGCCACTAGTGTCATTTTTGACTTGTTTGTTCCAGACATTCCCCACCACCACCACCACCACCCCCACCCCCAGCAACTGGAGTCCTTTTCTCGTCATTTTCACATTTTCATTTCTGTACCAGTCATGTTTTAACAAATGCAGGAGGTCTTACAATTCTCTCTCTGCTTAGTTGAGAAGCCCCGGCAGTATCAGGAGCAAGAGGAGACCCCCGAGATGGTGGCAGCCCGGATTGACAGGGACGTGGTGAGTACAGACGCCGGGTTTTGTTCAGCAGTGCCTCTGTTTGGTGAATGGGGGGGGGGGGGAGGACACAGACACTGAAACCAAAGGGAGTTAACAAAACTGGTTTGCAGAAACTGTATTTTCTCTTCTCGCTGATGGCTATGCCCCTTGAGTTTTCCCTTAGCCACTTTCCCTGACCTGCTAGTATTTGGCTAGACTTGGTCATCTGTGGAATACTAGCAACTTCACCAGTTTACAAAAGAAGTAAACCTAAATTAGCAACGTTTGGGGGAAGGTGTGATTTTTCCTTTTTTCATAGTTGAGGTGTCCTTTTAATATTTGTTCTTATTAAGATATTTAAGGCTGGAGAGATGCCTGCAGTGCAGGCATGAAGACTGGAGTTGAGATCTCTGGAATTCACATAAACATATGATGGGTGTGGTAGCCTGTGGCCAGCTAGAAAGAATAGCCATTGTAGGTGCAAGTTCTGGGTATCTTCGAGCAACTTTACCTCATTGTGGAAGGTGGAAGAGGATTGGGGGGAACCAGGACATCAGCACTGGGGCTCCACATGTACACCCACATGCAGGCACACCTATGTTCATGCATGCAAACCCTCATGAACTCACTCACATCTGAGCCCACTCACATGCAAATAATACACACACACATACACACACACACACATAACACTGGAAAATGAAGAAAAATGTATTTCAAATTACATTAAAAGGAAACGCTAAGGGATAATTTTAAAGTCTAAACATGTTTTATAGAGAGTAATGATGTATTTATTTTTATTTATTCATAGCAATTAACTTGCAATGTGACTATGTCCATTATAGATGTTATTTATTTACCTTTTAAACTATATATGTTCCAAGATTCTTTTGAAAAAAATCACTAAAAGGAATCTGACATTCAGAATTTAATTTTGAAAGATTTTCATTCTTAACCATGTGTATTGAGTTTGCATATGTGTGCAGGTGTCTGCATGGGTCAGTTGTGTGTGTTTGCATGCATGTACAGATGCCTGCAGAGGTCAGTTGTGTGTGTTTGCATGTATGTGCAGATGCCTACATAGGTCAGGTGTGTGTTCAGGTTCCTGCAGAGGTCAGGTGTGTGTGTTTGCATGTGTGTTCAGGTTCCTGCAGAGGTCAAATATGTATGTTTGCATGTGTGTGTAGGTGCCAGCTCAAGTTAGCATGAGATTTCCTGGAGCTGGAGTTACTGGTGGTTGTGAGCTGCCCAGTGTGGATGCTGGGAACCTAACTCTGGTCTCCTGTAAGAGTTCTTGCAGAAGCCATTTATCTTTTTAGACAGCCCTAGAATTTAATTGTTGTTTCACACTATATTATACTTAAATATTTATCAAACCCTAATTTCCAGCCCTTTAACATGAAAAATCCTTCGTTTCAGATTAGAGAAAGTTGACTGAAGTATGAAAGATGATGGAAACAGTCTCGTGTGCATTTGTTTGTTTGTTCCGCCCTGGGGAGCAGTTGTCTTATGGCCTCGTTGTGTGTGGGCTATGTGTTTTCAGGTTCTCTCAGCACTCTCTAATGGGTATGAAGTAACTTCCTCAGAGCATGTATGGAGCAGTTATTTACAAAACGAAAATGCCTGTGTTTTCCTAATAAAAAATTTCTCTGAATCCCACCCCAAGCTTTGTGTGGGGAACACTGTAAGAAAATCAGAATAATTTAAATTAATAATCTGATTGGTTTCCCTGATAGTATTGAGACATGCAGTAAAATTATACCTAAGAAAGCCATAGAAGTGAGATTCAGGTATATGTATATATGTTTTCTTAATGATTGACTTGACGGGGGATCATTTTCATTCCTCATTTATTTTCTCTCATTCACTAACTAGCACCATGCAGCTAGAACAAAATTAGTTCTTTCTTTGTTTTATAGCTTGTTCTATTTCTAATTCCAGCAAATCTTAAACCATATTTTGGATGACATTGAGTTTTTTATCACAAAACTCCAAAAAGCAGCTGAAGCATTTTCTGAGCTTTCTAAAAGGAAGAAGAGCAAGAAAAGTAAAAAGAAAGGGCCTGGAGGTGAGCGGGGCTTCCTTACTCCAGGGGCATGGACCTCGGGTGAGCCGGGCTTCCTTACTCCAGGGGCATGGACCTCGGGTGAGCGGGGCTTCCTTACTCCAGGGGTATGGACCTCGAGTGAGCGGGGCTTCCTTACTCCAGGGGTATGGACCTCGAGTGAGCGGGGCTTCCTTACTCCAGGGGCATGGACCTCGGGTGAGCGGGGCTTCCTTACTCCAGGGGTATAGAGACCTCGGGTGAGCGGGGCTTCCTTACTCCAGGGGTATGGACCTCGGGTGAGCGGGGCTTCCTAAGGCTATCAGACCCTCGGGTCGGGGGAGCTTCCTAAGTCTATCAGACCTTCGGGGGAGTGTGCAGCCTTCAGTGTTGTCCTGGATGTAGATACTTGGATGTTGTTCCTCTGCATATATTCTAAAATGACGCCTCCTCTTCTGATCTCTTTCTTTTGTTTTGATACAGGGTTTCTCTGGGTGGCCCTGGCTATCTTGGAAACTCGATCTGTAGCCAGGCTGACCGCAAATTCACAGAGATCCACCTGCCTCTGCCTCCCAAGTGCTGGAATTAAAGGCGTGTGCCACCACTGCCTGGTCTCATTGTGATTTCTTAATAGAGTAGCTGCAATACATTTTTATGCAGTGTACAGAAATATTCTGCAACAATTTTCCTAATTTCATCTGTAACCATTGTTGAAACTGTCATCATTTGTGACCCAGCTTGGAAGCAGTTTTCAACTCTTAAAAGTGTTCTGTCCTGTGAGGAGAATCAGTCAATCAGTCGGTCTCAGACAGTGTCTCATAGAGCTAGCCTCAACATTGCTATACAATTAAGGATGACCTTGAACTTCTGATCCTGCTGGCCCCACTTCTCAAGTAGTAGGGTTATGGGTTTGCCAATAGGATGCCCTTCTTAGAATTCTAAGTTGACATCTTCACCCTTCTGGAGCATATATAGGTCTGTGGACTGGTGATTAAAATGCCACTTCTTACCTTGACATTCAAGGTCACCCACCATCTAAGCTGGGTTTGCCTCTCCGTTCTCATGTTTCTCTGGATTCATGTTACTTGTTTTGTGAACATGTGGTTTCTTTCTTATTCCATGTATTGTTTTAATCCTACAATGTTATTTCCACAAACTATCCTGGGGGCAGGGGTGAGAGTGGCGGTCGGTGGGCAGAGCTTTTCAAATCCCACTTTAAAAGTTACTTGAAAGAACTTTCCAGTGTTCGTGTTCCCCATTTCCCAACCAGAACGGCCTCCTGCCCTCTTACTCAGTTGCTATTATACCTGTTAACTCTTCTGATTCAGGGCCATTAAGAGCTGGGCTTGTCACTTACTCAATTTTATGGTCTTTCCAATGATGACAGGAGTTCCTGGAACAGAGGAAGGCTTCTAGTCACATTTACAGATTTTTGAGTCACTGGGAGTGCCCAAGGGTAGAGCCAGCCACTCAACACAAGATCTTCTGAGTTTACTGGAGTAAGAGATATTGTAGAGTGAAGATCTAGCATAGTCTCCCAGCTGTGGACACAAATGTGGACCTTTTTTCCCACTTAATAAACTTTATTGTGAATCTGTTCTCATCAACACTCTGCTGCTTTTTATTTCTTCAGAGGGTGTTTTAACGCTGAGGGCAAAGCCCCCACCTCCTGATGAATTTGTTGACTGTTTCCAGAAGTTTAAGCATGGATTCAACCTTCTGGTAGGTGGGCTTTATTTGTATATAATTAGAAGAAACAGATGGAAGAGATCAGAGAATGTTCCTGCAAATTAAATTAAGAGATACAGTGGTCCCTGTAGATTTGTGGGTGTGTGCTTCCATTGGCCTTTAATTTTAACATCTGACTGCAAGGCATGCGTGTCGGAGAGACTCGCTTAGCTGAGAAGCACTGTCTGTGTTCCTTCGCTAAGTGTCCTTCCCCTCATTCCCTCCGCGCTGCCGGAGCCTCTCCAAGCGCAAGTGCTAGGAAGCGCTGTCCTCCCGGGTCTGCCTTGGACGTCTGCGTGAGTGTCCGTCCTTGGTGACTGCATTGTGGTAATGCGTTTGTTTCCTGCTGTCACAGGCCAAGCTGAAGCCTCACATCCAGAACCCAAGTGCTTCAGATCTGGTTCACTTCTTGTTTACTCCACTAAATATGGTGAGCATTTGCTAATTAAACATAGCAACCCATCTTAGTATGTCTTCCACTCAGGGGTCTGAATTACTTAGGTGCATTTCTCTGATTACCTTACATGGGTCCTGCTTTTCTTACCAAGCATGTAGACTCTGAGAATGTGAAGTTTGCGAGTGTAAAAGGACACACACCTCGGGTATGGCCGGGGATGTGTCACGCACATGCGCACATTATAAACAGCAATCCATTGCAACCTAGAATTGTTACAAACATCTTGCTTTCCAGGACAGACTGGGAAAATTAGATGGACTCACGCTCAAGAATTCACACACAAAAGTACTAGGTTTGACAGGGCGAGGAAGGAACATGTAGAGTGGCTGAAAATAGCTCTAATTAAAAGTATTTGTTTTAATTGTGTGTATTTGAGGGTGTGTGTGTGTGTATGTGTGTGTGTGTGTGTGTATGTGTGTGTGTGTTGTCCTGAGAAGAAAGAACAGGGAATCAGATTCCTGGAGCTGGAGTCACAAGCAGCCGTGAGCCCCTCACTCAGGTCCTCTGGAGGTACCATACTTGCTGTTAATCGCTGAGCCATTTCTCCAGTCTGGCTGCTTTTTTTTTTTTAATGGAATAGCAAAGCAGCATGAAAATTGTTCCCAATATGTGATTGCTTTATCATGTGTGTTATTTTTTTCCCTAAAGAATAAAGGCATAGCTATACAAAATAGACATGTTACCCGATTTTGTATCACTGAGTTCTTTAATGTCAATAAAACCAGAGAAAATTTAATACATGTCATACATTGTATTAAAATTTAAAAGAGAGAAAAATCAAGAGAACAAAGGTATGAAGGGCAGGCTGCCTTCCTGGAGCTGATCAGGAAAGCCCTGATGGAGAGTTTGAGTCCCGCCCTGAACTGTGAACAGACAAGGCTAAGCAGCATTATCAGCAGGGATGTAGGAGTGACTGCCAACAGATCAGGGGGTGAAGTCTATTGTTATTGTCCAGGTGACCTTAATTGTTGCTGGATGTGTCTGTATATTGTCCTGTATTGAATTTCTGACAACCTGGTTGTTGTTGAATTAGTCTTGTAGACTAACTCCTTTAATAATTAGAACAAATTGAATTTGGTTAAGCAGTTGGCAATTCTTAACTCCAGAGGCTGAGGGCATGGAATCAGGAGTTCAAGGGCAGCCCAGGCAACACAGTGAGTTGAGAGTCAGCCTGGGCTAAAGAACAAGACCCTATGTCAAAAAACAAAAGCAACAGAAACAATGAAACAGTGAGAGCCATCTCACCCAAATGGGAAGAAGTCAGCACTCGCTCACTAACAAAAATGCACTCTTTAAGCCTTTGATGCTATCTTAGTATTATCACCTGCTTATAAAGCAGCTTTTTTCATAACCTTTTATGTTCACAAGTCTCAAATAGGTATCCATTAACCACCTCAAGTCTTGTTCCCAACTCACAATTAACCATGGTGATCAGCCTGCCTATCTAAAACCATCTACTCATTTTATATTCGCCTTTCTCCAAAGAGACAGCTTACCAACGTTCTCGCCATCATGACCGTGCTGCTCAGAGCAGGCCTGCAGACATCTTACATAGTGAGGACCTGGGGAAAGGACATTCCTTAGGACTTCCTGTAAAGCAGGCAACATTGAGTGTTTTGCTTCACGTCTCTCCTCTCTATGTTCATTGTGTCGCACAGACATAGCCATAATGCATGGGTGTGTGTGAGTGTGTATGTGTGTGTGTGTCTGCTGAATTCGTTGACATGAAATCATGACCTGCTTCACTTAACTCTTTTCCAATCTGTTTCCTTTCCCCTCTGCCAACCCAGAGGGCATAGCGGTTTACTCTTTCACTCCTATAGTCATCTCTGCATGTTTTCTGCAAATGCTTTTAGGGCTGGAAACCTAAAGCCCGCAGTGCCAGAGTCGGGCATGGTGGTGCCTGCACCTTCAGCCCCAGCCCTTTCAAGGCTGGGGTGGAATAGTGAGTTCTAGGCTAGCCTGGGTTACATGGCAAGACCTTGTTTTGAAAACCTAAAACAACAAACCAAAAAGAGTGGAATCTGCCATGTTGACTCACACCTGTACGCCCAGCACTTTGGAGCCTGGGGCAAGAGGATTGCTGTGAGTTTGAAGACAGAGCCGACTACATACAAGGTGCAAGATCAGTGTAGACTGCAAAGTGAGACCTTGTCTAAAAAACGCAAAGACTCAAAACAGTGACTAGTGCTGGCTAGTCAGGGTGGGCTATATTCACAGTAGAGCTGGCCCAAGGCTTTCCCCATAATCTTTGAATATTTGCACTGATTCCCCCAATGTTGTGTCTTCTGCAACTTAAGTCCATTACATCAAGAAAACTTGAAAACTAAGCTTTATATTACAATGTAGGGTGTCACTACTCTGCACAAATTAAGGACAGTGGGTACCAGGCGAGGTCTGTATCAGAATCATGCTGGCATTAACGAGTGCCAAAAGATATGGTGCCTGCCTTGGATTCTGAGTGATAGAGGAACTAGAAAACCCTGTGTTTACAGAGACACAAAACAGCATGGCCTACCCAGAGCCCTTCACCTGAAAAATGTTGTCTCAGTCTACAGCCATTCAAAAGGATTTTTGAAATGTAAGGAAGAGAAGAAAACAAAAACAAGAACAAATCTTTCTCCCTGCAGCACATCTCTGAGAAGGGCAGATTCTAACAAACTCTCTATCTAGCCTGTCTGGTACAAGATAAGGACCCTCCCTCAGCCAGGACAGCCTCCGGGGAGGCAAATGTGGAGCTGTTTTCAGACAAACACTCGTCATTGTTTTGCTTATCAAAGTGTGCACCTGTTTCCCGCTGACCATGAAACTGTCCGTATCAAATCAGGGAAACTCACTGGAATTGAATTCTGGGGAGTGGTGGGGGGTACCATTGCCATTGTCTCTCCCCTCCCTTCCCCTCCCTGCCCTCCCTCCTTCCCTTTTTCCTTCCCTCCGTCCCTCCCTCTCTCTGGGTCCTTTTCAGTGTTATACAGCTCAACAGGTATGCATAAACTGCTGCCTGGAAGCTTCTTTCTTTCCCTCTCCACAATATTCACTCTGGATTCGTAGCTTCCAATGTTGGCATAACAGATTTGCCATTTGCAACTGCTATCTCTAAAATCTGAAAGTTGTAGAAGTTATGGATGGTTAAGTCAGTGGATAACGGCTGTCTGCACTGCTATTAGTGTTTTGCAGGGAAAGTAATGGATGCATATAGCCAGTACGTGGCTGCTGTGAATGACCTTAAACTATTTAAGTTTATACAGTAATGCATCCTTGTTCTGGATGAGTCAGGTAGAGAAGCAGTTTTTCACTCTCTCACTTATTTTAACACAGAGAAATAGTGCTTTGTTTTTGCAGTTGGTTTTGTGCATAAAATTACAGAGTGTACAAATAATCATCTTCTTGATAATAAGATTTGTTCTCCATCTAGGTGATCCAGGCAACAGGCGGTCCTGAACTGGCCAGTTCAGTCCTCAGCCCACTGTTGACTAAAGACACAGTTGATTTTTTAAACTATTCAGTCACTGCAGATGAACGGCAGCTGTGGATGTCACTGGGCGACACTTGGGTGAAAGTCAGGTAAGTGCATAAAAGCTCAGTCCTCAGTACAGCGTAAGGACCGGTGATGCTGTCGCACTAACCAGGGAAACATTTATGTAAGATTCTGTGTAAAGAACTACATGTTGTGGGATTGAGAAGCCCATGTCATTGAGAAGCTTGTTGTTGCCAGGCAGTGGTGGTACATGTCTTTAATCCCAGCACTGGGGAGGCAGAGGCAGGTGGATCTCTGTGAGGTTAAGGCCAGCCTGGTCTACAAAACAGAAGCCATGACAGCCAGGGCAACACACAGAGAAACCCTGTGTCTAAAAAAAACACAAAAATGAAAAACAGAAAAGCAAAAACAGGAGAGAGAGAGAGAGAGAGAGAGAGAGAGAGAGAGAGGGAGAAAGGGAGAAAGGGAGAGAGACAGAGACAGAGACAGAGAGAGAAGTTGTCATGTGGGGCCAGAGAGATGGCTTATCAGGTGAACATGCTTGCTGCCAAGCCTGACAGCCTGAGTCCCAGCCCTGAGACCCACGCGGTAGAAGAAAAGAACTAACTGACCAGGCATAGTTGTGCTGTGACCTCCAGATGCATGCCATTGCATATGCACAACCTCTTCAACATGAATGCACACACACGCATGTACACACTTGCACGCACACACACACACACACAAAGTTGATTAAGTAAATATAATTTTTAAAAAATTTAAAAAAGTAAAATAATGTTGTCAAGTAAAGGAAATGTATGCAGAAGTAGAGGAAGGTGACATAAGCAGATTGTGACTCATCAGCATGGTAGGTGATGGGAAAGGATCGAGAGAAAGGGCAGGTGTTTCTCAAGAAGAGCTGGCATGTCAAGACAGCAGCTAACAATCCAAGTGGGTACGCATGCGTGCGCGTGCGCGTGCGCGCGCGCACACACACACACACACACACGCACACACACACACGCACGCACGCACGCACGCATGCACGCACGCACGCACGCACACAGTGTATGCTCTGCGGTTTATAATTCCCTTGCTGGTTGGCCCTTCGGTGGGATGTGTAGGGTTTCTGTAACTGTAGAGCAGTTGACAGAGAAGCACAAAAGAAAACAGGAGGCAGTGAGAGTTAAGAGATGAGGGAGGAGGAGCTTCAGGGTAGCAGGCAGTTGTGGAGAAAGGTTGGGAGAGGAGTGGCGTAAAAACAGGAGGCAGCCAGAGGTCAGCGCCTTGGTGAGGACGGCTTCACAGCTGTTGAAGCTTGTGAAGGCTGTGGAGAACGACCAACCTTGGTGAGCAAGAGTATGACACGGGCCTGTCTGTGCTCTCCTCCGCCCACCCTCTTTCATTCTCTCTCTGACTTGGAGACAGGTATCTGCTAAGTTGCTGAGTTAACTGCCTAGAACTCTAAATACACTACCAGACCCATGCAACTGTTTTTCAGAGATGAGTCTGCCAGCCAGGGCCACCATAGTCAGGGACAAAAGTAGCCAGAGGCAGAGGAGTGGGGGTGGGGGTGGGGGGTAGTGGTATAGCATTGGCTCCTCGGTAATCAGCTTTCTCTGGGGTTAGATGTGGGGCTAATTTTAGAATCATCATCACTTGTCAATAAAGAGATAAGAAGGACAGACTTAGCAACAGCTGACATGTGCCAAGCAGGGCTGTTCCTACAGCATTTCCAGCTTTATGGGACACCCCAAAATTCTTTCTTTTCCTGTGCAGAGCAAATAACTCAGCGTTGTGACCACTAAGCAGCTAGTCTCTAGAAGTTTGTCCTTGTCCCCCAGGAGGGCTAGTCTAAAAGATGTGGACCAACTCATCATTTTTTTTTCTTTTATTGGAACACACAAGACAGTCTCGCTTGCTTGCTGGACTTCGACTGCTATGTGTGGGGGAATAAAATCTGGACTCTGTTTCCCAAAACTGAACCGCCTGAAAGTGCTGCTATGTACTGCTCTTCATGCTGCAAATACTGTTCGTCTGTGTGTGCTTATTCATAATGTCCATGCGTTAGTAGATCATGTCCTATAGTTTTCATGTTATTTATGTCTTCATTAAAAGACTGAGTAGCTTTTACCTTATATCTCTATGTGAGTACCTGCATGTATGTATATGCTCCACATGCATGCCTGGGGCACACAGAGGCCAGAAGGTCTTGGTTCTCTTAGAACTGAAGTTACATGTGGATGCTGGGCCCTAACCCTGGGTCCTCTAGGAGAACTCTGGTGCTCTTAACTGCTGAACCATCTCTCCTACTCTCATTTTATATTCTATGCTGTGTTGAAGCAGCTTAAATATATTTGTAAAATGTTAGGTTTATGCCAGCTGTGATGTTTTATGACCAGCTTCGACCAGGTTTAATTTTTTTTCTATAAGGCTTATTAAATGTCACACCTCATAGAATGCAAAAATAGCTTAAGGTGTTCAGTGATGTTTCAGCCCTACCACAAAATCAGAAAATGTAACAATGGTTTAAATATCTGCATCAAAAGGAAGGCTATAATTAGCATTTAACACAGGAAGCAAAGGGTCACTTCAGGTCCTCATTAAGGGTATTAGGCAGTAAGTGTGGACTTAAAAACTCATAAAAAGGGAAAGGACCGAGAAGACACCAGATAATTTGAGTAAAAGGCTCATTTCATCATAGTAGAACTGTCCCCTAAGAGCTCATCACCTGTGGAGAGAAAGCAAAGGGAACGGTGGAAAAGCAAAGCTGTAGCCTCCATGGTAGCGTCTTCTGTGACTTGAGATGTTGAGAGCTGTGTGAGCAGTCTCTCGGTGGCATTAGCTGATGAGTGGGTGTTGATGCTGACCACAGAGTGGTTGACTTTCCTGATTAAAATGAAGCTGGTGCTTCTAATTTATAAAGTTGGCCATCTGTTTCATTTTAGGAGATTCTTCAGTTTAAAAAAAAATCACAAACCTTCATAGCAGTCTTAGATGTTTCTGTTTGCAAAGGTACCCCACCGTTCTAAAGGGAGAGATGCACAGAGACCCATGCTTTAAACACAACTGCATTTCTGTTCTCATGCACAAGTGTTGAAACCTACACCCATGCTGAGCATCAGGCTTCAGGCAAAGTTAAGGCCAAGTAGAGAAATGGATCATGCAGCGGAATTGAATCGCTCTTTGCTTTATTTGTTTGAATACTGCCACAAACAGGTTTTCTTTCGCCTCCTGGGGAACAGAGTTGTTTTTGTGCTTGGCTAGCCCAATAGAAAGGAATCATGACTGAGAACACATTGTTTAACCCATCAACTTGATGTCATTCCACAGAGCGGAGTGGCCAAAGGAACAGTTCATCCCGCCTTATGTCCCGAGGTTCCGCAACGGCTGGGAGCCCCCGATGCTAAACTTCATGGGTGTTCCTACGGAGCAAGACATGTACCAGCTGGCTGAGTCCGTGGCTAATGTGGCAGAGCACCAGCGCAAGCAGGACAGCAAGAGGCTGTCCACAGAGGTCAGGATGCATGGCATGCGATTTCTGTGGGGGGGGGGGTGATTGATGGTCACAGGCAGTCATCACCTAGAACCAGTGACTAAACCTCTCCCTCCCTTCCTGCTGCTGCTCTGAGCTCTCTGAGATCTTTCTTGTGTTTGACGGCTGCTAGGTCTGCTTCTCCTTCCCTGTCCCAGCTGAGTCATTCTCCACTAGTTCTGGTCCTTAGGCCTCCTGGTCCCTTTTCTCTGTCAGGGGCTTGCCCTCAGGCATTGTGTATTCTGTTTCTGTTTTCCTTTCCCCTCTCTGGACCCTCAAGGCAGTTCCCTGAACCTAGATCCTGCTGATTCCAAGCAACTCTTTCACAAGTACCATAATTCCTCCCTCCTCTTCCTCCTTCCTCCTCTTCCTCTTGTCCTCCCCCTCTTGCTGTCACACCCCTCCCCAGTAGAATGCTCTTCTCTCTACTTCTGCATTACCTCCCTCTCTCCTGGCTTCTGTAGCTGCCCTCCAGCTCTCTCTTCCTGTCCTAATCTTCTTTGGAAGCCTGTGGAGGAGGGAGGTTTGTGCGGACCACCTTCGTCTTCTGACAAATGGCTGACGATGTTGCATCTGCAGACCATACCATGGATTTTATCTTTCAAGTATTGCCTGAACTTTAGACTGTAGCCCTGTTTGAGGCGCAAATGAGAGGAACAAAATATTAGGCAAAGCGGATATTCTTGAAAAATGACTTTTCTTCCCTATTGGAAAGGAAAATTGAACACCTTTAAAGCTGATGTATGTACAAATGGGATGATCAGAACCCGTGTAGTCATATAGGTAAGGATTTACGTGAAAAAGCAGCTCCTGAAGTCCGAGACCTTCCTGTAAAACTCCTTTGATCAGTGGGTCTGCAATTTGGCAAACACCGTGTGAGGAAAGGCATTAGCAAATCGCAGTATCTCTGACCGATTTTAAGAAGGAACGTGTATATAAGTTAAATCTCTTTAAATTGTTCCCTTGGACAGAATTTTTCTTTGGATAGGGATGTTTTTATAGGAAATGTTTTGCACTCTATGGGCTGGAGAGATGGCTCAACAGAAACAGAACTATGAGTAGGCAGGAGGACCCTTCGCCAGCCCTAGTCACCCACCTGTCATGATCAAGTCACACAGGGTGATGTGTACCTGAAATCCTAGAGGTGGGTGGGTAGACAGGAGGGTCCCTGGGGCTCGCTGACTGGCTAGTCTCACTCCATCGGCGAGTTTCTGGCTCAGCAAGTGACCGACCCTGTCTCTAAGATGGGAGCAATATAAGAAGCCATTGATGTCAACCTCAGGGTCACATATGTGTGCACACATGACACACATGCTGAACGTACACAAACACAGATTTTTTCCTCTAAAAGGCAGTCTGTTATAATCCAGAAGAATTTAAAACTAAAGTTAACATACGTCTTTGAAGTCCTCTTTCTGTGAATGTGACTGTTTTCTCTCTGGCTGCATAAGAAGGAAGATGAGACTTCATACCTGACCTTTTGTCTAAATGCCTGAGACGGTGACATCATACTCTGGTCACTGATCGAGCAGCATATGGCCCTGCCTGAGTTTGTGAACTTTTCTTCCATTTAGAAAGTTGCTGTGTGTGTGTGTGTGTGTGTATGTGTGTGTGTGTGTGTGTGTTGGGGGAGGGGGAGTACAAGCACACAGGAAATAGTAATTCACTTGGTGTTTCCATAGCAACAGCTGTTTTCAAGTCACAGAACTGTCCAGCTTAGGATGTTCTTATCTTACACAAGAAAATATGCCACTTAATCATGTGTGCCTTGGAAAGTCACACCTTTGGGAGTCCTTTCGCAGTTCCTGTGCTTAAAGAGGAACAGTATGTGTGTTCTAGGCTGTGAGTGTGTAAGTCAGTCTGCTCTCTTGTCATGGACTGGCATTTTCCCGCTGTAGAGAATTTTCCGTCTTGTGATCTAAGTGACCCTGCAGAGGCTTAGGAAGATGAAATGAGAGAAGCCTGCTAGGTTGAGATTTAGGGGGAAAGGAGCGCAGGTGATGGTGACTTAAAGTTCCTGAGCAATGTCAACTTGCTAGGAGAGACTTTGTTATACTTTATTCCTACTACAGTAAATGCCCTTAAGCAAGCCTTGAGCAATTCAGGGTCAGGCGATTTTGTTTAGACTTGAAAGGCACAGGTGACCTCAAGTGAGGAGAGTGGGTGACACTATGGACTTCCCTGCTTCCTCTGAACCCTCAGCATGCTCTGCCGGGCCACATAGCTGGCACGTCGTCGCTTGCCCTCTGATGTCCTCCTTGGCATGCCCAGTCACTCTCAGGACCTGTGACTTCATACTGGCCAGGAACTGTTCTGTCCAAGAAATAGGCAAAGGGTGGGAATCACTGTAGCAACTTCTGTCCCCAGCTGTTCAGGCCTTGAGTTTTGGGGTATTTTTTTGTTTTTGTTTTTTCAAATGACCTAGTTGAATTCTACGTCTCTGCTGGCTCTTGGGGAAATGATTAGTGGAATTGACTGATCTGGGTTTTGCATGGCTGGAAAATATTTGTATTTTTTGTGAGCATCTGCTCCCCGCTGTATGTATATCCAGGTGGATCTGTAGTTGTGGTTTTTGACATCCTCACCGGTCCACGGGAGACATTGCCTGTGGAAGAACTTAGCCTTGTTCTTACCAGCCTTTTTATTAGCAGTGGCTGCTTGGCTCTCCAGCTTAGATGTTCCCCAGACCTTCCCAAGTTCAGAAGTTGCCCCAAAATAATGCAACTTCAGGGAATCCATCTGCCTCAGCATCTAGGGAACTCTTCCACATTTCTTTTTACATATAGAAACCCTGTAAAATCTGGAAGTGACTGTTAATTACAGAGGGCAAGGGTTAAAGGTCATCTTCCAATTTTATTGTTTACAGTGTTAAAGTCTAAGATCAAAATCATCTGTTGCTGACATTCCTCAGGCAAGAGCTTCCTTCCTGCCTTTCTGTCTAATATTTTCAGAATCAAGATTTAACCTGTACACGAATGACAAACATGAATCACCCTGTGTCATGGCTTGTGAGCTGTTACAATGGAAACGAGTTACAGTTTAGGGCACGGTTCGGGTTGACTGACGGGAGCTCATGCCAGCAGTGCTTGGTGACACTCTAGTGTAACTCTGTCTTCCAGCATTCCAGTGTGTCCAGCTATTCTTCAGTCGATGGCTATGCGTTCAATAACAGCATGTACAGCAGAGGACCACATCCGGACCAAGCGGAGGCCATGGCTTTCAAGTCGACACCCAGTCGCCATGTAGACAGGTAACACTCAGCCGGTGCCACGTGGAGCTCTACGGGTAGCTGTGGGTGACTTGGGCTAATAGGGTGTGGGGGTGGAGGATGGGAGGGTAGGGACAGGGTGCAGCAGGTACAGGCTTTGCTTTGTCAGTTAATGATTTGGTAAGGTTCCCATAGTCCCTGACAGCATTGGCTTTGATGCTCAGGAGAGTTAGGACCTCTAATCTGTCATTCTCAGTCTACTGGGTGACTTCTGCTCTCTTAGAAGACACTACAACTGTGATCTATGTAGTATGAGGAAAGAATCATCTTTAAACTTTGCTGGTTGTTCCACTGTTTCTACCAGATAGTCTCTGAGAGCTTTCCGGGGTGGGGGTGGGAGGAGCAAAGGGGACATGGCTCATGCACAGGCATGAAAGCCCAGGTTCTGATACCCAGACTTACATACACTAGACATGTTAGCTCATGTACAGGCATGAAGGCCCAGGTTCTGATACCCAGACTTACATACAGTAGACATGTTAGCTCATGCACAGGCATGAAGGCCCAGGTTCTGATACCCAGACTTACATACAGTAGACATGTTAGCTCATGCACAGGCATGAAGGCCCAGGTTCTGATACCCAGACTTACATACACTAGACATGTTAGCTCATGTACAGGCATGAAGGCCCAGGTTCTGATACCCAGACTTACATACACTAGACATGTTAGCTCATGTACAGGCATGAAGGCCCAGGTTCTGATACCCAGACTTACATACACTAGACATGTTAGCTCTGTAGCCCAGAGCTCCTTCAGTGAGGCAGGAGGCTCCCCTGGCTAGGCTTGTATGCAAGAGACCCTGTCTCAAACAAGGTGGAAGGTGACAAATGACCTCAGCACGCATGCCATGCCCAGGGCCCATCCACACTCACTCCCTCTACAATGAGATTTCCCAGAGTTCCGAGCTCAGTAACCTTAAAGGAAACAATTCCTACCTTTTTTTTTTTGCATCTACCGAAGACTAAAAACAAAATAAAAAACCTAAAATTCCCCTCTTGTAGATAGAATATTAGACTCATTAGAATACACCAGGTAGGGTATGGCAGCATATGCCTGTAATTCCAGCACTTGTGTTGGCTGAGGTATAAGGATGGTGAATTCAAGGTCATGTTTGGCTACATGGTGTGTTTTGGGCTAGCCTGGTCTATGGTGTGGGACTGTTTTTATCCCATTCCCTTTCACTGTGTCTGTCTGTTTCTCTCTCTCTCTCTCTGTGTGTGTGTGTGTGTGTGTGTGTGTGTGTATTTGCATTAGATATAATTAACTGTTTAAATAGGGGCCATGCCTTTCCATTCCATTTCCTTGTATTTTTATTTCTTAAAGCTTTAATTTAGCCAAACAGGGAGAATTGGAAATCTAAAAGAAATTTTTTAAAAACTCCATGAAGTTCCTTCTTTTACAAAAATGTTTTCCAGTAGTTAAGGTTACATAAACACCAGCCTAAACCAGCAGAGAAGGAATCTGTGAGATGTTGGTATAAGGAGCATAGTGGACTGCACATTCGTTTGGGGAGCATCACAGCATTTCTCTCTCCATAAGGAGTTGCTTTTTCAATACATTGTTTACCTGTAGAGTCTGAGAGCTGGGCACGTTGCTTAGGCCGTTCATTGCTTGCCCAGCACGTGTGAAGTCCTGGGTTCAATTCTCAGCACCACAGACAGCCATGACGTGGCACATGCCTGTCGCATCCATCACTTGGAGGTGAAGACAAGGGGTCCGAAGTTCAAGGCCACGTCTGCTAGTTCCATGCTAGCCTGGGACACATGATACCCTGTCTCAAAGGTGGGGGGAGCTTTGTTAAGGATGACAGGAGGCAACCCATGGAAATTGCGCAGGTGTTGCTCTGAGGGCACCACTAACATATTAAATTGCGTTCAAAGAAAAGTCAGCAATGAATAATGTATTTTGAAAATGCCAGCATATAAATATGAGTTTTAATTATTTAAAAAATGTCTAGTGAGTGGGGAGATGGCTCCTTGGATAGAGCCCTTGCCCTGTAAGTGTGGAAAGGGAGTTTGGGTTCTTAGAAACATCCAGAAGCTAGGCAGACATGGAGGCCACTTACACTAGCTAGCATCTGGGAGACAGAAACAGGGAATCCCCCAGAGCAAGCTAGCTAGCCCCACAAGCCAGAACTGATGAGCTTTGGGCTTGGGGATAGAACCTCCCTCAGTGTGTGAAATGGAAAATGATAGGGGCGGACACTGCATGTCAGTTTTAGGTCTCCATAAGCATGCACACGCATGTGTATGTAGCCTTATACACACACACACACACACACACACACACACATACACACACATGCTCACTAGGTAAGGACAGATTTGATAGGCTAGATGACTAAATGGTTGTGCCCAGCATTTTAGTCTTCACATGCCTATGAGGTCACCTGAAACTGTGAGGTACCCGTTACCCACGGCTTAGCCTCTACCATCGACTGTGGCAGTGTGTTCCAGTGTCTTTAAAAGCTTACCTTGTTCTGTGTGATCTTTATAGGCTCTCGGGGACTTCGATTTATTCTCTCAACCGTTATCTTTCAAAATTGACTTAGGAAGTTAAAGTAATGCTGTTACTGTAATGCGATAAAATGTAAATTTGGAAATCTATGACAGATAAGAATTTTATGAACTCGAAAGGTTAACATTGTGATTGAATTTCAGATTTGCCTTTGAGAACATCTGAGGTCAAGGCTGGTCTGGGATACATGATGAGTACCAGACTACTTAGCAAGACCTGGTATTAAGAGAAACCAAAACAATGAAACTACAGAGCAGAGGCAGCAGGAATCTCAGGGGTTCTCTGTGTAGCCAGCCACACCAGCTAACAGTAAGCCATAGTCTCTCAAAGGTAAAATGAGCTACCTCGTGGCATGACGGTCTGACAGAATAATGGACACAGTTCACACAGCACCTACTGAAGTTCTTGCATGTAAAAACAACTGCATTTGATCCTAATCATAAAGGTAAACTCAGGACCCTTGTGCGTATCACATCAGATGAGGACTTTCTGGTGGCTTTTGCAGTAATGACACATTTTCTTTGAAACATAGAAAATCAGTGATCCCAGCAACTGGCAACCATCCAGTTTACAGTGATCCCAACTGAGAGATGCCATCTGTCAGGACAGCCAAGGCAGCTCAGTTGCTGTCTGTCTGCAAATTCTTTACTTGGTCCATTGTAACCCCTCTGAGGCTGCTGTCTCCTTCAAGGCACTGCCGTGGCTGGCTACAGCTTTTGAGCATACAAATTCAGATACATGCAGATACTCAGTTGCATGATGTTTTCTAGTCTTTCTTAGAATACAATCCACTCCCTCTTATCCGTGGTGGTTCTTTTGCAAATTATAGAAGGAAAAAAAATAGGAAGAAAGAGAAAGAACTGAAATTGCTATCCTTTGGGGTGGGTGGATCTCTTTATTCCCCAGTTTTCCCATGCATATTAGAATATACCTTAATATAACATAAATATATAATGGCATATAATATTACATATTATAAATTATATAAGTTATGTAGAAATAAAATAAATAAGCTACATTGTATATAATATAAATATATAAGTTATATAATATAAATATATATTAATAATATTAGTATATGTTATAAATATATAAGTAGCAAAACTGTCAGTTTAGGTAGTGATGTAGAATCCAAGAATAACAGGCCTTAAACTGTGATTATTCATAACGTATTGATAACAAGCCAGGTGTTGGTTGATGCCTGTAATCTCGACACTCAGGGGTCTGAGACAAGAAAATCTCAATGAGTTTGAGGTCAATCTGGGCTGTATAATGAATTCTACACCACCTTGTACTACAATATGAGAGCTTACTTAAAAAGCAAAATGAAAATGTGTAATGTATGGTAATTAATGGCATAATTTCACTTTTTATTTTAACATGGTGAAAATGACTGGTAGTCATACAGCTTACAACACTTTCTTTGTACTGGTCCCCCATATCTGATGGGACAAGAGTCTGAGAGAGCCAGTAGATCTGTGATGTAGGCTCACCCTGTCTGATACCTGGCCTCTGAAGGCCCAGGTATGACTCAGCATGCCCGACAACCGGATGGATGACCATCTTTGGCCTGTGTCTGTGAGGTCTTTGTGAGGAAGTGTCAAAATGTGATTGGAAGAGGTCAGGAATAAAATCTTCCTGACTCAGCATTATCATTTTATTGTTGAAACGTTATCCCAGATATGAGGGAAATAATAATACTATTTAATGCATGAGGTTTTTAATTGTTCACCTAAAAAAATAATGTTAAAAATATTGTTAAATCTATTAATGCTGAATTATTTGAAGTAGTATTTGATTTCCAAAGAAAATATCCTTTTAAAAATGGGGCCCATATATCAGTTATTATAATTTAAAAAGCTTATGGCAAAATAAAAGTGTGTTTTCTTCTTTGCTCGAAAAGGCTGCTGGCCACACACTTGAAGGATCCCCTCCCTTGTACTTTTGGTAACTAAGCAAAGGTTTCTTTAAAATGGCCCCCATACATAATTTCTAGTGTGTCTAGTTGGTTTAGAAATGTTGCTTGGGTGAGTGAAATCGACTTGTGACTGAGGTCGTGCTGCGGGCATTGTCTTTATTCTGTACAACTCACACCCACACTCTGTCTCTCTATTCTGTGCATCCCTCACTCACTCACTCTCTGTCTCTCTCTATTCTGTGCATCCCTCACTCACTCACTCTCTGTCCTCTCTTGGCACATGTGCTGGCACTGTCACTCTCCCACAGGTGGTCTTCCTTCCGTCTGTCTGAGATGGGGTTTCACATAGTCAGCTGCCCCCACACTGGATGTGTGGTCCAAGATGACATTGAATTCCGGATCCTCTTGCCTCGGCTTCTCACATGCTGGCATTCTAGGCATATGTCACCATGTCCGACCTTAGCTTTTGTTCTGAAAAAACAAAACAACCAAAAGAAAAAAAAAAGCAAGCAAATAACAAGAAGCAAAAAACTCATTTATTTGTGTGTGCATGTCCCTCTTCCCACCCTGTACGTGTGCCAGATGGAGGCCAGAAAACGTTGTCAGACCCCCTGAAGGTGGAGTTACAGGTGGCTGTTAGCCCGTAATGGTGCTGTGAACGGAACTCAAGCCCTCTGCGCAGGAGCAGCGCCCTCCCTTAGCTGGCATCTTCCCAGCCCGTTTGTTAATGGTTCCTTTTAGTTCTCCTACCTTTGAAAGGGTTGAACCTGCCCTCGTGTTTACTTCTGCTCTCAGGCTTTAGAAAAACTAGCAGAATGACAGAGCTCTTCCTTTTTTTGTTTTGTTTTTTTTAATAGAAGTCATGAGTCAGTCAAAACACAAACCAAGAAGTACGCCAAATCCAAGTACGAGTTCACGGCAAGGAACAGCAGTGAGCTCTCGGTCCTGAAGGACGAAGTTTTAGAGGTAACTGATTTCACCCCTCATTCCTCTGAGACAGTAAGCATGCTGTGTCTTCTAATACATCTCCAAACCTTCTGCGAGAGAAAGCGAGACTAAGAACTTGTCTCTTTGCACGCAGTGTGTCCTGGGCATCTGTGTTTCTTTAGAAGTACTAGCTGTTTAGTTTACATGACCCCATATAGTGTTGAGCATTCACATGAGGGAGACATAGAGCAATTTTGGAGAGGGAAGGAATTTCAAGGTGTGCCTTGTCTTTCTTTGGGGTTTGTTCACTTTGGAATCAAGGCTGGTTGTAAATTCAGTGGAGAGGAATCATGACGGTTTAGTCAAAGAAAACATTTCCTCTTCTCTGAGAATTCTTGCATAGACTACATCACGTTGAGCGTAGTGTTTCTTAGTCTATAGTTTAGAGTACATTTTCTTGAATAGATACAAAGCATTTTGTTAAAAAAAATAGTTTATATATTTTCTCTTTCTATTTCACAAGTGGAAACAGTAGAACTTTCCAGAATGGCCATCTTATTGCCCTTTGAGTACCTCAGATGATGCAGGTACATTTCAGGGACAAAGTATATACTTGGGGGTAGATTTGCCATAGTAATTATGCAAATATCAGTAACTATAAGGCTTTATGTACTTCCTAAGAATTTCAGCCTTACGTGTTCATACTCAGTTCATTGTCAGAAGTTAAAAGAATTTTCTTGATTAAAATTGAGAAATAAATTTGAACTTTGCCTGTGAGTGGGTTTTATTACCAAAATTTCTCTTTTGTTTCCTGCCTAATGTCAGATACTTGATGATAGGAAGCAGTGGTGGAAAGTCCGGAATGCCAGTGGAGACTCTGGGTTTGTGCCAAATAACATTATGGATATTGTGAGATCCCCGGAATCTGGAGTGGGGCGTGCCGACCCCCCATACACACACACCATACAGGTAACTTGGGTTCTGAGCAAAACGTAATATTTACAGATTTCCAGGAACAGGAATCAAGTGCCTTTGTGTGTTAATCACTTTGAGGTTGAACTGGTTGTATTTTTGAGAGCAACTGAAGAACAACGTGGAGAGACAGTAGGGAACTATTTTCTGATTCATTTCCTACGAATAAGTTACTGCTCCTCTGGATGCTTTTTTATACCAATTTATAGTATTTCTAACAAATATAATTTTTTTCTCCTTGCCCATTGATGTGGCCCCAAGACCGCTGGAGGGTAGAACTCCATCTTTTATCGCCCTTACCTTCAGAGTCTATTAAATGTTCGCACTCAGCATGCCTTAGCACATGCATGAATGTATGTGCTGGCGTTACAGTGCTTCTCCTTTCTTTATATTAAGGTTAAATGTATCTATGATGTAGATGGTGTGGGACAGGCTCTTCCCAATGATCACTGAAGACTTCCCAAAGCTCGCACATACCACCGTTTCAGGATTTTGTTGCCTGCTTGGTTTATCCATTTTGGCAGCTGTCTTCACGTGAGCTGGCTCTCTGGAGTGAGTCCTCTAGCGAGGATGGGATCTGTCAGGCATAGCCTCAGAACCCTAGTGCCTTGTGTCCCGTGCCTTAGGGAAGAAGACTTTTCATTTTCAATCTTGAGAAAGACACAGTTCCTGGCTCTAATTTTACTGTGATACCGTTGGCGTCACTGATTCATGTAGTAGCTTTATGGCATAGACTGTGAAGCAGTTCATTGTTTGTCAGATCGAGACCTGAAGGAGACGGAGTGTCCAGGCCTTTCATAGAGTTCATTATTCCGGCTGCCACACTGAGTTATCTGAGCACTGGAACTCCTGTGACACTCAAGTCTCCAGTAGATCCTTGCACCTTCCCAGAGGGATTTGGCCATATTAGAAGTCACACAAGCCAAACAAACACTTAATATTGAGAATTCTTATCCTTCTGTGTGGAGACACGTGCCCATCTTCCCAGGACTCAGGGATGGGGGCGGAGGGTGACTCACCAGGAATGTGATGTCATCTTGGGCTAATATAGTAAGACTCTACCTCAAAATAGAAAAAGACGACAAAACATTGGTGTTCTGTTTCTCATGGCAGTGTAAATTGATAAAGTAGAAGTCTGTTTCCTGGGCTTGCTGTTTTGTTATGTTCCTGGCCTGACATGACATATGTACTTAACTTATGCCAATCATTTGTCATTAGCTTTTGATGCCAAAGAAGGAATTTGAATTATTCAAGGTACGGTCTGCAGTGGGTTTTTGCAGTGAATTCTCTAACTTCACTTTCCACACTGCTCCCTTTCTGTACGTTCTTCCTTTTCTAAGTGTGAGATGTGGTCGCTTGGCATAACGACGTGAGGTCTCTCCCCAGAGGATGAGTGCCGACGGTCTGCTTTCTCTCCTGCAAGGTTCTGGTCTTATCCTTAACAGTGATGTCATAGATGCTTGCAGTGTGTGTCTGCAACCCTGAGTGGGACTATCTGCCCTTTGAGAAGTAATGACAGGGTGTAGCACTCACTATTCACAAAGGATAGCCTTCGGTCGCATGGGCAAACAGACCCAAGAATTTCTAGGTTTACATACTAAAAGCAATTACTCAAGTTGAATTTTGTGTGTGTGCATGATTCCTAGGAACAGATAAACTGAAAAACAAGGTAACTTAATTAAACTTGCAAATAATGTGTTTCTGTGTATCCGTCCCCACTTGGGACTTCCTATTTGAAAAGGACCCTAAGAAGGCATCTGACTCCCATCTCTACTTGCTTGCTATTTGGTCTTGCCTTTTCCTTCAGCTGTGACTCCTGGCCCGACCTGGGTGTTGACTTTCCCGTTTCAAGCTTTGCCTCTGGCTAAAACGAACCCAAATGATGAGTACACACCACAGGCAAAAATAGTCTTGGAGAGAACACAATGCCCACTCTCCCTGGTTCTGTTCTTTCATAGGACCCCGTCTTATATTTTTGTTAACTTTGGCACAATCAAGAGTTTGGTTCTTTTTTTTTTTTTTTTAGTATTCACAAGTTCCAGGAGTCTGTGCTGAAACTTTGCGTAAACAGAGATTTGTGGTCGCTGAGGAGGATTGCATGTTTTGGCTGTTGGCCCAGTCTCCCTGTAGAAATGTGTGTGGAAGAGTACTTGTATGCGTGATCTCCCTCTCTTCCCCCTCCTCTCCCTTCCACCTCCCTCTCCTCTTCTCCCCCTCCACCTCTCTCTAGAGTTGAGTGTGAGGGCCTACCTTTGAAAGGTATTGCAAACTCTCTACCCCTTTAACACCTGGAAACTCTGGGCTGGATTCAATAAAGATCTCGTAATAAACAGCCTACCTACCCGACACGACACCACTGTGTCCTGAAAAGAATGGAGATACATGGGAAAGAAAAACCCTCAGAATCATATCCCAGCCAGCTCTCTGTCTCTATGACAGCAGCACAGACATCTTTGTCTGAGACATCAGAGAACAATGAGCAGCTCACTTCAGAATGACAAGGTCCCTCTCGTGTTGTTACAATCCAGGGATGCTCAGGCCCTCACCACGTAGAACTGGAATAGCTTTCCATTCGTGTCTTACTCTTTGCCATTCATTCATTCATTCATTCATTCATTTGTTCATTCATTCATGTATTTGTTCAGTGCCAGCATCTTGATGCTGGTAAGAAGAGTAATAGGAAGGCTAGCGCTCGGTGGCTTTTTTTGCAGGAACCGGCAGCACATGTGTCTCCAGGTCACCTGTTGCTTTGCCGTGTCCTTGGTACCGCTGTATGAAGAACAGTGACTTCCATCCCATCCCATACAGCTCTCTTCTCCCTTCCATGCAATCATATGAAAGTTTTGAAGCAAAGCAAGATTTGGTGACTCACAACCATCATCAGTCAGTGCACCTGGGAGGCTGAAGCAGGAGGCTCTCTGGAATCTGAGGCCAGTCTATAGTACAAAACGAGTTCTGGGCCAGCCTAGACTACAGTGTATAGATTTTTTGTGCTGTGCCACAGCGTGATACCTGCTGATTAATCAAGAAAGCCAGCTGCATAGTGACAATGAAACAGACAGAGGCAGTGGGCAGTGCCATTCTGAGCCCACAATTCTTTAAGCTCTCCACACTTACGTCTCATTCAGCAACCTGATGATGTAGGTACATGTCACGTAGCAAACTTGGGCACAGGAGAAATAAGAGGCTCAGAGTTACACAGCAACACGAAGCCAGGACTAGGGTCCAGCCATGTGGATCCAGAGCTCCTGTATTACCAGGAGGGTTCAGGAAATGTCTTCCTTTAAGCAGGGTTCTGTTGTATGGATTCTCAAAGGGATTTGCTCTCTAACACCTCTCCTATATACTGTACCTTGAGAACAGTGATCTGAGCGATTACCGGTCTTAGAATGACTCTCTCCACCCCCAATGAATCCATTTCTTGCATTTTATATGTCTTTTCTTTTTTTAATACTTTGGGGAAACTGCATATTGTATGATGGACTGGCAAAGTGGGCTTTCTGTGAGTGGCAGAGAGCAGGAACAGGATGCAGGCTGCTTCTGTGCAGCCCCCTGACTCACTAGGAGTTTTTAAAGTGAACACTGTTGTGCTTCTCATTTCCATCCCCTCCCATTTCCGGTCCTAAAGGGTTCTGGGAGAGCAGCTCCTAGAGAAGGTTCAAGCTCTTTGTTGCTGCATGCCTCTGTCTGGGACTCCAACAGCAGGGTCTTACACCCGAACCAGCCAGGACTAGGTGTTGAGTTGTCACCTGAAGTCCCTGGGCGTTGAGGTTATTTAATAATCCTCACATTTGGAATGATTTTCACAGCTTTCTCAAGGCAGATTCCTCCCCGTGGCTTTAGCAGCAGCTTAAACATTAGAAGAAGAGATGTGATAGAGAATTTACCAAAGTGTGTGTGTGCCTTATGGTGAGATGGTGTGTGTGTGTGTGTGTGTGTGTATGTGTGGTATGATGGTGTGCGGTATGTATGTAAGATGGTGTGTGTGTTTCAGTGAAGCCACAGGAGAGAGGAGTAAGTGTTTTTGATGAACACAGAAAAGTGACCTGATTTTCCATTAAAATGTAACCAACCCACCCCGACCCCTCCTGCCCCGAGCTTTGCAGTCTCTTAGTCTCTTATCTGGACCACAGATGACCCCCAGGTGCTTTCTTTTCATCCAGAATCTGCTGCCACAGGAAGCTTTTTTGTTGTTTGGGGTTTTGTTTTGTTTTTTGTTTGTTTGTTTTACTTGATCCCCAGGCTGGCACTGGCTATCTCCTGGACATACTGCTTCCCATGGCTTCCCCTGCTGTGTGAGGAGCAGAGATACTTCCTCCCTGATCCTATTTCTAAAGCCACCACAGCTGGGCTAGAATTCTTCTGTGTGTTGTTAAATGCTGGCTTTATATGTTTATTATTTCTGTAGTTTTTCTTACTCCCCCAAGAGGGGGAATCAGATAATGACCAGTGTCCATCCGTCGTCAGGTCCCATGACTCCAGCACCGCCCTCTCTGCTTCCTAGCTGCTGTGGAGTCGTGTGGACAGCCTGCTCTGGTGGTGCTTGGGGAGGATTCTGCCCTTGGTTCTGTCACTAGCCGGCTGTGTGCCCTTAGAGAAAGAATTTTCTTTTCCTCAGTTCCAAAGTGCTTGACTGTGAGATAGAAGTCTGTCTGTGCCATCAAATTCTCTTACCCTCCATGTATGTGTTTAAAGAGCCCAAAGCTGAAAATGGGAATATTTTCTATTAAACCACCAACAGTATTGAAGTTGGCCCATCTCATCCATGCCTTGTTTAAAGCAAATCCAGATGTTGAAACAACTGCTGGACAGAAAATGGACATTTTGCTAACTCCACCTTCATACTCTTCAGCCAGGCCAGCTGAATTATTTACAGAGATCCACCGGGGGATCATTAGTTAGAGGCAGGGTTTTTAGACAAGTCATTTTTGTTGAATAAGGACATTTTTATGTGTATACATACACACATACATACACAAACGATGTTAAATCTACATATACAATAAAGTAAAATTATCACAGAAGTAATAGAATGAACATATCATTTCACACAGCTATCAATTCCCCCCAACAAGAACTATAGCCTGCTCATTTAGCAAACCTGATTCTAATGCACAGTTATCAAGTATTAGCCTCATACTACACATTCAGTTCTTCTGTCCACATTCCAAATCTGCTGCTTCCTGTCATAGAACCCACCCTCACCCCACCCCACCCCCATGTTCTGTGCCCACCACCCCAATCCTGGTAACCACAATCTCTCTATGTCTGTATGTTTGACTCTGAGTGTCTTCTTTATAAGCTATGAATAGAATGAACCTGTATCGTAATCTCTTCACATGATGCTCTAAAGCTCAAAGATGTTCTGACTCCATGCTGTTCACTCTGTGTGTTGAGCTGGGAGATGCGCAAAGAGGTGTGGGAATTAATTATGTATTTACAAACTCCTTTGCTGACTGACTTGTGGGTAGGTAATTTTGCTGTCAAAAAAAGTTTGTTCGTGTTTTCTGTTATTTGGTGTAAATTATAATTAATATTCTTTCAATTCCATCTCCTGTGTTAATTTTCTCATTTAATGTGATTTGCTCCCCTAATAGCAATTACTTGGCGAGCTGTCAGAGGTACTCATATCCGTTCCCTCCTGTAATTCTTCTTCCTGTAATATTTTTGGATTCTGTTTCTGGACTTAACACCCTCCAAATATTCCAGCTGTGCTGTTTTCATTGCAGAATTTCAGAGAGGCCAAATTTAAAGGGGGGGGGGAGTACAATTTGGTGTAGGATAAAAATTTTAAGATCAGTTCTCTGCCAGTGGCTTGGTTGACTTTTACTTGCATAATCTCTCTGACGTGGGGCTTTGCACGAAATCAGGTACTTACCTCTAATCATTTTAGAGCTTGAGAATATTTACTCAGTTCTGGTTACTAAAGGAAAGTGACTCACCCCAACTTAATTGTCAGTAGGAAAGTACATTTCTTAGGAGACAGCCATTCTGACTTCCTTCAGAGGAACGCACAAGGATGCTTTGTTTACAGTGGAGCCTGGCATTCGGGGAGATGATGGATGGGACTTGGGAAGTGACAGTGTCACACAGAAGTGGGTCCTTTCCAGGTGATGCAGCCGCTGTGAAGAGAGAGGCTTGTGGAGATGTGGCACTGCAGTGGCCTTTCCTGGGAGAGGCCAGGCTGAGGTTTAGCCTCAGCTTCCGGGGGCAGGAAAAAAAAAAAGGCTCCAAATGAGCTATGCCCATGGAAGTCTTCCAGGATCCAGGTGTGTTGGGAGTCACTGGGTGTATGTGTGCCTCCAAACAGGAAGAGCCATGTGCAGGAACAGGAAGGAAGAACAGGCATTGGGCAGTAGGGAGGGAGGAGCGGAGATGATGGGCGGGGCTCAGAACCCAGGTTCCAGGGATCCGGTGGCTTTCAGAATGAGTCGTGCTGATTTGAGGGTCTGGTCCTCTTTCCCTTTTCTTACCAGAAGGCTGAAGGCACGAAAGACTGAGTGGAGAGGGAAATGCAAGTAAACAGAGCTCTGGCATACGCCATGAGAAAACGTCTTTCTGTGGCTTCGGAAGCTTAGATTTGGTTTAAGTTTTTGACCTATTGCTGAGTGAGGTCTGTTGGTGCTGGTGCCTTGTGCAGCAGAAGGGGTGAATGAACCGAGACCCCAACACTTGGTGAGCCCCTCTCCGGGCTTGACTGTGACACTCAGAGTGTTTTGAGCTTGTCGCAGAATTATCCCACAGAGAGAAAAACACTAGCTGTTCTTGTTTTTATGGAAGCAGAAATAAAAAAATAAAAAATGAATCATACAGCGGCACTCAGAGCTTGTAGCTTTTTTTTTCCGGCATAAGCTTTAAAAACAATCATTGAAATTCTGACACTTTTGAGACATCGGCATGATTTCCTTAAGCCACTGAAGGGCACATTTGTCTAGGGAACAAACCATATGTATTAAGTGGCTTTGGTGTGTGCTAAGTAGTACTTGTGGTGATGTGTGCTGTTTTGGTTGCTTTAGATATCTTTTGGCCCAAATATAAGAGAAAAAGCTTATGGGGTTTGTAATTATACAGCAAAGATTTCTGACATTATTGCTGAATATATCAGAAGTGTCTAGGGCCGGGTGCTGGAAAAACCAGAAACCCGTACCTCTCCAGCTTAACTTTGTGTTAGCCACCTCAGGCTCTTCCCCCGCCCCTGGCCTCATTGCTGCCCCTCCTCTCGCTGTCTGGCGATGCTATCTAGCATCCTTCGGTTTTGTGTCCTTCCCTGGATGTTACCACCGCCCATCCTTACCATGGGCTGGTGAGTGAGTCACAGCCCCCCAGAAACAGCAGCAAAGGCCAAGGGTCCCTTCCCACTTCCCACGAAGCTTTCCACAGGTATTAAGTTCTCTTCCTGTGAAGGCACCTTGGCAGTCAGTATGTTGTTTTGTGAACGACGATTTGATTTGAAAGCAATGTGTGTGTGTTTTTATGGTTTTGATCTCTATGGAAATCTGGGAGGACTCGCTTAAAAATCAGGGCTGCCTTATACTTGGGCCAATTTAGAAGTGAAAAGTAAATACTGCCTTAATGCAAGACCCAGATTTCCAGAAGGCTTCTTCTGGATTTTCCCTGCTAACCTTAATCTTACTTGGGATTGCGCTGGTGCAGTGTTTAAAGCTTCACGTCCCTCACAATGCTGCATCTTTGCTCTGCAAAGATGAGCCTCTCAAGGGCTCTGTGTCTTTTACACGGCTATCTGTGAAATTGTTTGACCTATACTTACAGTTTCTGATAGTATGTTTAATAGGAAATACACACAAATATTGTCTCATGATACCACAATTGTATAGTTTACCACATCTTCCTTTTAAAATTTAAATCCCCACCCCCTCCCCTCCTACTCCCTTTTTCCCCCCTTCTTCTTCTTTTCCCCCTCAATATATGTTTTTATTTAAATTAGAAACATGAACGTTTCACATGTCAATCCCAGCTCCCTCTCCCACCCCCTCCTCCCTTGGAAGCCAGAGCTTTTGTGTATTAGGCAAATGCTCTACCATGGATTTATGTCCCCAATCCAAAGGACTGATAGTGCCTTTCTTGTTAAAGCCATTCTCCTATCTATTCCCATTTTTAACGAAGAAAATTTCTAATGTGTGTAAATTAACAAAAAGATAGTGGCAGAAAGGGCTGTGCCATGAGAAGTTAATTGCCTAAATTTACTCATTTGAAAAGCATAGCCCCATTATTCACTAAATCAATGCATCGCTCCTTCAAAACCTCATTGTGAATAGCAAGGAGTAGGTGATACTTAATGCTACTGAGTTTCAACTCTGTATAAATTATTATTCATTTAAATTGTAAAATAATCAGAGTATTTTTAACCCATCCTGGTCTTCTGTAAGTGTAAGCCCCAACTTAGGTCTTTTGTCCTGTATTATTATATTATTTGCTCTTGTTGTGAGCTTGTCACTCTTTAAACTCACATGCTGACTTTGAGCAAATGTGTAGAGTACTTAGAAGTGGTTTCAATAGCTGTGATATACTGGATTAAAAGTGCGCACACACACGCCTACATTCTCTAAGGAATGGCACAGGTGACTTTAAAGTAAATAGCCAGTGGTGTCAATCTGTACCTCATTTTCTGATCTAAGTTCATTTACATGTGCGCGCGCACACACACACACACACACACACACACACACACACACACACACACTGACGCATACACATTTCAAGTTAATTCTTGTCCTTTTGTAGAAGCAAAGGACGGAGTATGGTCCGAGATCAGATGCTCCTTCTGCCCCATCACCCCCTCCAACACCAGCGCCCGTTCCAGTCCCCCTTCCGCCTTCTGCGCCAGCGCCCGTTCCTGTGCCCAAGGTTCCAGCAAATGTCACCCGTCAGAACAGCAGCTCCAGCGACAGTGGGGGCAGCATTGTGCGAGACAGCCAGAAGTACAAACAACTCCCAGTGGACCGTAAGTCTCCTCGGGACCCCACCCAGTTACACTGAGTCTGCTCATGTTAAATATTGTTAGATGTAAATAGTAACCACTTATACTTCATGGATAGCTCCTCCCGACTTCTTGATCTCCGAGTATCTCTGAGAGGCAGGCCGTTTTCTCAGCTCCCTAAGGTGTGTGTATTTTGTGCACATTCTCATGTGTCGTGACTGTTGAATACACACTTGCCCAAGCCAGATGTACTGGGATTGGCGCATGGAAGCCACCTCCCGCCTGCGTATTTCAAGGCTTTAATGAGCTTCTATGTATTTTGGAACCTGGAGAGTGGAGGAAACTGAAGCTGCGTTTCCTAGGACAAGTGTGAAGATTTGAGATAATACTTGCAAAATATTTAGTGCTAAGTATTTAGTGGGGTGGCAATGGAGGTGGGGTTATTCAATCTCCTCTCCATGAGGACTTTCTTCCTTCCTTCCTTCCTTCCTTCCTTCCTTCCTTCCTTCCTTCCTTCCTTCCTTCCTTCCTTCCGTCCTTCCTTCCTTCCCCCCCCCCCTCTCTCTCTTTCTTTCTTCTTTTTCCTTCCTTTCTTCTTTCTTCTTTCGTGTTTGGCACTACCCTGCCTTGTGCAGGCAGTTGAAAGTGTCAGCAGTGCAGAGCTTGAAAACTCTGATTAATTTTGACCAGTGCAAGCGGTCAGTAAGTGACTGCTACTGTCATTGTCGTCTCCTAACCCTTCCCACCTTCCTCTTCGACCTCTCCCTGGTATCTGCCATTCTCAGATACATCCACCATCACCCGCCAGCATCAACCTTGAATTTTCTTCCAACACAGCTTTCATTTGACTTGAACTTCATAGTTTTGCTAATTAAAATAGATTTTTTGAGAATGGTTTCTATGAGAACCACAGTAAAATAAACAGAATTAAAAACATTATGATAACTTTGGGTTATCTATTTTGTTACTGGGGCAGAGCTTTGTAGATCCTTAGAAAGCTAAAGGCAATTCTCAGAGTTCTTGCTGTACCTTGTATATTACACGTATCTGTTTCATGTCTAATTATGTTTGTAAAGCATCACAAGTCAATTTGCTTGACAATAACTCATTGTAGAAAACTTGGAAAACCAAAACCAAGAAGACATTTCCTATATCTGAAGCTTCATAAAAGTCTGCAAAGGGTTAGTGGACATGTTGTGTGGAAAACAACAAACATTTGGTCTCACGGCCCCTCCGAAGGTCCTGCACTTTTCTCTCTTTATAAATGACTTACTATAAAGGATCAATCTGTTTGCATTCCCTTTAGTACTCTCCATGTTCTCAGAAAGGGGGTGATCTGCAGCTTAGTCTTACCACAGAGTTGCATCTCTGATATCTAGGTACCTGTATCCGACTATTAATTTCATAGCTGACGTCTTAAGCCTGGGTTTCAGGTTCAAATACATTCCTAAGTTTTCAATGCCATTTTCTCCCAGTGAGTCATAGCTGCATGTGCCCTTTCATTGTCATTCTCAATCAATGAAAAAGAATTAAGAGGAGACACAAGCGTAATACTCTTTAACTCTTATGGAAAATAGTGGCTAGATGTAATAGCCATGAGTCTATTATATGCACGATATCTCTCCTAAAGCATGGGTGATTCATATCATCTTTTTAGTCATGTCGGACCTTATTAGAATATTACATAGGGACCAGCAAGATGATGCAATAGGAAAAGGTGCTTCCCACTAAGCCTGACTGAATTCAATCCCTGAGACCTACAAGGAAAAAAGAGAGAACCAACTCCCTGGTGTTGTCTTTTGATCTCAAACCTATACACATACACATACACACACCTACACACACACCAGCACACACACACACATACATACACCTACACACACCTGCACACACACATACACACATACACACCTACACACACCTGCGCACACACATACACACACCTACACACACACCTGCACACACACACACACACACACATAAATAAATGGAAAATATAAAAAAGTGAAAATTTGGAAAAGCAACTAATTCTATATCAAGAATAACTGCTTATGAGTGTGAAAATATGTATAACTCTAATTAAATGTACTACTAAATTTTTAAAATATGTATGAGCTTTTAAAAGGAATCTTTTTCAAAGATACCAGAAAAATAGTTTTCAGATGGGAAAATTCTATGAGTATATTTCATTTCCCTGGGGAACATTCTCTCTGAGAAACAACTCTTCTTTTCTCCTCTCTTCCCACAAGTTTACACACATCTCTGTCTGACACGTAAGCACCATGATCTCTGACATGGTGGCAGTCTGTTCCAGGCCTGGGGTCAGAGTTCAGAGACATCTAGTACTCTTGGAACAGCACATGGCCTGGAATGGCTTGTTCTTTGTCCCACTTGAAGAAACCCAAGAACCTAGTGGGGAAGAGGCATAGTTGGAATTCTTTTATGAGAGCGAACTCTCCGGATAATGGAGACTCATCGTTTCCAAGTCTGCTTTTCATACATGAAAAGGTCACGGGATCTGTAAAATAGAAATGCTCTCATCAAATTAGCCCATTTGCTCTCATAATTGCTTGTGTAAAATTCCTTTTAAAAGTATCTCAAGAGTGTAGTTTGGCATTGAATAAATTTATTTCTCTATATAAAATGAATATTTCCTGATAGCATATTTTTGGAGTTTTTTTTTCTGAACAAATGTCAGGGCTGTCTCATGGTCATTTAGCAGATGGCATAACTAAGTGTGTGTGTTTTGAGGTCCATGTTTCTCTCAAGATAAGCTCCTTGCTATCACATTCTCTGTGCATTACCCAAACTCTGATAAAAATAAAATGCAAAGGCCTAGAAAGTGGGAACTTCTGCAAATATTATGGCTGTACTAACCAAAGACAAGATGTCGGATGTCTGTTTTGAATTTCAGCAAAGGGCAGGGAGATGTGTCTGGGTAGAGTGTTTGCCATGCAAAGAGAGGATCTGAGTTTGGATCTGTAGCACCCGTGTGAGTAGCCAGGCATGGCCATCAGCTTCAGTCAGGGCAGAGACAGGCACATCTCAGCTCGCTGGCCATCCAGTGACCGCAAGCTCCAAGTTCAGTGAGAGACTCTGCCTGAAAATATAACCTGGAGTGTGATTGAAGAAGACATCTACATAGGAGCATGCACAGGTACACAGTCAAACACCACAACCAAGTTCACACGTGTCTCACGCACACAGACACACACACACAGACACACACACACACACACACACACACACACACACACACTCTGCAACCAGTGGCAGAGGAAGGAAGCCGATTTGCTTGTGGCTCTTGCCCTCTGTCTAGAAGAGCTACTTGGAGGTGCGTGGAGCCAGGCATCATGGAGGCTGTTCAGACTGGTTTGTCAGAGATCCGGGAAGCATCTCCTCTTGCCGCTTTTGAAGATGCCCACTTGTTAGTTTCTCTGTGTTTCTTCCTCAGTCCTTTGACATCAGCTTGACTTGAGCTCAGTCTTGTAATCAGACCTGTTGTTACTGTGGGTAGGGTGTGATGTTTGTCTGCTTTGTTGTTAGGGGAGAACACTGAAAGTGGAAACCAAAAGCTAGGAGTATTCTAGAAAGAGGTCTCCCTGTAGTTCCCCAAGAGGGCCACCGTGAACTTGTGGCCTCTTCAGTGGGTAAGGTATAGCGGTATCTCAGTGACGTGGCATTTCTCTTTTTCACTTTAAGGCAGACCAACTGTCTGCATGACAGTATACTTAGTGATTTAAAACAGTTAGCTACTGAAGTGCAGATGCTGTTTTACTTATATCCATCAACATTATCCCTTCCCTTCTTTCTTCCTGAATGTTTCTTTCTCTTTTTCTTTTAATTTCTTCACCTTCTCCTAGATGGGGAAGGGTCCCTCTCTTCAAGAGGCTGTGGCATGGGTTGCTGCTGTGGGGCATGAAATTATTGTTTTTAGAGCTGTAACCACCACTGAGCAATGCTACAAGCTTCACTCTCAAGCCCGTGTGAGTGGTCCTAGGTAAACCTAGTAGGTCCCAAAGCAAGAACAAAATAAGACCTGGAGGTAGGATGACCGCAGGGGTGGGGATATTGACAGTGACGATAGGAGAGGGTGAAGGGATGAATGTGAGCAGAATATATTGTATACATATAGGAAGCTGTCAGAGACTAAACTAATTAAAAATAACATTTCTTGCATACTTGAGACCCTAGTACAAATTAGACTCTATTAACACTAATTGTTTCACAGTTCACTTCCCAGAGACACCAAACACTTTCTCTGAATGACATTAAAAGCTCCCTCAGCTATCAGGCCATCGCCACTTGCCAAGTTAATTAGTTAACTGGATTTTTAATACCAGTTCTTGAAAACCATAACAATATACCTAAATGCACACATGTATTTTTGATACTATAAATAGAGATACTATTTCACCTCTGCCATCTCTGTCATAACACTGTGTTCATTCATAAGCACATGACTAGGAGCGAAGGATTGTGGGGAAGATCATCAAAGGGAGTTTGAGGGACCTGAGTATAGAACAGCCCTGGGCTAAAAGTCAGACCATATGGTTCTAGCTAATTTCTACCTCAAATGACAGCGCCACTTAGACAGATCATTTCTCTTTGTTCTCCATTTCCTGACCTGATTATAACATGATGGTTGGAACACGATGGTTGTCACAGTCTCAGAGAAAAGGTCAGAAGACAGCCCTCGTCCCTTTCGTTCATATCTATGGGATACAGGAGCAAGCAAAGCAGAGTAGAACCGTTTTTGTCACCAGGCTTACATTCTCATGAAAGGACAGGTGAATAAATGTCCGGAGTTTGGAGGCTAGCATAGCTATGCAGATTGGAAATGCTCCGGGGAAGAAATTACAATTTTGAATAGGGCTGGAGAACCCAAAGGAGCCACATAGTGGGGTGGGGGGTGCTATTTCCAGGAAAAGAGGCCGGAATGGCCGTAACTTTCCAGACACTAAGGAGACACAGCACCTCAGCTGGGGTAACAGTGGCTTGGGAACCCTGGAGCTGCAGTGTGCAAGGACCACTGTGATTGGTCTGTTAGCAGAGGGTGAAGAGAGAAGGGTGGTGTAGACAGTGGAAACTGAGACCTGCTGACAGGCTGCTGCCTCAGACCAAGCTGGAGACAAATGACAGACTGAAGCGCTGGGGTCGGGGATGCGTTTGGAGTGGGGGCAAAAGGGACTTGTTACTAGACTGTGTGATACAGGTCTCAGGGAAACACAGGGTAGTTCTGAGACATGAAGAAGAGTAAAAGAAGACCAGCACACTTGAGGAACTCAGAACAGTGAGGAGATTAAGAATTTGGACTTGGACGTGTTGCCTTTGAGGTGCATTTTGGACATGTGTGAATATGGAGACCACATGAATGTATTTTATAAAAACAATAACAAAGAAACAAACCCCATGGATTTGTACTTCCGAGTCAGCCAGGCCTGCAGAACTAATTCTGTATGCCAGACTCACATGGCCTAAGATGAGGCACAATGATGGTTGGTGAGGTAAGAGCAAGCCAAGAAGAGGTCCCAGGTTTGGGCTCTGTGGTACTTCTACAACGCTGAGTTCAACAAACGAGAAGATTCCAATATGTATGGATATTGAGAAAGAGAGGGCAACCAGACAGCAGAGAGAGACCCAAAGGCCTCCATCCGGAAGGAAGTGCTTTGAGGTGGAACCACTTGACATAGGCATTGGGTGAGAGGAGGTGGCAGCTGGAAGGAATTGGCTCCTGGAGTTCAAGGGGAGTGGAGATGGTGGGGGGCAGGAGAGCAGGGCTGGGTAACGCTAACACAGGCCCACTCTTGTGGGAAGCAGGGCTGGGTAACGCTAACACAGCCTGCTCTTGTGGGGAAGCAGGGCTGGGTAACGCTAACACAGCCTGCTCTTGTGGGGAAGCAGGGCTGGGTAACGCTAACACAGGCCCACTCTTGTGGACTGCTGCTTACAAGGGATCAGAGAAGTGGGGAGCAGCTGAGAGTGACTTAGAGAGAAAGACCAAAGGGGGAATGTGCCTGCGTGTGCATGACATGGATCAGGAAAGAGGGGAAATTGATAAAGCACAGGATAAGTAAGAGAGAAATTAGATCCAAAGGTTAGAATAGGCCTTGTACAGGGGTCCAGTGCAGAGCGAGGGGCTGGCTTAGGAGTGCTGGCTGCGGAGGGCGTGGCTCACGGGGATGATTGGGAGGAAGGCGGCCTAGGGGAACAAGTATTGGCAGGGAGAACCTGTGCAGATCATTTATGTATTTTTAAGTCAGGGTGGCGCTGTGCAGACCAGGCTGCTGTGGAGCTCACTGCACAATTTTGGGGGCCTCTCCTTTATGCACTTTATGTTATTCCTAAATGGAGTAGTGAGATGGGTAGGGTGAAGATGAAAAATAGGTTGGAGGTCTGCAGAACAAGCCACCGATACCAAACAGTGGCCGAGGAGGGGTGACTATGTGGTCTCAGTCTGTTATGGTATAGGCTTGGGTGGGCACTGTGCCGTGCGGCTAGTGTTCCAAGTGTCTACCTGATGCGTTACAACAGCAGCTCTCTCCCTCTGACACCCCATTTTTGACCACCGGAAGTATGTCTAGACAAGTCCCCCGATGAGGTCTCACTGGTTTGAAGCAGTGTTGCATGATCATCAGGGTCATGGATGGCCTAGTGGGGGTCCTGATCATTCATCAATCATGAGGTGTTCAACTCGTGCAGCTGAGCAGGCGCAGGCACAGGAGACTCCTAGGCAAAGAGAAGGGCCGAGGGTCACTTTAGTAATCTGCCATGTGATTTGTATCAGATTGTGTCACTTGAGGTACAAGTGAGGGGGGAATGGCAGGAACCATCAGGGTGGCAAATCCCTCCTGGTTGGGGGACATTAGGGAGGACGTTCTGGGGGTGCATCACGTTAGAGGTCTTTGGTCTTTGACGTGTGGGCTCCCTGTTGGCGTTCAGGAAGGAAGTCTCAGATGGAAGAGGTGCAGGATGAGCTCTTCCAGCGGCTCACCATCGGGCGCTCGGCGCAGAGGAAGTTCCACGTGCCGCGGCAGAACGTGCCTGTGATCAACATCACTTACGATTCCACAGCAGAGGAAGTGAAGACCTGGCTGCAGACAAAAGGATTTAACCCCGTGTGAGTGTCCCAGGTGGCTCGCACGCCCGCCTTCTCAGCTGGGCCCCTGCCATGCCACCCATGACTCTTAAAAGTAGTCAGAACCCAGGTGGCAGTCCTTGTTCCGTATTCAGGAAACGGTGGCTAACTGTTTAAAGGCACCGAAGAAGAAGGTAGGATTGGGGGAACCGGAAGTGACTAATGCTGGTCCGTCTTCCGGGAGGTCGTTTGTATTTTTCACCAGCCTCTTGAACAGTTGTCGCCAGCCGTGAGGACTGTGGGCGTTTTATTCTTCTCATCAGTTATGTAGGGTAACACGGTGTCGTTCAAGACTGTGCCATGAAGGATGTGTAACATACATAAGACTTCTTGCTGCAGGATAGAGTGTCTCAAGGCTGTAAACCAGAGGTATCCTTGCTGCTTTATGCACCTCTGATCTAAAAGACTGTAGATGTTTCCTGTATGTTTGCCACCATGAAGTGTTTGAACAACACATGTCTGAGGAATCCGAATTTAGAAACTCACTCACTTGGCATAATTCAAAACAAAGTGCAGTTGTTAGTCAGTTGCCATGTTACAAGAAAGTTGTCTGTTACCGTTGGAGACAGGAAACCTGAGAGAGTTGATGACTCGAAACCTCACCACATCCATTTAGATGCTTGGTGGTCACTGACCAGTCTGTGTGAAAGGAACCTCTGGGTCTCGGCCACAGATGCCTCTTGGCATTCCTTTGTCTCAGCACTATAGTGCAGTTTAAGTATTTGGAACAGACAACAATGGGTGGGCTGTGCCTGTCATCCCACACTTGGGAGGTGGGGTTGGAGGATCTGCAGGTCAAGGTCAACCTGAGGTACATACAGAGTTCTAAACCAGCCTGGGCGACATGAGGCCTTGTCTCAGGAGTGAAATAAAGTGAACACTCAAAAAAACACAGATAGACAAATGATAGATAGATAGATAGATAGATAGATAGATAGATAGATAGATAGATAGATAGGAGATACACAGGCAGGTAGATAGATGATAGACAGAGTGAGCTGGAAAAATGGCTTAGCTGTTGAAGCAAGGCTGACAGTTTTCCCTTGCTATTGTTTGCAGCACTCTGGTAATTCCCTCCTGCCCTTTATTTCAGGACTGTCAATAGCCTTGGGGTGTTGAATGGAGCGCAACTCTTTTCTCTCAATAAAGATGAGCTGAGGTCTGTCTGCCCTGAAGGTGCCAGAGTCTTTAGCCAAATCACCGTTCAGAAAGCTGCTTTGGAGGTAAGGCTTGTGGAACAGAGCTGGTGTTTGTGCTCAGGGGAGGCTAACCTCTGGCCACGGCCGCTCTGGAACCAGTGTTCCTGTCCACATCAGTCAATCTCCCCTCACTGAAGAGGCGAATTACATCTGGCTCAGTTTTCCCTTCTCTGCCACCAGATACCATCAGTAACTATTTTCAAAATGATTGTCTTTGGGCCAGCTAGAGATTTATTTCTGAGCATTTTAGCAAAAGCACAATGTTCTCACTTTATTGCATGGACTCCTATAAAAACTTCAGTTTTGCTAATAGAAAGTAAATTCATACCTGAGTTGAGTGACTCAGAGGCTAGGACTATTTTTCTTGTTTTTATTTATTTTGGAAATGTCAGATTAATAAATAATTAAAGCCCTAGTTGTGGGGTTCTGGAGAGATGGCCCAGCTGTTAAGAACATGCCCTGCTTTTATGGAGAACCTGAGTTCTTTTCCCAGCACCCACGAAAGGTCACACACAGCCGTCTGTAACACCAGCTTCGGCAGGGTTGATAGTGGTGCATCTATAAGCCAGCCCTCGGGAGATGGGGGCAAAAAGGTTAGTTCAAGGCCATCCTCAGCTATATAGTGAGTTTAAGGACTGTCCAGACTGCTGAGATCCTTTCTCAACCAAACCAAAGTCCTAGGTGCATTTCCCAACCTTACTCATCCACCTATAGAATCAAGAACACTAAGAAAGGCCATAAAAAACATGTAGCTGCGGGACGGGGAGACAGCTTAGCAGCTAAGAGTGTGCAATCGTGAGAACCAGGGTGCCCATCCCAGTGCCTGTCTAGCCAGCCAGCCATCCCACAAATACTTCTGGCTCCAGTTCTGAGGGATCGGCCACTTCTTCTGGACTCTGAATGTACACAGGCAGACCCGTGTGGGAACATACCACATGCATGCTCTCTCTCTCTCTCTCTCTCTCTCTCTCTCTCTCTCTCTCTCTCTCTCTCTCTCTCTCTCTCTCTCTCTCTCTCTCTCACACACACACACACACACACACACAAATAAAATAAATCTTGAAGAAGAAAAAATAGTCAGCTGCAAGAAGTACTTAGTCAAAGCTGTCTGTGTAGCAGCTGGAGAGTAAAGGAACATCTGTTCAGCTGGAGGTATTCAAGCAACTCTCTTCAAAGTCAGCTCTGTAAGAGTTAGTAGTTTTGTGAAAAATAGAGTTGGCCTCAAATAAAGGATATAGGGCCCAACATGAAGCAGGTAGCTAATTAGCCCTAGCAGGTATATTATGTAAATTGAACAATTAAATAACTCAGGATAAAATAGCTTCGTGTGTATAATCCCGTAACCATTCTCCATCAAGCGAAATTCCATTATCCTGAGAGCTTTCCTACAACATTGATCTGGAAGGTTTTATATTAAAGTTTGATCATTGCTTTTCATATGTAGAGCATGAATAAGAACCATGTCTTCCCTAAAGCAAGTTTTATTACCCTTTTACTTTCCAATCTTGTTAAGAATGTGTAAATTGCTTCTCACGGGTATGTTAGAAAATTCCATATCCCTGAAGTTTCTGGATCCCTTTCTTCTGGGACATTCTGTTACTATCTTTGGCCTCCCTGCTCCTGATTCCTCTGGGGGTTGACTGACCAAAACTGGTGCCGGGTTTCCAAGTGCTTCTTGGCTGTTTTCCCTCCTCTCCACTGTGTTGGGCCCAGTCCTTCACATGGTTTCTCGCCACACCACACCCCCACTTGTCGCCAGAGCCTTCAGTCGCCAGAGGGAATGAGGAGACATCCCCGAAGATTCTAGGGAGGGCCAGGAGGTGAGCAGAGCTAGCAAGATCAGAGGGGCAGAGTTGTCTGAAGGGGAACTGTGTTCTGAAGACGCCCTTCAAAGTCTCAGAGTGGGAACGAGTGCTTTGCTTGACTGACAGCTCTTAGAAGGTGTGAACAGGTGAATTGATTGATAAAGTCCTTGTTGTGACTGTGAAGACCCTAGTTCAGATCCCAAGTGCCCAGGTAAAAGGCAGACATGGGGTAAAAGGCAGTGGGGAGACAGAGACAGGAGGATTGCTGGGGCTAGCCAGCCAGTTGACCAGTGAGTCTCAAACGTGTAGTCTGAGATCTCTGTCTCAGAGAAGGAAGTGGATCCAGGTGTGCTGGCTCGTACCTTTAACCCAGCACTCAAGAGGAAGAGGCCGAAGGGCTGTGAGTTTCAGGACAGCTTTAACCCCAGCACTCAAGAGGAAGAGGCCGAAGGGCCTCTGTGAGTTTCAGGACAGCTTGGACCATAAAGTAAAATTCTACCTCAAAGCAAAGAGAAAGAAATTACTAGGGTGACTGTGAAGACAGTAACATTGACCTCTGACCTCCACATACATGTGCACACTTAGACATGTGTACCTGAACACACATGTGCACACATGTATAAACATGTATATGCATGCGAAGTGTGCTTTGATAACTGGCTCCTTGTCCACATAACCTCATTCTACTGGCAGGTCTAGAACATTCTACATACGTTATTGATCTGTTTTCATGTTAAATTGAAAGGCACAGTGAGTGATGGTGAGTGACTCCTCTTAGGAGATTTATTCATGTGCTATACTGCTGCAGTCTAGAAACTTCACTGGCAGGGAGGGGAAGCCCCTGCTTTCTTGAAGACATAGTTGGAGGTCCCCTGAGCCCTTTGATTTGATGGGAACCGCCACTACAGCTACACCCAAGCCAGTAACGGTGCCGTCTGCTCCGTGTTTAAATTTTCAGGACAGCAACGGAAGCTCTGAGTTACAGGAAATCATGCGGAGACGTCAGGAGAAGATCAGCGCTGCCGCCAGCGACTCGGGAGTGGAGTCTTTTGACGAGGGAAGCGGCCACTGATTCGTTGAACTCCGTTTTTCTTGGCATTGTTGGACACGCTTTAAGACGACTTGAAGGGAATGTCAAATCCGTGGTCCCAGTATATGTAAATTATCGCCATAAAAGGAGACAGTGTGTACCTGAGTAACGGGGACTTGCTGCTTCTACACCCATTGTTTTAATTAAAACTGAGAAGTGGGCAGGCAGGTGGGTTGTTCAGCAGGTAAAGGTACTTGCCCCAAGCCCGGTGACCTGAGTTCAAGTCCCTGGACCTACATGGTAGAAGGAGAGAGCTAGGTTTTCCAAGTTGTCCTCTGACCACATGCATAGACAAGCAAATAACAAGTGTAATTAAAAGAATTTTGGTGGTAAATTAAATTAAAAAGGAAAGTATTAGGCGGTTTTGACCGTGGGAAGTGTTTTTTCCTAAGGTGCACTTCCCTTTGCTCCGTTAATTATCTCAGCCTCATTCAGTGATCCGTGTAGAATTATTTTGACAATGGAAAGTTTATTCACTGCAACTGCCGTTGGTGACTAAGTCTACCTGCTCAGCTCTCTGTGACTGAGGTGCCTGTCCTCCAGGGAGGAGGCTCAGTGAGACTGCCCACTGCTTATTTTAGATCTCTCTTCTGACATTCCTAATGACAGTTTACTTAGGTCTATTTAAAGTTCTTAATGCCAACAGTCTTACAGAAATCACATTTGAATTAGCTGTACAATGCAGCCAGACCCAGAGCGTGCAAATAGGAGACTATAGTATGTTCTCAAGACATTGTTGTTCCTCGGAGCTCTGTCGGCTGCAAAGATTATACTTGCATAGATTATACTTTGATTAGTTTATATTCTGCTTATTATGTATACTGTGTAATTAAATATGAGAAAGCACAGTGGGAAGTAAGTCACGTACACTCACAATCAAACAAAGTGGCCCACGTTGGTGTTTATTACAGTATTTTGCTTAATAAAAGCCTCAGTTATAAATATTGATATAAATAGTAAAAGAATATTGGGCCATTTTATGTGTTTTATCTGTGTAACAAGGGACACTTAATTTACATGTACTTTAACCCCATGAAAGAATCTAGATAGAGAGAAGAAAAATAGCTAACGTTCAACAAATGTTATTTTTGGAAACACGATTTTTGTCATTAAATGTAATATTATTTCACCTATATAAAGAAGATGTTATGTAAGAATGTTGTATATTTTAACATAAATCCATTTAGAGAGATTATCTAGATGCATTAATTTTTCATAGTGCCTTTTTCACTTGAGTCAGCTGGAAAGAGTCTGCAATAAACAGTATTTGCTGTATATTAATAAATAGCTTCTATCTCATCAACACGAAGACGTTTGCTTTGTAGACTGGGCTTTTGGATTAACAGAATGAGAGCAGAGGTCGCTTACACAGAACCCAGGCTTCAGTGTGTGTCTGTGTAGACAGTGACCTAGGATGTGCTCACATGCTCCCTGGTCTCCTCATTCCTGCCCTCTGCCATCAAGTCATAGTTGTTAACAAGAATGAAAGCCCCGTACAGTGTGTGTGTTCTTGATCTCTGCTGCAAGCGAATTTGTATCTACAAGTCTGTAGTAACAGCTTCTTAGGGGCCACATTTGCAAAAATGATGAGGGGACTAGTAGTCTTCATCTTCCATCCGTCTCCGTGTCAACCTGAGCAGATGTGAGACGACAAAGGAGAAGTAGTTTAGATCTCCTACATTCCGCAAACCCTGCCTTTACTGGAAGAACAAAAAAAAAATCTCTGAAAATCAAAATCAAAGTATTAAGATAACCTGCTTGGAAAGGAGCAGACCCAACAAAGAAGTGCTGTGATTTGTATGTGTACGTTCGGATGCACAGATGTTGGGAGATGTCATTCTGTGAAAATGTGTCTGATTGGTTTGAATAAAGCACTGTTGGCCAATAGGGAAGCAAGATAGGTGGGACTAGGAGTCAAGGAGGATTCTGGGAAAGAGAGGCAGAGGAGACAACCATGTAGGCGCCAGAGGAGTAAGAGGTCCAGACCCTTTTCTTCGGTAAGAGAAATACTTAGATTAACAATTATGGGTTAAATACTTAAGTCAGAGCTAGCCAGTAAAAAACCAAGCAAGCGGCCAACAGCTTCATAATTACTATAGCGTCCTGTGTGTTATTTGAGGACTGCAGCTGAGGCAGGGCCCAGGCGGATGGTGGGGGAGGCTGCACTCTACACAGAGAGAATGTGTCAGAGGAGCAGCGATCGCAGGGTTCGATGGACTCGGGAATAGAGGACTGGAGAGAGGTGAAATCGAGAAGGCTGATGCAGAGTCCTGTGGGAGAGTGCACTCAGATGGCCTAGGGGTTGGGTCCCTGGAAAATCTGAAGGAAGCTCACGGAGCTGGTGAAAGGGCTCCTGGTGATCAGCTCTCAGAAACAGGCGAATTCATGAGTCAGTAGAAAAGCACATAGTGTCTTTGAGAACAGGGCCTCAAGAGAGCTCGGCTGGTACTCGGCTCTTTAGGAGGCTGCTTCCTCGAGGTCTGAGAAAGGGAACCGGAGATGTGTGCCCACTGCTGCTGTTGTCACTACCGCTGGCAGGCATGTGACACTTGCCGAGTGACGACCCAAGGATGGGGATGGGGAATAAACCAAGGCAAGTTCATCACCACCCCCCAGACCACCCACCCCCCCACCTCCCCACCCCCACTCCGTTCTGATCCTCTCTCCTTGGAGAGACTGTCAGACTACCACATGGTAAAGCCCCAAATCACAAAGGGCCATCCAGCTCCAGCTTCTGCATACATACAGACTCTTGGCTTCCTTTTCCGTATGTATTTGAAATTACATGTAAGCAATAAAAAGCTCGTGAGTTTTTCCTGTTACCTGAATATGTAGGAGAATGGATGTTTCTTGTGAATTATTGGTTAGGAGGAGGAAACAGCCTCTAGCCTCCACCAAGGGGTAACAGGCGATCCCATACCTCAGGAGGACTCAAGGGGAAAGCTGTGTTCATCTGTACTCAGAGGCATGGGAAGTGCACCCCATGGGACTTGGATTTGAACCTCTGAGGAGTGCGACCCCCGGAGGGGACCCCCCGACCCGCGGGGATGAGGTGATGAGGGTCGCTACTAATTTGGTGGGTCTTCACGAGCAGATCTGATCTTAAAAGTAAACTTCAAGAGGTTAAAGGAAACAGGCTCAAGACAACGTTCGCTGATCAAGAGCATTTATTTTTGGGGTGAGATGGTACTTATAGAAAAAGAATCTCAGGGGGCGGTACAAGCATGCCAATCAAGTCTCAACTCAAATATACACCAAATATGGTAAAATCAAAGCTATAATTTTCCATCAGTCATCAGTCGCATTCCACAAATGCTTGTCAGCATAAGTCAGGTGCAGGAATTAGGGAGGGGTAGGAAGTATTCAAAGGAACACTTTTACCTTTTGTTAACAAAGACAATTGCTCTATAAGGGTTACTTCCCCCTGGCTAGGCGGGTGGGCTGCCCTGTGTAAATTTAACTTTTATGGTTAGCCTTTTCCTTTGTCTCAAGAGCATGTGTGCTCGCAGTCACGTAGGCAGAAGGCCAAGAAATGGTTGACAGACTCCATTTTGTTCAAGGTTCTAGCAGTCCTCAACAGAGGAGCAGCATTGTGAGGTGTAGGTGTACCTGTCTTGGAAGAGAGAATTTTGAAGAGTGGCTTCTGGCCTGTTGATGCTGGATATTATGGGAGCAGGAAGCTTGAGGACTTTGGTTCTGAAAATGTAAGTAGAAACTGAAGTCACGTATTGTTGTTACTGGTATCAACTGCCGGGCAGCTTTGAAGATCTGTTGACAGGTCTTGGCTTCCTGATTTTGGTATGCCTCATGCTGTAGTCTTGTTACTCACTGATATGCTTGGCATTGAAGGAATATGGTCATTATACTTGGGGAAGTTTGGACAGTTATTATCTTTTTTCCTGTCCTTCTGTTTGCCCTCCTTGGTGTTTGCAACTTTATGTGTGCTTGGCCATCTGCAGTGCTCCCATGCAAGCTGGGCCATTGCAGTGCTCCCGTGCAGCTGTTAGATTATTGTAACACAGTGTTTCCCCTGTGTGTTTCATTCCGGGTAGTTTCTGTTGCTCTCTCTCAGCTCACCCTTCTCCTCTGTGGCTTTTGTTCTGCTTTTATTCACTCCCGTTGTAGTTTTTCATGAGTGAGTTATAGTCTTCTTCTCTCCGCATCAACTTGAAACTTCATCTTCTCCATCTCTATTGAACTTGTTCAGTATGTCTTCTGCCTTTCCAACCTTGTGAAATACAGTTAAGGTGTGTCTTTAACGAAGATTTTGGAGTCGGGCAGTGGTGTGGCACACGCCTTTAATTCCAGCACTTGGGAGGCAGAGGCAGGCAGATCTCTTTGAGTTCAAGGCCAGCCTGGTCTACAACGTTACACAGAGAAACCCTGTCTCAAAAAAAATAAAAATAAAAAAGATTGTAGATTAGTAAACAGCAGTGATTTGTATCCCACCCAGAGAACATTACACTGGTAGAGTTTGGTCATTATCCGTTCAGAACTTTGGAGATGGCTAGTATGGGAATATAAAATAAAGAATATCAGTGAAATCCAGAGGTTCTCTGGAAAAGGTCAACAAAATGGACAGACTCCTGAGAATTCTCTAAGATAAATGAAGAAAGAGAGATCTATGCAGATTTCTGTTACAGGAATCTTATCTATGTTGTGGCTCCATGTCCAGTGGAATTGAGCGTTGGTTCAAGAGGCAGGGTTCACATCCAGCTGGTTGGAAGGGATCATAGAGTTCTCTGATGGACTGGAGAAAGAGAGGCTCGGCCGAAAAAGAGAAGGCGGGGCCAGAAGGTGAACAGTGAGTGTGCCTCGGTGATAATCTCAGCTTTTTGTATTTGTCCCTGAGTTTTATTATAGAATAAATGGTAAAAGAAATTGCAATAGATTTCTGAAGATAAATAATAAGGAGCTTGGATCAATAATTAAAAACATTACCCCAAAGAAATTACCTAGGAATGATGGTTCCATTGGTATATTTTATTGAACATTTGAAAAGCAAACACATATCCTAAAACTCTTCAAAAACCTGAAGAAGGAACATTGCTCAGTTCATTCTATGAGACCACAATTTTCCTCACACCAGAGCAAGACAGAGAAATTACAAGCAAAAATCAGTGTCCCTTATGAATCATGTTGTAAAGCTGTTTGTTTGCTCGTTGTTTAAGATTTTATTCATGAGTGTGTGTCCCCTTTGCATTTTCGTTTTGAGACAGGTTCTCAGCCAAGTTGCCCAGGCTAGCCTTGAACTCCCTGTGTTGTTTGGCTAGAACTTGACCTGGTGAGCCTCCAACTTCAGCCTCCTGGTTAGTTGATCCACCAGGCCAGCTTGGGTAACGTTTTCATTATGTAAAGCAAGCAGAGCATAATGAGATCCTCAGCTGTGCTTGCTATAGGTGATGTCTGCAGAAGGGATCGTCTTCCACGGGCCCCGAGATACAGTCATAGCGTGTCTCCTCTTTCCCCGCAATTCTTTCCCCTATATCTTGATTCCCACACCTCTTCCCTTCATTCTCAGAGTCTGTTTGCACATCTCTGCCTCTTGGGAGTTGAGAGCAGGAGACAAGCCAGAGCTCAAGGCTCTGTGTCATGGAATGTTTTCATCAGGGAATGGGGCATGCTTAGTCAAAGGAAGAACAACTCCTCACACTGAAATGGTGAGGGTTAGCTGGCACGTTTGTGAGTGATTTGGAAAATGAAGAAGCTAGAAAAACTCTGGGAAGTAAACAACTACCAAGAACTGTACAATCGCAGAGTTACTAAGAACAACACATTGCCTAATTAGAAGATGGGGTGGCCACACTGGTTGCCCTGAGGGGATGCGGGCCTTGAGTCTGGACTTGTGGATGTATTGGGATGGTTTGGAAGTCTTATGTGCTGCCTGTCCAATGGGCAGCAGAGTCAGCAACTTCTTTCGAGACTCATTAAGAGCCAACATGCCTCCTGAAGCGACGGAGGCATCGGGCTTTAGATTGCAGCTGGGAGATGAACGCATGAGCCAGGCCTCCCACTGGGTCCAGAGGGCCATGCTCTAGGCTGATGTCAGGGTTCCTGGTTCTAGGCACTGGGACCAATTGTACAGCTTTCTGGGCTGGCTGAGTAGCAAAGCCCAGAAAACATATTTTCTCTTACACCTGGCTGTACACTAGAAGGCAGTCACCCTGTTGTCTATTATTATCATGTCAAGAAATCGACTAGAGGGTCTATAGTCAATAAAGCAAAAAACCCAAGATGCACTCTGTGTATGTGTGTGTCCTTTTCTCCCCTTTCTCCTTCTCTCTCTCTCTCTCTCTACACACACACACACACACACACACACACACACACACACACACACACACACAGTGAAAATGTCCAGGACTTTCAGTTTTCCAGTTTCATTGTCCCCTGCTCGTATGGTAAACTAAATCCTTCTGTCCTGCCCTCTGTTCTCATTAAACAGGGCATGAACCGAGCCAATGTTTGCTGAGTATTTTAACACATACTCCCACATTATAAGTGAGCAAATGAAACTGCAGAAAGCTAAATGGCTTACTTAAAGAATGTCCCCCAATAAGAAGAACAGCTGAATTTGAACTTAGCCTGTTGGACACCTATTTAACATGCAACCCTTTGTCTGGGGTCAAAGATCAGTTTATAAAGGGTGTTAGCATAAAATATCATTTTCCTGGGAAAGAATCTTGCTATGTAGCCTTGGGACTCATTATGTTGCCCTGACTGACCTTGAACTCATGGCAGTCCTCCTGCCTCAGCCTCTCTAGTGCTGGAATTAGAGGTACATGCCACCATAATGGCTGAAAATGTACTATTAAATGAAATTCGGTGGTGAAATCCCTCTACCTGTTGGAAGCCTCATTGGAAAACAAGTGGCTGCTCAGTTTCTCTCCCCACCGGGCCCTCACAGATGAATTTTCAAGTAGAGTGTGCTGCCTGTTTGGTGGAATATCCGCTGCCTTTTTATTTTTATCACTGATATAGTATAGCGATAGCCGATGTTACAGGAGATACAATATATTTATTTACCAGAGAGAGGGTCACACAAGCTAGGAGTTAGAAGCCTGGCTGGCTTCCAAGAGAAAGAGAGGGAGTCCTTTTCCTTTCACTTCCTTTTATATCTACCTGTGCTAATTTACTTGTCTCCGCCCTCATGGGTGGATAGCTTTGTGGGGTTCACTCCTACAATTCCCCTTTTAGTCTAAATAAAAGATTTAAATTTGATACAAACTCAAACATATACAACATATATACATAGAGGGTTTGGTGAAGTTGGTGGACACGCTGCACTGCAGCGGAGTTTGCGGTGGCTTTATTAGCTGCTAAGCCAGTGGCTGGTGACTGATAGTTGGGAGTGCGCGTAGGTCAGTGCAATGTGCTGCAGCAGTGAGGGCAGCGATTGTGCCCCAGGGCGGCAAGGGGGTTGCGGGGCGGCAGGGGGGAGCAGGCCTCGGGGAGGGGGTGCGGCGGGCGGTAGGGGTGCTGCTTGTGGTGGTGTGCAGCAGGGTGACTGTCCAGGTAGCAAGATGTCTCTGTCAATCCTAGTGTTTATATATTATCCTTCTGTGGTCTTTGATGGAGTTGAAGACAGATAGTTATAATTATAGTTTTCCTTAGTTATGATAGAAGATAAGCTACATATAGAACTTTAGACTCACAAGGATGGGATGGGATGATATTTTCTTTAAATTTTGCTAAAATATTGTAACTGTTCTTACTTGATAACTGTTCTGTTATATATAATTTGACTATGTTAAAGTTAAGACCTTTCTTTTTGTTTAAACAGAAAAGAGGAGATGATAGGGGAAGTCCTGTGTATGTCAATAAAGCACTGTTGGCCAATAGGGAAGCAAGATAGGTGGGACTAGGAGTCGAGGAGGACTCTGGGTAGGAGAAACACAGACAGTCAAGATGTAACCGCCATGAGGTAGGAAGCCCGGAAATTTCTCCGGTAAGAGAAATACTTAGATTAACAATTATGGGATAAATACTTAAGTCAGAGCTATCTAGTAAGAAACAAGCAAGGCCAACAGCTTCATAATTAATATAGCCTCCTGTGTGTTATTTGGGACTGATGCGGCTCTAGAACCAGGCTGGCGGGAAGGCTTCTCTTTACAATATAGCAATATTGTCTTAGCGAAATAGCTGACAAAAGCAACTTGGGATAGTTTGAATGAGAATGTCAGCTGACAGCACTTTTGGGGCGGTGTCAGGAGGTGTGGCCTTGCTTGAGGAGGTGTCACTGGGGGCTGGGCTTTGGAGTTTATGGCCTAACCCCACTTTCTACCCCCCACCCGTGTGTGTGTGTGTGTGTGTGTGTGTGTGTGTGTGTGTGTGTGTGTGTGTGTGTGGTTGAATATATGATCCTTGGGCTTCCTGCTCCAGCTGCCTGCTGCCTTGCCTCCTCTGCCATATGGACTTCCCAAAATAAACTCTTGTGTCTTTAGTTGCCTTGGTCATGGTGTTTTATCAAAGCAAATTAAGGAAGGACGGGTTTTGTTTTGGCTCTCGGTTTGAAGAGATACACTCCTTCCTGGTGGGGAAGGTATAGCAGCAGGAGCTTCTGGCAGCTGGTCACATGGAGTCCCTAAGTAAGAAACCAGCGAGAGGATTGTTGTTGTTCAGCTCACCTACCCCCCTTTTTATCTTTTTGTTCACCCCAGGATTCTGGCTCATGAGAGGACGTCACCAACATTCATGGTTGCTCTTCTTACAATAAACAACCTATAAGGCACACTAGAGGCATGTCTTCCAGGTGGTTCTAAGTCTCATCAGCTGACAGTGACAGTTAAATGATCACATTAGGCAATAGTGACAGCTCTGAGTCTTAGCCAGCCTTTAACATCTGCAGGGAACGCCAACTGGCCTGTACGCCTGATTTTGTTTAGAGAGAAAAATCGCCATTCGGACTTGATTCGTACTCCTCCTTTAAAGTACGCATGACATAACAGGCCGGGAATCAGGATCAGCATTAGCTCATCTGCTCTGTCTTTCTTGACGGGACAGACAGACAAGCATTTGCTGTGAGAGACGCTATGAGGCTGTTTATCCAGTAAACACAGCATGAGGGTCCTGCTCAGCTCCTAGGAGGCAGGCTTATTAAACTTGCATGAGTCTGGTGAGCGGAGCTATCCGACCTCAGGCTCAGGCAACGCTGTGGCTGTCTCCTGGCTCCTGAAACTCGACCTGTGCAAAGTGAGAAGCAGAGGCTCATTAATAACCCAGTGCCCTGTGGTCAATACATGAGAGTAGAGTTTACACCGGGAAGGCAGCGCGAGGACGTTGACTGCCTCGTTTCCAAAACAGATCCACGGCAGGGCAGGATCCAGATGTTTGGCTCGCCCCTTAATCTTGCAGCCCTAAGAGAATGAAGCACGGAGGAAGCACTGTTGTTTCCCGCTTGGACAGTGGAACAGTGGGTCTGCAGAACACAAGCTGAGGCAGCTCCTCTCTCCAGTGGCCTGGTGGCTTCCACATTCTTGAGGCATTTGTCCAGCTGACTTTCCCACACGCGGAGGGGTACTGTGCAGACAAGACCTGTGCCTTGTGGGGTTGCCCCCACCAAGTCCAGCAGGGGCCAGCAAGGGGAGGGGAGGTTGTCACCACTGCTCTGGGAAGCAGATCTAATGGATGGGTGTGTTCTCAGTAAACCGTGTCTCTGAGGAGCTGTATACAGCAGGCAGTCTGAGCGACGCCCTCACTCTGTAGATGTCCCGGCAGAAGAAGTAGGATGGGTTCATGGTCTCAGCGTGCTGAGGGATAGAACCAGGCATTTGGAGAATCTTGTAGAGCAAACTTAGTTCTGTCAGGCCCTTGCCTGTTACTCTCTCCGATCAATTCTATGTTTTACCACAGCTCCTGAAGGGAGGTAAACTATAGTGTGTGTGTGTGTGTGTGTGTGTGTGTGTGTGTGTGTGTGTGTGTGTGTGTGTGTGTACTTAGGCTCTGAGATAGCAGGTAACTTCTACGACTCTACAGACTGAGCTTTTCAGTTGTACAGTTCTGCACCCCCAAATCACCAGGCACCATGCCAAAGGCTTTCTATTTAATCCTCTACACAAGGCTGTGGAGGAAGCATTTAGTATTCTTGTTACCAAACAAGGAAACCGGCTCATGGAAGGATTAAGTGACATTCACAAATGGTGCCTGCTTATCCCAAGCCTCTGCTCTTAACCTGACCCAGGCATGTTTGCAGAGTAGGGTTGTACAAATTGGCTTCCTCTTCTTAGAAGCAGTGAGCTTTGTTAGCTAGCCAGTTTTGATTCATTTACTTATTTTTTGAGACGAGGCCTCGTGGAGTTCAGACTGGCCTTGAACTGTCTGTGTCAAGGGGAAGGACTTCAACATCAGATCCTCCTGTTGGTCCTTCCTGAGTGCTAGGATTACAGGCATATGTCTCCATACCTAGATTATATGGTGCTGGGGATCAAACCCAGGTCTTCACACATGCTAGGCTAGTAAGATTTAAAAAGAATTTTGGTGTTGGCACAGCGAATCCACACAAGCTGTTTGCACAACTACAGTATAAGCCAGGTCCCAGCATTGCTTTGTGGAAAACCTTTCCCATATGTGTTGCTTGGGCTGAACACACTGGATGCATGTTGGGCAGCATGTGCTAGCAGAGAATTAAAGTTCAAAGCCAAGCCTGGGCCATGTTTTGAGCCACATGTCTATAATTTATAAGGCCAATGACTGTGAGGAATATTACCCTGGAGAAACAGAGCTCATGTAGTTCAAGTATCTATCAGATGCTTCTTGTTTGTTTTTAACCACTCTAACAAAGAAGTTCTAGATGGTTTTTGGAGACTATGGGAGGTTAACTTAAACTGAAATCGTGTAATTATTATATCCTAAGTTAATTCAGGAATTGTTTTCAGACTCGTATGATTTTTTTTAAAGATTTACTTATTATGTGTACAACATTCTGCCTCTATGTATTCCTGGATGCCAGAAGAGGGCGACAGATCTCATTATGGATGGTTGTGAGCCACCATGTGGTTGCTGGGAACCGAACTCAAGACCTCTGGAAGAACAGTCAGTGCTCTCAACCTTTGAGCCATCTCTCCAGCCCCTGATATGATGTGGTGGACTAAACATGTCACATCCCAAGCGGATACACTGAAACCACCCGCAATGTTATAGTGTTAGGAGTTGGGGCTTTGGCAAGTAGCTATATCATTAGAGCCCTTATTCATAGGGTTATCGCCACTATGAAATGACCCCAGACAGCTCTCACATGCCATGTGAAAACAAAGCAAGAAGCCAGTAAGTGGCGCTCACTGGAGCTGGCTGTGCTGGCCCTCTCCCTCCAAATGTCAGCCAGCAGCCTGCAGGAAATGGAATCCTGAAGGTCATTAGCGACTCAGACCAGGGTCCCTTGTTGCAGCATCCTGAGTTGGCGATGGCATGATGAGGGAAGTTCTATCGCTGTGTCATCTTGCCACGCCCGGCCAAGAATCTGCGGAGGGTGTCAGGATTGATGAAGACACAGAGACCAGTCGGTGGTACAAAGAAAGCTTCAAGAAGGCCCCCTTTATTCTTACCCCGGCTGCTTATATGCCCCTGACACTGGGGGGGGGGGGCTTAGCCATTGGAAAGATCAAAATCAGGAGGGTGTTCCCGTGAGCAAGCCCTTATCAGGAACATATTGCTCGGGTAAACATTTCTTGCTTACGGGCACCGGATTGCTTTTAGTAAACATGTTTTTAGTAAACATCTCTTCTCTGCGGTCGGGTACAGCTGCCTGCTCCCAGGCTGATGGGGAAGTGGGCCTCCGGCCAAGGTGTGTTGTTCCCACATCATCTCATCCGTTACACCGCAGTCACTGGACCCATGCCACCCACAGTAGCCGCTCTCTGCTGCTGTGCTGCACTACACTGCTGGCCCCTCACGTGGTGCTTCCAGGATTTCTGGCAACAGGATAAAATGTGACTGGACACACCAAAAAACCCTCCCAAGGGCACCATTTTCTTTGTTTAAGATGGTGTGCTTTAAATTTTTTTTTTCATTCAGAGTATTTTTGGGAATTTCATACATTGTATTTTTAATCACATTCAGCTCATCCCCTAAACTCCTCACAGATCCCTCCATCCAATTCCATAGCCACCAACTTTGTGTCCTCTGTGCAAAATTTGTTTTTAATTTTGTGTTTATGTATGGGTATGTGCACATGACTGCCCTGTCCACAGAGACCAGAAGGGGGCTTCAGATCCCCTGGAGCAGGAGTCAGAGGTGATTGTGAGTCACCTGATAGATACGGTGCTGAAACCAAGCTGAGGACCTCAGGAGCAGCATCAGATGCTCTCCCGGCTGAGCCATCTCTCCACTCCGTGCTTCCTACTTGTCCCAGAGGCAACAGGCACAACTCTGCTTTAAATAGCACTTTGTGAAGTTCCAGATGTACAACTTCTACTTTAAACAGCAGCACTTAGTGAAGGTCCCAGACCCTCCCCCAGCCCCCTGCCTTGGCAGCCATGACAGGCTGCAGAAAAGACCCAGCAAGATGTAGACCCTGACTCAGCAACGTGTGCTGGGCCCCCAACCTTGCCCTACTCACTAGGAAGCAGATACCTTCCATGTGGCAAGGAACCAATCAGAAGTTAGCTGGCGGTCTCTGGATGCAGAGCATAGCGACCACCCTAGAAGGTCCTCCAAGTGTAGCAATATTTCTGCAGCTGCAGTTGATCAATCAACTCAGGACAGGTTGCCCAAACCTGGAGGTGAACCCGTCCTGAGATTGTTGCTATGCAACTAGCGAACCCCCCAGACACTCCCCTTGCTCTACCCCAATGTATGCCCTGCCTCACTGCAGCTCGAGGTCCTCCTGCTTCACCCTCTGCATCAGATGGATGGGGGAACCCAAGTTGACTTGTAAAATTAAAGACTCTTTGCTTTTGCATCAGATGGGGCTTCTTGGTGATTTGGGGTTCTGAGTTTGGGCACATTAGGACTTTCTGAGTATTCTTAGAACCAAAGAAAGATTTTTTTCCCCTCTGGCTTTGAGCTCCTGTCCCAGGCTGAAACTCCTTTACCAGGGAAGGTGTAACACAGCAGAATGGGTGGTTGCACACTCCCTGACATATTAAGAGCTTACGGCTTCATCTTTGCTGGGGCTTCCACTGATATGAAAACACTCTGAAGTATAGTAACCCAGGAGCCTGAACCAAAGCCAACAATCGTCTTATGTACATTCTACTGGGTCTCCTGGGAGTTCTGCCTTTGTGAGAAGATTTGGAAAGCAGTAGCAACAACACAAAAATTGAGAGGGTTAGCCTGGAGGAGAGTGACTGCTAAACAGAAATGTGTGTTTCTATAACAAAGTTTATCTGTTATTAAGATAAACTTCTTATTGGTGGTCTTTCCCTCCATCCTTGGTTTAGGTCATGGGTTAACTTTGCATGGCTATTTCACCTGTCTTTTGAGACCTTTACATCATTGTCCTGAAAAATATCCAGTTAGTTGATGTCAGGCAAATGAAGGGCGGGTTGAGTGCTGGGTGTGACAACACTAGAATCTCAATGACCACACAGCAGGAGGTATCTCACTGATGCCACCTGGGCAAGCAGGCGTCCTTTGTCCATGTTGAGACTCGGGGATCCAGGCTTCTTCTCATGGGTCAGAAGGCCGTCATGTGGCCCCAAGTGAGCTGTACCTATGGTTACAGTGAATGCATCAGATGCTACAGAGTGCTCACGATCCAGACCCGTCTGGGGAGAACTGAAGAGAAGCAGTCGCTTTAGGTTAACAAGAAAAGGTTCAGGGGCAGGGCGGGCCTGGCCACCCACTTGGGCCCCCATGTCTAGTGTGAAGTGAGTAGTATCTGGATGTTTGCTGAATACACAGGTGGCATGTATCATGTAAGTGGTTGACCATGACTCTGCACTCTTTAAGACTTGAATGTACGAGTGTAGTTTTTGTTTGTTTGTTTGTTTTTAATGTTCCTGACTTTTCCAGGAGTTAAACAAACCCGCCTCTTCCCTGGGACTCATACTAGATGCTGTGTGTTTCTACCCTGGCATCAGTAACACACGAGGCCTTTATTTTCTCCTCTGTTTTTCCATGGTAGAATGTAAACCCCTTAAAAGTTAGGACCTTGTAGCACACATCTCCTGAACCACAGCTCTTTCCATACTACCTGGCATGACACGGGCTATCAATAAATGCTGTCCTGGTTTGAATGAGGAATGACCCCCACAGGCCCACCATTTGTTCCTCTGTTGATAGCACTGTTTGGGGAGGTTAGGGAACCTTTATGAGGTGGAGCCTTGCTGATAGATGGATGTCACTGGGCGTGGGCTTTGCGGTTTATAGCCTTTCCTGCTTCCTGTTCTCTCTTTCTGCTTCCTGTGTGGGGGTGAGATGTGATCTCTCTGCTTCTTGCCTGCCAGGCCGACCATGTCTCCCCTGCCATGATGGACTCTGTCCGTCTGGATAAGTAAGCTAAAATGTACCCTTTTCTCTTCCACTTTCTTCCAGACAGCCTGGGCTGCATGAGACCTTGTCTCAAAATACAACAGGGACTGCAAGGGGACAAGCAGGGAGGACTTGGTGGATCAAGGTCCTGGAGAAGCAGACAGGAATGGGTGCAGAGTATGGGTAGTGGCACTGTCACAGCCTCACACATTGATTCAGGCCTGATTGATGAGTGCCCATCGTGCCACACAACGGGCTAGAGTGAAGGACACATCACTGAGTCAGACAAATAGGTCCTTGCTCCCAGGAGTCACACAGTCTGGCAGGAAGGTACTGGTATTTTATCACAGCAGCAGAGAATGAATCTACAACAAATGCCTAACTTGTTTTCAGACTGAAAGGGTGTCCTGTATTATTACCTGGGGATGATACTAGTAATGCTGTCTGGTTAGAGTTTGCAGATGACAAGTGTGAATGGGGACAATGGCTTCGAGGCCGCACAGAGCTGGGTCAGATTCTTAGGTTTGTCCCTTCACAATCCAGTGTGTCCTGTAATGTAGCTGACACTGCCTCTTGATCCAACTGCTTCTCAATTCCAGCATGGGGAAAGTGGACATCCTCCCTCTAGAATGTCATTTGGAAGCTAATAAACTGCCATATAAAGGGCTTAGCGTGTGAGGAAGAAACTGCCGTCGTCCTGAGGGTAAGGTGTAAATGTTGCGCCCATCCTGTCCGAGCTCCTCCTGTTGTCTGTTTAAAGCGGCTGTGCGAAGCCACTGGTACCTGCACCTGCCGCTCTTACCGGGTGAGGGTGGTGCCTCGGCAGGAGGAAACACTAGAAGAAGATTGACAAGTGCTGGCTTGGTCCTTCCAACAATAAATTCCAAATTGCAAACCAATTTTTAAGATCCGGCAATTGTTTCATTGTGCTTAAGGTGGTGTTTTACGTAAGTCGTCACAAAATCTTTTATTGGTTGTTTTGGTTTTTTTCCCCCCTCATGGACATGGGTCACCGTAACACTTAGAATAACACTGTAACTCTGAGAATAAGAGAGACATTGAAATAACACTGTAACTCTGAGAATAAGAGAGACATTGAAATAACACTGTAACTCTGAGAATAAGAGAGACATTGATAGGCTGCCGTGTGATAAGACCCTCACTGATTAAAACAAAGGTCCTCCTCTTCTTCATGACCAGCAATCACAAATATTACGGCTGGAATTTCTCTCCCAGGCATCCAAATGAGACTGCCGCGGGGTGGGTGTCTGCAGTCGCCTGTGTTATGTTTTGATGCTCTGTAACCCATTTGGCCAAGGTGCGTATCATATTTGGTCCTGGGCACGGTTCCTGACTCTGTGCCCCGTGCCAAGCACCAGGCTGGAGATCTGTGATCTGGGAAAGGGGCCAACTATTTGAAGCACATTGCATGAGACATTCCCCGGGGTGCACAGGAAGGCCGGCCTCCTTGCTAGAGAGCAGGGGGAATTCTGCCCTCGGAGATCGGACTCAGTAATTTTAACTCCTTGGAGAAAGGCCAGCCCTCCTGCCAGCAGATATCATGTGGCCTGTAGAAAATTTAGAAACAAAGCCTCTGGCTCTTGCTTTTCATGTGGACACTACAGCCTATTCTGAAAGACAGGTTGCCCTCTCGGGGACGGCTTTAAGAATGGAGCAATATTCTAATATCTGACGTTGAAAGCATCTTAGTAGATTTCTACAAGACATGTAAGTGTTTAAGGGAAATGTTTTCCTTTGCAATGAGCAAATGAAGATTTAAGATTAGAGAGATGTCAAAAAAAATAGGCTCTACCTCTCATTTTCTTTCCAGGTTAAACATAGTCATACAATTTCAGTGGTGAAGATTAGTGTTAACATTACATCTGTAAGTCAGACCCTAGTGGTCGTTTGTGAGCTTTGTGACTTGTCTTTCTCGGCCCCAGAGTCCCATCTCACCGGCTCTCAGGGACAAACGCTTTGCGATTCTACACTCCCCTGCTCGTCCTGTGTGTTGCACAGGCAGCTGTGAACTGCCTTTGCGAGTCTGTGTGCTCGTTCAGTACAAAGCCCCACTCGAACGGTTTCTTCAAACGTAACTTGCTATGCAGAAGAACCCCTGGAGACCTCATTTCTGGATGATAGAGGTGGGATGGGGTTAGGTACGGAGCTGTGAGGTGTGGCCTCAGGGTTCACCAGAGAACCATGCAGAGGATCCCTGGGTTTGCCCCTTTTAGAGAACCTGTATAGCTCAGAACCGTGGTGTGTGTTTTTATCAGCACCCTACAGTGTGATAACTGAAATTCAACAAATTCATAGCGGGAAGGGAAAGCTGACTCCTTTGCTGGTTGGACATCTTTCCCACCCTGAAGTCCAGAACCTGAGGGGCACCAGGGAACAGAGTGATGAGAGCAGAGACTGAAAGAACAATCTGGAACCCTGATTCTGTGTGTCTTCCCTGTAGTCTCCACTCTGAGCCTGCGATGCAAGCCCCGGTCTCCTTCCTCCTCTCTCCTTTTGAGGAAGCTGGCCTGGGGCCACTAGATGCCTCCTGTGAAGGGTGCTCCAGGAGAGCATGAAAGATGCTTGAAGTGCTTGCTTCCATGGGACGTCATGGGCCAGACTACGTAAGCGTCTTTGTGGTCATGGGCGGTCTGCATCTCTTCATCAGCTCTTCCGTGGTTTCACAGGTTCGCCTCTGACCCGCTTCTGTGTGAGGTTCTAAGGGTTCCTCTAACCCTGCTCATTTTGGATTCTAGTGTGATGTGTTATTAAAATGCCCAGGAAGCAGGGGTGGGGTGGGGGGGATAGTAGAGTGAGAAGAGGAGGAGGCAGCGGCAAGGCATTGGGAAGGAGAGCCAAGTAGGTGAAAACCCTGGCGTTTGCCACGAAGCCCCACCTGTCGGTCTGCAGGGTATGGATGTACCTGCCATTGCCCCTGCCAGGAAAGGAGGCTTGCTCGTTCGGGACTTTGCCAAGGTCTGTTGTGTCCAGGACTCTACAGTCATAAGAGTCAGTGGGGTGTGAGCTGTTCATTTGGTATCCTTTATTGTCATGCAGGTCATGACAAAACACTAAACTGACCTTATGTAGTTTCAAGAAGATGGCTGTAGAGGTATCTCAGTTGTTAAGAGCACGTGCTATTTTGGAGAACCTGAGTTCCGTTCCCAACACCCATTTCAGATTCTAGGGCTCCAGAGCCAGGGGATCTGACACCCTCTTCTGGACTCCATGGGTACTGCACTCACTCATTCATATACCTATCCACATAGAGAGTCGTTAATTAAAAATGAAATAAATCCTTGAGGGGGGGGGGAGAAAGAAGATAATTGGAAATGGAGGGAAACTTGGAGTAGTGGGCAAATACCAGACACACAAGTGGGGTCCCAACAGCCACATTACTCCAGGGAAGCAGTCACCTGTGTCACTTTCAATTCAAAGGTTAACCTCACTGTGTCTAGAAGAACAGTTCCCAACCTCCCTAATGCTGCAACCCTTTAACAAAGTTCCTCATGTTGTGGTGACCTCTAACCATAAAATCATTCCATTGCAACTTCATAACCATAGTTGGCTACTGTTATAAATTGCAATGCAAATCTGATATCAGGAATCTGATAGGCAACCCCTGCGAAAGGGCTGTTTGACCCCCAGAGGGGTGGAGGCCCACAGGTTGAGACCCACAGATGTAGCCCGTCACAAAGCAGCAGTCTCACAATGCCATCGGTGTTCATGTTGACAACGTTCATGGTCACAACACACACTCATGTACTTTAATCATACAAAATCCAAAGAATAATATGCCACTAGCTACACAATTAAAATGAATCTGACAACAGAAGTGAAAAGAAAGCAAGAAAACCTTCTGTCAGAATCCATACAGATGCTTGCTCAACAATATTCTTAAGGGATGGTGTCTGGTAACTGTCGTAGCATGCTGAGTTTGTTGTCCTAACTTCTGAGTTCCCAGATCTTCTGGGTGGGGAAAGAAAGTGCATTTTTACAGCCTATACCTCTTAGAGAAACTGCTCTTGTGTACACACAGGTCAACAGAAAAGTAAATGCAAAGACTAGGCACCAAGACTGCTCAGGTAGCAGCGGAGTTCGGAGTCAGACTCGAAACTGCTGAATCAGCTCTGGCTGTTTGAAAAGGACCTTGACATTAGTTCAAAAGGACCAGGGAAGAAACTCCCAACTGTCAACAAGGAAGAAACCCACGGGGAGCTACGACAAGTCAGACAAATAATTTTTCCTACTCTACTTTGAAACAGAGGTTTTCATATTTGAAATAGGAGAAGATAAGCTGGCTGAGTGTGGGGTAGAGCCTCTCTCTTTCCCCTCTGCCTACCCATTCCTGATCCCGTAGCTTCAAGGTTAGAGCGTGGGTCGTACTTGCTCGTTTTCTTTGAAAGTAGACTTATCCCTTCTTCCTGTGTGGCCATGCCTCTTCAATAGTGAGGTATAACTCTGTCATCATGTTGCTTCTTTCCAGGGCTGTGGCATTGATCAATGGTGTGGGCAGATAACAACTCAATGTTCTGATAAAATCACAATTATACAAAAATTATTGCACTAAAAAAACCAGCCCAACCCAAGCAGCAAGGGGCCAACTAAAGTGTCAGGACGTGTTTGCTTCCTGCCTTTGTGGAGCGCTTCGGCCGTTCTGGAATCCTAATGAATTTGGTCCATCAAATGTCCAGAAGTGAAGACTCCAAAAGATACCATGAGCTCCTTAAGGCTAAGTCTTGGTTCTAGGAGGCAAATCACCTCCTTGGCCACGTACTACACAGCAGGGACTCGATTTAGCTAGAGGCCCCCTACGAAAACTCTGGAAGCAAGGGACCATGGGTAGATAGGTCTTCACCTGTGAATGAGAGAAAAATGGTTAGCCTCCTGATGTTTCAGTAACCATCTCCCAATGCCACCTCTGGTTCTCATTACACTCAACCCCACAACTTGTGGGGTGCGGCTGAATTTATCTGTGTATGTTTCCATGACTTGTCCTTTTCAGGGCTCTGAATGCTTTCTCTCCACTTAAATCTGTCTCTTCTAGTTCCTCGGACGTCATCCTTCTGGCTGGCCCATGATGCTCTGGACTTTTCTTGGTGGATGCAGAGATGCCGTGGCTGCGCTACCCTTCCACAGTTAAACAGCGAATGCTTCCGACCATTCTGTGTTTGTCCAATGATACTCCACTACACCTCTCCTTCTGCCAATGGCTCCTGTGCCCTCTGTAGTCAGACATACTGCTCTATTCCTGGGATAAATACGGAGGCTTAGTGTGGCTTCAGCCAAGATCTCTCAAATTTCCAGATCAGACCCTGAGGTAAAAACGTTAGTGGGCACGCACCACTGAACATGTCACTAATGTTTCATTGACTCTCCCAAATAGCTGCTCATACAGTAAGGAAAGTCAAGGAATTTTCAGAACCCATAATCCTGAGGCTCTGTGGTCAATATTGTTTTTCTCTTGGGGTGTATCCACTCCAATTCAAACTCTTTGGGGGGTCCTCACTCCATCCTATAACCCCTGTAATCAACACAACATTTTTACAGTTGTCTGGGTAGAGCTGGAAGGCAGTGTCTCTAAGTGGCAGAGAGAAATCCAATACCAGAATAATTAAAGGTTCTGGGTAGAAGGAAAAATAACCATGGACTTCAGAGGTTTCCTCTGTTGCTGTGACCCCAAGGGGGCATTGAAGTTTCAAGCCAACTATGTGTGACACAGAATATGCGATTGGTATTTGTGACTTCCTACAGCCACTCCTGTGTGCTTCAGAGTCAGGCAGAAAGGCTGACGTGAAGTCTGAGTCTACAAAATGAGTCCTTTTATGCTAAGAGCTTCACTAGAGTTAACGCAAGTCCCTTTATGCTAAGAGGGTCTCTGGAGACTATACAAGTCCCTTTATGCTAAGAGGGTCTCTAGAGACTACATAAGTCCCTTTATGCTAAGAGGGTCTCTACTTACGGCTCCGGGTCCAGAACTAGGACTTGCTGACATTCTCGTAGATGACATCACTGATGCAGAACTGCTGCTTCTTCCTCAGCCACATCAGCTGCACACACTGATGGATAAAGATGTACTGCTCCTAGGACAGACGACAGAGACAGGCCTCAGAGTGGAGTGAGTGGGAAAAGGGGGCACCCGTACCAGGTGATAAGCAGCATCTAGTGCAAAAGGAAACCACTTGCATGCCCTTACGGGGGCAATTTTATAGTTTGAAAACCCAAGAGACTGAACTTTTTTTCGGGGGGCAGGTTTTGAGACAGGATTTCTCTGTGGCTTTGGAGGCTGTTTTGAAACTAGCTCTTGTAAATCAGGCTGGTCTCAAACTCACAGAGATCTGCCTGCCTCTGCCTCCAGAGTGCTGCTGGGATTAAAGGCATGTGCTGCCACCACCACCTGGCAATAATGAACTTTAAAGGTATTAGTGGTAGATCCTAGAACATCATTTCTCTCTCTCTCTCTCTCTCTCTCTCTCTCTCTCTCTCTCTCTCTCTCTCTCTCTCTCTCGTGTGTGTGTGTGTGCACATGCCTCTGTACATGTCCTATGTGTGCATGTATGTAAACATGCGTGTGGAGGTCAGAAGTCAACATCAAATATCTTCCTCTATCATTCTTCACCTTGTTTTTGTGGTACAAGCTCCCTCACTGAACCTGGTGCTTGGTGATTTGGCAAAACCAGACAGCCAGCAAGCTCCAAGGACCCTCCTGTCTCTGCCTCCTGGCACTAGGGATATAGGCTACTGCCCTAATGCCCCGCGTTCAATGTGGGTGCTGGGGACTCAAACTCGGGTCCGTATGTGTGTGCAGGAAGTCCTGTATCCAGTGGGCCATAGCCTCTGATGTCCCATGCAGCAGAATGTCTTTCTTGTCTTTTTCTATCTTTACTGAGGTATGACAAAGTAATTTGTGGTAAGACATAAAGTGTGGTGATCAGATACACATAGTAGGAGGGTTATCAGTCACGTCACTGAGCAGGTGTCACCTCACATGGTTGCCATTGTCCTTCCGGTGATGAAAACATTTCCGGAACTGCTCTTCCAGCAAATTCCAGGTACCCAGCCCTAGCTTTCTGAGGTGAAGTCGCTGTGTGGTGTAGACTATCACTGTATAATGACAAAGGCCATGATGGGCAACCATGATGGTTTTTGGAAGCCAAAACATTCCTACCTCATTGTGCATTGACATGAACTCTAGAAGTCTAAATTAAGCAATGGAAATGGAAAGATGGGTCAATTCCCTTCTGATTACATGAGAAAATGAGATCCTAAAATTATAAACAATAGAAAAAATACAAATTTCAAGCTCCTCTATGTTAAACATGGTAAAGGGGAGAAGCATTACCCCACAGTACCAAAGAGTTAGATTTGTTGGAAGGTCTTCCAAATCAGGGACACCTACAAATAAACAACCACGAAACAAACCTCCCTAAGGGGAAGAAACTGTCTTCTCGTCCTAATTTGCAGCAGTGTGTGTCTACAAATGCCATGATGAAGCTCATCATTCTGTACCATTCATCTACTTATTATGTATAATTAGTATATATTAATTTAAAAAAACACCCAATATTCCAAACCAAGCAAAAATAATGAGAACAACGACAAAACCATAATACATAGGAAAAAGTAAGTAAGAGACTATTTATGGACAAATTCATAAGACCCGGAGAAAGCCAGGCTGCCCACAGTGAGGACAATCTGCTCCAAGCAAGACCCTAAGTGACCTCCGGAGAGGCGACTGGGAGGAAAGCAGATGAAATGTTTGCTAAGAATAGAACAGCGCACGCACGGGGGAAGGATGGAGGGAGTCCCAGCCATCTGTAGCCCGCGTATCATGGACTCAAAGCACTGTTTGGAACCTGTCATCTTGCCTCAATATTCTTTATGACAATGCGCGAGAATGGTCAGTCACACGTTAGAGACGAGAAGAGAGAGCCCGGAGAGGTGACATGACTCATGAGGTCCTAAAGCCGCGGCTCTGGTGGTCTCCCAGGCTCTGTTCCGTCTCTCCACAAGGATGGAGAAGCCCTGAGATGTGGCAGTCAGATGAAAACGGCCAGGACCAAGCAGACTGATCTCCAGAGAGACCCAAGGACATGGCTACTTGAATTAGTCACTTGTGCCGTTCCCGGAAGAGCGGGGCGTGGGGAATCAAGCAGGCAGGCGGTGCAGAGAAGGGTAGAAAATTAACAGCCCGAGGCTAGAAGGAATGTGCTGTTCATTTCCTGGGTTCAGTATGTATGGAAAGACCAGCTGGGGATGGGTTTTGTCCTCCTGACTGGCATGCTCGATTGACAAGTAAAGAAAAATCGTTTTGTTCTCCGTTCTTTACTTATTAACCAAGTAAATTAGCAGGCAGCAGGGTTTGCATGTGAGTGTGCCGAAGGACAATGTGAGATAAATACAGGCCAGGAAGAACGGAGAAACAAGTAAAGAAGAAAAAAGGTAAATGAACGAGATATTCTAGACGTGACCGATAAGTCAGGGGCACGTAAACAAGTGGAAGGTGTCCCTCGTGGGCTGCTGGGGGAACTGCGGGAGTTGGAACAGAGGGAAGCCCAGAGCCCTGGGCCCCTTTCATTACTTTGAATCTCCCAGCGAGTTCCTGGAAAGGAACGGCAGACTTTCAAACAACTGTTTGCACATACATGTCAACCAGAAATGCGGCTGTAAAGAAGGAAGCCAGACACCTCAAACTGGGGCCAAAAATTAGAGAGAAAACAAAGTATTTCCCTTGCTGTGTAGGAAGCCCCACGGAGGCTGGTCTGGCTTCTTCAGTCATCAGAGCTGAAGACAAATAGTAGAGTAGGAATGGGCGGGGGGGGGGGGTCCACGTGTACAAAGGCAGTTTTTAAAGGTGGATTAAGCTTCCGTAGTTGTGAAAAATCAGAAATGAACAGTCTGTAATCAATATCTATAAAGTCAAAAGAGGTATAAATCAAGGAAGTAATCAGATAATTCATCAAGCAAGATGTTTAAAATAAGATGTCTTTTGAAGTCTGGGGATTTACACATACCATACAGGGATGTGCTTTGTAAAATGTATATTACATATTGCATATTAGGGTAAGTGTTTATGGGAGTTAAAAACCAAAGGTTGGGACTCAGCCCCAGCCCCCAGTCCCTCCCTTCCCACCTCTCCCTTACCCTCCCACCGCCTTCCCCCTTCCGACTTCGTATCTGTATTTTATTCAGAACCACCAAGTATAAGAAGTCAATGCTGCCCGTGTGTGCATGGGTGTGGGGCGTCTGCTGGGTTGTGCGTAGCTTCAACTGTAGAAAACTGCCTGCCTCCCCCCCAAGTCACCCACCCATGGTCGACAGCACCCCGCTGCCCACCCTCTCCTCCGTGCCGGGGTTCTGCACAGGTTTTGAGCATGCCGCTACTACTGCTGCACGTTCATAACTGCGAGTCTCTACTGCACGCAGAAAACAATGCCCCCTTATCGTTATCTGCTGCCTCTGACTCTTGTCATCCTTCTGCCCCCTCTTTCAAGAGGGTTCCTGAGCCTCTGGAGGATGGGATGTGACATAGACTTCCCGTTTGGGACTGGTCACTCAGCAGTCTCCTGCAGTCTGACCAGTTGTGAGTTGCCATCTATGGCGATGAGAATCTTCTCTGAAAGGTCCTGCTTCCTAATTGTTATTAAGATGTCCAATTGTTAGTGGGTCACTGACTCCAAACTGCTGTGACCTGCATGCAACTCGACAACAAATGCATTCGAATGGCTCTGCCAAGCCTTGCTCAGACAGCTGGAGAGATAGTGGGGAGGAAAAGCAGACAAGGCTAAGAAAGTCAACGTTGGAGGCAACGCTGCCTTTACCCTCCAGGCTATTTGAGTTTTGCTGCCACCTAGTGGGGCTTGGTAGGAGCTGCGGGAGGAAGAACAAGGCATTGAAAGAAATGTCCGGTAAGAAAGAGGCCAGGCTTGATTGACCTTGTTTTACTTCACAAGTCTTTTCCTCCCACATGCTCCTCCAGGAAATGCTCTGCTGTGTCCTTGAGGCCAGGGAGTAACCGCTTAGACCAGCAATTTGGATCATAAAGAAGCCACTGTACTTGGGTTTTTGCACACACACAGATATACTCTGCTGCTGATGGGCAGCGGCATGCTGCCTGGAGCTGTCCTTCTAGGCTGAGTAGGCTTCAAGAGAAGGAAGGACTTGGGAGGAGAGGAGGCAGAGGGAACACTGGTCAATAACACTGGGGGAATTCTGCCATTCGTTGATTTAAAGGAATGGCGAACCTTAAAACCAAGAGTTACCATCTAAAGGGAATGGAGTCAAAGAGTCACATGGGGGAAAAATGGTGAACTTATTGGCCAGCCTGTCATATCAAGTATAAATCAATCACATCTGTCCTACAGTCTCCCTTTGGTGGAACTTATCCAGATTGACTGCGACCTTCAGTGAGCTCCATACTGCTCAAAAAGGTTTTTACTCTATTGCAGAGACATCTCCAAGCTCCATATCCCTAAAAGGCAGATGAAGCAGAAAGAGAATAGTCTCTATATACTCAATGGTGTCCTAAGAGGCTAACACACCTGTTTATTTTGTACTGGGGTAGTCTGAAATATACACAGCAAGAAAATGGGAGAGACAGATGTAAAATCATCGTGACAACTCTATTAAAACAAAAAGTAGACAATGGGTACTTTCAGTCAAGAGCAGATTTAAGCACACACGTGGCTTCAGTTCCTACCTCTGTCTGTACCATTGACATCCGGTATGACCTCATTTCTGACACCAGTCCTAAGATGTCCACAAATTCATGATCTCGGATGTGCTGCAAGAGCCTGTCCAGGGCGATGAAGGTTCCTGTGCGTCCCACACCCGCACTGCAAAAGAAGGTTCAGGTTAAGCGTGAGCCACAGCAGGCTTCTGTCCTGTTGGAAACCAACCGGAAACGTCTAGAGCTAATGGACGGCAGTGAAAGGCCGAAAACCATTCTCCCACATTGCCTTCTTCCACTTAACTGGGCCCGAGAGAGCTGTCTTGTCAGTGTTGCTTGGTGTTGTAGTTTTGACCATTTCTTTCTTAAAGAGGTAAGTTTTTTTCCCACCAGTTCTGCCCTGGCCCTCTGTTTTTGGAGGAAAGTAAAGACACTACCCTGAACACTCTCCGATGTGATAGTCCTCCCTCCCGTTAAGGTCGGGACCTCCCTCCCATTAAGGTCGGGATGCACATTAACAGCCTTGCGTCTCAGGGGTGGCCTTACACGACATTCCTGGAGCCCAGCTCACAGGTTTAGTTGGCAAGCCCACTCCCTAACTCCAGCTCTAGGGCCTCACAGACCTTTGTACACGGTCAGCGCTCCATCTCAGACTGTCCTACAGCACCCCTGCCTCTATTGGTCACCCAGGAATCTGCACCAGTCTCCCAGGCATCCTTTCCATAACTGCTTTAAAGTCAAAGCTGACACTCGAAGCCCTTCTCACCCACTCTCCGGATCCCGGTGCTCAGGGTGGGGACTGATGCTGCCAGCTCCCCGCATAGGCTCCAACTCTGCACGGCAAAGCCGCCTCTTTTCCTCTTCCAATCACCCAGAGAGCCAAGGCTGCCCAGCTCTAAATTATACCCACATGTTGGGCAAAGAGACAATCGAAGCCAATTTATGTGTGGGATTTGCTAGAGGAAAAACCCAAAAACTAAAAGCCTTGAGTTTAGAGCTCAATTTGCTCTTTTTTTTTAATTAGATAATTCTTCTCTCCTGGGCTTCTCACACAAAATGATCTTCCGCTAAGTGTGCCCTGTCAAGTCACACCCAGAACAGCACCTCCCAACAACTGTGAAAGGAGTGTATGTGTTTGACCCCACAGATGCAAGCAGCTTTATTCTCAGAGAACTGTGTTGAGAAGAATGTCATTTTCAGCAACCTGCTTTGAAACCGTGAAAGTCTATGGTGGGTGCCTGAATGTTCACACACACAATTCATGCCCGTGCAACACTCAATACAACATACACACACACACAATGCATATATATACATACATACACACGCACATGCATAATGCATATATACATACACGCATACAACACACATATACAATGTACACACATACATGCACATACACAATGTACACACATAATGCACACAAATATATATACAACAGCAGAATACACAGGCACACACACAGACTCGCACAGACAGACAGACAGACACACACACACACACACACACACACACACACACACATTATCGCTCATAAAGACGAGGTACTGGGACCCAAGCTAAAGACGTATTTGCTCATGATGGAATAGTTGCTAATGCCTCCCCTAACATCACCCCCCTCCTTCTACCTCTGCTATGCTCCCAAAAGCCTTGAGTCTACGGAACAATTCTATAGCATCATCATGAGGGTGAATGTTGTGTTCACTCGTGGGAAGGCAAGGTTTACTCTAGAGGGAATACTTCCCATAGGCAATTAGTATGAATTGGGATTTAAAATAATGTGAGGAGACATTCGCCTCATTTTACTCTAGCTTCTGAAATTCCAGACGCAATTCTGAAGTGCAACCACATTTATCAGTACACCAAATACTTTTATGTTTTCTTTCCCCTGCTTTCTCTTAAATCTTCTTAGACTGTTTCGAGCCATGAGAAGCTTTGTATATTTGACTTAATAACACTTATTACGCGATATCCATTCTGGGTTTCAATGGTGATGTCACATGGTACTTGCTCTTTGGAGACCCATATATGTAGATTTGAATCTTAATCTCTTTGCTCTAGTTGAATGAACTTTTGTAAATCTTCGCATCTCTCTGTTTTCATGTTCTTTTGCCTTGAAAATTGGGATAATAGCATGTATTTTAACCTGAACATAGTGGTACATGCCTATAGTCCCAGCAGTTAGGAGGTTGAGGCAAGAGAATGAGTACAAATTTAAGGCTAGCCTGGGATAAAGGATGGATCCAAGGCTAGACTGGGCTACAAAGTAAGATTCTATCTCATAAAAGGGCAAGTTAAAAATATTTCCCACAGACTATAGTTATAAACTAATATGAAAAGTAAGCAGTATATACAGTAAAACAATTAAGTTCAGATTTAAAAAATCATAACTTATGACTAAATCTGATCAAGGTTTTATAGAAAGAAAACCAAGGTGTGTATGATGGTTTATATTGTTGTCAACAGGATCCAGATTCACCCAGGACAGTGGTTCTCAACCTTGCTAATCTGAGACTCTTTAATGCAGTTCTTCATGTTGTGGTGACCCCCAGCCATAAAATTATTTCATTGCTGCTTCATGACTGTAATTTTGCTAGGGTTATGAATTCTAATGTGAATATCTAATATGCAGGATACATGATATCCAACCCCTGTGGAAGAGTTGTTCAATCCCCAAAAAGGTCACAACTCACAGGTTGAGAACCACTGGCCTACAGACAAAATCCTGGCATGCCTGTGAGGGAGTTTCTAGACAGGTTGACTGGGGCGGGAAGACCAGACCTGAAGACAAGCAGCACACTGCATGGGCAGCAGCCCCTGCTTGAATAAGAGGGAGAAGGCTGGTCACCCCAGTGTTCATCTCTGTCGGCTTCCTGCCTGCGCCTTCCTTAAGCCCTCACCACCATGATGTCCCACCGAGACGGACTGAATCCCTGAACTAAGGCAACCTTCTCACACAGCTGTTGCCAAATATTTTTGTCACAGTATCCAGAAGGGAGGGTTACCTGCAGTGGATGATCATGGGCCCTTTGCTCTTGGTGGCTTGCTGTCGGACCATGTATACAAACTGCAGGATGCTTTCGGCAGCATTGGCGGGAGGCACACCGTGATCAGGCCAGGCTGTGTAGTTAAAGTGCATCACGTCCTGGGCCTCGTCAGCCTGCAGGGGAGAAATGCCAACGACCACGCATTAGTCACTTCATCTATGCTTAGCGTGGCCCGAGCCACCATTGCAGATGGAGGTGGGACTGTGTTCTACTCCTTTTCATTACCCTTCCCTTTCCAGCTCTGAGCACCTGCGTGGTACTAATCAGGGCCTGAAGGGAAAGGTTAATTGTAATTAATATATGGAGACATAGGTTAACACGTATCTACTAGCTAGTAGTTAAGAACAAGAGCGTATGTAAACTCAGGTTGACATCCTGCCTCTGCCATTGAGAAGCTGCCTCAGGCCCGGCCAGTGAGTGAATTTTTGGAAACTACTGTTGCCGTCCTACTTGGAGTTCTCTTCCAGCCCAGTGTTTCACATTCCATGCTAGTGGAACCAATGGTCCCTCATCCAGATACCAATGAGCTTCCCTGGGAAATATCCCAGAGGCCACATTCATGTGTCAAAGCATCCTACAAATAATGACTATCCCCAGTGTGCAAAAATCCGCCTCTACATTGGAATGGGTCAGCAGTACAGTGCCATTCATGACCCGGCACTCTTAGGGAACCTGACTGAAGTTCAGGGTACTTTACTTTGCTTTAAGTTAGATACACAGCCATCAGTAGGGATCCTTCAAGATCAACTTCGTTTGGCCTCCAATAAGCCATAAGAATTTTTATGTTCCTTTGTTAACTGTGAGGCTGTTTCCCAAATCAGGCTCTTGTCAAGTGTCTGGTTCACCCCTACAATCCACTCTGGATAGACTCTAGCAAAACTTTAGAAGGTTTGGAAGTTCATATTCAGGTAGCAAAGAGAAATGAATCGCAAAGAGCAAAACTGAACAGTCTTAAGCAGAATTCGCATCCATATAAGTAAATTTTATGTAAATAGCAGTGCAAACCACATGATAAAATTTACAGAGGTAACGATGCCATCACTTCATCTATACCCACCGTCTTTGGCACCCAAGATCATATGCCACTCAAAGGCAGCATGAAGCACTCAGAGGCTCTTGCTCCGGGTACACAGTGTAATAAGGACTATGAAGATGCTTGCTGGCTTCCCTTATGGTTTCCTTTAGGGAATATGCCAACAAAGTAGCCCTTCCATAATAAACTGTGCAGACTAGCAAGCATTCAACACTATGGGTGTTCAAGTTAGTCAACAGATAGCCTGGCTTGTCTGGAAAGGCTCGGCAAAGCCTGCCGACTCTGTTCACATGCTAATCATCGCATTGTCTTTTCGTGTTCATATTCCAGTACAGCTGATCTGAATATGTCACCAGCTAAAAAGTACAAGTGGATGTAAACCGAGGAAAGCCACTAGACTGCCAGTAGTCTCACAGCTCCAAAGCAGGGCCACGGAACTGGCAGTGGCCTTTCCAGTTGATAGCAAGGCTCGGAGTCCATGGGAATAAATAACTTGTTGACACTAATTCGCACCAGTGTCCACGTGCTGGAAGTAGCAGGCTGGCATTACAGTCATTTCCCTTACTTAAATGAGAAAACCCTTTTGCTTGGTCTGACTCAGCTATCCTCAGCTGTCTCCCTCTGATATTCTCACTTACGTATTTGTGTCTTGCTGAGAAGATGCTTGGGAACATTGCACATCTCAACGTGGAGTAAAGAAGGAAGGGTGGTTGTAAACAAAAAGGGGAAAATTTGTTTGGTTAGAACAGATCCATGCTGTCTGACAAATTCAGCTTCTGCCAGCTTACTGCCTAAAGAGGGCACCCTGCCACCAGATGCCGCTGTCCTCTGAACCGCCTCCGAGGCAAACACTGCTGAGTACAGCTTCATTTCTGGTGCTGAAATGCTTCATGTGCTGGTCACCGAGAGATGGGGCCATCATTTAGGGCCAAGGACAAGAAGCGTATTATTGATCCCACTGTGATCTATGTAAGCCTTCCCCGTAAAGGGAGCAGGCACGAGAACAGACCCTGCATTGTACTCCCTATTTCCCACCCTGCTCCCAGATGCACACGCGGGGAGAGACTGCTCTCTAGTCTTGAGCAATTTGCACTGGCCTTCTCGGTGCAACAGCCCAGGCAGCAAGCTCAGCTTAAATGGCATTAAGGCTGTGAAATATTGCCACTGGTAGAAAGTCGATTGACTTGGATAGTGTTTTATTAGTTTTGAACTAGCTTGTTCTCAGATTTGTTCATTCTGGGGAGAAAAAGCACTTGCTGTTGAAACTGACAGTATTGGGGGGGGTGAGGAAGAGGCGAAGAAAACTGTAATGGCTGTGTGCTTTGGGGGGCGGGGGAAGGCGGGGACACTCGGAGGCAGGCAAGGAACGAGTTGAAAGTCTCTGAGCCGGGGAAGGAGTGACAGTAATTGGGGAACAAGGAAGAACCGGACAGTTCAAAAGGAGGAAAGGAATGAAACAGCTAGTCTCACACGCACTGGAGGTATACCTGGATTTGTTTTTTTTTCTCACCCCTAGAGAAAGCTACTGTTTACAGCTAGTAGATATGGTTTATTACTTCTAAGCACCAGTGAGTGGGTAGTTAACCGAGTGCTTCTGTTGTTGTGATGGGAAACCTTTGTTTACATGTGTGTTTCTGGAAAAGGCTGGGTAGGTATTTTAGTAATTTTGGATATTGCCGCTATGTGGTTTCCATGGCAGTCACAGACAATACATCATAACTAAATGTGGACTGTGAACCAATAGAACACTATTGAGCACTGAGGTTTGAATTTCACATAACCGATATATAGTATTTCATGTGAAATAATCTTTAAGTTTTTTCCTTGGAGGTCTGGGTCTTACTGCTAGCCTCATACTCCCAATCCTCCCGCCTCAGCCTCCTAAGTGCTGGGTGGTTGGTATGTGCTGCTATGTCCATGAATGACCAGTACCATATGAAATATTACCTAACTTTCCTCAGTCCTTTCAAGTCATTTTTGTGAAGGAGGAACTCAGGGATTTGCATGTGCCATCCAAGCGATAGCCTGCCTGGCTGTGTCTCCAGTCCGTCTAATATTTGAAAGCAGAGAAGTCGCTATTAGCCGTTGCAGGGTATTTGATCACACTGTGTGAGGATGTGTCCCTGTTTTACCTCATCTGCCCAAGGCACCTTCCATTTGGCTTACTAAATTGGTGAATGGCCAATAGCTAGGCAGGAGAGGATAGCTGGGATTTCCAGGCAGAGACAGGAATTCTGGGAATACTGTGAGAGGCAGGGGGTTTGCCAGTGAGATACAGAGGAAGTCCACCACACATTACTGATGAGGAGTAAAGAGCCGTGTGGCAGAACACAGATTAATATACACGGGTTAAATTTAAGATCTAGTTGGGAACATGCCTGAGCTAAGACCAAGCTTTCATAATTAATAAGCAGTCCCCATGTCATTATTTGGGAGTGGCAGTCCTTGTTACCCTTAGCTCAGGGGCTTTACGAAACAGGCAGTGCGTGAGTTTGGCTGGTGCACAGGAGTCATCTCACCGCCTCTTGCTCGGTGCCATTAGGAAGGGCTGTTTCTGTGCAGGAAAGAACAAGGCGGGAGGACTCTCCGGCTAAATTTTGTTCTCAGCACACAGCTCACACCAAGAAGACCATACTAGTGGATACGCTTGACTCTTGATAGCAAATGGGAGGAGTTTGGCTGATGTGGGCACTGGGGCCAAGCGCAGACACCATCAGCCCTCAAAGACTTGTCAGCAAGATGGAAGCAAGGCAAGGAGACAGATCTTTCTGGAACTGTACCTGACTTTAAGAGAGACGTGGAGTCCTGATTAAGGAGGTCTAGACACTGAAACTGAGAACAAACTCCTGACTAGGAAATGGCGGTCCTGACGTTTACTGTAAAATGTATCCATGTCTCACACGTCTTGCTGTCACTCTTATCTGGCTAACACAAGTAATGAGAACGCCCCCCCTCCCAGTTACACGTGAAAGCTTTGAGGTGCACCAGTGCAGACCTTTCTTTCACCTCCTCTGGCCTTCAAAGACGACATTTCGTCCAAAGCATGCTGGGCAAAGATGGGGAGAAACTGTGCTGAGTGGGGTCTTTTGTCCCTTGCAGGCAGCTGCATGGCAGAGCCTGAGGTGCTCACAACCTTACGTTGAGATGGTTTGCTCTCCAGGCCCTTGTGTGGGGTACTGGTGGGAGGGTAGGACTGGAGACCACCCTCCCTGAGGCTGTTGGAAACTTACGTAATTGATCCGGAAGTGTCTGCTGGCCCAGTCGTCCTGTTCTTCCTCTGAGATCATCTCCACGGTGATGTCTCCATAAGCGATGGGTTCTTCTGTGAATGGCCAGTAGTGGTCACATTTTACCTGAGGTAAAAACAATATGACTTTTTAAAACAAACAAACAAAGAAACCAGGGAAGAATAGAGTATGAGCTCATGGAGGAGCAGCCATGATCCTCATTTCAGAAGAAACGTGCAGCCGTGTGGTGAGGGTAAAAGCCAAGCTCATACGGTTGCTTCTCTGACTGGACAGAGCATCCGGGGCCTGAACAGGGGGCGGGGGCAGGCGTGGCCAATAGGCACACAGCACATAGGCACACACCCTCCGTTTCTCGTTGCACTGAGTGAGCATGACGATGATATGAGACTTCTGCTGTAGGACCATCTTCCAGAAGTCGTTTCTGGTTTCCGGCAGTGGCCCCTGTGTGGCAATGTACTCCTGTGGTGAGTTGTATCCCTGAAAGAAGAGGGATGGTGTTAACACTTCACCAGCCACCATCATTAGCGAATGCTGTTGGTCGTTCCACGCCTGTGAGGACAGCTGACCTATTGCTGATGACAGCGCTGGCAAAGGATCATGTAACACCTCCTCCCTGCTGTCATAAAAGAGGTGATCAGAGAAATTCTAAGGGTTGGGTGATCTTAAATTCTGGATGATCATCAAATCATGTCCAGACCTTTCTTTTTTACTGACAACCACATTCTGTTTCTGCTCTAAATGCACAGGGGTAGCCCTTTGAATCTGGCTCTGAGGTCTAGACACAAGGGAGAGGCTTTTCAGTGTCACGGCCTCCAGTTTTCTCTGCTAGTCTCCCACGAGGGTCTGTGAGCCCATCCCCCTACCAGACAGTGGTTCTCAACCTCTGGATCACAACCATCTTGGGGTCAAAAAATCCTTTCACGGGGGTCAAATATCAGATATTCTGCATATCGGATGTTTCCATTAAGATTCATAACTGTAGCACAATTACAGTCGTGAAGTAGCAACGAAATAATTTTATGGTTGGGGTCACTGCAGCATGAGGAACTGTATGAAGTGTCTCGGTGGGGGGGTCGTCAGGAAGGTTGTAAGTCATTGCAGCCTGTATTCTGAACAGGAACAAGAGAAACTGCTCACTGTTCCCCGGGCTCAGATGTTGGATAGGGACAGTTGCCTCTTTGTCATCTCACACACAGGCACAGCCGCTGTGGTCTCCCACTGCCTGGGCTGTGCAGTCTTGAGCATTTGGATGCCTGGTTTCCTTTTCTACTTACAGGAATATAGTTGGCATTAATGTAGTCTGCTCCTTCCTCTTCATTCATGGAGACTAGTCTCACTCGGCTGAAATCATCTATAAAGACAGGGAGAAAGACACATTAAGAAACTCAGAATGGATGGTGGCGCACACCTTTAATCCCAGCACTTGGGAGGCAGAGGCAGGCGGATCTCTGTGAGTTCGAGGCCAGGCTGGACCGACAGCCTCCAAAACAGAGAGAGAGAGAGAGAGAGAGAGAGAGAGAGAGAGAGAGAGAGAGAGAGAGAGAGAGAATATATGAATTTGGGTGGGTAGGGAGGTGAGGATGTAGGAGGAGTTGGGGTAGGACAAAGAATATGATCAAAATAAATTGTAAGAAAAATTTAAATAAAAACATTTCTAAATTACCAAAATATATTGGCTTTAAAGGGGCCATATTTTGTTGACTCCTTACTTCATTGAATTTTTGTGAATGTGTCAATCAGAGGAAGGCTGTTAGGGGGACTTTTTAATCAGAAAAGCGAATGTGAAATGTTATTGTTATAATTCTACCTGCTTTTATCAAGAAACCACATGAAGAATAGTGATATCTGTCTAAGACTTTTGTTTTCCCTCTTTCTATGTTTTCTTTCTTTCCTAGCCTTCCCCGAGGGTAGTAGAGATGGAAAATCAGCCTATATTACAGGCACTACAACAATGTAACTGTAACATACAGGTCCTATGCATCCTTCCTGTTACCTCTCTCTTGAATGTTGCTTTTTATTACAGAATGCTAACCACTCACTTAACTTGCCAGGCGTGAGAGGAAGGCATTCATATGCTGCACTTAGTCCCTTCCACTCTCAGTGAATCCACAGAAAACATTTCACAGCAACGGAGATTATCTGATTCCAATTTAGTTTAGCCCCTTTAGTCCCCAAAGGGACAACTGCTTAGTCCCTTCCGCTCAGATGCAATTTATGTGAAAGCGATGTAATGAAATCTGCCTCCACCGAATAAGATCAGTGCACTAGCTAGGCCCAGGAAATCACAGCCATAGTCCTGCAATTTAGACTGCCCCTGAGTCTGGCTGGGAACCAGTGAAACTGGCTAAGCTGCTTTGACCTTTAAAACACAGGGCTGGGGTCAGGACTATTGGCTTACACGGCAGGATGTTTGTGTAGCGGTTTTTACATCGGTTCAGTGGAAGATCTGCCGCGAAGTGTGGAATATCCAGCCCGATCAGTTTCAGCTCCTGCAAACAAGAGAGAAGTAGGTTTGAGTTTCTGTGAGCACTGTGGGTGGGATGGCCCACTCTTCACCTTGGACTGTGCGTGTATAAAGCTACAACATGCCCTTGGCTAGCTGGTAACACAGCAGCTCATTTTAAGGGAAGAATGTACTCATCCACTCCGTTATCCTCGGCTGTCTCTCGCCAGTGAATCTGGGTGGAACTCAGGTGAAATGGAAACTCACTCCGTGTTTGCTTAGTCTGGTTTCTTCTCCTGTCTTTCTAGCTCCAACCAGACAGAGCTCATGGCTGGCCGGGAAAGATGCTGATCGTAGGATGAGGGGACAACCGGGGTGGGACCCGCAGCAGAAGGGCCCCCTGGAGACCACACACTGAGAGTGTGAAAACCAAGCATCCCAACCCTCAGTTAAGGTTGCTTGTTAGCATGGGACGGTGAAGTACTGCCCACTATGACATAGAAACAGCCTGAGCTCCTCCCAGATCATTCCGAGGAGCAAGGTCTGTGTGGCAGATGGAGCGCGGGAGGCTTGGGAAGGAAACACTGTCTGGGTTGCTAATGAAGAGGGAGCTCACATTAAGTTGTTCACATAAACCTGTCCTGTCCTATGAGGCGATGTGGGTATTGTTTTCTCATAGACAGTAAACCTCGAAGAAGCACCACAAAAGGAGGAGTGGAGAAGGAGCAGGAAGCACTCTCCATGCTGCAAAACAGGATTAGATGTCTGATGACAGAACCTGAACAATGAAGATGAATTGGCCTCGTTGAGGCAAGCCCTGGCCTGGAACCGCTTGACACTGGGTGACCTGTAGGCTGTCCTGTGACTCTCTTCCCACAGGACACATCGGCATGTTCACATGAGCAGATAACTAGTTCAGTCTCCAAGGTTAAGTGGCTGGAAGAGGGGCTCCAGCTGTCTAGTCCTGCGTCTTGTATAAAACAAGGAGCTTACATAGTCCCAGGTCACCCAGCTGTCCGCATTATGGTCTACTGTAATGGAAGTCTCTGGGATTCTTCAGCATAGAACTGAAGCAGCAAATCTAACAATATCCTGAAACATTTTCCAAGGTGTATTTTTATTGTATCCGTGTGAATGAATGCCCTGTGATTGTGTGCTATGGAGACCCTCTGTGTTGGGGTTGCTTTATATACTGTGCCCCATTCTATAAACTGACCAGTTACTCTACATTTTGCTTACACTTGAAGAGTTAAGTGTTTTTTGCATGTTTATGCTCAAGGTGTGCGTGCATGTGTATTTGTGTGTTGGCATGTACGTGGGTGTGCCAATGTGGGGAGGCCCGAGGCTGACATTGGTTGGTATCTTCCTCAATTATTCTCCACTTCACTTACTGAGACAGGGTCTCAGTCCACTAGGCTAGCTAGCCAGCTTGCCTGGGAGACCTCTTGTCTCTGCTTCCTGGGTGCTGGGATTACAGGTAGGCCACTACTCTTTCAAGGCCTGTATCCAGGCATTGTAGATCTGAACTCCAGAGCACTCACACATTCCAAAGGTGCGCAAGGCACATAAACTTTACACCCAAGTCGCTGCTCAATTGTTACTTTAGGGAGAAAAAAGCTAGAGGCTTCCTCTGGAGGAGGACTTTTGGAATCTCTGAGAGATTTTAAGGGGAGAGACATCTGGTGATGTTCCAGGTGATGGAGCAGGGAGGTTGTCACATTGACTCAAGTGCTCTTCCCCAAGTGCACGCTTTAGGGATCAAGCGTTAGGCCTCAGGCCTCTTCCTCGTCGCACACCCTTGCTTGGGCTTCATCAACTGACAGTGGCATGCTCAGTTGCCATCGCATAGAAGGAACCTTGATGGCCCAGATTTCTCTTTCTTGCTGACACTTTACCATTTTTTTGGCCTCTCAAGATTACACATTCCTAAGCTTTTTGGACTAACTGGCACTGGTTCTTAAAGATAAACTGGCAAGTTGGTGTCTCAGCACCAATTTAAAATTTCCTTCTATCTCAGACAAAACCTTTCTACCAGTGCCCTTAAAGCAGAAAATTGCCATTGCAATTTTACAGGTTTCTCATTTAAAGGATTTCCAGTGGCTTGCTCAATGACTCTTGTGTGACACAAAATATCTCTAGTTTTGGAAAACTTAAATCAGTGTTATTTTTTTCAGGTTAATTAGAGCAATCATGAACTTATTTAAATGATGCTTTTTCTTCCATTGATTAAAATATTTACAAGTAGACTTTCCTTAGAAGGAAACCATAAAGGATAATTTGTTAAAAGGATATAATTTGTTAAAATACTTCCCTTAGTTCTGTGAGCCACTTATAAAGTGCAGGTCTTTCGAAAGTGCCTCATATCTCCTCAACATCTGTCTGATTATCTCCAAATACATCTTATAATTTCTGCATTATTTGCTGGCTTACAACACTATCAAATAGAATAATGAAATTCAACAAATGCACGTTGCCCTACGGATACCACTTGTGAAACAATATGATGGTGTGGTTGTGTTTGCTTTTGCCTTGCTTGCCTTGGGTCTACAATGACTCCTTTCTTGGCCAATGTGTGGATAGAGTCTCAACTCTCCTTAGGTCCCCCTCCACATCCCAACTTAGACATACACTAAAAAGCCACCGGAAAGATAAAAAGGAATCTTAGAAACAGGCTGGGGCTGAGGGCTGGCAGCGCACGTGGAGGCTGACTCACCGAGAGATCTGTAATCCAGTGTTACCTTCCCAGCTGTAAATGCCCTAACCTGGTAGGAGCTGCTTAATTGACTGAGCAGCATAAATGTAAATGATCAAGTTGCAACGTTTCGGAGCAGGAGCTGCATGGACACTCAAGCTGCTTTGCAGGCTTTGTAATTTAGCTTGTCACTGAGTGGAAAATCAAACAAGTTTCCAGTTCCGTAGCTCTGCAGTTATTTTCTCTCCAACCACAGGAAACACCAGAGGCTTAAATATTCATTAAGATAAGCATAGGGGTTATGGGCTGGAGCCACATAAATCATCTTTGGATTTCTGTTTGCCTGTTTTGCTTCTAATGTAGTCAATCATGGTTTTTATTTATTGTAGACATCTCTAGAGTGCTGAATGGTGTTCACCAAGATGCTGTGTCCATCTTAGAACCTATGAATGTGACCCTTTTGTGAAAGCTTACAGAGATAAATCATTATGGATTACTAGCTGAGAAGCCATATAAAGATGGGGTCAGAGTCCGGCTTGATGCAGCTGCCAAAGAACACTTGGGACCACCAGACCCTGAGCAAGGTAAAGATACGCCATCCCGGAGCCTCCAGATGGAGGCTTGGAAGACTCCTCACTTCAGCTCTGTTTCTGACACTGGGAGAGTAGAACTCTGTTTTTTAAGCCAAGAATGCTGTGACGACTTGTTAGGGGTCAAATGTTGTCACCCAGTCCAGTGGTGGTCTGTACTAGGCCAGAGAGTGTTGAAACATCTAACTCCAGAGAAAGGAAGCACAGGGGTATGTGTGTCTGTGTTGTGTGTGCGTATGTGTGTTTGTGTATTGTGTATGTGTGTATGTATGTGTGTGTCTGTATGTGTATTTGTGTGTGAGTGTGTATATGAGAGTGTGTAAGTGTATATATGAGTGTGTATGTGTATGTGTGTGTGTGTGTGAGAGAGAGAGAGAGAGAGAGAGAGAGCATAATTGAATACCACAGAGTTGTGGTTTTAACCAAAGGATGTTATTATTTTTCAGTCATGGGGGCTGAAAAACCAAGGTGCCAATAGTGTAGATTTCATTGTTCATCTTTGAGTTGTAAGCAGCTGTCTGTCAGCCACTGTGCACGCCCATGTCTTAGGAATGTGAAGCTTGGGGGAAGAGAGAGGGCAAACTCACCAGTTTTTCTTACTGTAAAGGCATGAATCTCATCATTAGACTCCCAGCTCCACAACTCTGTGTATCCTAGATATCTCTGAAGGGCCTCATCTTCAGACCCTGACAAGGAGGCGAGGCTCCCAGCACAGATGGGAAGAACATAGACTGTCGTCATCTCAAACAAGCACCACTGCTCTTAGAGCTGGCAGCATTGTCACCAGATGACAATACTTTGTGTTTACTTTGGAGTAGACAGAACATCAGAGGCAAGTCATCTGGGTCAACAGACCACATATCCCCAGGGGAGGACAAGGGATGGAGGAAGAGCAGAGGTCCCATCTGCAGCAAGTTAATGACACAAAAGAATCTCAGGTGGGATGAAATGGGGGATGGAAAGGGTTAGAGTAAGCTACGTAGTGTGGTACTATATGAATCTCCCGGGGCTGCCAGGACAAGATGCCACAAGTATGTTGATGTAACATCAAATGAATGTATTGTTTCATTGCTCTGGAGTCCACAGATATGAAACTGAGGTATCAGCAAGGCCACATCCCCTCTGTGATGGCTCTGGTGGGAATTTCATTGTCTTCCCTTGGCTTCTCATGGGGCATTTACCTACAGCTGCATATAGTATGACCGCTTAAGTTTTGACCCTTTTCACCATCTCCATCTATCATGGTCCTATCTGAAGATTAGATGTCAGCCTGTGGTTGGGAGATGTTAGAGTCTCAGCAGATGTGGGAGGGCACAATTCAATCCATCATGCACACCTCAAGGAAAGAATACAGCACTGATGGGAATCCGATAGGTGCGTAACGGAAGAGTAGAGACAAAAGACATCAACCCTAGGGACGTCTGCAGGGACCTGGAGACCACGATGCAATTCATATCAGGGACAGCACAGAGCAAGGCCATGGTGCTAAGTACTGGCCCTTGGAGATGGATCAAACATCTGGGAGAGAAGGAACGAGAGGAGAGAAAAGTCAAGGATGGGAGCGAAGATCCTGTGCCTAAAAACTGATGGAGTGATTTGAGGGAACCCATCCCAGTGACGACTCCAGGGAATGGGCCTGAGGCATAAATCAGCCAAGACTGAGCCACTATCGGAAAGGAAAGGTCACCTCTTGTTTGACATGTAGCATGTTCCATGGCCTTACATTCATCTTCGGTAGCAATATTTCTGAACAAAGAATGTGAAAGCCTTTACCTGTGTTCTAGCCAATCACAATTTTGAAAAATCAGTGGGAAAGCAGGGGGTGCTTGGAGAGCCTTGTGAACGGCCCCGCCTCAAGCTCTGAATTGGGTTCTTTAGAAGCCCCCTTATCAGAAACCTCAGACATGAAGCTGTCACCTTTTAAGTTTCCAGCCTCCTTAAGGAAACATGTATACTTCTGTCAGAAAAATAATAAGTCTTTCCCACAGTTCCCAAATCAGATACTGAGTGACAGGGAATTTATTTAGAGAATAGGAAGTAGAAACTGTTACAGCCTCATGTATGACTTATAGCTGTATCGGTAATATATGCAAATCCAGGTATTATCTTCAATTTGCATAATGATTACAAATGATGCAATTTCTCAATGCGTGTTTGATCTTTCAATGTCAGTATGGAAATTATATAAGCATTCGGAAAAGCAGAACAAATACCTGTTTCAGCTACTAGGTTTAGCTAGACCCAGCTGACTGAGTCATCCCAATACCTTCCTGAGGTGCTGTTATAATCAGAAGCATCTTCCCTGTTATGTAATTATGAATACAAAATACTAGAAAATCTGAAGACTGTTATGTGAAGGTGTGGCATATACACAGTAAGCAGTCATCGGAGCTCAACTCTTCCCTGGAAATGGTGAAGAAATCATACTCAACCTGAGGACATTGTGGGCTGTGAAGACTTCAGAACTGAGTGGAGGCTGACAGGGAGAAAAGAAATACAACCAGGGGGTCCCTGGCTGAGCAAATGCTAGTCCAAGACATACAGTCCAAGTGTGTGATGCAAAGACCCAAGAATTTCTCACTGAATCATGCACATGGAGCATGTATGGTGCCAAGTACACTACACACACAACTAATACTGTTCCAAGAACAGAGATGTATGAAAAATGTTTATTGACACTAAAAGTCCTAAACATGTCTTCAAAACCTGACACAGTGACTGTGTTTATTTGTCAGCCTGGATAAATATGGAGCACGGTTGTTTGGCCACACAGCAAACTAGAGCTTGCTATGAAGCTGGCAAAATGTGACGACCTCATTGGGCTCAGAATAAAGTAGGTTACTGTTTGTACATTGGGCGGGACTTAGCCGATCAATTAATTGAATTAAGAGGGAAGGTAACTCCCTGGAAGAGGAGGGAATTCTGCTCCATACTGCTTTCAGACCCATACTGCTTTCAGACCCATACTTCTTTCAGACCCATGCCTGCAACCTGCTTTTCTGTGGTTCACCAGGGGGATAGCCTGCGCTGCAGACTAGGCTTGCATGTTGTCCTAAGCCAGTTCCCTAAGACAAACCGCTCTCTCCATGCTCCTGCTGGTTCTGTGTGCACAACCACTGGGGTTCCTAGAGAACCGCAATGCACAGGCACGGGAAAGCACACTGCACGATGCTCGGCCTTAAGCCCAGGGTTTTGGGAAGCACTACTAGCCGAGGACAATTCCTGATTGCACTCCTTGAGGAACATTTAATTCTCCTGCCCTCCTCCCATTATATACCGTTAGTAGTCCTCACCCAGGGCACTAACCAAAGCCACGCCCACACACCGCCACATTCCTTCTTGGGAACTGGCTGGCTCTTGCTCAGTGGGGAATCACTATCTAGTTCAACCTACATGTCTTATAGGTGAAGAAACTGAGGTTTTGAAAAGTGTGACACCCTCTGAAATATTGACTTATAACAAGGGCCAAATAAATAGAAATCCTCAAATGCAAATACAAACGTTATGAACTAAATTAAAATATCCATCATATATTGAACACATAAAAAACCAAGCACATAATACATTCAACATTTAGCATGTAAAGTGTACAGTTCTTTTTTTTAACATATCTGTGTGATATTTGTAGCTAATACACGAATTGCTTATTGTCTGGCAGTCCACCATTTTTGTTCAGGAATACGGCTATCTCTCACCTAAGGTGATTTAGTTGCACTATCTTGTTTGGCAGACTTTACGTGACTCTTCTGCTTTTGTTGTTGGATAGAATGGCACCATAACCCAACTGTCTAGACAAAACTCCCTGTTAATTTTCAAAGCACAGGTGAGCAAGAGAATGTTATGTGGAGGGGTAAGAGAGGGGTAGGGTAGGAGAAGAGAGCTGAGGGGAGTCATGGTGTTGGATACTGTGGTGGTTTGAATGTACTTGGCCTCCATAAACTCACAGGGAGTGGCATTATTAGGTGCTGTCACTTTGTTGGAGAAGGTGTGGCCTTGTTGGAGGAAGTGTGTTACTGTGGGTGTGGGCTTTGAGGTCATATATGCTCAAGCTACTCCCAGTGACTCAGACCACTTCCTGTTACCTGCGTGTCAAAATGTAAGAACTCTCCATTCCTTCTCCAGCACCATGTCTGTCTGTGTGCCTTTATGCCTCACCATAATGATAATGAACTAAATATCTGAACTGTAAGCCACCCCAATTAAATGTTTTCTTTATAAAAGTTGCTGTGGTCATATCTCTTCACAGTAATGGAAACCCTAACTAAGACACACACTGAGTTTTCTATGGAGAAAAAGAAGTTGCCTTTTAGTGAAAGAAAGCAAAGCCAAGACCAGAAGAGAACAAAAACGAGGAATGAAGGAGCCCTTGTAGGGGTCTTGCTTGAGCTTCCAGCCATCCCAAGGTTTATCTACTCAACCCTTCCTTTTATTACATGACATATATTAATATCCTTCCAATAAAGTCCCCTTTGCTTAGGTGTAAGCTGGTTAGAATTAGATTTCAGTTACAATAAAAGCATCCTTTTTTTTTCAAACCAGGAAATAGCATTGAACTTTTAAATAACTATAAAATTCTAAAATACAGTGATATTTACACTCTGGTTTGATGGCGTAAACTATGAGTCCTCAGCAAAAGTCATGTCCTTTAGCTATGTCACCAATAGCATCTATGATGGTTTGAGAAGACTGTCTCCTAGAGGTGTGTGGGTTTTGGATAATCGGTCCTCAACTGGTGGCACTGTTTGAGAGGGCTTTGGGACTGTGAGCTTTGCCGGAAGATGTGCATCCCCAGGACAGGCTTTGGGATTTTACACTTCCTTTCTCTCTCTGCCTACTTGCTCCCAAGCTTACCTCAGGCTCCTACTGCCATCCCTTCCCCACCACAATAGGGGCTTTCATCCTAGAACTCTAAGTGAAAAGAATTCATTCTTTCCTAACCCACTTTTGGTCACAGTATTTTTTTAAAAAATCATAGCAACAGAAGAGTAACTTATCCAGCAGTCAATCTTGAAGGGATTAAGAAACTTTTTACTCAGTTGGAGGTGTGGCTCCACCATCGTTTTCATCTCCACCATTATAGTCAACCATCTATCCAGTTTTTACAGAATTTTTGCTTATTATTATTTTAAGAATGTCTTCCTTTCAGTGATTTACTTTCTGAAATGCTGTTCTGTCTGTAGGCCCCGAAATATAATTGGATTTCTGTGATTTGAGATGTCACATGGGGGTAATATTGATAACTTCATATGCACTTGCAGGGAATAGACAACAGGCTGGGCTAGATGTGAGATTTACCGAGACAGGTGGTAGTTAGGGGGCTTTTCATTTGGTAATGAATAAGATTCTTCATAGATCAGTGAGATGACTCAGTTGGTTATGGTTCTTCTCACCAAGCCTGATGACCTTGACGAGTGGGATCCCTGTGCTCCAGTGGTGAAGGGGGACCTGATTCCTGGAAGGTGTTGTTTGATCTACATACATATTGTGGCATGCATACAACTCACACACACACACACACACACACACACACACACACTTTAGGGGCCAGTGTCAGCTCAGAGCAGCACCCCAAGACCAAGTTCTTGGCACAGAGGAAACTTATTTGCCCTAGAGGAACAAGGGGCCAGGATAGGAGATCAAGACAGGAGACAGAAGACAGGGAAGAAGAGGGCAGGAGGAAGAGGTGGAGATGGGTTATTTGTCTGGGTGCACGAAGACTGCCTCTGGGTAGAGAGGAGACAGACATGACACAATGGCAAATGGCAGTTCATAAAGAGAAAAGAGGAAACCTGTATTAGGATGAGGTGTTTAATTTTAACTTGCCATGTTAATTAGGTGAGCCAAAGGGGGCTTTTGATTGCTGGACTTCAATATTTTGATAGCTGGACCTTGGCAGTCAGCCTCAGGAGGAGGAAGCAGCCAAATAGGGAACACACACACACACACACACACACACACACACACACACACACACACACACACACACACACAGAGTGAGTAAAAGAAACATTCTTTAAAGATTCTTTTCGCCCTCAAGCTTCCTGAAAGAACAGCCATACCCAGGCTATTGCTAACCTCTGTGGACGAAAGCGGTCCTTGGCTGATGAAGATTAAGAAGAAATGGAAAAAGATACATGAGACAAAACCAGTTACTTCAATGGGAGAGAGAACTTACGTTGAGGAGAAAAGTATAAAATTTAGAAAGACCACAGTCATTCCGTTTACCTGGAACCCCGGGTCAGGGCAGCTGCTGGGGCACCTGAAGCCGTGAGGAGCCGTGGGACCCAGCGTGTTTTGCCCACTTGCCCAATGTCTATGCGGGCACACGGCCTCACTCTCAGTGTGGACTTCAAGGGAGGGGAGTGTGGACAGCGCCCTTCTCTGTCTACAGAAATCATGAACAACTCTCTCTCCCCAGGTTTTCAAAAGAAAGAAAACCCAAGCTTGGAATCCCAGCTTGAGGAGCGCCCTGCCCTCCGCTGTCACACACCTAGGAGACACAGGTGGATACCCACCATCTGCCTCGTCTTTGGTCACCTGAAGACAAGCCAAAGTTCCTGGAAGGTAAGTGCAGTGCCAGGTGTGTCCGTTTGCTTTGACTCCTCCTTCCCCTTAAGTTTTCATGTCGTGGCACGCCATGTTTCAAATATGGCACCTCCCGGTCCTGTCTGCTCACCTTTGAACCCTCTGCTGCTCTCTCCCTCCCTGCATTTGAGCTCTCTGAGCTTTGGTCTTCTAGCCAGTCATGAGGCCCCTTGATCTGGCCCAGAAGCCCCTCCACCCCAGGTGGCCACTAGCCCTCCTTGCTTAGCCATACATCACATGCTCCGCTCAGTGACCTGGGAAATGACCCCACTGTAGACCCACCCATCCCCACACCACATCCATCACAGAAGGGAGAAAACACATCGCCACTCACCTCAAACTGAAGAGAGAATTTGTAGTCAGAGTCCTTAGCCATATCCTTGATGTAGGAGTCAAAGTTATCCAGCTGAACTGGGCTTTGTCAAACACAAAGAGAGGAATGTTTAAGAGTCAGCCTGGTGGGCAGCATGTTGGTTAACACCGCACTTTGTGCTTTTCTTGGCAAAAACAGAAGGTTTACTTTTCTAGGATGAAAACTCACTGTTCCTACATTCTCTAATTAAGGCTGTCAGTTGGCAATACAATTTTTAGAAAAAGTATATATACACTAAATTTCCTAGAGATGTCTAGATCTACACTTCACCTTTAATTTAAAATGTATTACCTACACACTTGCACATACATGAGTGTATTATGTGTGTTTGTGTTGGGTGTATGTGCATAGAAATACACATATGTGTATTTGTGTGTTTATTTCTAGAGGATCCAGGCATGTGGGAAAGAATAAGGGTTTACATTCCAGTGACCTGTCTGAGATGTGGTTTGCTGTTCCTTACATAGAATGTGACTCTGGCTAATCATCTGGCTTCTCATAAATTCACCATAGTCATTGAAAAATGCTACTGCAACACCTACCTCCTTGGATCCACATATAACATACAAAGAGACTTGTCAAGCCGGGCGTTGGTGGCTCACGCCTTTAATCCCAGCACTCGGGAGGCAGAGGCAGGCGGATCTCTGTGAGTTCAAGACCAGCCTGGTCTACAGAGCAAGTTCCAGGATGGCTTCCAAAACAATACAGAGAAACCCTGTCTCAAAAAACAAACAAACAAACAAACAAAAAACCAAAAGAGACTTATTAAACAGCTTTCTAAGAATAGAGAATCCTGCAGCTAGTTACAGCACCACCAGAGCAGGGCCCTGGCCAGCAGGATTTGTCTAGGCAACTCTGGGTGTGTGGCCTGAGAGAACTGTATTTAATCTGGCAAATTGATATGACTGTAGAAATGACTCAGAGGTGCAAGCAAGTAACGTACCCAAGCCACGTTTCTACACCTATGGTAGTTTCTTTTCTTATGAAAAGGATTTGACTTTCTTGTCTATGCATCTGCTCACCTCTCTTCTAGAAGCAGCCTACACCACCTGTTCTTTTTCCTACAGGAAGCTGTAATTCTCCTCTAACCCCAGCCTTTCCATTTGGGTCGGGTCCACACACTCAACCTGTACCTTAGTCTGTGACACGTTGTTCAGCGTTTCCCATGTCTGCAGCCCCGCACCCCATTAGGAACTGTACAGCATGGATTGATTAGGTGTTCAGTTAAAGCTGCTGATTAGCTACCCTGGTCTTCCGTTCTCACTTCTCGTCTCCTCTAGTGTTGACTTTCCTTTCTTTCACTGCAAGGCAGCTGGATTTCTCAGAGATTGTAAGGAAGTAAACGTTCTCAGGTATTATATCAAAACTCTAATGTCCTTAATCAGAAGTGACAGAAACAATGATTCTTGCCCACAAAAACCACAGCAGTTCCTAAAACTTGCTGACTTGCTTGGTGGGTCCGTGAGAGCCACAGATGCCTGGGCTATGGCTTAGTGGCCTGCCTAGCATGTGCACAGCTTCAGCTTCAATCCCTAGGACAGAAGAACCAAGCAAACAGAAGTGAAGACTCTGTTGTGGGGTCACTGCGGAGTAGAACTCTGGCAGGAGCCCTGGCAGAGAAAGTCCTGGCTCAAAGGTTTCCCCCTTTAACCTTCTTCTCTCTCTAAAATACCAGCTCAAGATGGACTCCATGTCCAACCCCATCGGAGCTGCTCTTTCTGACTGCAGTTGCAGCGGGGCATTGGTCTCAAAGTTAGATTTGACATTTCCAAACTGCACCTTGTTATTCGGAAACCAGGAGCATTTGTGGTGGAGACAGACCAGGTTTGTGGTCAGAAGAAGCAAACCCCAAGAAGGAGAAGGGAGACAGACAGGAGAATGCTGGAATAGAACTGGTACAGAGATGGGGTGGGGTGGAGTGAAGCCAGGGGTGGGGGGTGGGGTGGGGGGTGGAGGGATGGGAGGGGAATGGCAGGGGGGATGGGAGGGATGGGACGGACGGGCACCGGGAGGGAGGAGTGAGCAGCAGGAACATTTAAAAGATGGTGCAGGAGTGGGGAAGGGTGGCTGTATGAAGCAAGGGGAGAGGGAAATCAGGGACCACAGAGCCCAGCTCTTCTATCTTCTCATTTCTTCCTGGGACTTGGAAAGAGACATCTCAGAGTGTCCCCTCCCCTTTGTCCTGGGACTCTATTCCTGGATATTCTAGCCAATCCGTCTATAGCTCGCCTCAAAACACACCAGTAGATTTTGGCAATGAAAACTTTCCGTTGCCCTCATAATGTTTCTCCCGAACAATTGTCTCTTCTCAAATAAGCGCCCCTCCCATGGTGCATGTCAATGGGATGTTTACTGATTGTACACAGACTCTGGAAAGATGATCCTACTGTGCCCTGAGATTATAACCCACTCAAAGCTAAATAAAAATACTTTATCTTAATGTTTCTTTTGAAATATCTAGCAAAATACTATATGATTTTTTCCCTCTCTGTCAGCAATAATGTCACTGGAACCCCATTGCCTTTTTGAACTAATACATCAGTGTTCTGTCCTTTTTAAGGATAAAGACTGAATTCTATTTATAAAAAAATGTTTCCCTGTTTATATATACCATAGAATTTTAATCAAGAAAAGGCCTGGGACTGGAACTCATAAATGTCTGAAATCCATGGTGGGTAGTTTTCACTCACCGTAATCATATTCTTCTGACTTAACAGTTCAGGAGGCAAGAGCATAGGCTAGCTAATTATCTTTCCTATTTATCATGACAGATTCTGGAGATGTATTATCAGAGTATTAATTTTAGCACTAACTAAAGTAAAAACCTTTCTCTGGAATAAACGTAGAATTTCAGAACATAAAATGTCCAGAGGCCTTTGTATGCCTTTATGTACATATTAAATGGCCATATATTTGACATGACCTCTGGCAGGCCGTCTGTAAATCCTCACTCCTTCATTCTGTGGTTTCCTGACGTTTTTCCTGAGTGGACTCTGTGACAAGATCTCCAGAGGTCTCTCCATCCCTGTGTGTAAACAGCAACACGCTGTGCTTTTCTGTATATACCTACCTCTTCTTAGGCGTCCCTTCTATGTGGAAGCATGTGATCTTTTTTGTCCCGTTAGCTTAACCTGACACAGCCTTGAGTTATCTGAGAATGGAAACTCAGATCGTCTTAGCCTGAGGGTAGGTATGCCTGTGGGAAGTTGTCTGGAATGGTACTTAATGTAGGAAGACCTAGAGCACTGTGGATGGCACAGTGGTTTTCTGATCAGGTGATTCTGGACTGTGTAAGAAAACTACCTAAGCATAAGCATCGGTAAGCCAGCACGCAGTGTCCCTCCATGGTGTCTGCTTCAAGTTCTCTTCTGTTTTGTTTTTGAGGTAGTGCCTTCCCTGGCTGCCCTTGAACTCACAGAGATCCTCCAGCCTCTGCCTGCTGAGTGCTGGGATTAAAGGTGTGCACCACCACCACACCTGGGTCCTGCCCTGACTTCCCTTGGTAACAGACTGTAACCTGTAAGATGAAATAAACCCTTTTCTCTCCTAAGTTACTTGGGCCAGAGAGCTGTATCACAGCAATAGAAGGGAAAGCTGAATAGGTTTTAATTTGGAACGTTAAGATCATTCTGATGAAACTAAGTGTAATAGTACTACGACTTACTTAGTCAGCTTCCTCTTCTTTAAGCCATTTTTGTTCCTGAAAATTGAAAGAAAAATGCATTTATCAGGATAAAAATTGATTAATATGATTAACTTTAAAGAGATTTAAACTTTTTTATTGAACAGCTATTTAACTTTTATTCACTATATCTCAGATTTGTTAAATTAGTCTTCCTTAGATAAAATGATGACTATTTTTGATTCATATTAAGAAACTACTGGGTCACAAGAACACACATGCATTTCATATTTCCCATTTGCTGAAAACTTCTTTCTAGAGATACAGTGGCTGACTCCTGGAGGTTATCTCACTAGAATGTTTTATTAGTAATGGAAACATCCATTTCATGGCTTCCAGTGTCTAGGGACAAGAAAGGAGAATCAGGGGGCAAAGAACAAATGCCAAGGGGTTGGATTCTTAATTATGGACTAAAATAGCTTTGCTCATAATTTCTGAGGTGAACTATGTGGATGCTGCGGGTGTGTGACTTACACAATTCTATGTTATCACACTTTTAACATATATGAAGAAATTGACCTGTCCCGTGTTTCTTCTTATTCCTTAATAACCCACAAACTCAAACACAGGAAGTGTTAATGTATGGTTTGGTTAATTACATTTACTTAGGATTATTTAGAGTGATTGTTTTCATGCGGTGGGTAAAACTGTCAACCCGAGTCGACTCACACTAGGATAGCAGTTACTTGAAGTCCTTTGTCATTGCATTTTATCATCCATACAAATGTCATGTGTTAGCCTAATTGAGCTTAGAATGAAATAATAGTAAACATTCATGTAATCAGTACTACAGGTCTTCAAATATTTTAATGAGGGCATGCACATTTTCAAAAATAAATGCCAGTAGAAAATGATCAGTTATAGGTACAAGTACTTGATGTGTCAGATTATTTATTTGTAGACTAAAACTGTGATTTTTGTGGATATCTCAGCTCCAGAAAGCCTTTAAAAAAACAAGATAGTACTTTCCCCGAGCTTCCATAGCTCCCGGCAAATGGCCATTTCCCATGTGTGTGGTAGACTCATGTTATTCCCCCCAGCTAGATGCTGCATCCTTCAGGGCTGAGCAGAGGCAGTGGCTGCCCCAGTGGCCTGTCAATGAATGCTTATCATGGTGACTTGAAGCAAAATATCTTAAATTCGTATTGTCCCCACAGTTCTACTTAGTAAGTCTGTTATGCAAATTACACATCTTGTAGCCTTTACTATTATATGCAATTTTGTGTCCGCCACAGACGTAGAAACAGGGCTATCTGGGGATCAGAGGAGGACTGGCAAGAAGGGAGGAAGGATGGGGGGTTGGATATAGCAGGCACGTATGCTCAAAGCAAGGATGTGCTTGAGGAAAGAGTTTTGTGAGGCCAGGAGCTGGCTCAACCACTAAAAGGTCTTCTGACAAGCCCGAGAACCCGAGTCCAGCCCCCAGAACTCAAGGCAGAAGGAGAGAACTGACTTCTGAAAGCTGACCTTTGACCTCCACATGTCCGATGTGGTGTGAGCGTACAGTCACGACACACACACACACACACACACACACACACACACACACACACACACGCCCACACAGAGACCACACACATACACCACAATGCACAATGAATGCATACCAGTAAAAGGAAAGGCTATGTACTATCCTCAAACTGTCTAAAGAGTAACTATTACTTGATCCTTGTCTCGGGTTCGTGACATACTGAGAAGTGAGGCTTGTAGACAGAGAGCAGGCTGGCAGGTCAGGGTTATAGGGAAGCATCCATTGTAGCACAGGGAGTTTCTGGGTTTAAATAGTTTTTATTTCTTCCCGCTTCTAAGTGAAGACACCCCACCCCTGCTTCGTTCCTGCTTCTCCCCTGCTCCCTTGGCCTCATCTCCTCTGTATTTTATTCCTAGACTTTAGAAGATATACAATTCTCCCGTATCACTTAAAAGCACGGATATCAGATGTGGCTGTATCACTCACTTAGGATGATGGAACCTACAGAAAGCTCCACGGGCCCTCCCTTCATTCCTCTCTCATGGTAGTAAGTTGATATCAGAATGCAACACAGCCGATTACATCAGCATTTTAAGAAAGCAGAATGCTAGGGCAGGTGGCCGACAGCTCTGCTAGTATCAGGAGACTGAGAGTGAACAAGATCAAGACCCCCTGAATATGGGTGTCAGTGAGGAGGCCTAGGTAACCTATTGAGCCTTGGACAGCAGATCAGTACCCATCCCAAGTATACACACGGTCTCTGGACTCCCATAGAACAATGTGAGGTGCACTCTCACCCTGAACTCTTGGGGAAGGGTCTAGGCCCTGCCCTATATGAAATGACAGACTATGGACACCCCCATGGAGGGCCTCACCCTCCCTGGGGGAATGAGGGGATAATGGGGGGGGTTGGGGGGAGGGCACGGGAGGAGGGGAGGGAAAGGGGAGGGACCTCGTACTGACTTGTGAAGCAATCTTGTTTCTTATCTAAATTTAAAATGGAAAATAAAAAAATATTAATAAAAAAAATTCCCTTCCTATCCAACAGACTGCAAGAAGAATCTGAAACAAAGGGGTGTGTGCAAAAGAGAGATGCTGAATACATTCACGCTGAAGCCACGGGCTGCTGGTGCTTGGCAGCTCTGCAGAAACCAGACTCATGGAGGACAGATGCACACCTTTTCATTCTAATCCCATTTGTTCCCCGGTGAGCTTTGGTGTGGTGTAAAGTTCCACGGCATATTTTGTATGGTGCACTGTGGCCGTGAGGGTGTGTCTGTGTGATTTGTGGCTGCTTTCAATGTTCTATTTAGAGTCTGCTGAATCTGGAGTGTCCGTGTATCTGAAGGCCATGGAATATGCCAAGACTGACTGGCGATAGACCAAAGCTACATGAAGAGTACCTTTCTATGCTTTTGGGTACTGTGCCGAGAGAGAGTGAGAGAGAGAGAGAGAGAGAGAGAGAGACAGAGAGAGAGAGAGAGACAGAGAGAGACAGAGACAGAGACAGAGACAGAGAGAGACAGAGAGAGAGACAGAGACAGACAGAGAGAGAGAGAGACAGAGAGGATAAGAGAATCATATACATTTCATTTTTCCCTTTTTGTTTGTATAAGACCAAGTTCAAATCTCCAGTGACTTTGAGGAATTAAGGTGGATTCTTCCTAAGTTCTTTAGAGGCACAGCAGTCTGAGAAATCCCACCACACTGCAGTCCATTCCTCAAAAGAATACAAGGTAATGAAGAGCCATGGAATGTGTGCTGATTAAAACAAAGGATAAAACCACAGAGGTCCCCAGGGTCCTAAGTGCAGCTGTTTCACACGCTAAGCAAAAGCACCGGAAAATCTGAGTACAGGACCTTGAGGTTTGTGTCCTGCTCAAAACATAGCATGACCAGTCATTGTGCATGCATTTGAATAATGTAACTAAATGTCACCCTGTGCTTAAATGCCCGCTGTTTAGGAGTTAGAGCAGAAGCAGGAGTGACTGAGCATGTCATGCAGCTGGCTACGGTAGAGAACAGAAACAGTGGTGAATTCAGTTCAGAGTAGAGAAGCTTCTAAGAAGAGTTGGGCTCCAAGACCATTGAAGTCAGGAATCATCACAGAAACCACTGGACAGGGCAATCTGGCCAGATGCCTACCACCTCGTGGTAGAATTCTCACCTGACAATGAGAAACTGTCTGATGGGATCTCTTGATTTCCTCTCAAGCTGAGGGTGGTAGCAAATCAATAGAAGCCATCCCTTCAAAAACTCCTTCACTTCTGGAGGAAGCTGGATAATGCTTTGGGAATGTGGGCAAGTGTCCTTCTGCTGTTTGGGGCTGTCATTAGCAGGGTAGGTGGCATGTGAAGACAAATGCCACCGAGGGCGCTCAGCCAAGGCTGGCTTAGGGAGGGACCTGCAGATGAAGCAGTGGGCATGCCAGCTGTTTTCATTTAGTTTTGTTTTGGGGGTTGGGATGTGTGAAAGTTTTAGAATGTGACAACAGAGACTGCTTGCTTACCTTTGACTGTCTCTCCTCACCTCTAAGCAACTATTCACGGCCTCAGGATGTTCTCCTAAAAACAGTAGGGCCTTTCCCCCTCTTAAGGAGGGTTTCACACTATTTGAGCAATATTGTCCCTAATGGACCCTGAAGGGGTTGGCCATCTGTTCTTCAGAGGGTCATTAAGAAAGACACGCAAGTCATGAACTGTAGAAAATGGGAAGATCTGAGGGACTAAACTGAGAAAGGGACACAGCACACTACACTACACAGCCTTCTTTTCGTTTTGCTTCAACTGAAACCTGAGGTGGATACTCCAGTCACTACCTGCATCCTAAGCACAGGTGCAATCCCTGAGGATGATGAGCGGGGGTGTTCAACTGAAAGGTAATGCCGCTCTTGAAGGTCAAGGTGGAATTAGCATGACCCACTCATACCCGGGAGACTATCTGAAACTAAATGCAGAACACACTGAGTTGATGATGGTGAAGTCTGAGTCTATAGAGTAGCAACAGCCAAGAGAATGGTATAATAGTGAGATATGGTTGACTTTGTTTCAAAGAACTGCCCTCTGGTATTTTTCTTAGAGAATGTACAAATTCTGTAGTAATGATGCACACCGAGGAAGCCTTTTTCAACGTCTCTTCCTTTGCAGCTTGATATTATAAATTACATTACAACCCCTGTGTTTCATTTGCCCTTGGAGGACTAGAAGAATATTTGGCCAATAGCTTCAATGCAGGAATAGTTGTTCAGATTTCCCCCATCCGTTTCTCTCCCTCCTCCACCCTTCTCTATCTCTCTCTCTGTCTTTCTCTCTCCGTCTCTCTGTCTCTGCTTTTTCTCTCACTTCCTGACCCATTCTCTCTCACACACAGCCACTATTCCACTCCGTGAGATATTTTTATTGATTCCTTCCAAGTCCGCTTCACATTGCCCACATTTCAGATAGCTGTTTAGTTTTATTTAGTATCTTAACAACCATATGTTAGCTTAAGGACAATGACTCTTGTGTGTGTGTGTGTGTGTGTTTGGGATTTTTGTCACTTTCCTGGAAGACTATTTCTCTGATGTCTTGGGGGAGAAAATAATTTTGGATTCTTTGGCCTAAGAAGTCAAGTTTATTATCATAATTATTACCATTGTCATTATAGCATAGCACAAGCCAAGAAGGATATGTTCCAAGGCTTGATTGTCCATGTGATTTAGGTACTTATAAAACAGGAAGGTGCTTTGTTTCCACTCAGAGGAGAGAGGACATTGTCTGGACTCTGAACCAGTATTTATTATATGATGGCTCCTGATGTCCAGACAGTTGCTCTCTTTGGGACTCTGTTTTCCTTTCTTTTGTTGAAGATTTTAGCGATGACTTATGTGTACATATGTGTGTGATTGAGTTCATGCACAGGAATGCAGGTGCCCGAGGAGGGGACTGGATCTCCTGAGCTGCCCCCTGTGGTTTCTGGGAGTTGAACATGGGTCCTCTGCAAGTGCAGCCTTAGCTGCTTTGCTGGGAGCCCCGAGTTCTGTTTTCCTGGCTCTAAAAGGAGCATAGCAGATTACAGACTGTGGGTTATTAGAGAAGACAACTGCACAGAAGGGCTTATATGCAGTTAGATATTCAGTAGAGTTGAGGTCGTTTGAAAGCAAAGAGGTCTCCAGATTCAGTCTCCTTCCCCTACCTCCCTGCATTTACCTTCTTGGAAGTAAAGCATTTTCTCCTATGTGGGGATGGGAAGGAAAATGGGACTCAAAGATGGCAGGCTGCCGGGCCAACTCCAAAAGACAAGTGACAAGGCACACAGGACAGGAAAGCTTTTGAGAGAACCTCGGGAGATTTAACTGGGAAGACACTGCAGTCTTCTGGGTGTCATTTACTGTCTCAATGCCTTTCCATTTTCTCATTGTCCTAAGTGCTGAGAATCACATAAAACAACCAGCAAGGAAACAAACAAACCCTTAATCCCATTTTGTTTACTTTCTGCAAGTTAACTTCTAGAGACTTTGTGTTGGGTAAATAGTAAAAATGAAATCACTTACCAAGGGTTAATATAAAATGCCAAAAGATAGTCAGTCCAAAGACATGAAGGCAGCAGGGTTAAGAAAGCAAACACACTCCTACGCCTGTGAGCATTAATAAACAACAGATGCAAAGATGAAAATGTGGTAAGGGTTAGTAATTCAGCTGTGAACAGATATCAGTAAGTTACCTGCCAGGGTCAACTCATACCACAGTTGAATATCATTCCCCCTGTAGGCTCCAGACGGAGGGCTTAAAAACTACAATGTTGACCAAATCAGCTTCTATTCACACAAGTCCTCACGGCAATCAGGGACAACTTCTTTCTACTCACTGCTGCTCAACTCAAGCTGCTCTTAGGAGATTTCATTTTCCATTCTGTTCACCGAGGGTCATTAGCTGGCTGGTGCATTATTCTCAGCCATCACCCCTTCCAATCTAACCTAATTTAAGAAGCCAGGTGGCAGAACAGCGCCTTGTCTGATTGGATATAGATGGTCAGGCCACTTAAGTGGGTTTGGAGAGGACCAGGCTTCTGTAGCACATCCTTATCAAGATGAACCACTTGGTGTGACTTTCTATAGTATTTTCAATTGGAACCCTTATCCAATTTCTAAAGCTATTCCTTAAAGCACCATCCTAATATGCTACTTGAATATCATTCATTCAGCATCAACACCTCATCCATGGCTGGGGTTTTTCATTGGTTCTCATCAGAATGGAAGTAAAACATTAAATAATTGCATTTTAATTCCAACTGAGATAAAATTTCTGATTGGATTCTGATTGCAGGTATTCAAACAGCACTCAAGACAGACTACCCATTCCTGTGGGCTGTAAAATATCCTGAGCTGCATCTATAGTTAGAGTGAAAACCAGAAGAAACTGTCATCTTGTCACTTTAGTTAGAACAGATCCCCGCTGAGATGGCTAATCTCACTCCCTCAGAATGCCCTCCTGCTGGTGAAACCAAGCTTGCTTGCTACAGGTTGCAGGAGAATTTGCTTGAGTTTAGGGAAATGTCCTGGAGGGAATTATTTCCCTTTCTTTTAGTTTCCCCAGACAGGTCTATAAATATTATAAATTGCAATTGGCCATGAAATTCATTAATGCAAAGCTTTCTTGGGTCATGGGTACAACCGTGACAGTTTCTAGATAGGCCTGTCAGGGTTTTGGGGGACCCTGTCTTTTAAAGGGAAGAAATGGGAGCTGGTGAGGCCCTTAGTCTTGAGAAGAGTCCTAACATATTTGGACAAATCTTCTCATGTTTCTGAAATCATCAGCATCAAGGACTTATAAATTCTCTTTCTTCATAACTGGATTGATCATATTTTAATAGACAAACTCTTCATGCTAAAAATTTAAAATGAACCAAAGTACAATCATATCAAATAGAATCTCATTTCAACCCTGTTTTCAAGCAGAGTGGTTGTCATCTACACTCAGAGAGGAAGCTTTCACCTTTTAGATAAGGTTTTTCACCCTGCTGATCCTGTAGGATGAAATTTCTGGTCTCTCAGATCTGTTCCTTTAACATTAGTCACTTTGGGGAAAGTGGGTTCATTTAAACCCTTCTATGGTAGGTAGCCTGTAAACTACATTCCCTAGTTACATGGGGAATGTTTACTTAATTGGTGATTCTCTTGGATATTCTGAACTGAATGCTAAGCCGGACAATATTGCTATCTATTACAGACCGTAGTTCAGTGTGATGGCAACCAAATTCATCTCTAGGCATTGTTCTAATTCCCGAAGCAGCTCTTCCCTGTAGGGCCTTTCTTCCCAGTTGTGAATATCAAGGGGCTCACAAGATTTTGAAGTTCGTCGTTGATACAAGAGGTGACGCCTCAGGCTGCACATCCTTACTTAATTTTTGAATGGCTGTGTTGGCTTTTTGAATGGAATAGTCGCCAGGCACTCCGCCATGTTGCTTTATTCACGTTTCCCCGTGGGCCTCCTACTGCCATTGTTCACTGCAGCTGTTGTGACGGAACCCTTGCTCAGAACGGCTCGGGCCCTTCGCACGACTACGTGGTCCCTTTTCCCACTACTTAAGAATTGTATTCAGTTTACAGAAACCGTTTTGTCCCATGATGATCTAGTCATTGATTACCCACTGAAATAAAGGAAGGATAATAAAATCAAACATGGAGCATGTGCTGGCTAGCTAAGCCAGCTGGAGACGTGTCCCAGAATAATACTCACCAACTGTAGGGAAGCTTCCCTTCCCTCTCCAAGGATGCAAAATTGACAAATGTGCCGGCTCCACACTCCCTGTTTGAAAGACAAAATCAAGGTCACTACTTGATGGAGCTCTTTACCTGACATGAAGGTTAAGAGAGATTTTATGCTGATTATCATGACACCATTAACACAAAGGATAACTTGAGTTTTGTATGACTCAGTCCCACATACAATACCAAAAAACAAAGAAAGATAAAACACGAAGAAACAGACCCTTGAAATGCAGCAAATCAAACTCGAAACAGAGTCTGCTCACAATCCTTGCCAAAAGGTGTTCATGACCCTAAAATGCATTCACCTGCGCTTCCATTGCTGACCTCGTGCATTCCTTGTGTGCATGGATGTTTATTGCCTGCTTCCTCGGAATTGGGTATTACACCATGCCACTGCTGTGTTGTGTAGTATATGCAGGTTACAGTCACCCCACCCCTTCCCAGGATATGAAGTTTGGTGGCTTCTGGGACACCAATCTTGAGTTTTCCTTTCCCTCCACTCACCAGTCTCTGTCATCTTCTTTTTTGGAAAAGTCTGTCTGTCTGTCTGTCTTCCTGCCTCTCTGTGGTTTCTCTCTCTGTATGTATGTGTGCGTGTGTGTTTGTGCGAGTGAGATGCATGTGTGCATACAGGGCACAGGTACCTGTGCACATGTGTTTTTAGGCCAGAAGAGAACTTAGAGAGTCCCATTCTGTCACCCTCTGCCTCACTCCCTTGAGAAATACTTTCTCACTAAACCTGGAGTGAGGCTAGCTACCAGAAAGGCCCCGGAGTCCTCCTCTCTCTGCTCCCCACATTGTGGGTTATCGAAGCTCATCCACACCCGGCTTTCATGTGGCTTTGGACTCAGGCCCACCGGCGCGTGCGTCAAGCACCCTTCCCCACCACATCGCCTCTCCAGCCCCTCTTCCTCGAAAGGTTACCATCCAGCTGTCCCACAGCTTCAGCCGGTGCCCTCCTCTCTTGAATATGGCCACCCTCTGATTTTTCCAAATCTATCGCTTTAGCAGCAATTATATGTAATTACTCTTACATCTCTCTCTTCAGCCAACATTGCACTCTAGACAGCCGGATCTCAGAGTGGGCTGCCTCCTCCACACCCGTGTCTACAGTTATCTCAAGCTCCTCCCTCCCCAAAGCGGAATCTTGATGTTCTCTGACAGACATGTGCACACTTGCATTTCTCTGTCGCTGGTGGCAGCACCATCCTTTCTGTTGTTAGGGCCAGACTCTTGTAGCTGTCCTCCACGCATTCCCCTTGTGTGTTCAGTTTCTTAGCCAACTCCATGATCTCTGTTTTCATGGAATATCCCGAATCTGGTCGTCTCTCCCCTTCCTTGCTAACACTCAGGACTAGACATCACCATGTCTCTTTCCTACAGCAGTGGTTCTCAGCCTTCCTAATGCTGTGACCCTTTAACACAGTTCCTCATGTTGTAGTAACCCCCAATCATAAAATTACTTCAGTGCTATTTCATAACTGTAACTTTGCTGCTGTTATGAATCACAATGTAAATATCATATGTACATGAAGCTAATATGCAACTCCAGTGTAAAGGTCATTCGATCCCCAAAAGGGCCATGGCCCACATGTTGAGAACCCCTGTCCTAGACTGTGACAACACCTCCTCCAGCTCACCTGTCCCCCTCTTCATCACTCTAGCCTGTTTTCTACATAAAATCAAAATGAATGCATCGAGACTCATCAGCTCTCATTAGTCTGCTCTAGACTCGGCGTGACTGCTCTTCTCACCCTGAGTGAGAGCCGAGGGTCCTGCAATGGCTTGTACAGCCTCCAATGATTCGGCATCACCCTCCCCGCCCTCCTCGGCTTTAACTGTAGTGGTGTCTCAGCTGGTCTTTGAATACTTTGGCCATGACTTCGGGTTTTTTCACTTGGCACTCTGCACTGGACACTCTTTCCACAGATGATGAATGGCCGTCCTCGCCATGCCCCCCAAGACCTTGTTTTATATGGTTGATCTTCACCAGTCTTTCCGGTTTCTCTCCATATTCCGTCATGGCTCATCTCCATTCCTTTTCCTTATGACCTCTATGACTACACTGTGAAGCTCTAGTTTTGTCTTCAGTGTGCATCATCTGTCTCCCCCATTGCAAGGCAAACTCCATCAGATACTCAGCACTCAGTGCAGTTGCTACAAAGCAGGTATCCATGAAAATTTCCTAAGTTTTGGTGACCTGCACAAGCTCACACAATTTGTAAGTCTAGACCTTACTTGAGGAGTGTAATGCTATAGTTTTCCCCTGTAGCCCTACTATGTACTAGCCACCCCTGCTCCCATTATCCTAAGAGTTATTGTGATACCAATCTTCATAAGCTAGAGACCATATTCACAAGTGACCACTGTCATCTATTTTTATTCTTGTAAATAGCTTGAGTCAGTTTATTTAAAAAGATATTTCCCTGTGCATCTTGCTAACTGGGTTGTAAACTCCTTTTGAACTGGGTGCTTGTTTCCTTCCCTCCTTCTATCCTTCCTTCCTCATTCATTCCTTTCTCCACTCCCTCCTGTCTTTTCCTTTCTTTCTTTCTCTCTCTCTCTCTCTCTCTCTCTCTTTCTTTCTTTCTTTCTTTCTTTCTGTGAACAGTCTTACTATGTATTCCGTATTGGCCTGGAACTCATTATGTAGACAAGACTGACCTCAAATTCACAGAGATCAGCCTGTCTCTGCCTCCAGATGAGTGAGATTAAAGGCAAATACTACAATCCCTGATTTATTTTTAATATGCCATACAAGTCATTGCTTAAATCATGATGAGAAAGGCAAACATAAGAAGATATTGATTTGTAATTCAGGTGTTGTTAGTGTACAACTACATATTTGAACTAAATTTCTCAAATGTAGTTGTTATCAAATGAACAGTAATGTCTTCAAAGAAGTGATAGAATGTGTCTAAAGAAAAGGACTTAATGTTTATCCTAGTGGTAGAGTGCTTGTCTAGAATGCGCAAGGCCCTGGCTTCCATCTACATCACACACACACACACACACACACACACACACACACACACACACTGATACACACATACATATACACGCTCACACACACACTATAACATACACACACTCACTCACACACACACAGAGAAAGAGAGAGAGAGAGAGATATGAACAACTGCACGTTTCTTACCTAGCCATCTGTAGATGCTTCTTTCTGAGAATGACGAGGGTCACTAAGAGCAGTCCAATTAAAAGGGTGCTGAGAATGGCCAGCACGGAGATCACCACCACATTAGGGTTCATTTCTGTAACTAAAGAGAGAAACCGTGGGTTGCTATAGGTTGCAGGACATGGAGACTGAGAGAGCCATTCATGGACTTTCATCTATCCTTAGGAATGTTGAGTTTATAATGAAGATGATAATAGCAACAACCATGTTTGTCCAAGGCAACCATCGCCTTGTCTTCTAGTAGAGCTCTGGGGACTGGTCCTTAGGTATATGGAGAACTGAGTCTGTTTCCTAGGCCTCCAGCATGCAGGATGCTCTTAGCAAGAAAAGCTGCCAGTGTGAAAAGCATCAATGCCATGACTTGCAACTATTTGAAATTAAAAGTCATTACCATTGCTTAATATTTCAAAGGTGGCAGGTTCTTATTTTATGCCCATGACCTGAGAGTCAGGAAGTACAGCTGTGCGGTTTTCTCTCAGTTAATAAAGCATGGGAGCAAGGCATTAGTGTGCTGCCATCTGTGGCAGCATTTTACACGTTACCAGAATCAGGCATTCTGACAATCTCTAGCCATATGCTCAGAGGTTTCCCATCTGCACAGACGCAGAGATTAAATCTATTAATAAGTCTGAACATCCTTAAGAGTTGGGTTGTTCTCATGGGCTTTCTCTGATGAATGGTCTGCTCATCCGGTATGAACAGGACACCAGAGGCAAGGAAACAGGTTCCATGTCTTTATAAACGTCTTTGTGGTAAGCCAGGGGAGATCCGTGTCCTCCTGTACAGGTCAGGAAACAACAGAAATGATGGACATGGTGGCAGATACTATATCCCAGGACTTAAGAGGCTGAGGTAGGAGGGTTAGAGGTCTGGGGGCAGTTTGAACTGTGTGGTGAGTTTGAGGCTAGCCTGAGCTACACAATAGCTGTCTCAAAAGTCCAACAGAACCAACCCTTAGTGCCTTGAGTACTTGCTCCTTGCTACCTCTGCTTGGGTTTGTGACTGAGCAGAAGAAAGAACAGCAAGCTAGCCAACACCATTTGGGAAGCCATTTCATTTATTTCCCCAAGTTTATGTTTTCTCATGTAAGAAAACTGAAAAAAAAATAATTTACCTATTGCTCTAGGTTCCCAGGGCAAGAACAAGAATTAATAGACATTAAAGTATATTTCTTAAAGTGTCACAGAAGCCAGACATGGTGCTGTTTGACTTTAATTAATGAGGCAGGAGGATTCCTGTGACTTCCAGCCCAGTCAGGACTACATAGTGAGAGCATGTATCTACTTTGCTCTTTAAAAACAAAAACAGTGCAAAACAAACAAACACCCACACAAACAAAAAACTCAGACAAAAGCCCAGGAGAAAAAGTGTTGTGAGATGTAAGACGAAATACCATGAAGATACTGCCCATGTCTGCCTTCATCTCTTCTTCCAACAAACTAAAAGTTAGTTGCAAAGACTCAAGAACAAAACAAAGCAACAGCCCACACCATTCATCCCTGCACTTGGCAGCCAAATGATAGACACAAAAGCAACCTGTTTAAGGGACAGTGTGCTCTTACGCATGGCTACCTTTATAGGGTCTTCGCAGATGGCCCATAGCTCCTACCGAGGACAATGCAGGAAAAGAACAAGGAGGCCGGCATTACCCCAGACCTTGCATTAATCACTATTTCCCATTAGCACAGCTGAAGTAGCAGCCATCTTACTTTGACTTTAAGCAGGAATTGTAACTACTCTTTGGCCAGGGCCAGCCAAGGACCAGTACAGATGAGAGTGAGCTGGGCAGGAGTGTGCATACCACTCTTATGGATTCCAAGGATGGGGGCCGTGGTGATCCTGCTAGCCTTTTTACAGCATGCACTAGGGCTTTCTGTGTTTTTACTTCTAATTTTAGAAATAACCTAAAGTAGAGCTAGAAAAATGGCTTCGCAGTTAAAAGTACTGGCTGCTTTTTCAGAGAACATGGGTTTGGTTCCCAGCACCCACATGTTGGTTCACAACCATCTCTGTCTCCACTTCCGAGGGATCTGACACCCTCTTCTGACCTCTGGGGGAACCAGGCATGTACATGGTGCACAGACATCCATTCAGGCAAAGCAATCATACTCATTAACATAAAAATAGAACTCAAATAACCAAAATCTAAAACTCATATACTGTTATTCTGTATTTACAAGTTTTAAAAAGATTTCAAGAATATATACATCTTTTTCTAAGTCATATGACCTTTGGAATTAGAGTCAAGGGCTCTCTGCACCCATAGCTTGGGATGTTTTCACTAGAAGGCTGGCTTTATCAAAAGGCAGACTGTGTATATTTAAAAGGAAACATTGAAGAAAACGTAGGAACTCCAGGACCGGATTGCCTTGCTCTGCATGATTACCCATTGTGGAGACAGCTATGAATGTAGGGACACTGGGGCTGTTGTGGCTGAAGCTGGTGACGCTGCAGTTGTAGGCAGTGGCCGGAAGGAGGCTGGAGATGGTCACAACGTGGGAGGAAACAGCTATCGGTTCCTGGAGGTGAAGAAAATGAAACTCATTTTCGTGTGGTACTCATTTGTTTTGTTTTTAAAACTATTTTTCATACCAAGGAGGTTGTGTGTAGAGTAAAAGCAATTAAAAGATGGAAAAGGTTAATAGTGAAAAATCTTTCCTTCTTACTCAATTCCCTTCCACGCCACTCCGTTCTGTGGAAGCAGCTGATGTTACTGGGCGTTTTCCTCCTTCACGTATTTGATTGAGGTATGAATATAGCGGCCATGTTGACAGTCATGAATGATGATGGCACGGTTTACACACTACTCTGGTTACTTTTCCTTGAATTATCACTATCTTTCGCATTCTTACTGTAAGTTTGTATTAAGCTGGTTTATGGTTTTTGTTAAAAGATTTAAAAACTATGTGTATGAATGTTTGTCTTCCTGTATTTATGGGTGCCACACGCATTCAGTCCTGAAGAGGGTACCATACCACGCGGAACTGGAGTTGCTGACAGTTGTGAGCAATAATGTAGGTTCTGGGACCCAAAGCTCAGTTCTCTGCCAGAGCAACAGGTATTCTTAACCCCAAAGACAAAGTTGGAGAGCAACTCCTGTTTTATTGCTTTTTTAAGGAGTGCACACAAGTCCACAAAAGTTCATACTTGACCTCACCAACCTCCTATTGGTGAAGGTTCAAGTGGTCTGTTGATTTTTGTGTGTGTGCTTTTGAAAGCAATGCTAAGTAAACAGCATCTTGCAAACATAGGAACATATGTATATGTGTAGTCACCTAGTGTATTTATGTATGTGTAATGGCTAATATTAATCATCATCTTGACAGAACTAGGAATCATGTGTGAGATGAGGGATTGTTTACATTAGGTCAGTCTCTGGGCATGTCCGGGGAGGTTGTTGTGATCAGGCTAATTGAAGTGAGAAGACTCACCCTAGGGAGAGTAGCACCATTCTCTGAGCCTGGATGCTGGACTGCATTTAGAGGAAGAAGCTATCTGAACAAAGACATCATGGTTCTTTGCTTCTGGATTGCTGACACAACACGTCCATCTGCCTCCAGCTTCTCCTGCCAGAATTTCCCCACTGTGAACTACTGTACCCCAAAACTATGGGCTGGAAGAGACTCCTCCTGCAAGTTGCTTTTGTTGGGGTATTTTATCACAGCTTTAGGAAAAACTAAACACTATATATGGATGCTCATGTGTGGCATGGACCCTCCCCCACACACACATCCACACATGCATTGCATGGGAAAGTATATACATATATGCAATAATACATTTCCAGCACTTGATACTCAGTCATAAACCATACCTTTCTAATACTGAAAATGGTTGAAAATCCATCCCTGACAGACCAGTTTACCTGCTCACTACTGCTGCGTGGTGAGGCCTGTAGCCCTGAATTGTTTCTAATGTGGGATATTTGTCGTAGGCTTTTCCCAGGATCATCGTGTCTAGCAGTTTTATTCTGCAGTTCTTATCATGAAGGAGGTTATCAATTTTTCCTACATTGAAGGATCCTTTGTTCTTAGTTTCCTATGTGTTTGCTTAGGGGTGTTGCTCTTTATTTTTTTTATTTGTAGTAAGAACCCAAACTGTCGGCATTCTTTGTTTTTATCACACCCACCCAAAGCATGGTGATAGACGGTGCTCAGAAGCAAAATCACCTTATTTTAACAAGAAGAAATTGCTCATTTGGTGGATCCACGGCCAGAGCGGACACACACTACACAATATAAACAATGAACCAGCACGACACTCTTTTTCGAAAGGAGGTCCCGAAACACATCCGGCTGGCTAACAAGATGGCAGCCAATGGCACTGATTTCCCACCCCAGCCACCGCCTGGTACAGAAGGGATTACAGCAAGCAAAGAAAGACTTCTGCTGACAGGACTGAATGGCAGCAGGTAGCTGACCAACCATTGTGTTTCTAATGGAAGACGTCACTGTATATAGAGGAGAACAATCCATCCAAGGCAGGACAGTTATTTTCCAAAAGGGTGCTTACAGCCACGACAGGACTCAGCCTCTCAGCACAGATCAAAAGAGAGACATTTCTAGATGCGCCTATCAAAGGGGCAGGGAAATCAGAGCGTATTATCTCAGCAATCAGTCTGAAAAGACTAGCTCTCCCAGCCTTCCCATCATCCTTCCCTCCCAGACACAAGGTCTTCACTTATTGAAAGAGCAACAATTATTCATGCTGGAAGAATTACTCTCCCCCCTGCAGTGTAAGAACTCCCTTTCCTCCCTCCTCTGTCTGTAAAGTCTCTCTCTCTCTCTCTCTCTCTCTCTCTCTCTCTCTCTCTCTCTCTCTCTCTCTCTCTCTCTCTCTCTCTCACTCTGTTTTCTTTACTTTTGTGACTTAGTTACTGTCAGAGCTGAGCGCCCACTTTTCCTGCCCTTCACCATGACCTGGAGAACAACATAAGCTACTTTATCATTTCTTCTGTGTACGACTCCAAACCTTTAACAATAACCATGCCTCAGAGTTTTGTCTTTTGAATTATTTCAGTAATATGACTCTTAGCTGGGGAAGTTACATTGCACTCATTTCTGCACTTGAACAGTGCCTGAAATGATGTCTTTTTTTTATAGTGTCTTTTAAGTTTAAAGTAAATTTAAGAATTAGTACAAAGATTTGCGAATAACTAAAAGAAAAAAATTGAAGGCAAGTGTTGATTCTGCTATTTGCATGCTCTAGAATATCTTTGAAAAACCAGGCAACTGGTTCCTAAGTATACTGTGTCAAGGTCTTCATGAGTATATCCCACAAATACTGTTAACTTCTACCTATAAAATCCAAATGAGCAAGCAGACAGTTTTCACTTCTTGTAGTTCCATGAAACAAAATTTTTAGTTTGCTTTGTTAGCCTTAATCAAAAGTAATTCAAGCTGGGTAGTGGTGGCGCACGCCTTTAATACCACACCAGAGAGGCAGAGACTGGCGGATCTCTGTGAGTTCAAGGCCAGCCTGGTCTACAGAGCGAGTTCCAAGACACTCAGGACTGTTGCACAGAGAAACCCTGTCTGGAAAAAAAAAGTAACTCAGAAGGAAAGTCAAGGCAATCAGTACCTGGAGTTTGGCGTCATGACTAGAGCCGAGCTGTTGACAGAGGACTTCGAAGAAATCAGCAACACCCTCCTCCACCCACAGCAGGGTCACCGACGTCTGTGTTTTGTTCACTGCAAAGAGTGACTTCGGAGGGGCTGGTTCTGAGGGAAGAGCAAATGTTTTTAAGAAATGAAATTTTATAGATATAAAATCTTCATTTAGTAGCAAATGGGTGGGCGCCCTGAGGACTCACAGGTCAGTGGATAGGAATCTGGGTTTTATATTGCCTTTGGGTAATATGCCCGTCCACAAGCCTGCCATCCACATCCATGGGCAGAATGCTCTGTTCTGTATTTCCGACTTCTCCTTTTGGACACTTCTCTTTTCTACTTCAGCTTCATAACCAGAGTCTATTAATAGTTTCTGTGTCATCCACCCTGGAGTTAGCATTGTCCTGACAACACATAACTTCTTCGGTGAAACACAGAAGAAAAAAAAAAGATGAAGAAGAAAGAAAAGATGAGGAGGGGCTGTCCCTCCTAGTGAGATGAAGTTGGGAGTTAGCCTCAACCTATCTTCCTTTCTTCAGATTCTCCTCTTGGGTCAGAAGATCGGATCCTTCAATCTTTAGTGAAAATAAATAGAGATAGAACTAAAAAGATAGCATGATTTTTGGGGGGAAATGGATGATGGAAGGGAACCAGATGCCTAATAACATATTAGAGATGAAAGTTTTATCACAGACTTTTTATCTTGATCAATAAATTAACCCATTAGCCAAGGGTCCTGCATCGAGGATTCTGGGCCTCTTTCTGTTCCTTTCTAGTAACTGAGTCACAGATTCGGCCGACTTGGTCCTCTCTGTTCTGTTAAGTTTTCTGCACCCATCTTCCACTTCTGAATTTCTTCTTCTCTACTAATGCCACTGTATTATGGATGCCGAGTTGTGATGCTGTGTTGTGATGCTGTGTTGTGGATGCTGTGTTGTGATGCTGTGCTGTGATGCTGTGCTGTGATGCTGTGCTGTGATGCTGTGCTGTGATGCTGTGCTGTGATGCTGTGATGCTGTGCTGTGTTGTGATGCTGTGATGCTGTGCTGTGATGCTGTGTTGTGATGCTGTGATGCTGTGCTGTGATGCTGTGCTGTGATGCTGTGATGCTGTGCTGTGTTGTGATGCTGTGTTGTGATGCTGTGCTGTGATGCTGTGTTGTGATGCTGTGATGCTGTGTTGTGATGCTGTGATGCTGTGCTGTGATGCTGTGCTGTGATGCTGTGATGCTGTGCTGTGATGCTGTGCTGTGTTGTGATGCTGTGCTGTGATGCTGTGCTGTGATGCTGTGCTGTGATGCTGTGCTGTGATGCTGTGCTGTGATGCTGTGCTGTGATGCTGTGCTGTGATGCTGTGCTGTGATGCTGTGCTGTGATGCTGTGCTGTGATGCTGTGCTGTGATGCTGTGATGCTGTGATGCTGTGCTGTGATGCTGTGCTGTGATGCTGTGCTGTGCTGTGATGCTGTGATGCTGTGTTGTGATGCTGTGATGCTGTGCTGTGATGCTGTGTTGTGATGCTGTGATGCTGTGCTGTGATGCTGTGCTGTGATGCTGTGCTGTGATGCTGTGTTGTGATGCTGTGATGCTGTGCTGTGATGCTGTGCTGTGATGCTGTGTTGTGATGCTGTGATGCTGTGCTGTGATGCTGTGATGCTGTGCTGTGATGCTGTGCTGTGCTGTGCTGTGATGCTGTGCTGTGATGCTGTGATGCTGTGCTGTGCTGTGATGCTGTGATGCTGTGCTGTGATGCTGTGATGCTGTGCTGTGCTGTGATGCTGTGATGCTGTGCTGTGATGCTGTGTTGTGATGCTGTGCTGTGATGCTGTGCTGTGATGCTGTGCTGTGATGCTGTGCTGTGATGGTGTGCTGTGATGCTGTGCTGTGATGCTGTGCTGTGATGCTGTGTTGTGATGCTGTGATGCTGTGCTGTGATGCTGTGATGCTGTGCTGTGATGCTGTGCTGTGCTGTGATGCTGTGCTGTGATGGTGTGCTGTGATGCTGTGCTGTGATGCTGTGCTGTGATGCTGTGCTGTGATGCTGTGTTGTGATGCTGTGATGCTGTGCTGTGATGCTGTGATGCTGTGCTGTGATGCTGTGCTGTGCTGTGATGCTGTGCTGTGATGCTGTGCTGTGCTGTGATGCTGTGCTGTGATGCTGTGCTGTGATGCTGTGCTGTGATGCTGTGCTGTGATGCTGTGCTGTGCTGTGATGCTGTGCTGTGATGCTGTGCTGTGATGCTGTGCTGTGCTGTGATGCTGTGCTGTGTTGTGATGCTGTGCTGTGATGCTGTGATGCTGTGCTGTGATGCTGTGCTGTGATGCTGTGATGCTGTGCTGTGATGCTGTGCTGTGATGCTGTGCTGTGATGCTGTGCTGTGATGCTGTGTTGTGATGCTGTGCTGTGATGCTGTGCTGTGATGCTGTGCTGTGATGCTGTGTTGTGATGCTGTGCTGTGATGCTGTGCTGTGATGCTGTGCTGTGATACTGTGTTGTGATGCTGTGATGCTGTGCTGTGATGCTGTGCTGTGATGCTGTGGCCTTTCTTTCTAGATCCTCTCGTATGTAAACTGCTGAGCTGCACTCCTTGTGTGAAGCTGGGCCCTTGTTATCTGCTGGCAGCCACCCTTGACATGGCTTGCCTGGCCATACCGAACCTTCCTCCTCTGGGTTGAGCTGGCGGTATGCTCTCCCATAAGATAGCCTGCTCTCTGCAGCAGATCTTCCCCTGCTGTTAGCTGGATTTCTTTACACTTCCTGCCCCACTCTCCTGAATGTGGTCCCCAGTCCTGATCCCTTTCAGATCTTTCTGGTCAGGTTTGGATTTCCTTTGTAGAATATCTTACTTATGGCATGGTAAAGAAACATGTATTTAAAAATAGGAATCATTGCAGGTGGCCTGAGTCTAACTAGCAAATTATTTTTTCAGTGCAAAAGTGACAAGTTTGGTCAAGAGAGCTACATGGGAGGAGAGCTGAGTCAGCTTTGGACAAGTGAAACCACAGGGTATGCCGGTCTCCTTTTCACTGGCGAGTGGTACTCACTCTTCCACACAGAGTTATGTCTCACTTCTCTTCGTAGGAAAACATGAAACCTCAAGTGTCAGAGCTCAGTGTCTCCACTCACACCCTTACACTGCTGACAGACTGAGTCAGATTTGAGATTGGCAGTGATTTGCGCCAGCTAAAAATCGGGTCCTTGGGAGCAAGTGTATGTGATGGAGACAGTACTGGCTAAAACTAGATTTTACTTTTTTCTCTTCTAAAAACACATAATCCAGCTGGATGTTGGTGGCCTTTAAAACCAGCACTCGGGAGGCAGAGGCAGGCGGATCTCTGTGAGTTCAAGACCAGCCTGGCCTACCGAGAGATTTCCAGGACAGGCTCCAAAACAATACAGAGAAACCCTGTCTCCAAAAACCAAAAACCAAAACCAAAACCAAACAACAACCAGAACAACAAGAGAAACCCCACATAATCCAAAGCCACTCATAGCAGCATGTAGCCATGATCCTAGCGCTCGTGGAGCAGACGCAGAAAGATCTGGAGTTCAAGGGCAGCCGAGGTCAGTCTAGGTTATTTGAAATGTCTTAAAAACCAATCTAACAAAAAAAAATAAACAGATGAGAAGAAGTAGTTTGGTAAATTGATTGCCAATCGAGTACCAGAACCTGGGTTCAGATCCCCAGCACCTGCATACAAAGCCAGGCAAGGAAACAGGTACAGGCAGATCCTTGGAGCTCCCTGGAACCAGCAAGTTCTTGGGTGAATGAGACCTTGTCTCAGAAAGAAATACAGAGAGTGACTGGAAGTGTCAGTTGACCTCTATACACTCCCCAACACACACTCATACACACGTGTGTGTGCACATCCATGTGGGTGTGCCCATAACACAACATAGCACTACACAGAACCCTGTCAAGTACCACGTATAGAACTCGGACAGGATGAGAGACACAAGGATATGGACCATTTCTTTGATACAGATCATGAGAGCGTCAAGCTATTGCCTCTTTGGGGAATGGTCACGGCCTCTGGACACAGAGCTGGTGCCAAACCCTCTGTGCTCCCCCAGCAAACCCCTTCTTTCATTTGGAGGATACAAAGGGAATAATTAGTGTAGTACTTAGTCTTGGAGCAGAACCTAATGTCTTTAATGTCCCAAATTCATCTTTTTCTGTCTCCCTCCTCCCTCCCTCCCTCCCTCCCTCCTCTCTCTTTCTTTCTTTTTCTGAGGCAGGGGAGCAAGAGGGAGACTATTCCATCTTGGAAATCACTATGTGCCTAGACTGCCCTTTTACTTATGGCTGTCCTTCTGCCTCAGCCTCTCAAACGTGGGGATTAAGGCATGTGACAGCAGGATGTTCGACTTACTGTTTATTTTAATGTCACTCATGTATGTAACTGTCCACTGACTGGTATTTATGAAGTCCCATTATATCCAAAAGTGCAGATGGGCTCCCCACTGTCTGTGTTTTGATCCTTTAAATTCATCAAGTTTTACACTTGTGGCATAGGTAGTAAGAAGATTTAGTAGCAGTGTTGTAAAAAGCATCTCTATGAGTGATGTGGGGGGGGAATCCATTTCAATCTTCAACCTCAGTGTGAAGAGTTTTCTAGAATTTTCTTCATCTATAAAAATACAAATGGAGAGTCTTTTCCATGTGTATTATAATTAAGTTTTTTTTTCAGTAGACTAGGTCTTATCCTCAGCTTTGCCAAACAAAGTATCTCCCATAGAGGCAGCAGAGGCTGAGTAGAGGCAGCCCTGACGCTCAAGTTGAGGAAGTGCTCTTTGAAGTCCTGTGTGTGTGTGTGTGTGTGTGTGTGTGTGTGTGTGTGGTGTGCTCTTTGAAGTCCTGTGTGTGTGTGTGTGTGTGTGGTGTGCTCTTTGAAGTCCTGTGTGTGTGTATGTGTGTGTGTGTGTGTGTGTGTGTGTGTGTGTGTGGCTCTTTGAAGCCCTGTGTATGTATGTGTGTGTGTCTCTTTGAAGTCATGTGTGTGTGGGTAACTGAAGTGTGAGGGAGAGAAATCTCTCAGGAAGAGTCATGATAAATACTCCATAAAAACCAGAAGAGGAAAATTTGTTTTGAGCAACAGGAATCTGTCAGGTTTGGGGCTTTCCAGAATCTTCTCATTGATGTAGGGAGACTCTTTTCCTGAATTTAACCAGTGATTTGGATATTTTTTAAAAATAATACCGGAGTATATAAAAAGCACTTGGGTAAACACTTAGTGTCTGAAAATGTTTTAAATGATGAGTTAGACACTGAAGAGATGAATTAGTGCTTACAAGCTAGTTGCTCTTCCAGAGGACTGAGGTTCAATTTCCCAGCACCCTCATGGAGGTTCACAGCCACCTGCAATTCCAGTCCTGAGGGATCTGTCACCCTTCTCTGCCTCTGGGCGCACAGGGCACCAGGCACCAGGCAGTGCAGACGAAGCAACCATTAAAAAAATCTTATTAAGTCGGGTGTTAGTGGCGCACGCCTTTAATCCCAACACTTGGGAGGCAGAGGCAGGCGGATTTCTGTGACTTCCAGATCAGCCTGGTCTACAGAGCTAGTTCCAGGACAGCCTCCAAAACAATACAAAGAAACCCTGTCTCAAAAACAAAACAAAACAAAACAAAAAACAATAAAAACTGAAACAAAACAAAAAACAGCAACAGAAAAAACCCCAATTTCTCATACACATCAAAGTTGTCATGACTGAGATTGAGAATGTCAAACTGATGTCCCAAAATCCAGTTTCCAAAAAAAGGGAAGAGAAAGTCACAGAGGGGGTGTGCGTGTGGTGGTGGGGTTTGTCCCATGGCTGTTATGTGGCTGTCAAAAGAATAAAGGCTTTAGAAAGAAATATTCCCTAATCCAATAAAACAGAAGAAGCAAATGCACACACCACCCAGGCCTCTGTCCCAGCTCCTGCTGGGTGGTGTGTGAAGGGGACCATGTCTCTTGGCTCCAGCTTGCTCACAGGGGAACTAACGTTGTTATGTGCAGATTCTTCTGGCAGTCAAGCTCTGGCTTTCTCATCTCTGGCGTCTTGCACATGTGTGGCCCGGGAAAAGGGAACTTCACAAGGGTGGTTCACCAGGGTGGAGTTGGGTTTCCTCTTCCTTCATTGACTGCTCCATCCCACCCTCTCTTCCTAGAATCTTCTCTCCGTTCAGTCTCTGGGTGCTGGAATGTGGGCCACACCCAGGGCTTCTGACTTCTGTCTCTGATTAGTATGGGTGCTCTAACTCCTGCAGGCATCCTGGAGCAGAAGAAGTCCCCTGTGATCTCTGGACACTGATTGATCATCTCTTTGCTGGATGCTTGACTTCAGTTTTCTATAGTTCTCTCTCTGTCTCTGTCTCTGTCTCTGTCTCTTTCTCTCTCTGTCTCTCTGAAGCCTGAAGAACCACAGGCTCTTAACATACCCCTCCCCATTCACCCTTTCCTGGGACCTGCTTGTCTCTGGGTCTCATTGAGTTGCACAATCATGAAACAGTTGCTCAAGAGCCAAGCTGAGGAGGCATAACTTTTAATTTTTCTTCCTCTTACTTCCTATATCTGTCCCAAAAGAAAGTTCTGGAGCCTCAATCTCCAAAATAAGCCCCAAACATTGTCCAATTCTCTCCATCTCTATTGCGGCCATCTTAACTAAAGTAAATTACTTTTTTTTCACGGAATTTGACTGAATCGTGATGATCTTTCTCCTATCAGGACAACTAGCCTCTTTAAGTAAGTCCTTGATTCAACCCGGCTCTTTTTAATTCTGACGTGTGTGTGTGTGCGTGTGCGTGTGTGTGTGTGTGTGTGTCTGCATGTGCATGTGTTTGACACTGAAAGAGAGGGAAAGTGTGTGCACATGTGTGCATACATGGGACCAGAAGACTTTGAAGACTGTTAGGAGTTTTCCATCTCTCTCTGTCTCTTCTTTCAAGGAAGAGTATCTCTTGAACCTAGGGCTTTCGTCTCCTAAACTAAGCTGAAGTCAGCAAACTCCTCTCTGATCTACCTGTCTCCAACTCGCTTGATGCTTAGCGTGGGAGCCCAAGTTATGTTGCAAATTTTAATGACTGCACAAGAGAGAGATCCAAGAAGCAAACATGCCTTTAACCTGTCAGCCCCTTGCCCAAGGACAGATACTTCCTGAGGTGCCGGAGGCAGCTGTTTATATAAGATAACAAGCCACATGTTTTTTGCTCCCCTAAACAAGTTTGTTTGACCCAACCACACTGGATATACTTGATCAGATGTAGGTGGGAGGTACACAGGCAGGAAGGACTGCAAAATGTGACTCGTTGCCATTTTCTGGGAACACCAGAATGGACCTGGCCAGCATTTAATTAAAGCTTGCTTCAAATTTGGCTCAAAACTGTGGTAGAGGTCTTATTCTTGCACAGTGGGACTAACAGGAGGATTACAGGTGTTCGTGTGCTGCCTTGCTGTGTGGTTGTGGGATCTGCACTCTGGTTCTCACAACTGAGGAGCTAACATTCGGAACCACTGGGCACCTCTCCAGCCCTTCAACCCTATTTGTCCCACAAATTACCAGAGTCATTATTTTGGCGGTCAGTTCTTTCAAGGATTTCTCATTCTTCTAAAACTAAAATCCCCACCTCCACACCTTAAGCATCCTCAGCAGCTTGGCTTCTGCCTTCTCCCTCTGCCCAGGCAGCCTCCCCAGCCACAGTGCAATCATCTGTCACACAGACCTCGGCTCCCATAGCTTTGTCACAGAAACCTTTTGCCACAGTGCCAATCCACCCCACAGAGCCAAGCTTTCATGTTTTCTCAAGTATTTATTAGGGTCCCTTCCTTCCCTACAGTATAAGCTGTTGGACAGAAACCAAAGTAGTCCCTTGGATTTCATGCCTACATGTCTAAGGTCTAAGTAATGCTTGAGAATTTCTATCATTGCTTCTTTTATAAGGTGTGAAATTGGATCCATACAGATGTATCCTTTCAAAGTTGGCCCAAGTTGCAAATAAATTCATGAATCTATGGGGAACCTAAAATTGCTAATGAAATGATTGGTGTGGCACATCACAAACAGGACCATTGTTTAAGCAAAACTTTTTGGGCATGTTGTTGATGTGACAATCAGAAATGTTGGGCAAATTTTTGCAAAAAAACAAAAAAAAACCCCAAAGACTCTATATCCGTTCATATGTCATCTTGGTGAACATCTATTACATTGGACTCCTTGACAGTTTGATTGGTTTCCACATAAGTTGACTCTATCCAACATGGTGTCAGACAAAAGAGGCCTCAATCACAGAAAAGTGAGTCACAGGCTAGTCTAACCCATTTCGCTCTGAAGCTTAACAGTAACTTTCTGATTTGAACAAACTCTGGGAACATCTGTATGTCAAAGCTGTATTTTCTACAAAGTAGAATCAAGACAACGTCTGCAAATGTTAAGATGAATGTGATCAAGAAACAGAATGACTTGAATCAACGTGTCAGGAAGCAACAGCCCCCCAATGTCTTCAATTCAGTTATGAGTAAAGAGAAATGTTCTTTCATTCTCCTGAGATGTGCAGCTTGCTTTGGTTAAATATTAACTAGATTACTATGTAACTTTGAGATCCACAGTCCCATTTCCATTTGACAACGTTGACCAGCAAACACTGTACTAAAAGAAAGAAAAAACCTGAAGGAGTCTATAAAGCACACTAACATGGCTACAAAGAGATGACAAGTTGGATTATTTAGTTACTTGCCAATCAAGAGAGGTGTGTTATACATGGCTCATCCTGCTTTCTGACAAGAGCATGATGGAGGCAGCACTCCAGGTGACACTCACGCACAGAAAAAAAAAGTTTATCGACTTTGAAGGTTGTGATGCCGTGCAAGAGATTTCTCTGGGATCTCACTTTTCACCTTGAAGTGCACAAAAGAACTTCCCCGCCATGTTTAGATAATTTTCTCAGGGAAATATGGAGGGTCAAAACCTCCAAACCTCTCCATGATGTGGGTTGGAGAGATGGCTCAGTGGCGAAGACTACTTGTTGCTCTTCCAGAGGACCCAGGTTCAATTCCTAGCACCCACTCGGGGGCTCATAACTGTCTGTAACTCTAGTCCCAGGGCATCTGACACCCCCATTTGGCCAGTATATACCATGGATGAGAGACATCCCAGAAAAATGGGAGTGAGGCAAGCAATAAGCCCGTTGAGAGTTCTTCTGTAGTACATCCTCTTCTGAGTTTCATTGTAAGGGCAAGTGGAAAAACCCAGTGACATCGAGCAAACAGCTCCACAAGTCACCCCCTGGGTTGGGGAAAGCGAGGCACTGTGGCCATGAGCACAACCCTCCAGCCTGTCACCACAGAGCCCTGCAAGGTGGTTTTGAGCAACCTTTCAGCCCATGAGCAATATCAGAGGTCATAGGCGAAATCACTTGTCTTCTCCCATCTAAGTGCTAACTGCTGAGCCACCTCTCCAGACCCTTGTCTACCCAATGAAAAGATCATGCATGCTGGGACTTGGTGTCTTCATTCGAACAACCCATGCACAGCTGCTGGGAAGGGTGTATTATGCCTGAAATGGATGTTACCAGGATTTTCAATAGGAACAGTACTGCCCCCTGGAGAGTGTTTTGAAATTTGCAAAAATATTTTCCATAGCCATTAAATTATCAAATTGTGTCCTGTCCACATATACTTTTCTTTACTCTCTCTCTCTCTCTCTCTCTCTCTCTCTCTCTCTCTCTCTCTCTCTGTGTGTGTGTGTGTGTGTGTGTGTGTGTGTGTGTGTGTGTGTGTATGTACACTATGTGCCATGACACGTGTGGAGGTCGGAGGACAACTTTAGGGAATTGGTTATTTCCTTCCATCATGTGGGTCCTAAAGACACAACTCAGGTCATCGCACCTGGCAACAGGTGCTTTTACCACTAAGCCCCCTTGTGGATTTCTAATATGACACCAGAATAAACCAGAATAGAAAGTATATGCTTTTCTATTTCATGATTTTAAAAAGTTTTTTTAAGGAATTAAGTCAATTAACTTTTTAAAACATTGTTCAAAGCCGGGCGGTGGTGGCGCATGCCTTTAATCCCAGCACTCGGGAGGCAGAGGCAGGCGGATCTTTGTGCGTTCGAGGCCAGGCTGGACCGATAGCCTCCGAAACAATACAGAGAAACCCTGTCTCGTAAAAACCAAAAAAAAAAAAAAAAACCAAAAAACAAAAAAACGTTGTTCAAAATGAGGAATTTTGCATGGAATTATGGCACAACTTTAAAATTACTCAACACTTCACTTCTGCTTGCAGTATGATAAGGATCTGTTTGGCTTTCACCATGCAGATAGGAACCAGAGACCTTTAATACAGGGAGGTGAAGAAGGATGTACTCCCTGGGTACGCTGAGGAAAATGATGTTTTGTTTGAGATTCTCTTTTCTTTAAAATTTTTTTTACATTTCTTTTTTTGTTGGGGATGGTGGGAACATGATGCCACAGCACGCATGTGGAGGCCAGAGGACAACTTGCAGGAGTCAGTTCTCTCCTTCGCCACGTGGGTTCCAGGGATCAAACTCCATGTCAGACTGGCAGTGAGCGCTTGACTGCTAAGCCAGCTTCCCAGACCACCGTTTCTGATTTCCTAAGCGTTTCTAAAAGTGCCTTCCTGACAAAAATATGACCCCAGAGTGCATATGCTTCTCTAGTGAGATGTTTGTGTGAGCCTCTTCTGGAGAGATATCTGTGTGAGCCTCTTCTAGTGAGTTGTCTGTGTGAGCCTCTTCTGGTGAGATGTCTGTGTGAGCCTCTTCTGGTGAGGTGTGCCAGTGTGAACTTCTTCTAGTGAGCTGCACCTGTGTGAACCTCTCCTAGTGAGACGTCTGTGTGAGCCTGTTACAGTGAGCTCTGCCTGTGTGAGCCTCTTCACTCATAGTTACAGATAGGAAATTAACAGGAATGCCTTGAAACTCTCACGATCACTTTCAAGCTCATGTGAGGAGTCAGCAGGTGTCTGCAACAGTGAGGGCAGCAAGTTGTGGTAACTACTAAGAAAATGTATTTGCTTTTTGTCATACTATACATTTTAAGTTTTTTTCTGGGAGAAAACATTTATTTCAGCTCGCAATCTGAGAGTATAGGCTACAATGATGGAGAAATCCTGGAGGAAGGAGCCTAAAGGCAGTCTATCACTCCGTATCCACAGTCCAGAAACAGCGCTTGGGCTAGCTCCCCCGCCCCGATACATTTTAAGTTGAAGCACACACAAAGTGCTGGAACCTCTCTGTGACAAGCCTTAGATACTGATGTGATGTATTGAATTTCTGTTTCATTTAGTTTGTTTGTGACAGCACATCACTCTGTCACCCAGGCTAGACTGGAACCCTCCTGCCTTCACATGCATCTGCTTATAAAGGGCTACATTTACAGTAGTGATGCCCCAGAAGTCCAGCTCACCCTCCATCCCCTGTGGCCAATGATGGAGTGATATGTCCCAAACTTCCTTTAAGTATCAAAAATGAAACGTGTCCTTGATACATGGTAGACTTTTCATTGAGCTAGGATTGCATGCACTTACTGGGCACAGTGTTAGGCAGCGTGTACAGCATACTCGGTATGTAATGAGCCAAGTTGAACTTGTTGGCATACCCATGTCATCATTTCTTTGTATTCGCAGCCTTAGAGCCCCTCTTCTCCAATTCATAAATGTAACGGGTTACCGGAACTAGAGACAGCTTCCTGTGCTCTCTTCCTTGGTCTGCTGTCTCCTCAGTTAAAGTAATTTCCCTTGGTGTCTTTATCACTCACTGTAATTTCTGGTTTATTCATGTCTATGCTTGCTCAGACATTTATGAGAAACTAATTAATCTTAAGATTGATTCCGCTGGGCGGTGGTGGCGCATGCCTTTAATCCCAGCACTCGGGAGGCAGAGGCAGGCAGATCTCTGTGAGTTCGAGGCTGGGCTGGACCGACAGCCTCCAAAACAATACAGAGAAACCTTGTCTCGTAAAAACCAAAAAAAAAAAAAGATAGATTCCTTTCCTTATTTCTTAATATATTAAATTTTAAATTCCTGTTCTTATTTATTAAATATTTTAAGGACTTGTTTTATTGTATCTTTGTGTGTGTGAATGTATGAGTGCATATTTGTGCAGGTGTATGTGTGTGTGTGTGCACATGCACACGCGTGCACACTCACACAGGTGTCCACAGCAGCCAGAACAGGTGATGGGTCCCTTGGAACTGGAGCTACAACTGTTTGTGAGCTGCCTGGTGTGGGGTATTGAGAGCTAAAGCCCTCTCACCAAGTAGTAGGCAATCTTAACCCCTGAGCCATTTCTCCAAACCCTCTTCCTATTTGTTACATTCCTTGTATGGACTACTACTGATCTTTTCATTTTTGTAAGCTCAACCTTAGTCATGTTTGTTGTGCATAGGCATTAAGCAATTCCATCAGGGGGAAATAGCTGTGTCTGAATACACCGGCAGGGAACCTCTACTATTATGTAACAAATTCATGTAGTTTCTTCCTGGCTAATGAGAGTGAGTCTGTCTTTCCCTCTGAATTCTCTGTTATAAATTATATTCCTCTTGGGCTGATTTTATTAGGGTTCTGAAATGATGCCAACTTGAATAAAATCAAGGTATTTTATTCAACCTAAGTTACTAAGGAATAATATTTTTATGAAAGGGAATGCTGTTGGAGGGGGTGAAGGCACTGAATTTCTTAACCAGTGAGGTCTTCTGTTTCTACAGTCCTAAGGCTACTTGGTTCCTCCAACACTGCTAAGAAGGGCAAAGGCCCATATCACAGCCCAGTTTACACTTCACTCACACAAACTCATACCAACATGGTTGTATTCTTATAATGTGTCTGCTTTGTACTTATTAGAGAGAATTAGTTGTTCTTCTGTTTGGTTCCACTGTGCTAAGGAACTCATGCTGAATACGAGCTGCAAATGCTGCCTCCACCAACACAGCATCTTTATCCCGACCCATAATATTGCTTCCCCCAACACAGCATCTTCACCCCTAACCCATCATGCTGCTTCCCCCCCAACACAGCATCTTCACCCCTCCTCCGTGCACTCTTCCTACCTAGCTTGACAAGGCGGAGCATGGAGGTGTTACTCCCTCTCTCTGTGCAGGCTGTGACAGAGAGGTTGTAGATGTCTCCTGGAGGCAGGCTGAGAATGGCGGTCATGACATTTCGTGTTACCTGCAAGACCAGCAAGATTAGTGACTTCAATGTGGAACAAACGAGCCAGCCCCTTACCCTACCCAGCAAACCCACAGCTAGTAACGCTGAAGCTCTATCGAACAGCCCGTACCCCATGAGTTTACACTGTAGCCTACAATTAACTTATTATTGCTTGGCTGGATTGTCTGAATGCAAGCTGTCATAAAGTGTACAATGCGCATCAACTGGAACAATTTTGTAATGTGTTCCCTTATTTGGAATGGCCATTACTCTGCTGTCATCCCACATAGTCACAACAGCCTTTAGAGAAGACTTTTACTGTATGGTTCCAGAGAAGCCTAGTCATGTCTGTACAGCCATGGCTTCCTGTCTGCTGACTCTGTTGCCTGTCTTCTACAAAGCTAGAGGGGATCAAGTGATCCAGTTCTGACCAATGGATTGCAAAAGGAAGCCACGTGGGCGACTTAGAGTTGAAGTGAAGCCTCCTCTGTGTACATGAGCACTCCACGTAGCAGGGGACAGGGCAACAAGGAAGAGACGAGGGAATCCTTCATCTCCTTTTGTATTTAATCCACTCTCTTTTTGTTTGTTTTGGCTGCAATAGTTTATCTGTACCCTAACATATGGTCAAAAAGCCTACTAAAGCAGGAGAGAAGAAATCAGCAGTTTAGAAGTACTCAGATATTTAGATATTGGGGATAAGTGGTGAAAATATTGACATGTTAGTAGTGCTTTGTTTGAAAGTATTTAACATTCTGAAGAAAAATTCCAATTAAAACTCTATTTTTTAAAGGCAGGTCTCACATAGCCTAGCATGGCCTTGAACTTGCTATGTAGTTAGAGATGACCTTAAACTCCTTCTTATATCCCCCCACCTCCTCAGTAACTACTACACTCAGCTTAAATCACAACTTTAATTGTAAGTGACATCCATAGCAACAATAATTTCAGCTCTCTGCCAGTGATTGAGAGGTAAGATTAAGGGTAGTCAGCTGCTCATGCAATTGTTTGGATGCCTGGTGTCAGGACCCAAAGAGACATACACTCTTCTTAATTTTCTTCTTCCCTTCTGCAACCACCATCCAATGCAGCATTCTAGAATGGGACAGGTCAGTGTGGTCATCCCCATAGGTCCAACTGATGTACAGCAGGCTGTTGAAGTACTCCACGGAGGTGATGTCTGGAGCCACAGGGGCTGCAAGGAAGGAAAGAGACACAATTCAAAGGCTAAGGACTGAGATACTTGCCTGAAAAGACTGAAATCCCAAACGACTTAGAAAATTCAACTCCACATCACATGAAGATGGAGGTCAACGGTACAGGCTGGGCACTTGCTATACGGGACCAACTTTATACATCTCAGACACAAGACAACTGGACCCAGCCTAGCCAGAGAATATCCAGGTCTCCTGTCTAAATCACAGTTTCAAGGTGCCTGAAATGCTTGATTGTTTGAGCATACTGGGTACATCGCTCAGTAGTAAAAGGCACCGCGAAGCTAATTATTGCAACAATACTGAAAAATTGGGGGGCCCTGTAACCTTAAATATCTCACTGTGGTGCATTAAAGGTGCTTTGGAGACTGAAGGACAGCAGAGAGATGGGAAGAAACAGAAGACAACCATGATGGAAGGACAGACGACTGCTACTTCCCTAACATAACACGGTGTCTTCCCTGACAGACTCAAACCTGCGCTCTCGTAGAATGTTAATTTAGGATGTGTGACATTTGTTTACACTGTGGGACGTCTGTTAATGATGCAGAATTGTGTTGCATCCTTTTATGTGGCATTTGTTTAACTCTGTGGAGTGCTGTTAATTTGCCTGTATCAAACACCTGATTGGTCTAACAGGAGCTGAACGGCCAATAGCTAGGCAGGAGAGAGAAACAGGCAGGGCTGCAAGGCAGAGAGAATAAACAGAAGAGAGAAGAGGGAGGGGTGAGAAAAGGAGGAGAGGAGGTGCCAGGGGCCAGCCACCTCGCTACACAGCCAGCCATGGAGTAAAAAGTAAAGAAAGGTGTATAGAATAGAGAAAGTTAAAAGCCCAGAGGCAAAAGGTAGACAGGATAATTTAAGAAAAGCTGGCTAGAAACAAGCCGAGCTAAGGCTAGGGATTCATAAGTAAGAATAAGTTTCTGTGTATTTATTTGGGAGCTGGGTGGTGGGCCCCCAAAGAGCGAAGAGTGAAAAGAATCAACTACACTGTGCTTTCCAGAAAGTGGGCTCTTAGCCGGGCGATGGTGGCGCACGCCGTTAATCCCAGCACTCGGGAGGCAGAGGCAGGCGGATCTCTGTGAGTTCGAGGCTGGGCTGGACCGACAGCCTCCAAAACAATACAGAGAAACCCTGTCTTGTAAAACCAAAAAAAAAAAAAAAAAAAGAAAGTGGGCTCTTAGTAAATGAAGACACAAGCAATAAAGAAAGAATAGATTTTTAAAAATTATGCCCCACAGCTTAAGTCTAGCATTGGGGTTATTTCTTTAATTCATATTCTAACACTTTAAAATTAAAATTTAATTTAATTTGAAATGTAATTTTTTTGCTGAGGAAGAAAGTTTATTTAAACTTCATATCATATAAGCTCTGAGAGCATATTTTAATAATCTTTTAAAGTATCTTAATATTCTAAAGATTTTAAAGAAAAATATACAACTAAATTTAAATTGCATGTGCAAATGGGCTGGAAAACAAGCACGTCACCACAAAACATGGCATAAGATCAACCAAAATCTTTAGAGTAAAATTTCTAGAAATTGTAAGAATCATTTCCTTTAATAGGACTCTAATAGGTGGCATGAATTCTCAGTAGACACTTTCAAAACCTGTTACTGAAAGACTTACAGCATATGTGTCATTTACAATACCAGTATAATGTGTACAGGGAACACATGTTTACATGCATGCCTACACCAACCACTCATCTGTTTTCTGTGAAGTGTGAGCAGCCCTTTCCCAGGTGTCTAACAACACCACCCGTAAGTATCGGTAATGCTCTCTCCTTCCTGTGTGTCTAACACAATCCCTAAGTATCAGTGATGCTCTCTCCTTCCCTTGTGTCTAACAACACAATCCCTAAGTATCAGTGATGCTTTTCTCTACCCTTGTGCCTAACAACACAGTCCCTAAGTATCAGTGATGCTCTCCCCTTCCCTTGTGTCTAACAACACAGTTCCTAAGTATCTGCAATGCTCTCTCCTTCCTGTGTACCTAACAACACAGTCCCTAAGTATCAGTGATGCTCTCCCCTTCCCTTGTGTCTAACAACACAGTTCCTAAGTATCTGCAATGCTCTCTCCTTCCTGTGTACCTAACAACACAGTTCCTAAATATCAGGGATGCTCTCCCCATTTGGATCCTGAATGTCCATTCAAAGGCTGCGGAGGTGATGGAAACCTTAGGGGCGGGGCCAGGTGAGAGGAAGGAGGTGACTGGCATATGCCTCGTGCCAGGTCTCTTCCTCTTGTTCTGTTTTTCTTTCCTGATGCCATGAGGTGAGTGGCGTTACTGCTCCAGATTGCTTCACGCTGTGGTATTCTGCCTCTTTATATATGAAAACTCTAGAAACCATGAGTAAAAGAAACTTGTCCTTCTTGTAAGTTGGTTGTCTTGGGATATTCTGTCATAGTAATGTTAAGATAAAAATGCACATATCATATTCCACAATAATCTAATGCAGACATACCCATATGACTTCCTAATAGCTGCTTAATATACTCCAATATGCTTCATCATATATAGATACCTATGCACTGATTCTTCAAAGGCATTTTCCTTATATTCTGATTTTGGTGAGGCCCAGAAATACTCAAAATTTCAAACCTAGAAGTCTGCACCTGCTCCTCCTCACAGGGCTGGGCCTTCAGATTAGGTACTTGTTGCTTTAAAATCTCACATATTGCCAAAGGCCACAAGATGTCACTAGTTGTTTATTAATCATTATATGGTATATTAACATAATCACTGTGAATCTGAGTTTTATAAAAGTTGCCTAACCCTGAGTAGATTGCAGTCTGAGTAGGCCATATTCAATTTAAATGCTCTGTATACTGAGACCTGAACCCCTGAACTCAGAGTTTCCTGCAACCTGGAAGTCTCTCTAACACTGATCTACACACCCAGCCTCCCACTGTGTTTATTCTGAAACAGTGTCTCACTAAGGGGCTCAGGCTGGCTTTGAATTCACCCTGTAGCTCAATCTGGCCTTGAACTTGTGAACTTCCTGTCTCAGTCTCTCAAGTGGCTTTGATTACTGACCTGCACCTCTAGGCCTGGTTTGCTAGTTCCCCTTTACACCATACAATTTGACTACTTGGATTAAAATGCAAAGCACAGGAAAGTAATGCACGAGAATCTCACGTAAAAAAAAAAAAGAAGATTCTTGTCTGAAATGGTAAACGAGTCAGGCAAAGAACTAAAGGGCTAGAATTTCAACTGGCTTAATATGCAAATGTATACCTGCATGTATTTGTGTGTACACACATGTGTGTGTATAATTTAATGGTTTTGTAGATCTGTGGTGTTTGTAAGGTGTGTGTGTGTGTGTGTGTGTGTGTGTGTGTGTATAGGTGTGCTTGCTCATGCATATTTATGCAGAGGCTAGGGGTAGAAAGGGATATCTTGCTCTATTGTTCTCCATCATTTTTTTATAATGATTAAGTCCTTTGTGCTCTTGGAGCTCACCATTCAGCCAGACTGACAGGCTAGTGAGCTCCCAGATCTACCAGACACACTGGCCATGTCTAGTTCATCAGCCATGTCTAGCTTGCTCCTAGCTGTCTTTGTCTGTGTTCAGCAGACACTTCACCCACGGAGCTATCTCCTCAGCCCTACTAATATATTTTAATGGTTTTTATGATAGAGTTTAATTCTTATACTGTGCTATTACTGGGCCCATTTTTCAGATGTGAGAATTGAACACAGTTGTGTAAAACTATAGACTTAATGTCAACTTAACTAAGCTGTTCATCAGGAAAAATTAAACTCTCAAGATCACATTACTGGAGATAATCAATTTGTCATTAACATGTATAGCTCATGGAGACAGATTATTTATCTGGACTTTACAGATCGTATTTAAACTGTTGCAAACTTTGCTCTGCTCCAAGAAGGTCCTAATTTTACTTACTTGAAAGACTTTGCTCTTTTTAATTGTGTGTATGTGTGCATACAGGGAGGGAGGATATGCACATGAGTGCAGTACCCACGGAGGCCAGAGGGGGTGTCAGATCCTCTGGATCTCTAGCTATGGGAGGTTATGAACCACCTGACAGGGACGATGGGAACTAAACGCAGGTCCTCAGCAAGAGCGGCCAGCATTCTTAGCTGAAGCCCTCTCTTCAGCCCCTGACCTCACTTTAAAAGGCACGCTGTGCTGTGGCAGAGAACGCCACCCAAACGCTGTTAATTCCCCACTGCTGCTGCTGAACCTCTGTAAAGGCGATAGTTTAACTCATGAACATTTGTTCTGCGGTCCTGTTGGCAGGATCCTGGAGAGTTCTGCTGATGAGAAAAAGTTCAAAAATCACTAAGCTGATTCACTCAAGCTCAAAGCCAAGCCTTTGTAAAGGTCACTGTCCTGTCTAGGGAGGAAAGGGCATTCCCTAGCGCAAATGTCTATAAAGCTGACCTGTAAGATTTAGTGCTGTAGTGGAATTTAATTGGGGTTAAACGTGTGCTTACTGATGTAGTCTGAGAGCTGACCATAGTTTACCCGGTGACTGGTATTGCCTCCTCTTTTAGGATTTTTCGCTCTACCCCCCTCTAATATGACAGCCGGCATATACAGCAGAGAGTTCTGGACAGTAGCTGCTAAAGAAAGTGGTAGCCACAGCTCATTATCTCCATTGTCTTCCCAATACAGCTCTAAGTACGAAGAAAGTTCTTGAATAATGTTAGTTCAAACAACAAGTGTTGGTGCTTCATTTATTTTTAAGATTTACTTTAGTTTTAATTCCGTGTATGTATGTCTCTGTGTGAGGTTATAATGCATGTGAGTGCAGTTGCCCATGGAGGTCAGAAGGGGGTGTCCTGTCCCTAGAGCTGGAGTTCCAGGTGGTTGTAAGCCACCTGACTTGGGTTCAGGGCCCTGAACTCAGTTTCTCTGGGAGAGTGGCAGGTGCTCTTATGCTCCCTTAAGTGAATTTTTCATTTGCAATGTTTTCTACAGTTGTTGTTGATGTGACTGCGCAATTTAAGGCTTTGGAGGAACTGAAATGGACTTAAATTAGCACTTTGTGTCATGTATTTTGCTAGTAGTTTGTTCAATAGAGAAGTCATCATAAAGCATTCCATAGCATCTTGCTCTGTGTCTTACACAGACCTGCGGCTTGGGGGGGGGGGGGAGTTAGCTTGCTCAAGCTTACAGTGACGGAGGCAAAGCCCCAATGATGTCAATACCTCTCCAAAGGCCTGCAGCAGACTCTGGCACCATCAGCCCGGCGAGTGAGTGCAGACATGGAGTAATAACAAGGAAATGAAGCACCATCACAGATTTGATGACCTAATGTGCAGCATCAATCAAGTGTACAGGGGAAGCTGAAAGCTATGTTTGCAGCCTCCGGCTGTATTCTAATCGATTCTGGCAGGAATGCCCATAGCAAGGGCATTGACTCCAAATGAATAAAAGTCAAGGGCATGGATTTTAAAAATCATACTTTTGGCTTTAATGCTTATCAACTAAGTCGTGAAAGACCAGAGTCGCGGATATGTCTTTCATGATGATGCTAAGTCAGTGATGAGTAACTGGTACTCTCTGGTCATGTGATCCTGCTCAAGATGACATTCTTTCATGGGATGCTCCCCTCCAGTACTCACCTGTTATGAAGCTGATGGTGGAGCTGTCACAACAGCTCAGTTCTGGATCTCCCCATGTCACCATGGTTACCCGAAAGTTGTAGTACCAGGCTGGCAATAGATTTGCTATTCTCTGGATAAGGATGGGGGAAAACCAGGAGACAGATAACCAAGAAGAAAACAGCATTTATGGAACTGATTTACGTTCCTTGGGTCACGACAAACATCAACAAACAGTTTTTTCTTTTTTTGTGTCTTTAGAATTATTTTTAAGTGAAATGAGCCATAAATGAAATGAGGCATATGTAATTTAAAAAGATGACTCAAAGACAGATAACTATGGGTATTACTTCACCATTTCCAAGGTTATACTGCACAATGAAGTAGCACTTATTTATAAGTGTCTGCACACATTCATTTCCCTGCATCTAGGAAAAAGGAATAGTTCTACCATGGTGATAAGCAGCAATTGTATGCTTCATGTGTCATGCGTAGGTAGCCTACACTTTGCAAAATGAATCTGATCTCAGAAACAGCAATTATTACCTAGGTTTTGAAAGCTCTTCCCGAAGGGTTAGCAATATAGATATTTAATGATCTGTACATGCCACGGCTAGAGATCAACAGTGTTGGTCAACTATTGAAGGCTACAGGGAAACCTCTGGTGTTGAAAGGAAAGTTAGTGTAGGGTGGTTCTGCTCTTATTTGAGAAAATTCATTAAAAGAAAAATACCATCAAGGGTGAAAGGTAGTTGTATAACTCTACCCCCTTCCCCCCTCTCCTCTCTCTCTCTCCTCTTTCCTCTCCCCTTTCTCCTTTCTCCCCCTGTGTCTCTGCTGTCCCCTTCCCCACCTCTCTGTCTCTCTCTCTCTCAAGAAAAAGACAGAATCTAAATCTAAGAGAAAAATAAAGTCATGGACTGGCAAACAAACAAAAATCAAGAGTAACCTGGAGTGCTCATATGCATACAATCCTGGCACTTTCAAGGAAGTTAATGGTCACCACACATACACACACACACACACACACACACACGCACACACACACACACAAAACAAACAAATAAAAACCAAAAACATCCCTAAATTAAACTAAACATAAACCAACAACAACAAAAACCAGGGACTTGAAAATAGCTATTTACTGATGCCTACTTTCAAAATGACCTAACTTACAGATAACTTTGTCTAACACACTTGTGACACAGACATGACCATTTACATAAGAGTGCACCAGCTGGCTAAGGGAGGATTACCACGGATGACGTTAAGGAGACGGTCGCTGCTATTTCATAGTAGGTTGTCCACTCTGAGGTCATGGTGGTGGGGTTGAAATAAAACATTTCAACCACGTATTTTCTGAACACTCCCAAGTAAGGTCGGGTCCAACTCAGCACTACAGCCGTGGGACCCAAGGGGTAGAGCATTAACTCCTTTATCCCAGTGGGAACTAGAAAAGGGAGGGGAGAGTAAAGAGAGAACATCAGGAGAGGCATCAGCACCTCCACAGTGGCTTCCAACTGAATAATCAGGACTGCCCGTTTTCTTAACACCACTCTACAAACCAAAGTAAACGTATTTACCCCTGACTCTTTGTCCCATGTAATAACCAGAAGGATGTCTTCCGAACATACAATTCTCCTTATTTGAAGTAGGCAGTCCTTCACATCAGCAGGTACAAGAACCCGTTTATTTACTTCAGTGAACAATGGATGTAGACCTTATGGAAGGATTTAATATGCTCCACAGGCTGCCCTCTAAGCCGTAGTGCCAAGTATGTGTGTAGTCACACACACTAGATCCACATCCTCGGTCTCCCACAAAATGGCATCTAAAATTATGACTTCTAAAAGTTACTTCTTTCTAAACAACACAGTAAACTCTTTGTGTAGTATTTATACCTCACAAGACGTTATGAAAGATCGACTCAGTGACGGCTAAGGTGTACGGGAAGGTACCCATGGGTTATATGCACACTAAGACTTGGAACGTCTATAACTTCTGGCTTCAGCTGTGTGTTCTGGAAAGCATCCCCTGGAAGTTATTTCCTATAAATACCGAGAAACTTCTAGTCTGACACAGCCATATTAACCACATGCTCATGACCTTTCCATGTGTGATGAATTACGCCAGAAGACTGCATCTTTCCTACCAGGAGTCTGGTAAAGACAGGTCATTGTTTTTGTGGCTAACAACTTACCGATGGCAAATGTCACAGGATCAGAAGGTGGCCCAATCAAAGGCCCTTTCCTTAGGTACATCACGACCTGGTACTGGGCTCCGGGAACCAGATTTTCAATAACAGGTTTGCTTGAGTTCACCTTAAATCAAACGCCAGATAAGATTTATGTAGAGTTGGGCTTTCAGAGTGTGACGCAGAAGCTGTAAGAAGTTGCTGGCGTGTTACAGTTGACTTTGAAATCCGGTATCTTTTACTCGTGCCACGGAAGGCTAGACTTCAAAATGAGGATGATTTATGTTTATGTGAATCTGGAAGCAGAGCCAGGGCATTCAAATTCTGTGACTGGATTTAATATGCCCCATGGGCCGCCCTCTATGCATCACTGTCGATTGCAAACCCACACACTGGAGTCGCATCCTCCCGGAACTATAATCAAATCAGGAATACCACGAGGGCAGCCTGACATCCTACACTGTAGTGTCAGCTGATGGCATGCCAAGATCAGTGCAGAACTGTCTTTAGTCTCTCGTCACTTAGAAGCATATAATATCTAATTATAGAGATGGAAATGACCTCAGAGATTATCCATTCAGATTTCTGATTTAATAGATAGAGAAGCAAAGTCAGAGAATGGCCAAGGTCAGATTCACAATTGGGAGGAGAAGTTCAGTGCTATGACCTCCATTCTGCACTCGGGCAGGTCAAGGTACAGCTGTAAAGTCTTCACAAGCCTAGTGTAACCTTATAAGTGACGTCATAGGGATGGTGTCTCAGTTCTCCTTTTTTATTGGCCATGTGACCAGTGTGATACAGAGAGAAATAGTAGGAGTATACATCTGAACAAAGTGAGTTCATTAAAGATGAATGTTGGCATATATAGGATTGCTTTTTCAATTAAAGGTTAAGAAGTGAGTGGGTTTAACATGAATGTATGTATGTTGTGTCCATGTATGTATGAAGTACATGTGTGTACCTGTGTACCCACGTTTGCATGTGTGGAGGCTAGAGGCTATTTTTAGGTGTCTTCCTCCATCACTCTGAACATTATTTTTGGGACAGGGTCTCTCACAGAATCTGGTACTCACCATTGCCTTACTGACTGGCAGATCTCTGCCTCCCAGAGCTGGGATTACAGGGCTCTATCACCCTGTCTGGCTTTTGACAAAGTTTCTGAGGATCTGCCTCTGGTTCTCACACTGTATGTCTGGTACCTTACCCTCAGAGTCATCTCTTTAGTCCCAGACGTGATGTTTACAGTACTTCTAATAAGACAGTTTCACTTAGGAAGACATTCAGAATGCTTGAAATCAAATCCCAACTCTGTTACGTATAAACACAAGGATTTATTTATCCTCCATTTGAAATTGTTACCATTGTTTCTTTGTTATTATAATATAGGTAATAATGCATCTTAGAGTGGCAGAATTCTTAGACCAAACTGTAAGACACATTAACTCTTAGGATCAATTGTTTTTGTTTCTGGGGTACCTAAAGTGCAAAACTTCTGCAGTAACAAACAAAACTGGTGGCTAACAATTTTGCTGGCAGTTTGTGGTGTGTTTTTCTAAGTCTCATTAAATTTCTAAGGATAAACAGTACTGATGACATGAATGTCAATGTTGTGTTTCAGAAGCTGGTTATGTGAATTAGACACATTATCTGATAAGAATACAGCCTACTCCATCCCCAGTAGGTGTGGCACGCTACTGAAGATCATGCTAGAATGGTTAATTAGTGCTCTTCCCTTCTTTGCCTATTTATACCCTTTTATGACAGTATCTTAGATTTTCCAGAATACTTGTAGTCCGTTACCCTCCATGACTCTCATCTAAAGAGACAAACTGGTGAACAGATTATATGCTGGGCATGGTGGCACATTGCAGAATCCTACCACTTTGGGAGGTAATGTCAAGGAAGATTAGGTGTTCGAGGCCAGCCTAGACTATATAATATGTTAGAGACTGGCATGGGCTATGTGAAATTCTGATCTCAGAAAAACGAAATAAAAATAGGTAAATACTGGGCATGTTGTGCACGACTGAACAATAGTTTTATTAAAATTACATTCTATGTGACAAAACTAATGTTTACTCGATGGTGCGGTTGTTCTTCCAAAACAAGAGTAAATGCAATGGAGTGGAATCTTTCTGCTCCTTTCCCACAAGTCTCAGCATGTCTGTGGGCATTCTAGACTTCTTACATATGCATAACAAGGTGCTGTTGAAGTACACACGTGGGTTTTGTTTTTGCTATGAAGAGCATTTTAGACATCTGACACACTTGTAAATGCTCGCTTGGCTCCCTAATCACTCATGTTGCTATTTAGAATATTTAGACCAACATAAGATGCAAACTGTGTAGGTTGTCCCAGGGTACTCTTATCACTCTTTTGGTTAGATACACTTGTTTCTAATTGTTCATGGGACACCCCAGTTATAGCCATTTATACACAGCAGTCATAAACCCACCCTAGGGAAATGATGCCTTTTAGATGAAATAGAGCCATATGAAAAAATCATATTGTTTTATAAAAAAGACAACATGACAATGTCATTTCAAACTACCTGTCTTTATAAAAAAAATTAGAAACATCAATCCAGCCACCTCAACCCCTAAATATCTGTTGAGGTATAAACATATATTTACACCTTAATTCTCTGTTGAGGAATATTTCTTTATACCGTGTGAAGATGTGTCGGTGTGATTGGAGCTGAATGGCTAATAGCTATGTAGGAAGAGATTAGACTAGACTTATGGGCACAGAGAGGTCTTGGGGAAGAAGAAAGTGGGGTTTCCAGCTGGATGCAGAGGAAGTAAATCATAAAGGAGGAGGGGCAAAAGCCACAAGCCTTGTGAGAGCACATAGATGAATAGAAATGGGTTAGTTTAAGTTATAAGAACTAGTTAGAAACAAGCCTAAGCTAACACTGAGCTTTCATAATTAATCATAAGTCTCTGTCATTTTTTTGTGAGATGGAGGGTCAAAGAAAAATCTTCCTGTGCCGTTTCTTCTAATTAATTAATCAGTCACTAGCCAACAAACCAATCAATATTGAATTGATGAATATAAAATTAATGCATTAATAAATATAATATGATACAGTTAACATAATAACAAATATAATGAATTGTTAATACATATTTTCACTTAATTCATAACCATTCTGTAATTCTTCTTTTGCCTTGCTGGCTTACTCCCTTGACTCCACTACATTTAATATATTTCCCACAAGGCACTGGCTCTGCTGTACCTACACAAGAGGCAAAACACTAGGAGGACAGTTGGAAGAAACACAATAGTCTGCTAAGTGATGGGTTGAATGAGATGAGCATGGAGGTTTCCCTGAGTCTGAGATGGTCCTACTGCTACCCATGTGACACTTTCCTCGTTAACTCTTTAGTGGCATTCATTCCAGTCAGTAGGGCTTTTCTGTTCGGAGCACAGAGCACCACTCCATCAACTGAAAGGCATCCGTTTCAATAACAATAAGAGCTGACCTGTCTTTTTTTCTTTTTTAGTATCCTTCAGACACTATGTCAGACACTGGCCCTGTTACCCTTATTAAAGCCCTGTGATGTAGGATTGATTTCTCCCAATAGCACAGATGAAGACATCAAGAAGAACTTGAGAGGGCTGGACAGACGACTCAACAGTGAAGGATATACTTCATTCCCTCTCAGAAGACCATGGTTCAATTGCCAGAACCCACAAAGCAGCTCACAAACACCTGTAACTCTAGGTTCAGGGGATCTGATGGCCTCTCCCCGCCTTTGTAGGCACCAGGAATTCACGTGATACACAGACACACTTGCAGCAAGTCTATGGGCAAAACAAGATGCCACTACACATCCATGCACATAAATTAGAGAGGTGTCGGGGATGGGGGATGGGGTGGGGGAGACAGAGACAGAGACAGAGCTGCCTGCATGGGCAAGATCACTTGGGTTCTCAGAGCTGGTAACTGTGAAGACCAAGTCTGAAACCCACATCTATGTGGTGCTGTAGTCTGTGCTCTAGACTCCCAGATTGGCTGTGTCTCCACTGCATCCCCACCATGAGACAGCACAAACTATCCACAGGACCACCGTCAGCTGTGAAGACAGATTGTCTCAGGGCTGGGCCCTGCTTTGACACCAGCCAGTGTGGTGGCTCCTAGGAGGTCACTTACATATCCCGCCTCTTAGGCCCATCATTTCTTCCATCATACAGTTGAAAGGCTGCTATGTCCACCCACCTGCTTTTGTTCCATTATTATTCACTCACACAAGCAGTCAAACAGCATTCGCGGACCAAGGCAGATGCTGTATAAGAATGAATATGCATGCACGTCTCCTATGGCACTCATACCGCTATTCTGATGTAAGTGATGGTGGCCAAGTCTTTTGAGAAGATGTTCAGGGTCCACCTACTTTGGGTAATTAATAAGTTTTCTTTTAGAACACAGATTAAACAATGATTTCATGTTCAATGTCTCTGTGAATGAGTAGCTCCAGAATGGTTGTGTGGAGGGTTCATTTCTATGTATGTTCTTAAGAATATATGTTTGTGATCAGGGCAAATTGAAATCATAGTAAGTGCTCTATTGAGATGGGAGGCCAGGCTCCATGCTCCATGCAATAAGGATGCAGGGCTAATTTGTTCCCCATAGGGACCACTTTACATGTGGAGTCACACAGACGTCAGGGGAGTTGATGGGCAACGGGGAGACAGTAGCAGGGGATCTCAGGGAATGTCAGAGTAACATGACAACCCCTCACAGACTGTAGTTCAGCAACCTTGAATTGAAAATGCAAAATCCGAAATGATCTAAATCTGAAACATTTGGAGCCAACACAGCAAACTTCGCATCATAAATGTTTACGTCATGAACAAACTTGCTAAGACATCTCTTAAAACTGCCTTCAGATTATGTGTGGGCATATGTATGAAACACAGATGAGTGTTTTGTTTGTACTGCGGTTGAACCGGACACAGCTCATTATATATACACAAATATATATAATTCTGACCACAGCTCCATGTCTGAAATACTGCTGAGTCCAACAATTTTGGATTACTGACTTTATCCTGTATTTGACCCAGGACCATCTTTATTTTAGAGCAACAGGTAAATAAATGTTCTGTGTCCAGATTTACATGGCACAGAGGACCAGGCCTTCATGTTTGTTCAGCAAATGCTTTGTCAACTGTGCCATCTACCCAGCTTCTCCTGAGATGAAAAAGAATTAACTCTTTTATTTATGATTTATTTATGCATGTAGACATGTCTGTGTGAGTTCAGTAGGTGCGCACATGTTTTGGTAGCTCACATGCCTGTGTGCATGGCGGCTAGAAGAGGTCATGGGAGCTCTCAGAGTGGGCATTACTTGTAGTCTGTGGATTGTTATGTGGATCCTAGGATCTGAACTCAGGCCCTCACGATAGCACAGACGGCGCTATTAACTGATGAGCTGTCTCTCCAGCAGTCTTGAGACAGTTTGAGTTTAGTTTTCCCATCTGAAAATTATGTGCAAGTGCATATGTGGGTTCTCTCTCTCTCTCTCTCTCTCTCTCTCTCTCTCTCTCTCTCTCTGTGCGTGTGTGTGTGTGTGTGTGTGTGTGTGTGTGTGTGTGTGTGTGTGTTGGGGCTATGAGTCATGGATACTGGAGGTATAATACTATGCCAATGCTGAGAAAGTCTTGTGTTAATTTAGAGGACACCTGGATGATGGGCTGCTTCTCACACTTAAACATTAGCCTCCTAACCTATCCCTAATCCTCAAGGACTTAATGTTGCATTTCAAGAGGACAGAGAGGATCCAGTTGGAGAGGTCTTTTCTAGATCGTTTAGAATTTACAGTATCTATTAGAACCTTTGCTTTGGGTGCCTAGGAGAAAGGTTCATAATCTGCTACATTAGAAAGGGCAAGAAGGAAATGTACCTTGGATGGTTGAGTTCCAGGTGTGAAGGAAATACATATTGGCACCAGTGTTAAGTCACTAATGTTGGGTATGCTCAGGGAAGGAAACTAATGAGCTGAAAAAGGAGTCATGATTGCTAGTTAGTTGGTTTAGCATATTTACTCCTTAATTTGATTGAGGCAGGGGTGGCTTCAGTCTCTCTGAAGGGCTTATCTCAGCATCCTAAAGCCTTTAGTTCTCCAAAGTCCGTGGTTCCCGAATCACTCTTATCAACTTAATATCTCTTACTCCTTGAATTGTACAGATGCCTAATTTTCCCAAGAAGAATGGGAATGTCTCAGGAGGTCACCACATGAATAGATAGCAACCCTGCCCCCACCCTCACCCCCTGTAGGGAAGAAGGGTAAAGCCAGATTTTAGGGAAATAGCACAGGGCTTCCACACTAATGATTGACCTAGGTGTCTATGTCTAGCCAATCACAAGGCCACTAATTTGCCACACTTTCTTCCTGCCCCGCTTCTCCCTGTGGCTGTTTAGGTCCCATTTATCCTTCAAAACTCTTAGTTGGGATGGGTGAGGTGAAAACTGTTGTAGTTTATAAACTTCAGCTTTTAAAACTGTTTCATTGAGTCCACATTTCTTTCAATGCTAAACCAGAAGTGGGAAAAATGCAATGAACACCAAACCCCTCTAAGAGACTCAGCATTCTGCTCGGCAGTCTCCTCCCTAGGTAAGCGTTTCTTTGACTGCTTTTGATACTCTGTCTTTGCAACCCATGATACAGCCAGACGCTCCTCTGTAAACTCTGAAGCATCATCAGTTGTAGCTTGTGCTTCTGAGATGAGATCAGTCATCCTGTACTCATACTGGTTCATGCTCTCACGAGACTGTGAGAATCGCTTTGCTCTGCAAGATCGGCATGCACACGCTAACACCTCTCCAAGCTCTTGACACACTGTAGGCACTCAGCAAAGACTCTTGAATAGAAGTGATGGCCACGCGATCTCAGACAAAGGGAAAAAAAGAGAAGAGGAACTGACCAGCCATGCCTGCAAATTTCCTGGTCCTGGGGTGTCTCTTGCTAACATCACTCCCCACATGTCCCAGGAGAACTCTGCATGGCTTGGGGGAAGTTTCCATCTTGCGTCACCATGGGTTGAGTTTTCAGCATCCTTCAGGAACTGGGTGTGTTTGTCCTAGAGCATCTTACCTGGGTACAATACTGCTTCTCCAGCCGCTGGCTCTCCTTCTGTTTCTGGCAGGTCAGGGACACCACAGACACAATGGTGCTGTTGTAGTTCTCTTGGGAGGATGTCCACGACATCAAGGCTGTAGTTGAGCTTAAGACATGGACACTCACATGCTGTGGTTTCTCAGTTAGTTCTTCAATCCACTCTCCTGAGGGACCTGGACATTGCAAATCACAACAAAAAGGGAGGTTGTACATTGACCTGGTTGAGATAGAAGATTCTAGATTTAATGGCCGTTATGTGTTTTGTTGTTGTTGTGTGTGTGTGTGTGTGTGTGTGTGTCTGTCTGTCTATCTGTCTGTCTTTACAACAAGACTTAAAGGAAGACTAGGGTGAGCTTGCTTGCTCTGTCTACCCTCTTCCAGTTATAGCCCTCAATTCTACCTCTTCCCCTCTGGCCCAAGCAATGATAGCACCAGCAGCAGCAACAATAAAAACAAGCTCAATTCCGGTTGTTAAATACATCTGAGAATATTCCAGTGAAATCTTCATCAAAGAGAGTGTGTGACACAGTGGCATTTCATCAGTGTTTATAATTCCTTTGCTGGGAGGATCTTTTTAGAAATAATTGCTTTGAGATCCAAATCGTCACTACCATAACCTTAAGGAAACAAATGAAATGAAACGGTGCAGCAACAGAAACAGAGACAGGCTGTGGCTGCACTAATGAAATGGGAAACCGGCTGGCTGGGTTCACGAAGACGCCGAAGTCCTGGGTGATGTTTGAGGCATGGGGGGAAGGGTTGCATTATGAAGTTCTCTGTGGGAGCACCCGTCTGGACCCTTTCATCTCCCCTGGCTATGGTCTCCCTCATATCTACGATAAACATTCTCCTCCATCACTCAGTTTGCAAAGTGTCGAGTAAGGAGGGGGAGGCGCCACAGAGGAGGATGGAGGCAGACTCTGTAAATGGTGTCAGTGAAACACTACTGTAAAAGAGATGTGAAAACAGAGATACGCCCTTTACAATCAGGCTCGATTTCAGACACTTACATATTTAACTCATTAATTCTTAGCACAAATCAATGAGAAAAATACTGGCCTTAAACCTCGTTTAGATTAAGAGACTACAGCAGACGGGGTAAGAAAACTCCGTGATTTACAAAAGTGAAGTCTGACTTTAAAAATCCATGCTTTTAGGGAGTGGGCATTGGATTTGATCAAGACGTTTTATACACATGCATGAAATGCTCAATGAATTTTAAAACTCCACGATCTTCACCATGCATTTGGCTCCCTGGATCCATGAGAAGTGTTGACTTGTAATTTGGTCCAAGGTTCTTATTTTCTTATTATCAATGAAACAGTTTTCTGTAAGCAATTCAATGACTCTGAAGCTTATTTACAGTGTGTGTGAATGGGCCACAGGAAGAAGAGAAGAGAAGAGAAGAGAAGAGAAGAGAAGAGAAGAGAAGAGAAGAGAAGAGAGGAGAGGAGAGAAGAGAAGAGAACCTTGGTGGACTAGGGGTGCTACTCAGTTGGCTGACTATTGGCCTAGACTGCACAAAGCCCTGGGTTTGATACTGTCTTAGTTAGGGTTTCTATTGCTACAACAAAACACCATGACCAAAAAGCAAGTTGGAGAGGAAAGGGTTTGTCTTACATTTCCCCGACCATAGTCTATCATTGGAGGAGTCAGAACAGGAGCTCAGAGCAGGATCCTAGAGGAAGGAGCTGATGCAGAGGCCATGGAGGGCGTCTGCTTACTGAATTACTCCATGTGGTTTGCTCAGCCTGTTTTCTTATAGAATCCAGGACCACCGGCCCAGAGGGGGCCCCACCCACCATGGGTTGGGTCCTCCCCCACTGATCACTAATTGAGAAAATGCCTTACAGCTAAAACACATGGAGGTGTCTCCTCAACTGAGGTTCCTTCCTTTTTGATGACTCTAACTTGTGTCCAGGTTGCCACACAAAACCAGTCATTACAGATACCCAGCATCCCACAAACTGGGTGTGGTGGTGTACACTGTAATTGCAGCACTTGGAAGGTAAAGGCAAGAACACCAGAAATTCAAGATCCTCTTTAGCTACATAGTGGGTTTGAGGTTAACCTGAGTTAGCTACATTAGACTCTTCTCCAAAACTAAATACTTGCATAGATGAATATGAATAAAAAATAAGAGATCCAACACCTTAATTTATTAATAAGGAAATTGAATCCCAGAGACTTGGATGCTCTGGCCAATGTCATGGAGACAGTGATTGTTTGGATCTGGCAACACAGTTGACCCCTAAGATAAGGGACACTGTCTGTGCCATGAAAACGGCATTATCAGAGAACCTTAAATTCCATTTTTGGTCTCAACACATGTAAAAGTCACAGATTCATTCTCTGTGGCTCAGGATTTTTAATGTTAAAAATGGGAATAACAGACATGTTCCTCTAAGGCAGGCATGGCAGACAAACTTCTGAACCCTAGCTACCCTAGAGGACCAGTAAGACAAGTGGCAAGATCAAGGCCCATTTGGGCTCCATCAAGAGTCCAAAGTCAGCCTGAGTAGGTTAGTGAGAACCAGTCTTAAAATTCAAGTATAAAAAGGAATACTTGGATGCAGTGCAGTGATAGAATGCTTGGCTGTCATTCACTAGGCTAGGTTTGGGTTAGGTCCTGGCACTGAAAACAATCATTCTCTTGATAAGATCATAGGAGGCTGAGGTAAGGATGAATCGACATTCTCATCGACATTCAATCCTACGCAAATGTAACTGATAATGCAGAGACATGCATATAAATCTGAATGTTATTAATCTCATTAGAATGGATGGAGAATACTATTTAGCTAGCATTTACTCATCTGCCCAGTAAATATTGTATCTACAGTCTGGTATATTTTTAAACCAAAGGAGCATATTCACTGTAACTGGCATCTATGTAATTAAACAGAACATTCTAAGCATGTGAAATATTACCCTTTCATTGACAAAGGAGAACTTTTCATACAAGTATTAAGATAAATCTCTGTGAAATACTCGTATGTGTGAACAACTTTGATGAGTTTTCAGTGGCACTTTGGGTCTTGTTAAGAAGACAGCTGAGGGCCAGAGAGGTAGCTCAGAAGGAAAGGCACTTTTGGGGAAGCCTAATGGCCTAAGTTTGATCCTTGGTCCTACACGGTGGAAGGAGAGAACTGATTCCCACGAGTTCTCCTCTGATTCCAAAGTGCTTGTGGTATGCACGCGTGTCCTGTACCCCCCACCACACACAGAACAATGAAAGAGTTTTATAGTCTCTTGAAGAATAAGAATACATGACAGAATCTAGATAAATCTCACGTACTGTATAAGTTCTATGGAATCCACTTGAAGCTGTAAGAAAGGAAGGCCAATATGGCTGCCGCCATTCATTGAGTGGTCGTGGCAGCCATCAGCACTTGCTGTGTGCACTTGGATAAGGTGGCCTCCTGGTGAGCAAAGCACTTTTAGACTCACACGTGAAGGCTGAAGCCTCGTCCTGGTGTTCCGTCTCAGGATCTCATATGGAAATATTTCCTATTCTGACACCCACACCCGGTGATTCCCAATGTCCTTTGTTCCCTTTGAAGATGCTAGAGGCCTCTCAGTGGTGACATGCTTTGTTCCTTAAGTGTAAACTTATGTGGGAAGATGTTTAATGCGTTTAAGCTGCTAAGTGAGCAGATCCCCTGCCTCTGCCTACCTGCTCTTTGAAGGTTATTTGAGGCAAGGTAGTATTTGGACCTTTGGGAAGAGGGCAGGTGTTATACAGACTATCGCTTTTGGGCAGCTACCTTCAATCTATGTTTTCTGACTTTGATGTTTGCTAATGTAAAGGTATGCTTAACATCTGATAAGCTAAGTAACTGAATTTTAACCTGTGGACTGCCAGTAACCACCGTTTATCTAATGATGTGGCTCAGAGAGCCCCTCTTTTGCTCTGTGTCAAAGCTCCCGGAATACCTAGATGCCTCCCCTTACCCTACTATTGGACCTTGAGGACACGCTGTCTTCTCCTGCCAGCTGTGTGGAGACCTGGAAGGCTTGAGTCCACTTGAATTCTGTTGAGCTCTCCACAAGTTCAGCACCCTAATAAGATTTTCCTCACATAATCCTATAATGCTAAATTTCATTACAGCCTCAAATGAAAGTCATAGTTCCCAAATCGTATATGCACATCCTTGGAGACACGGTTATAGCTAGCATGGAAGGTCAGTTTAATAAATGTTCAATTATCACAACAGTGGCAAAGAAAAAAATCCTGTAACTAACTCCTGGGGCAGATTTGCTACCATTAAACACAGGTCTATTTCCTTTCATGCACACCGGCCTCTCCTGACCTTGTGGAAGGAATCCCCAGGATCCCCGGGCTGGTGAATAATTGACACCCAGGCATCTTTAATCTCTGCAGTTCCATTGTTCTACCTCCCGGAAGTGCAGGGTCATCCCTCAGCTACTTACTGATGTAGAAGCTGAGTGAAGTTGCTGACTGGCTTTTCCGAGTCTCACAGGCTCCTGAGGAACTAAAGGTTGTCACGGAGAGTTTATATTTCCCAGGCTCCTTCAGTTCTGCAACAAATTCATGGGCTTCTTCATCCACTGTCAAATAGTCAGTAAGGTTTTCTGGATCAAATGCCAAAACGAAAAGAAAAAAACCCACAAAATTAGAATATAGTGATTTGACACCTGGGAGAGCCCAGGATATAGGCAAACTGATTAGGCTGGTAAATTTTATTATTGCATTTCTTTCCTTTTTCCAAGTTCAACCATACTTCTAAAATAAAGGCACTGTAAATGAGAAAAGTCAACTCAAACTCAAATTGTATTCATAATTCTTTTAAAATATCAGACCTAAAATGTAGTGTTCAAATCCACTACACGGATGTTTGACACACAACCCCCTAACAGAATCACGTCATGTACCAAAGAGAAATGGACTTCGAGGGAAGGCAGCGTTCACTGCTCTCCTTCCGTGTATGGCTTCTGTAAAAGACAAGAAGTAACTAGTACTCACTAATTACCTTACAAGTTCCTTGTAGCATTAAATTACTTTAAAATATCGATTGACTTCTAGTTTAAAAGATGCATCAGTTTCTCTCCCTTCATCTCTTTGCCCCATCTCTTTGCACTGGGAAAGGTAATATTTATTCTAAGCTGCCTCTGTGTCTGCCTCCTGCTACCTAGATTTCCTTTGAAGCTGTTACTGTTAATTTGGCAACAACAGTCTCTGAAAAAATACAAAACACAGTATAGTCAGACAAATACATGATTGAATTGAACTTTTTGCAAACAGGCTGGAAAAAGCGTTTTGAGTGACAAGATGCTCTGTCCCACATTGTAAACTGAGAAACAGAGAAACAAAAGAGAACAGGAACGTTAAAAACAAGCAGGCAACTCAGTCAAAGGAGGACTCTTGACCTGCATAACCCAAAGTGACCAACAATTCCACTCTTAGGCTATAGTAGAGTGTTGATTACTACTACTGTCTAGAATAGAGAATGAAGAAGTATTTTGTCTCATTTTGCTAACTAAAAGTCAACCAGCTTCCACAAGAAGGCAACATGAATTCTAAAGTCCTACCATAAAATGAAGGCTGCCATTCTAACTCCGAACTTTGATGACGTGACAACTTTCACCATCTAAATACTAGACAGGAAAATAGAAATGACACAAGCTCTTGCTAAGTTGTAACAAGCAAAAAACAACATAAAAAATCTGGTGATGGACAATGGAGCTATGCTGTGGTTCTCTTTTCATACATTAATATAATATAATATAATATAATAAAAAAATCAGGGTGGGTGTGGCTGTCATCATAGCACTTGGAGGTGAAGGCATGAAGGCCAGAAGCCCAGGATCATCCTCAGCTACACCAGCCTGGGCTATGAGACTCTTGTCTCAAAAAATAATTCGCGCATACACACACACACACACACACACACACACACACACACACACACACACACGGGGGTGGGGGGAGAGAGAGAAAGAGAGAGAGAGAGACTTCCAGGCACACATATACTCTCTCTCTCATAGATAGATAGATAGATATAGATATTTACTTTCAATGATTGATGAAATCAAAGCATAGCATTGACTATGGTGGGGATATTATCTCCTGCTTGTTTTCCATTTACTACCAACTTTTGGGGGCAAATTTGTTCACCAGATCCCAAGGCCATATCCCATCTTATTCAAGCTGGCCAAGGATATTATGTTTGGTGGTCCTATATTTAGTTCAGAGTATTTCTGAATATAAGGTCTTCTTTAGTGGCCTGGGGTATGTGAAATGCTGGACAGAGAGACAGAAAAGACTTACAATGGCTGTAACTTGAAAATCACCCAAATATTAAAATTCTAATCTAATCTATATATTTTGTTTTCTACTTTCAGGCTTACGGAGTAGTCAATTAAAGTCTCCCTTTGTGTGTGTCATCTCCGGCCCTGAGTTCCCGTTTCAAAAACACTTCAGGTCCCTTCCTTGGTGCCGTTAACTTCTTCCAACTCCCCAGTGCCTCACCTTCCCTCTCTATGAGGATATTGAACCCATCGAAGGCTGTAGGCGGTTTTGGTGGTAACCAGCTCAGCGTCATCTGCACAGGGAAGGCAGAGAAAGGGTCAGACGTGGGCTTCTCGGTCCGGCTGAGGGTGGTGTCGCTGTCATAGTCCACAGGCAGCACACTGACAAAGTCCTCCTCGTTTTCGGGGGTCGCGGAAGAACTGTCCCACCAGTAGGGTTGAGATGTGCTTTCATAGTTGGTGCTGTTTGGGTCAGGCCAACCAGAAGATACGTTGCTGGGGGGAGTCTCCGGAGTTTCTTCGGAGAAATGGAAGAGTCTGTCCCTTCTGAGTGAATCTTGCGTTTTGATGAAGGAGTCCTCGGGGAAGCTTCCGCTTGGCTCTTCCCAGTTGTTCTTGTCCAAGTTGACAAAGCGAACAGAGATGTTTCGAGGAGGATATGGAGCTGTGGAAGAGAGTTTTCATTTGCAAGGAGCTTTTAACTCTGAACCGAATATTCATTTACTCTTGAGTCCGACACATAGACTCACCAAGTACAGTTTAGCTTTACTTTTAAAATACAGAAGAAAATAAAATAAAAACCGTGTGTGTGTGCGCGTGCGCGCGCGTGCGCGCGCATTTGGAAATAAGAGGATAATTTGAAAAAGTTAGATGTCTTCTACTTCGTGGGTCTGGGAGATCTAACTCAGGTGGTTCAGGTGGGTGGCAGAGGATAATTTGAAAAAGTTAGATGTCTTTTTCTACCTCGTGGGTCTGGGAGATCTAACTCAGGTGGCTTGGGTGGGTGGAAATTACCACTACTAGCTCTGCCTCTGGACAACTGTGGTTTTTAAGCAAATCATATATAAACTTCTAGCATTTTGTACAAAGTACATATATCTATTTATATCTCTCACTAGTCACATTACAAATGTATTCATTTGTAATACTGGACTTGTTGACATGGTAATTGAACTTCTCAAGCATAGTTATATAAATACTCCTTCCTTTACAACAATCAGACTTTAAGAAAATGTGTGTCTCTGTCCCTGGGTATCTTAAAAATCCATACAATTTGCTTTGGAGCTATTTGAATATACATCCCATCTCTGAAAGAAAGCATAAGAGCACACAGGAACTATGGATTATGGAAACATGCTTTCTGTGCTGAGAGCAAATCACAAAGACAGCTGGTACATCTTCTGCCTGCAACACTTTCTAGCTGCCCGTCAGATGGATCCTCAGACTTTCAGGAAAAGATTCACCCCCCCTTCCCCCTTGTATCGTTAAATGTCTTCATGGCTCTTTGGTGACACGGGTCTCATTCTGCCTTAGGTCATTGCCCTTTGTGTCAGATGACACCTGACTCACCGGTCCTTATTTTTTCATCTTTCTTAGAATTAGGACACTGTCCAGATTGAAAAGAGTAGCCATCAATGTGTCTTTACCAGTACAGAAGATGAAAAGTACAAATCGAATTGTCAGCTTCAGCATAAGGTGAATTAGTTAAGACCCTCCTGTCTTGATGAAATTAACTGGGAATCCAGACACAGAATTCCAGACAGAAAGGGTCTGGAGTGCTCCGTCCGGATGAATCGCCATCCTCATGAGAATCCAGCCTTATTAAACACATTAGATACATTCAATACTGGTTGAGCAAGGGATATCTGGTAGTACGTAATTTATGTATTCATTCCTCTAGCCATCAATTCATACCATCACAGTCATTTTCCGTTTCTTTTTTTAATGGTTTGGAATTTCATATGTGTACACAGTATATTTTGATTATATCTACCCAGCTTCTTTTCTCCAAGGCTTCTCTTACTCTACAATAATTTTTCATATTCCTGATGCTTCTAAGATTAATTAGTGCTGAGAACTTTAGGCATGCCTGTGTGCTAATATTTTCTTTCAATCATCAATTATCTATCTATACTAGGATGTCTGCCATCTGCTTTTCTTCTACATAGACACTGGTCAAGGTATAGAATAAGCAAAATCTACCAGATCCAGTTAAGTGATTTGATTAAAACTTTTAAGGCTACCATCCATATTTTTATTCAGGAATATAAAAACTAAGTGAATATTTATTTACTTAAGATTTTTCTTCTTGACTATTTTGCTGAGATATCTTTATTATAGATACAAATTTTGTTTTGGTAGGAAAATAAATTCTTGCTTAGCCCTGTGACAAAAATATACTCTAGAAATATTAAGAAATTTTTTTCTTAGAAGCATTAAAAATAGATATACAGCAGCATCTAATTTAGCTATTCTGCAGTGAGGTTTGGTTCCTCTGGAAACTTACCCGTTCTGTGGTGTTTGGGTTCATGGCTCACACCGCTGTACTCCACAAGGGTACTTTTATTAAAAGTTGCCTCAGATACCAGCTGGAAGGTGATGTTGCTGTAACATATCCCTGGGAGCCAGTGATTAAATACTGTTTTCCCCTTAAAAAAGTCTGTGAAGGGAAAGATCAGTTACGTTAAAATTAGGCAATTCTTAATGTCACATACTTGGAGAAAGTCCCAGTTAAATTTAAATATCCACAAAATAACGTTTCCGTCAATGTCTGGCACAGTCCGTTAAAAAGAATTGGAAAGCTAGAGATGAAAATTTGAACCTTTGCCCCAAATCCTGAAAAGTCTTCTTTTTTTTTCCTGTCAGCCTTCCTAACATGATTTGACACAATTAAAATCAGTTTTTCATCCTATGAATGTTTTGCGTATGCAGGAATTATGAGGATAAGGTTTACATTAGCTCCTTATGAAGAGGAAGAACAAGTATTTTGCCACTTTATGACCAAAGAAAACAGCAAGTGTACAAGGGAGGGTTTTCTCCTGTAGAAAGTGTCTTATGTAACAAGCCCACTGGTTTTCCTGATGAGTGGTCACACAAGAACCCAAAACACCACATTTTGCTTTTGAGAATCATCTTGTACCCTCTCTGACAGAAGTGGGTGAATGCTGCCCACTTTCTACGGAAGCCTAGAGCTGTCATGCCCAGAGGGAAGTGCTGTGGGTGCAGTTGTCTCTAAATCATCTTGACTCTATTTCCTGGAGCAGACATACCGCCTTTGGCAAGAATAACTTCTAATTCAGACCAGTCTGAGACTTTCTCATGTTGTAAGCATGACTTGCAATTCTCAGCGGATGAGCTGGATGTAGTAGGACTCTTCACAAGATTTGCTTGAATCGATAACTTTTTCTTAATGGCTCGTTCATAGGTCAAGTAGTGAATTACAAGGCCTCTTTAGAGTGAGCAAGATCATCCAGAAAAAGTCTGCAAAAATTAGTAGCCGTCACTTCTCCAGCCTCCTCTTCCCTCTCTCTTACCTTTGTACAGCATAGTCCTGAAGTCCTTCCCTTCCCAGTAGCTGATGTTCACTCTGCTGAACACGTTATACTTTTCCGGATAATGAATTTCAAACAGTACTCCTGTTTCAGGAGAAGGTTTATAGTCGTATATGGAGACACTGGTTACTGGCAAAGGTTCTACAGAGGGGAAGAGGGGTGAAATAGAGAGAGAGAGGTGAAGCCATCATTAATCCATGAACGTCCAGCTGTTCTGATGCAATCTTATTCCCACTTTTACAGTTATGATTCCTCCACAAAGCGTTCCTCTTAGGCTTACTAGTAATTAACAAAGCACATTCTAGATGACCTGTTCTACTTCTCCAATAGCTCTCAGACTCATGTTTCAGTTTTTCACTTAAAGCAGCTTTGGAGGTTAAGATGCACAAATAATAATGTCTCAATTCAATAGACAAATATAATGCCAACCTGGAGTTTATATTGCTTGTCATGTGCAATTTAATAGGTTTTGTGGCAGCATCTATCTGTATCAGCAAATTCTTCACTCATTTTTCTTTTCCTTGTACCAACAAAATTGGATATCAGTAAGACAGGTAACAAAGAATATTTTTTGGCTGTTGGCAACGATAAATATTTATGTGATAATTTATTCCTTTGTGTGAATTTTGCAGTTTTTCTGTTATGGATAAGAATGCAAACTACTTGGTGTTATGTATATGATCATTTATATCATGTATACTTGCCTCTCTACAGAAGCACAAGAATATTCTTAATTTGTTTGGTTTTAATTTATCATGAAACATTAAAAATATACATTTTTAAAAGCCCATGATTTGCTTTTTATATGTCCTGTACACACCATGTTTACATAAATAGTTTCTCCACACTTCCAAAAGATCTAGTAGATATAATTTATTTGAGTAATTTTATAAGAAAGTATTAGAAGGGCTAGAGAGATGGCTTGTAGGCTATGAGTGCATACTGCTCTTGCAGTAAAACTGAGTTTGAGTATCCCCTTTGGGTGGCTCACAACTGTCTGCAAATCTGCAGTCATGTATGCTCACGAGTGAGCACAAGCACGCGCGCACACACACACACACACACGATTAAAAATAAATCTTACACAAGGCAAACAAAAATGATTTGCTCTGGAATCAAATACTACCTTATTGCTAAGAAATAATTTTGACTCAGTTTTCAAGCTAAAGGATTCTTACACATAATATCTACAGCTTAAACTAAAGCAACATCATTTGCCTAAATTCTATGCTTTTCAAAATTTCACTTTCAATGATTAAGGTCTCTAAAAATGGACTTAACTTATTTCACCCACCATGTTCTTATTGCAAAGCTAGTTTGTTTTGTCCTGTCACTGAACATCTGATTATATTCCCTGAACTCTTAATTTACTTTTGCTTTCAAGTAAAGAAATAAAAAGAGTGTGTGACACTGCTTGCTAGTTTTTTGTTGTTGCTTTTTTTCTGGAATTTTCTGAAAAATGAAGCCAACATCTAAGAAAGGGTTCAGAAGCACATCTGAAGGCAGTACACTCTCTGCCTAAAACGTTTGTAGTTCATCCTCATCCCCAAACTAGCTTTCCCACATAAAGTTGGCGTATCAGAGTCAACTGACTATATGATCTAAACCAACCAGAGACTCTTGAGACTTGAGGTCAGCACAGCTCAAGAAATTTTGAACAATTTTCAAGTGTTTTCAACCCAACCCAGTCAAAAGTCTAGTGAGTCAAAAAAACAAAACAAAACAAACACTAAAAAATAGTTGGAAACCCCCCATCCATTTAACAAATCAGTCTCCCTACACTATGACCAGAGGTAAAATATTACCTTAAATTTGGTGTCTTTCTTTTCAGTTGTATTTTGAAATTCTTCTGCATATGCGTGTATCCAGCATTCTTTCATGTTTACCATACTAATAGCCTCATATTGTGCACACCACTCTACAGCTTTGTTTTATCATTTAAAGAGATTTGAGATTTGCTCAGCTTGATACAAATACTGTTTAGAAACTTCAAGTGTTTGTTTTATAACTATACAAGCTATTCATTTTATTCTTTTAGTAGAGTGTCTGTTTTCAATTCCTGTAAATATAGTTCTGGACTGTGTAGATCCTTCTCTTTCAGCTACATAGGGATGCACAGATCTTGAACTGTATGACATGTTGCTAAAGAGTTTCTAACTGAATGCTGCTAGTTTATGTAGCTAAAAAAGCATGCATGAGCTCTGTTTGGCCGTATTCTTGCTAGTTATACACTTGGATCAGTCTTTGCAACACACATAAAATTTGGTCTTATTGCCTTAAGTTCTTGCTCATGAAGAAGGTTGATTTTTTGTTTGTTTGATTTTTTTTGAGAGAGGATCCATTTACATTGCCCTGGCTATCCTGGAACTTACTATGTAGACCAGTCTGGTCTCAAACTCACAGAGATTCACCTGCCTCTGCTCCCTGAGTACTGGTATTAAAGGCATGCACCACTACACCTTGCTGAAGGATGATTTAAATATTACTTTTAAAGTGACCAAGAATCATGGGCCCTAGTAGAATTACTATTCTGATAAGGGAGCATAGCAATGCATTAACACCTAGTGACATATTGTTATCTGCATAGGTAATTGCATCACTTTGCCCTCCTCAGAGAAGCTTCTTCTTGTTGAACATGGGATGTGACTGTTGTAAAGAAAATGGTCCCCACAGGGAATGGCATTATTAGGAGGTGTGATCTTTCAGTAGGTGAGGCTTGTTGAAGAAATGTGTCAGAGGAGCATTGGTCTCCTCTGCTCAAGCTACACCCAGTGAGACAGAACACTTCCTGTTGCCTTTGGGTCAAGATTCAGGACTCTCAGCTCCTCTCCAGCACCATGTCTGCCTGCATGCTGCCTTGCTTCCCACCATGACAATAATGGACTGAACCATGAACTGTAAGCCACCCCCAATGAAATGTTTTCTTTATAAGAGTTGTCATGGTCATGCTATCTCTTCACAGCGCATAACACAGGGACCCACAACTGAACGATGACTAGAGAGTGAGAAGCTTTGGAGAACTCATTGCTAAATGGGAAGTCTTGGTCAAACCCTTCTCCTTGATGCCCAGAGATCTATGCAGAGGAGAAGGCAGAAAGACTGTGAGAGCTAGAGGTGATAGATGACTCCAAGGAAACAGCACCTTCTAGATACAACAGGGCTGATGCACATATGAATTCACAGAGACCGTGACAGCATGCACAGGGTTTTTATAGGTTCAAGCCAGAAGGGGTTTCAGTCCTGAGACAAGGAAGTGGACAGACTCCCTTCCACCCCTAACAAGAAGCTATTTGCAAGTGATGTCTGCTGGTAAAGGGGAAATCAGTTTTCTTCAATAATATGCATCTGGGTATAGTAACCCTGGTAGGGCAGTCCCCATACAAAGAAGTAATTGGCCAACACAAAACAGAGACTGCACTTTTGTTTGTTTCATTTATTTTGGTGGGTTTTTTGTCTTATTATTTTAGTTTTGGTGTTTTAGAGAGAAAGAGAAAACACGGAAAGTTGGTGTGGGTTGGGAGGTGGGAAGGATCTGGCAGCAGCTGGGGAAAGGGAAAATCATGATGAAAATATATTGTCTGCAAAATATTTTAAATGAAAAACACAGCAGCAAAACTAACTTTTAATTTAATGTAAGTAATCATGTTTTCATTTCAAAGGTGTCAGTTCCATTATGTATAGCCCATGTACTTCATGGCATGCTTTGTTTGGTTATTGCTGGAAAATGAGTACTAGTGTGAGCTTTGTGTCTGTGAACATTGCAAATATACTGTAAGGTTTTGCTAAACTGCTGTTTTAAATAGAGTCTGACCTATTGTGTGTTTTGAAGTCTGTCATTGTGAGTGTAGGTTTCTTTATGTGACTTGAAACACGGACTCTAGGCTTATGTTCATGTTTTTCACTTCTGGTGACAATCTTTCCCCTCTTTCCGCTACCATGGCTGTCAGTCATTCTGGGGTCCTTCATACTGTGAACGCCGTGGTGTTTGTCATAGACTTTTACCAAGTCCTGTGGTGAGGCTTTGTCTTGGCACTGAGATTGGCTAAGTGCCCCAGTTCAACTGTGCCTGGTCTGGGATGGCACATTTTGATCCCTTTCTTAACTGGAGCCCAAACTCAGGACCACCTCTCTGTACCTGGAGCACTGAGGCCCCGTTCAGAAAGGCCCTCTCTCCACTCCACTTGAGTTTCAGTTTCTTTCATGACCTGGAGACAAGTGTGCACTTGAACTTGGTCCTATGCCCCTCACTTTCTTTTGGTTTTATGGAAAGAGCAGAATGTAGATGATTTGCAACCCCAATATTAGTTGGACTTTTGTCTTGCTTTTAATAAGTAATAAAACTATGACACACAATAAGGTCTTGTTTTTTCTAATTAGATGTTTGACATCATCTTAAATAATGTTTAGATTTAGGACATTTCATATTCCTTAATTGCAGTCTTTAAGCCATTGACAGTAATCAGGAAGGAAATTGGTGTGTAGAGGTGTGCAAGAGGTGTTTAAATTTTGCTTTCCAGCAGACAGCAGCAGCACATACAACAGTAGGACTTCCTTGCAGGCCACACATTCATAGCTGTTATATTCTCAGTGAGAAAGTGACAAGCCCGGTATGTATTCTCCATAACCACACCTACTTCATGGTGTCAGCAGGCACTGTTACTGTGTCGAGTTGATGGAGACCGGAAAGTTCTGGATGCGGTTGTCAGAGTGGACACGGACAAAGGGCAAGAAGCCCAGGTAGCCCGCGCTTGAGGGTAACCGCTGACACTAGAGGCAAATCTTCCCGAGGTGACTCTGCTCTGCCTCACTAAAATCTAAGGAAGCAACGGGGGAAGGATCCAGCCCTCGACGGGACAGACCCGAGCACCTATCATTCCTGGTGCAGTTCTCTTGAGGAAGGCAGGAGTCAGGGTGGTACCGTCCTCTCTGATGGCAGTCATGGGGGAAAGACTGATCCCGAATCCCAATCCCAAGCCGCTGCTTCATGTCTAGAAGATGACCACAGACCCTGACCTGTGTGTATCTAAATGGATCCCTGAGGTATGCTGGCCACAGTCCCCTAGGATACAGGAGGGGTGGGAACCAGCACAGACACCGCCTTGGTTCACGGCATTTTACTCCCATGGACATTTTAGCAGCTTTCTGGGCTCATGCTCTCCTGTCACCTCAACTTCAGCTTTGCTCCTTCTCAACACCTGTAAGTCCAGAAACCACTCGACCCCCTCACTTTAGTCAGCATCCCTGTCACAAAGCAGCCACTCACACATACCTCAGTGGCTTTTCCCGCCTCAATCGATTTCACTTTCCTTTTGTTCCTCATGCCTCAGCTAATTTGCTACCTAATGCCACTGGTAATACTTTCATTTGTTGGTCATACATTATGTCTTACATACTCTGTTGATTTTGTATTATTAGTCAGAGTGAGAAAGACATAGTTTTATATATTGCAAAAAAAGTGGGCATTTAAAAAAAATTATAGTACCTAGTAGTCGTTATTATATAGGGTAACAACAGATTAGTCTGGCCACCACAATTTACTAAGATAAATCTGAACTGTGATCTGGAGACATGGGTGAGATTTTCATTTTTAAGAGGTTGACGGGAAACAGAGAACTAGTAACTCGTGACACATGAAAATTATCTGAAATTTTGGTATCTATAAAGTAGCATGAGAGCGATGCCCGGCTAACTCGTGTGCACATTATTTCCAGCGACAGCAAAGTCGAAGAGCAACAGTGTAGAGCACGTGGACTTGTGGGGTTTCATGTCTATGCTACCCAGGACTTTGTAGAAAAGCGGTTGTCCACCAGAGTGGAGGACAGATCTGAAAACAGACTTAGCGGGAACTCGCTTCTGCTCCAGGTTGCACGGATGACTTCCCGATGCTTAGCCTTGTGTAGGCAAGAGTGGCATCTTTCAGCCTTGGGTTTTGCCACACGTGAACTTTGCCCAGGCAAGTCACCTTCTGTCATTTCTTAGATCTGTGTTCATTCTTTATCACGTAAAGTCTCAACTCACTCGCAGGGAACTTCAGATCTCTTCCTGTATTTCTGGCCACCTTCCCTGAATTATTTTGAAGCACCCATCAGTATGTGATTGAGTGATGCTGAACAATTTGGTCATGCTTGATTAAAGGTGGTTTTTTTTTCTTTTGTTTGTTTGTTTTTTGATTTTTCAAGACAGGGTTTCTCTGTGTAGCTTTGTAGACCAGACCAGGCTGGCCTCAAACTCACAGAGATCCTCCTGCCTCAGGTACTGGGATTAAAGTCGTGCACCACTACCACCCGGCGATTAAAGGTATTTTTATGTATTGTTATTTTTCTGGTACTTCAGCCATGATGGAGAATATGCTCAATAAATAGAATTAAATAAATCAATTATTTATATTCAAAATTAAAAAAACATGACTAATAAACCAATGACCTGTTCCCATGTGTCTTCTGCAACCTTGGCAGCCACCATTTCTAAGTCTGGCCTGACAGGAACCAATTGCATGTGTCTGTCATTTTCCCAGGTCCTAAGCAACTGTTTCTAGATATTACGTTTTTCTGCCTAGATACATCCTCTTTCTCCTAAGGGGCTCACATTAATACTGACCCAGCGTCATCAGTTAAATATTAACTGGTGTCAGAGCCTGCAGGCTCTTTTAACCCGTCACATGAGTCTGTCGTGCCCAGTTTGCTCTTTGCCTTGACTCCCCAACTTTCTTTACTCTGTGAGCCCCAGACTCAGAACAACTGTATCAAAAACTCCAAGTGCTGCCCCTGAGCATCCTGCTCTGCCATTGCTTATTCCATCCAGACAGGCTCCAGCACGTGGCTGATGACTGTAACAAACGCCCCTTTTACCTCAAAGCAGTGTGTCAGCCCTGGGAGCAGGTACCGCAAATGCTTCAGAAGCATAAAACCATAAAATGGGAAGATGGTGTGGTATGAATCAGGGGCTCATTAATAATGAGAGTTTCCGGGGTCAAAATTGTCCTTAGCCATCGTGTTATTAAATTCTCTCTTTTGTGATATACGACCAATACCACCTGATGCTCCCTCAAGCTAATGCCAGAATATCTGCACCTTTACATATAATTCTCATATTCTCATCGTCATCTCTTCTGGAATCTGGGGTAGTGTACATAAGCCTTTAAAAAAGGGCACAGTTCCCCTGGAGAGATGACTCAGTCGACTATGTTTGATCCCTGGAACCCATATTAGAAGCCCAGAGTGGGGACTGAGGTGATGGCTCAGTGGATAAAGGAGCTTGTCGCCAAGCCTGAGGTCTTGGATTTAATCCCTGCAGCTCACGTGAAGGTGGAAAGAGAAAATACATTTTTGTAAGTTGTTCTCTGACCTCCAGATATGTGTCCTTACATGTGCAGGCCCATACACCCACACACATACATACATGAATGTAAAAACAAAACACAAAGTCAGAAGTGACAGTACATAGTTGCAATCTCTGCGCTAGTGAGATGGAGAAAACTTGATCCCTGGAGCTTACTTCCTAACCAGTCTAGTTGAATAGGCAAGCTCCAAGCCAACAAGAGATCCTGTCTCAAAATTAACATGAATAGTGTTCCTGAGGATAACACAAAAGCAGCCCTCTGGTCTTCACAGGTTTACATGTGCACATGTAACCACATATGATGGTTGATTGTACCTCATTTAGTGCCTTATTTGTGTTACAGGATATTTGTTTCCCCTGTGTGAAGATGTCTTGCTGTGATTGGTTTAATAAAAAAGTGAGTGACCAATGGCTAGGCAGGAGAGAATAGGTGGGACTTCCGGGGGAGACAGAGGAACTCTGGAAAGTAAAGCAGGGAGACGAAAGCAACACATGCAATGAGTCCTGTGTACAGAATAGGAGAGAGATAAAATCCATGTGGCAGAATGTAGATTAATAAAACTAGGTTAATTTAATTTATAAGAGTTAGTTGGGAACAATTCAAAGCTACAGGCCAAACTTCCATAATTGTGAATAGGTCTCTGTGTCATTATCTGGAGCTAGTGACTGAAAAGAAAATCTGACTACACATTTGTATGCCTGTCTTCACTTCCTTTTGCTTCTTCTTTTTTATTGCTTTTTAAAGAAATAAGGTCTCATGTAGCCCAGGTTAGCCTTGAATTTGACATAAAGTAGAAGATAATGTTGAAATTCTTATGCTCCTGCCCCACTGTGCCGAGTGTTGGGATGCTGGGATTACAGGTATGACTGGTTTTCAAATTTCTTTAATAACTGTCAGCTAAAGGGTTGTAGCTTCCAACTTTGCTTTTTTGGAGTGTCTGTGTACTCGAAATGTTGGAACAGAGCACAATAGTGTCTCCTCCCCTCACTCTCTCCTAGTCATGCTCAACTGCTTTGAGCTGAGCTACATGGAATAGCTATTAAATCCCAGGCCAGGTGTTTATGGAACGATGAAGCTGTCTTAAGCAGAATGTTTACTTCAAAGAGTTGGTTGTTGTTATGATGCACCCACAGCTATGGCCGAGTCTCAGCCAGATTCATCTTTTCCTGGAACCTAAGACAGGATTTCACAGGTGAGATTTCATTTTAATTGAATTAATTTCCAGCTCTTCCCTTTATCTCCATTAGCCTTGCAGGTCTTGGGTCTGTGCCATTGTTAATTTTCAGAATTTAATAATGACCCTGGGACTCTGCCAATGAGACTTTAATTAATTTTTGACACTCGGGTTAAAAATAGTCCGCTAGCTTGCTGTTGAGTTCTTTTTTTTTTTTTTTTTTTTTTTTTTTTGGTTTTTATGATATAGGGTTTCTCTGTATTGTTTTGGAGGCTGTCGGTCCAGCCCGGCCTATAACTCACAGAGATCCACCTGCCTCTGCCTCCCGAGTGCTGGGATTAAAGGCGTGCGCCACCACCACCCGGCCACTGTTGAGTTCTTTCTTCTGACTGTTTCTCTTTTCTTCTTATCCTAACAGACACCATCACACTGTACTTTTCTTTACTCATGACCACAATGGTCACGGATAACTGACAGTTTAATGGGGGCAGCAATTAAAGCTCACCCTGAAGTGCATGAGCAAACGGAACTTCGATGAAGCTCTCAGTTGTTCTAGTGTCAAGCCATGTCTCACGGAGGTGGCTTTTCTGTGTACTCTGTGACATGTTGCCTTATGATGTGATGCTGAAGTCAGAGACTGTGGTGAAAGTCACCTGCAGTTAAAACCATTGCTACAAACTCCACAAGAGCAGTGTCAACTCTGTATTGCATTTGTCTTTCGGTATTTTCCTTGGGCAGTGGGAACCAAGGCCGTGTTTGAGGTGAGATGAGGGATGGTCACTGTTGTCTGTGTGTGCCTCTAATTCCAGCCCTTGGAAGCCTGAGTCAGAAAGATTGGAAGGTTGGGGCCAACCCAGGCTACATAGCAAGACCCTGCTTAATAACAAAGAATGAAAAACACCCCGTATTTTTATGTCCTCTACTAAGAATGTCCAATTATGGTCAAATCAGCTGACTGTGAATACAAACTCATTGCCACAAGAACTAATTGCTTTGTATAGGACAAGACACAACAATCTAAGATCATGCATTTAAGTTATGTGGAATAAATTTGCATAGTGAAGTCATTAACCTGAAATTATCACTCAGTCTCAAAGTATATTGTCAATGAAGTTTGCTTTTTTCCCTATAAATCAGATTTTTAAAAAAAAAAATAGTGGATATGATCAACTTGGATACTATATTACCCAAACTTTTCTTAATATAAGGGAGAGTGTTGAGCTATGTCATTAGACTCCAAGCTAAACACTCTTGCCATTCTGGTGAAATCTGCTTCAGCCATAGACTGATGAGGACATGCTCAGAGGAGAAGCACAGAGAATGACATCACAGGGTGCTTACTTGTCAACACGGTGACTGATCTGGAGGGTTTGGTGACCACGTTCCCATTGACCACCACCAGAGAGATTATGTAATAAAGACCATGATAAGTGGCCTTAAAGACCACAGGAGGAGGCAATGTGTTATTGAATTCCTCAAATTCGAAGAAATAGTTTTTGGACTCGCCGGCTACCCTCACAACATAGACGGATGCTGGGCTGACGATATCAGAAGCTTCTAAAGAGACAGTGATGTTGTTGTCATCTTGAACAGTCACGTGGAACGCTGTAACAATCTGTTCAAGAGAAAGACAAGAGGTAGAAGTCAGAGTCAGGTGATGGATCATAAAATTATGTTGAGATAATTTTTGTAAAATGAACAACTGTGTTGAGTGTGCGTATGGTAGCTGTTGGTGTTTCAGTCACACAACCAAAGTCAGTTTGCCCGTCTCATGAAAAATGATCTCAGAGTTTTAAAATGAACATTTGATATTCCAATGAAAATGTGTCTTGAGCTTGTGGAGTATTTAATGTGAAAAGCGCACAATACACATCAAATGAATGAAAAAAATGACAAATGAAGTCACTGTCAAAGTTAATTTCCAGTGAAGATCTCTGTTCTGATAAGTGGGAGAAGTGTTTGAGCAAACACTATTTTAGAGGAAGTCTTTTTGAGGTAATTATTTCCTTTCTTTTGCTCACCTGTCAATTCTGAAAGTGGGAAAGATGTCAGGATAGAACTCTGGGAAGATAATTCTCTTCATTATAAATTAGCCAGCCTTTAAGCAAAGAAATCCTGGTAAAATGGAAAAGGGACCATGTGCACAGCCATGGGTGTCGAAAATCATTCCTTCAAATCTTCAGGCAAGTTCAGGGGTTGGGGATATAGCTCAACTGTACAGGGCTTAGCTTGCATTCATGTAACGACTCGGTCCTGAGTACCACATACACACACATGAAAGTTACCAGCTGGAGAAACACTTTAGGAGAGATGTCTCAGGACATATGGCTCAGGAGAGACAGCTCAGTGACTAAGAGCATTCTCGGCTCTATTGTGAGAACCCACATTTCCAGCACCCACACAGTGCAACTCACAACTGCCTGTAACTCCAGCTCCAAAACACAACTGCATGCACACACAGACACAACACACACACACATAAATAAATAAGTAAATAAAAGAAACTTAAAAAACTATGTGTAAAGTAGCCGGGTGGTAGTAGTGCATGCATTTAATCCCAGCACTCAGGAGGCAGAGGCAGGCAGATCTCTGTGAGTTGGAGGTCAGCCTGGTCTACAGAGCAAGTTCTAGGACAGTCTCAAAAGCTACAGAGAAACCCTGTCTCAAAGAATCAAGAGAGAGAGAGAGAGAGAGAGAGAGAGAGAGAGAGAGAGAGAGAGAGAGAGGGAGGGAGGGAGGGAGGGAGGAAGGGAGGGGCGGAGGGAGGGAGGGAGAGAGACAGAGAGACAGAGAGACAGAGAGACAGAGAGACAGAGAGAGAAAAGAAAGAAGGAAAAGTATAGTTGGCCTAAATGTCCATTCTTGATTCTGTGCGGACTCCAAGGGCAGAAATAATGCATCGCTGTTTGCATCCAAGACTCTCTTGCTTTGTACCACTTATTACTTAAGACTCTTCACATGTTTGGTGAATTGTATAAATTATCTCACTACCATAAGTTAACCATCCACCCGATGTAGTTGCTAGGGTCCACATTCCACAGACAGTCTACAAATGAGCTCACTGCATGCGTATTTGTCCTGAGAGAGATGCTACTCCCAATCTCATTTTCTAGCTGAAGTTCAAAAAGACTACTTTTCCAAGGTCATAAGTTCAAAACCCAAACTGCCTATTTGTTCAGTATGCCTATTATTGTCACCTTCACCTGTTTCCTAACACTGGGATTGTCATGCAGAAAGCAAAAAGGAAGCCTTTGCCTGCTGATTCCCTCAACTACATGTGGGCATTTCTTAAAATCAATCTGTCTATTGAATTTTGTATGACACATTTTCAGCAACTAAACATGGAGTATATATGAATGTCCTAAAATAGTCTATAGAGATTTAAAAATGTCCCCGTAGTTTTTCTTTTGAACACGTTTTTATAGTCATTAGTATTTACATAAGATAGCAGGCATTAGTAAGTATTTAGTTCTGTCTTCACATTAAGTAGGCTGGATTGTGTTCATGGTATACGCCATCCCAGGTCATGAGTAGTAACTTAGTTTTAGGCGTATCCACATCTCTAAGACCAGATCCTGGTAGGTGCTGGGTACACCTGATGTGTGTGGCCATGCTTGCAGTAGAAGATAGCTTCTGTGCATGAATTCTAAACTTCTGGTTGTCACATAGTCTCCTCTTAGCTTCAGACATCAGTCGGGAAATGCTTTCTTTGTGGGTGCCTTCATCCCTCTGCACACAGAAGACGTTGAATCTCAAGCCCTTAGTTCTTGTGCACAGTGAGCACAATTTTTGGGCGTTTATGATCAAGCTCATCTGAAGGATAGGACAGTGCATATCTGACCTTCCACCATCCGAGTGAGGCTAGCACAGAAGAATTCAAACTTTCTGTGTCCCTTTTGAGTCCACTCCCTGCGGGTAAATGCAGCCGTCCCTAACCAGGCAGCTGTCCCACCAGCCGCATTCAATGCCTAGCCTCAACCTGTCTTTTCCTGCTGAGAAAGAGAACCTGAGTCAGTCCCTTAGTGGCCTGAAGCAGCAGGCAGGTGTGCTGGGGATAGGGAAGGCTCAGGTATGAGGAAAAGAAACGAAGATTAAAACACAGACCAGCCTCAGAAAGAGGTCACATTTGGTGATTTCCTTGACTCTGTTCATGAACTTCCTGGTGAATTGGGCACTCTGGTGATAGACAGATCTTCAAATTAGCTGGGGACTGATGAGAAAAACATTTAGATTTTAACTTACTGAAAAGAACTGACAATATGTGTTACCCTTTCCATAACAGTTTTTATTGAAGTATATATCATAATTTACTTGGAATCTCAGAAGTTTTGTATCTTGGTCGCCTAAAATTAGTTCTACTACTAACCATTATTTTCCACCGATCATATATGTATATGTGGATTTACAGTGGGTATTTGAATCAACAGTGTAAGTTTAATTAGGGGGAAAGAAGAAAAAAACTTACTTTTTAATTTTTTTATTATTCATCTTCCACACATGATTAGTAGTTTTTTTTTTTAGCACATAACAAAAATGAAAATGTTCTGTTAATCAAAATATAGAAAAGTCAAGCCCTGGATATTTAGTAACAGTCAAATCTGGCTTTTGTGTCTTATTGATTATAGAAGTTTGTTTATTACCTTGGAAAACATTAAGTTTATAAACACCAAAGTCACAAATATAAAAATTTTTTTTACACCGTGTCTCAGCCAGCCAGTTCAGGATGACTGCAACGATAAGGAAGGGAAGCTAGAGGCACATTTTATGTTTGGGTAGATGTCTACTGTGTCTTGATGCTTTACAGACAGTGGAATCTTCCAGAAAAGGGAGTAATCTTCCAAATGCTAATGCAGCTTTGGCGATGATTGTATCAGCTATTAAAATAAGTCTTGGCCCATGTACTGCCAGGTTGTCAAAAATAAGTCAGAGTGGCTAATCAGATTCGCTTGCTGGGACTAATGAGGACAGGCAGTGGGCCAAGTGGGAGCGAGGCAGTGAGCCTAAAAGGAGCCTGGTCTCGGCTTTGCCTTCCTCCTGGTCCATTCTGCCTCAGATTGTCCTGGGATCAATCTGTGCCTGGGAGGAGGGTCTGACTGTGTGCCCCCAGCGTGAGTTCTCTGCCAAGAGCAAGAAGGACTAGAAATCACTATCCCTGATTTGCTTACTTGGTGACTATAAAAAATACTTTAAGAACATTTTTGAGGCTGGGTCCACCAGTATTGCTTAACTCTGCAGTAAAATTTTCACCTAAATTTTCTTTGCACAACACATGTTAAAAGATTTCTTATTGGTGAACAGTTTTATACATTTTTGTGATGGATTGTGCACTTATCAAACACCCCCATCCCCCCTGCTGCCTGCCAGCCTCTCTCACTGTCCCTCTTTTCAGCAACTCCCCCTTGTGCTCTCAAGTCTCGGTTTTGTGCCAAGAGGTTAAGAATCTCTTCTTTGCCAGAGCAGAGGTGGGGGGTTATTTACTGGGGCAAGAGGAACTCACTAGCAGTTACACTACTGAAGAAAGCAACACCCCTCCCCCAACAACTGTTGATTGTCAAGCATCCATCTCAATGGGTGGGGTCTCATGGAACGAAATGACAGAACGAGTCTAGATATACATCTCCTCATGCCTCTTGTGATTTATGGTTCACAAACTAAAGATCAGCTCTTGGGGGCAGCTGCTGGGGCCTGTGGTTTGGCTATAGCAAGAGGTGGGGATTCAGGAGACTTGTGATTGGTCCATAGCTATTCCCAAGGGGAGAGGAGCTACTGGAAATAGGATGGGAGATGCTACTTAAAAGGCTCTGGGGAATAAGATGAGAAAACTGGCCAGAGACCAGTCAGGCCCTGGCAAACAGCCCACTGTCCCAAATAAAAGCAATAATAATAATGCCTTTTTGACAAGCTTTTGTAATGAGCATTTTCATGTATGATTTTTCTTTTACTCCTTATCAGACATAAGTATTCTCTCCAGTTAATACAGTGAGATGAAATAATTTGTTTAGATCCATAGCACAGGCTTGGTATCAGAGGGTTTGTATTTATGTCTCTGCTCTGAAGTTTACTACCTATGGAGTGCCCAGGCATGTCTAAGGGATCTCAAGTCACAGGTGAAGTCGCTGAGGATCAAAGATAATATGTGGATTTCTCAAGGCAACTCTTAGTGTGTGAAGGAATCAGCATCATCCCAGTTAAATTATCCATCAACTCAGCTTGGTTTAAATTGATTCACAGAGGAGTGTCTTGATTGTTAGTCGATGATGAAAACCCACTCCAGCGTGGGCAACACCAGTCTCCAGACAGGTGCGTCCAGCTGTATAAGAAGCGGGTTTCTTCCGTGGTGTCTGTTGGGTTCTTGTCCCGACTTCACCCCCATGATGCACTGAGACCTAGAAGTGGAAATAAACCCTTCCGTCCACCAAGTCACTTCTGGTTGGAGTGTTTATCAAAACAACAGATTGAAGCTAGAAAAGTTGCTCAAGGGAATTCTTTCAGCTACAGAATGTGTTTTTTGTTATGCCACCATTCCCACACTCTAAGAACCTGAAGAAAGGATGACTTCCCAGAAGCCCCCTTCCGTATCCATATGGTAGTTGATGACCAATTCGTCAGCGCAGGCCATTGCTGAATTCTCTAGATTATGCTTGGTAGATAGTTGAAAAGTGTGATATGTAAAAAGAAAACCACTTTGAAGATTAACAGACTTGAATTCAAACTCCAATTCATAGCTATTGTCTCATTTAAATTCTTCCCAGCTGTGTCCAACCTAGGGGTGGTTATGAATTCAACTCAGCGCATTTGTAGATGACAATATCATATTACTGTGTCAAAAGGTTGAACATCATTTTGGCCTTGTTGTCTCCGGTAGGTGACAGAGATACTTAAACCTACTGTGAATGTCTTGGGGGAAGGAGATTGCGAAGAGAGCAGCACTTTGTCTACCTTACTGCTAGGAACTTAGTAGATCCCCCCAAAGGCCAAGTCCCTTCCACTACATTTGTTTATTTTAGTGTGTGTGTGTCTGTGTGTGCGGGCGCATGCGTGCGTGCAATCGTGCATGTGTACACACACATGCACGCACATGCTGAAGCTTTTGAGTGGAGGTCACAGAATGACTGGCCGGAATCAATTCTCTCTTTCTACCTAGTGGGTCAGAGAGATTGAACTCAGGTCATCAGGCTTGGTGGCAGCTACCTTTACCCTGATGTTGCTAATGCATTTCTGATTTATTTCCTCTTGATTTTCTTTAAACTATGTAATTTTTAGGAGTTACATGTTTCTATAGGACACAAAGTCTAAGAATAACGTAAGGGTTAGTCCATTTCCTCACTCATTAGTGCTGTGCTTGTGACATCATGAACAATAGAAGCCAACATTTCTTTTTCTCTTAGTGCTGTGACAGTCTGAGCTCACCTACTTGAGTGAGGTAACCATGGAAACAGTGTTACTACTAATGGTGCTGAGAAACTTGGAAACCTGGAAGCTGTGCTTAGCTGATGATTGACAGAAAAGGAGGCACTTTTTCAAGCCAGAGGCACACAAAATTCATATGATCTCAGCAGGTGAGCAACTGGGCACATTCTAGACACCCATGACTTTCTTCTGGCTCAATGTGCTTTGAGAAGCAGATGATACTGATAGCTTAATTTTGCCCTTTTTGAGTAAAGTTTGAAAATGACTTCCCCTTTCGAAGATGCTTGGGAAGTGCTGCTGTTTGACTCACGGGTGGATGCTCTTAGAGACAGCCGGGCAGAGCTCTTACTTTAGAACATCTTTAAATCTTCTCACAGCCACGGAGCGTCTTTCTAACAGTGACCCCAGTTAGCTAAGTCATGAAGGTAGTTAACTAAGAGCCAAGTCTACTGCCCAATGTCACCACATGCTTGCTTAGGTAAGACCCTTGTGACATTTTGTAGCTCTGTCCTTTAATGACTCTTCCTTTTAAGTTGCTTAGATTGGCAGCCACATGTGAGAACTTTAACGAAAACAGTTTCACGTATTCACAATTCACTAGGGCTCTTTACAGGGTCCCCTACATGCACAGGGGAAAGTCCAGATGTTAGGGAAAACAGAATACACTACTTCACCAGCTGTGCTTGGTGCTTACTTTCAGATAGTAATGTTCTCAAACTGTGGAAAACGCGCCCTCTTTGATGAGGAGTGACAGCCACACTTACCTGTGAGTGTAATTTAGGGATCATGCTGGTTTAGTAAAGTAGTAGTAATCGGTTATTATCTAAGATTCCTGTCCTAAGTAGACACGGGTTGTTGGCTGTTTCCCGTACTGGGCAAATTTCCCTACAATTGCCTGGGCTTTTAGTCCAGCTGGACTGCTGAAGGTTACTGCCAGTTATCAGTGTCACAGTGGCACCTTTAGGGATATCTAACTTGCTGTGCAGGTCACTGTTGTGCTTTCTAGGAGTCCCATCAGGGTGGATTCAGCAGACATCACTGAAAAGGAACTGGAAAGATCATAAGCCAGAAGACCAAGAAGTCTGCTGTGAAACTCTCGTGTTCTACACATGACAGGACACTGCATCCATGAAGAAGTCTGCTGTGAAACTCTAGTGTTCTACACATGACAGGGTGCTGCATCCATGAAGAAGTCTGCTGTGAAACTCTAGTGTTCTACACATGACAGGGCACCACATCCATGAAGAAGCAAGCTGTGAAACCCTTGTGTTCTACATATGACAGGGCGCTACATCCATGAAGAAGTGTGCTTTGAAACTCTCGTGTTCTACACATGACAGGGTGCTACATCCATGAAGAAGTGTGCTGTTAAACTGTTGTGTTCTACACATGACAGGGTGCTACATCCATGAAGAAATCTGTGAAACTCTCGTGTTCTACACATGACAGGGCACCACATCCATGAAGAAGTGTGCTGTGAAACTCTCATGTTCTACATATGACAGGGTGCTACATCCAAGAAATCTCAGCAGTATGGCTGCCTAACAAAACCTGAACAATTCCAATACCAGTTGACACCTCAATATGGATGGATAACTCTACCAGAGCCCCATCCCTAGATGAGGAAGTGAGGAGGAATGCTGGGGAAATGAGTAGTCTTCCCCGGGGACCATAATCTAACACCAACTAGTAAGTTCTGAAATCATATGCCTATAAAAATGCCAAATGAACTCAGCATGTTATAGTTACATATTTACACATACACACACACACTCACACACACACACATCAATGATGATTAAAGAAAAAGGGGCCAGCCGGGTGGTGGTGGCACACGCCTTTAATCCCAGCCCTCGGGAGCCAGAGGCAGGCGGCTCTCTGTGAGTTCGAGGCCGGGCTGGACTGACAGCCTCCAAAACAATACAGAGAAACCCTGTCTCATAAAACAAAACAAACAAAAAAAAGAAAAGAAAAGAAAAAAGGGCCATGGATTTGAAAAGGTTGGAGGGAGAAGATGGGGAGACATGCAATTATATTTTAGTTAAAATAAGAGTTTTAAAAAGTTAAGGGTTAATGCTAAGACAAAAGTAACCCTCCTTTAGGTTCTAAAGTAGGAACTGGTCAGATACCCACTCTAAAACAAAAGCAAAAGTTCATCTCCATCACCCGATGGTCCCGGAACACCTTTCAGTCACTTGGTAAAGAAGGGAACACTCTGGGGGCCTGAAGAGAAGGATCTGGGCAAATGAACAAAGCCATAAACAGCCAAACTGGTATTCTACTTACAAAAACAGAGGGTTTTATTCCAGAAAGTGCAGGGAGAAATGAGAGACAAAGAGATAAGAAAACCAGGGAGAGAAGGAGCCAGCGAGATAGTGAGAAACTGGGAAGCGGAAGGGGCAGGCAGCCAATGGAAACACAGATGGAGAGGGAGCCAAGGGGCACTGTTAAGCTGGAAATGCCTAGTGTTGTGTTTGGAGATAGTGTTTTAATCAGTAAATGTTTTCCTTCTCCTGGGTTCCCAGTCTGCAGCAAGGTCTGTGGCATTCACAGAGCCTCGGTGTGCATGGAAAGCTTCCAGCACTCCCAAAGAGAACCCTCTTTACCTTAGCGTGGTGGGGTGTAGAAATGGCCTCTGAAGTTGGCACTGAAGGGAGAATTGGTGAGAATGACAATTTCTACTAGGTAAAATATCTTGTGGGGGTTTGAAATGTTATCAGAGGGAAGCGGATTTAAACCCGCTTTGTTAGGTGTCTGAGAAGGAAGCCATTCCTGACTCCAGCATGAAGTACTGAATGAGGGTAAGCAGAGGTGAGTGCGGTTGAAATGATGAATGATGTAGGAAAGAAATAGGAACTCACGTCTAAGTAGCCTTAAGAGATGCAGAATGCATAGCCTTCTAAACCCAGTAACTTGGACGGGTGTGTGTTGGTTCCTCTGTGGATTTTACACACACACACACACACACACAGTCACTATCATATACAGGAGGATGTTCAGGAGATATGGCAAGGAAGAAAGCAGGGGACGCAGGATTAGCTCAGTATGGTTAGGTGAATGAATTACCCATGGGCATCCTAGTTCAGGTGCTGAGCAAGGAGCTGAGAGGTCTGCTTCTAATATTTAGAAGTAGTAGATTCACCCAAATGGTCTGTGACATCCCCAGCCCTTGGCTTTTGACTAGGTTGACAGGGTCAGGCACATAGCCTTGAGACTTGTCTTTGTCTGTGTCTTTGGTTTCTCTCTTCTTTAAAATACTGGACTGGTGGCTGGAGAGACAGTCCAGCCTTTAAGAAACGACACTGCTCTTTCAGAGGAGTTTGTATCCCAGCACCCACATCAGGCCACTCACAACTGTCTGTAGCCCCAATGGATCTGATGTCTTGTTCTCACCTCTACAGTCTCCTTATTCATTCTCTCTCTCTCTCTCTCTCTCTCTCTCTCTCTCTCTCTCTCTCTCTCTCTCTGTCTGTCTCTCTGTCTCTCTGTCTCTCTGTCTCTCTCTCTCACACACACACCAATATACATAATTCAAAAATAAAATACTGGGTTATGAAGAGTGACAGATTTAAAGTAACAGTCTCTTGATAGACAGTAGTATAAAAACAGGAAAACAGGATTATGAAGGAAAACACCACCAGTTGAATAAGATATTTCTTGCTCTCTAGAACACAGATAAATGTACCACACTACAGATGCAACTTCCTCTTCTGGAAAATGAGGCCAACGCTTCTTTCTACAATGACTCATGCCATGTTTTGAGTGGGGTCTGTCCTGCTCAGCCTCGTGCTGATGGATACTGTGGTGGCCTTGGGACACGGATGGTTTAAGATGCCTTGTCTTGGGAAGAGGGCTTAGCTCTTCCTCATGGTAGGTGCTTGCTGACTTGTGACTCAGGTGCTTGTGAAAGTGTATATTGCTTTAGGCTAGTGTTCTCAACCTTCCCAATGCTGTGACCCTTTAATACAGTTCCTCAAGTCGTGGTGACTCCAACCTTAAAATTACTTTCATTGCTACTTCATAACTGAAATTTTGCTACTGTTGCAAATCATAATATTAATATCAGATATGCAGGATATCTTACGTGACAATTGTGAAGAGATAGTTACACCCACAAAGGGTGGAAACCCACAGGTTGAGACCTCCTGCTGTTCTAGAGTAAGACTGTGCCTATGCCTCTCTCTCATGCTCTCTTGCCCTCCACCTTTTTACCAGATTGTGAGGAAGCACGAGGCTCTTATTAGATGCTTCCGTCTGAACAGGGAACTACACTCCTTCCCTTTGTGAGTGAACCAGCCTCCGCTGTTTTTGCTATAGTAAGAGGGAGGTAGGCAGAGACAACTACATTGGATGGAGGCTCTAAACTGGATAGCACAGCTGGGTCTGTTCTAAGTGTCCAGCAAACAGCAGCTCTGTCCACAGGAATCAGATGGGAAGAAAAGCTTAGGGAAAGGCTTGCAGTTCTCACCTGTTACTCATCTGGTTCAGGCTGTCAGTCGGAACATTTCACAGTTTGCGGTCCTGGCTTCGCTAGCACCACTGACTGTTCCATCGCAATTTTCAAGAACCCACCTAACTGCCAAAGCTCAATGGCACCCACCTGCTCCAAGTGTCCCTCGCCTCTGCAGTCCTACCCACGTGCTCCTTCAGGGTAAAGTTTTCCTCCCCTCCCTTTGGCTGTCTGACACCAGTCTCTATTTAAACAACCAACTTTTTCAGAGGCTTTTGACAATTAGTCTCTATTTGAAATCTCACAGCCTATGTGGAGACCTCCTGGGACACATCCCTGGAGACGCCAGACCATGTATGTCTCTTCTCCTTTACCCCAGGGCCTCCCACCTTCAATTGCATATTTCAAGCATCTCAAACTGACACAAAGAGGAAATGCACCCAGATTCTCCGTAGGAGGGACAGTAAAACTGGGGTGTTTTTCTGGCTCATCTTCATTTCCTGGTGTTAACGTTAGTCACCAGGGTGTGAGTGGGGGTGTTCAGCCATCACTGACGCCATTTAGAACCAGAAGAAGAAGAGAACAACAATATGATATTTATGTTTTATAAATGAAGCTCAAATTGTCTTGTCTTTGAGAACAGCTGTAGAAAGACAGTCTGCAGTCTACCGTGCCGAGTCAAAGGCTCCATTCTTCAGGAGGTGGCACATGGGCATAAAGGAGCCTCTCATGCTGGGTGTTGGGACATGTCATGACTTCTATGTGACATATTGAACTTGTTAATTGATGTTTTACTGTTAAACATTTCCCTATTTCCCATTGTTGTGTCTTTTAAAAATGTAAGAAAATAGAAATTTTGCATTCCCACAGAAATAATTTTCAAAGTAGTTTAACAGGTAAGTTCTATGGTCCTGAACCCATGGCAATAGTGAACTCATCAGTAGGATCATTCAGGAATGTCTCAGTCTCTGTCACACATTTCTTTGTTTACACGGACAGTTGCTCTTGGTTGCCTGACGTAAGTACGCTAGGCCAGTGTACAACAACCTCCAGCATTTATGGTAAGATACTTGTGAAATTTTATTTATTCATAGTAAAGTCACAACATGACCAACATTCACAGATAGCAGAAGGTTTAAAACCAACGCCAGCGTGCTTGAACTTCTGAGACTTGCCTTTGGTATCTTGAGTACCCTGAAACAAAGCTTAAAAATCAACATTGAGTTTTCAGGTCTTAACCACTTGGTCTCTGCTTCCTCCTTCCATGTTCTCCATTTCCTTCTCCTTGTCTCTCCCTTCAGCTTCCTGTCTGCTGGCTAGCTCTGTAATTTTCCTAGAAACCTGGTTTGTTGTCTACCATAGTACTTTGCTACCGGGAGTTTAACGAACGTTTGCGAAAATTAAATCCATCTCCCTGTGTTCACTGAACCTTTAACCAGATCCTTACTAAGAGTACAGCTTATGCCTCGTGTGTCAGAGTATTGCTCAGGATACCTCAGTTTCCCTTTTGCTAAGGCAAAACTCTATAATCATTGTGGATGGAGATGAAAAAAACAAAAGACTTGGCCAAGCAAGGCAGACAACGAAATGGAGAGAAATGGAAGTGAATGGAGAGGAGGATGGAGTCCAACAGAGGAGGAAAGCAAATGTAAGTGGGACATGAAGACTGAGGCTTCCAAATTAAGCATAAGTGTAGGTGATCGATGAAGACCAGATGCTGCCGTCCTGTGCCTTCCCCGCTGTGATTTCTCGTGTCACCAATTTCTTGTGTTCTTCCTATTGGGGAGATAAACCTCAAGCTGAACAGGGGTTACATCTCACTTGTCCCCTTTTCTGCTTTCAACTCTCCTCCTTGTCTCCCCTGATGAGACTACAATTTGTTTTGGACTTTCAGAGAACTATGTTTTCTTAACAACATGCAGATAAACCATTAGCCCATCATCTGTTGCTATGGAAACCAAGGGATGTGCACACACACACACACACACACACACACACACACACACTCATCCATCTGCCATGACATGGCCATCCATTCACTTGGCTAGGCTCATGTATGGAGAGTCAGATACTGGATGGGAGACAGGACTCAAGGACTACCTTCATATAGTAAGTTTTCAGAATTATGAATTAATAAAAGCCGACCACACGAGTCATTTATAAGCTTTAAGAGATACACTTCAGATTTCCTTTTAGACAATAACTCTTGGGATCTGTTTCTTCAGTTATTTCTTCTAAGCTTTTTTTTTTTTTACAAGTTTATGCTTTTAGGAAACAAATAGACAATTTGCTCACATAATGTACTAATATTTCATAATAATGCAACAGAATATTTTCCAAACATAGTTGTGTATAATTTGTAATAGGTAATAGGAATAATTACATATACTTAGAGCATAACAGGAGATTCTCTCTTTCATTGGCATACAAAATACCATTAACATGATGCATTAGTTTAGTTGATTAATGGGTCTATTTTAGTGCAATCCATTTAGCACTCAAAGTGTGAGAGATTTTTACTTATAAGGTAATTATTATTTAAGCCCAAACTGACTGCCATAATGAAAAAAGAGAAATGAATGATATCAACAATAGTTGGTGCATGTTAAGCATATATGTCAGGAATTGTTCGGGGAGTTTCAGATGAATTGTGCCTCTTTCTTGAAGTAATGTTCAGAAATTATTGTTATTGTCACTTAATCAATGACTAGTAACTAGACAACAGGAATTCAGATAGAAATGCAAGCAGTAATTTTACATTCTTACTTCATGCTCAATACAAGACCATGTTTGTGAGCAAAAGAGACAAGACTATCCTGCCCTCCCAGGAGTTAATGCCTAATGAATACTAGGTGTCATAAACAGTGACTATTGTAAGGACTGAGTGCTATGGTAGAAAGAACGCTTCATTATCAAAACTGAACTTAACAGCTGGGCTGGTATTGACTAGGTAACACAGGTAGCGCTGGGCGTTTCAGATACAAGGTATCTTGGGATCAGAGAAGGAACACATCAGCCTTCTAGGAGAAGGTAGGACCTTGCAAATCGTGTTTAGATGCCAGGGATGTCTCCATGGGTGTTAATGCTCTGTGGATGAGGAGACATGAGCAGTCTTCTTTGAGAATAGAGACCTGAGGGGTAGTGTGTAGCCTAGACTAGGAGAAGTGGAACCCTGAAGTTCTATAAAGCCAAGGAAACATGTCGCCTATGACAAGGAATATTTTTTCCAGTGGCATACATAGGAGTAGAATATTTCTTAAATGTGGGTCTTTCTGAATTCAAGCCAGTTAAATGTACTTTATAATATTTCAAGCTCCTAATTTTGTCAAAGCTATTTGTTATTCCCTTCTGCCTCAAGGGTCAAAGCTTGCTTAGTTGGGCTTTCCGTTCACTCCCTACAGACACTAAGGAAATTGGACAGCTGGGTCAATGGTTGGAGTCAAGGCTATATTTTCAAATTAGATGATGATTTTCCAAGAGGTGATGAAAACTGCCTCCAGCATTTGCCATTTTTTAGATAACAAATACATAAAAACAAAAGCAAGAGACTAGGTATGTTTTATTACTGTATTTGGTCATAAACATACTTAAAATTACATTATCTTAGAAAAATGTCTAAATGTATGCTATATGTCAGAACAGGACTTTTAGAACTCATAAGTCACAGAAGCATTAGAAGCTTCACTTAGAAAGGACTCTGAGATTCTAAAGCTTTTAAGAAACACCCTGAGTGTAATAACACTGCTAGACTAAGGACTCATTTTGCCAGTGATGCCTTAGCTCTTAAAGTTTTGAATTTATGTGCTGTAGGCATAAATCCCTATCCAGGAAACTCACATATCTTCATTTACTTTTATCTATTTTTCAAAATGTTTTTGTTCAGACCAATGTGACAAGAGTCATCCAGGCTAAAGCTACTCTAAGCAATTTTTGCCAATAGTTGAGAGTTGACAAGGGTGACTGAACAGGGTAATTTGCAGATAATTCAATGTGAAATCGTCTTAGCTAAGTTTGAACAGAATAAGGCAGCACTAGCCACATGCAAATCATTGTGGTCTATGTACTTCACACAGTGGGGAAGTGTGTTCTCTACTTTGATCATCTGAGATCAACTCGTGTTGTCAGTTTCATGATGTGTAGTAACTTTTATTGACCTGTGCTTTGTTATCTACGTAGTTGTTCATGTCAAGTTTAAGTTTAGCCCCACTAACACAGAGAGATGGATAATATGTGCAGAGATTCTACGTGGGACAAAAGGTGGTGACTGACAGGGGCACTTGATGTCAGCAGACGGTCTTCTTCCTTCCAGAGACTCACAAAATTCAACAAGTTGCTCAAAGAACAATTTTGAGAAATTCCTTCATTCTGAGTAATACAAATAATCAATACCTGCACAAGAACTTGGGAGGTTCTTGATCCCAAACCCCTGCGATTCCATGTAATTGGGAAAGGTAGCCTGATGCTACCTTTAAAACATTAGGACATGCATCAAAAATTCAAGTTTTCTGGAGGCATTTGCATGGGAAAATGTTCAAGATAAAAATTTAGGATTGGAACCAAGACTAACGAACTTGAAGTGTGTGAATTGTCTGACAGAGAATTCAAACTGACTTCTTTAAGTATACTCATCAAGGTCAAGAGAAAAATATGTGAATGACATGAGAATTCAAATGAGACAGAAAATTTAGAAACTTTCCAGGAAATTAGATCAGATGATAAGTAACTCAACTCAAAAATTTACTGGAGGGGAAAACCTCAACAGCATTTGTGGTTGAGTGAAGGTATGATTAGCAAACCCAGACAAGCCATTGGATATTGTTCAGTTAAAGAAGCAATTAGAGCAAATGATGGAAAAGGTGATGGAATCCTAGGGGGTTTCTAAGATACAATCGTGTTGACCGGCCAACGTATACTTTATAGTAAGAAGAAACTTGAAAGGAGAAGAAAGCTTAACCAAAGAAACAATGGTTAAAAATGATCCATATCTAGAGGCAGAAATCCAGGATCCCCAGAGTTCTAAATATGATGAACTTAAAGATGTTCACATTGAGGTACATTACAATCAAATTGTCAATCCAGACAAAATTTGACAGCAGCAAGGAAAATATGACCATATACAAAGGATTTTCCAGAGGACTGCCGGAACATTCCCCAACCAATGCCTTGCAGCCAGGACAAAGCAGGATGCCATACACAACATGGCAAACAAAGCCTGCCAATCAAGCATGCTATATGTGTATCCATATTGTTGAGTTGTTGTAGGTGACGTTTCCCTGTCATTCCTTGGAGACACAATCTCATGGCACATTCCCTTGTCCTCTGGTTCTTACAGCCTTTCCACTATCCAAGATGTTCCCTGGCTCTTGGGTGCAGTGCTGTTTTGTAGATTGGCTAACAAGACCTGAACACACAATACCAAAAGACATGCTGGCATGGACAGTCACCCACAGACACAGAACTACAGAAAAGCAAAGAATACTGAGAAATGCAGAATTAGTTTGCCCCAGGGATGAAGCTCTAGTGTTTATCCAATACCAAGCAGTCATCCCTGAAATCATATACATGCAAAAGCACTGACTGGCCTGAGAACGCTGTCTTTATATACTTATGCTACATATGCATATATGTAACAATAGCAATAAAGAGAATGAGGCTATGAATCCAAGAGTGGGCAAAGGGAGACATGAAATGTGTTAGAGGGAGAAAAAGGAAAGAGGGATGGTATAACTATAATTTCCAACTTTAAAATGAAAAAAATAAAAAACAATCCACACGAAAAATAAATAAGTAAAATAATACTGTAGATGACAACATTGGCCTTCAAAACTGGAGATAAGCAGACTTTCTTGGGCAAACAAAAGGTCAATGAATTTATCACCCTGTGGATCTGCCCTGCAAGATCACATAACAAAAGCGTGTGAGGTACAAACCTTGCTGAGCAGCGTAGCCACAAAGACAGAATATTATACATAATGTTCTGACACTCTAATGGTAGTGAAAAAAAATCACTTTTAGGTCCGGTATAAAAGACAAAAAAGCATGGAAAGCTACTATCACTATAAAATACGTTAATGGCTATGCGATATGAAAATGTAAACTTTATAATCAGTAACAAATCAGTGTGGAGGGAAGCAAAGTCTATTTGTTGAGGTATGGTCCCACTTTGCAGTCCATGCTGGCTACAAACTCACATATATCCCAGGACGAGCTCAAATTAATTTCAGCTCTCCTGTCTCAGCTTCCTGGGTTCTGAGATGATTGGTATGAGCTACCGCACCCAGATGAAACTTTTGTATGTGAATATAGATTTAATTGAAATGTACACAGAGTAAAGCTGTATGGAAAGAGGCATAACTGAGCTGGGTGTGGCGGTGCCACCTGTGGTCCACACACTTGGGAGGTGGAGGCAGAGGATGGAGAGTTCAAGGTCTTACTGTGAGATAAAGAATTTTCATTAAGGCTGACATATATATCCCTTCCCCCACTCTCTGTGTGTATGTAGCTACAACTTATCAGCAGACACTCAAACTGTTCTCATGCTATGGCTGCAGTGAGTAACACTGGAACTGAACAGCAGTTCAGATATGTCTCTGAGATACCAATTCCATTTTCTCCAGGTGTAGGTTGAGGAGAATAGTGTTTTAAACAACACAGTGCTTCCAGTTTTAATTTTTAGAGTTGGCTATACTGTCTTCCATGCCTATATTCATTTACATTCCTCCCCTAATGACGTACGTGGGTTCTACTTGTCCCACGCCATTCAACAAGTATTGATGAGTACCTACCGTGTACCCCCCTTTATAAGGTGGTCAACACCATTTTCTACTCCTGCCCTCCTTTTGCTACATAGGGAAGATGCTCTGGGGAAGAAGGCAAAGTTGCCCTGCCTGGTAAGATTCCGTAGTGCTTAGTAATATAAAAATGTATTTTAAAAATACACTATAGTTGGGTCTGCTGGAATAGTTCAGCGGCAGAGCACTTGACTAGCATGTGTGACACACTGAATTTCATCACCAGTACAACCAGAAAAACTAAAATTAGAAAATACAGTGTAATAAAAATGCATTGGGGTCTGCTCCACAGGGAATGTGCATATGTACATGCTATTTTACGTTTCAGTATTGTGTGATTCATGTGTTTGCATATGCATGTATGCTGGTGCATGCATGTATTCGTGTATGTGTGCATGGGCGTGTGCATGTGTACGTGTATATGTGTCTGTATGTGTATGTGTGTGTATTTGTGTGTGTATGTGTGTCTGTGTGTGCATGTGTATGTGTTTATGTCTGTGTGTGTGTCTGTATGTGTGTGTATGTGTGCATGTGTGTGTATGTGTGTGTTTATGTGAATGTGAGCCTGTGTATGTGTGTGTGTATGTGTGTGTGTGGTGGGGGGCAGAGTTGAAGTAGGAACAGGCAAGGATGTTGGGTCTCCTGGAGATGGAGTTACAGGTGGTTGTACTTTTGTAACTATGGATGCATGTGTATGTACTAATGAGTGTAGACAGCCTGGGGTTGAGATGGAGTTACAGATGGCTGTGGACTGCTCCATGTGGGTTCTGGGAACAAAATTCAGGTCATTAGCCTGGGAGTGTCTCTCTAGAACTCCACCTTTTTTTTTTGTTGAGTCAAGATCACTGGCTAAAGTTGGGGTTTACCAGGTGGTTAGATCAGTTGGCTAGCGAGCTCCAGGGACCCTCTTGTCTCTACTCCTCCAATACTGGCCATGTAGGTACAGGCTGATGCGGCGCCTTCTGTGGGTACCGGAGTCTCATCTTGTGTTCTCATGCTTATGTGGCAGCCACTTCACTGACTCAATCATCTCCAGCGCACATCTCAATATTTTAGAAGCTAAAGAAACAAAGCACACAGCACATGCTTCTGAGCCGTTCTTTATCTCATAACATGACCGCCAGTTGGTTCCTCTGTTGCCATAGCCACATCAAGTCAGAACAATTTGAAAATTCCAAGAACTGACATCACCATGTCTCCATGACAAGGGGGCAATTCTCACTTGTTTCTCACAGGCAGCTTGAGCCGCATTATACTTCAAATTCAAATGCACATCTCCTTATAAGACAGACCTGAAATTCATGATTTTTCTCAGAAAGGACACAGAAAATTTGGAATCATTCATTCTGTACCAAATAATATTATTGATTTCAAATGAACCAGCAAAACTACAAACCTATCACGGTCCCTTAGATGTGAAGTCATGTCTCTAGGGAATTGTCTTGATTATTGATTGACATAGGAGGGTCCAGCTCCCTTTGGGTGGCACTATTCCCTGGTGGGGAGGGTTCTTAGGCTGTGTAAGAGTGTGGGAATCAGACTGCTAGCATGAAGATGGTGTGATGTATTTCTCTCCTCTTATGATGTGGTGTGACTAGCTGCTTGGCCTCCTACTATGAGTTTGCAAAGATGTTGGGCTGTAACCTAGATTGTAATCCTAAATAAAGATTTCCTTCCTTAAGCTGCTTTGCTGGGGTGATTTATCCCAGTACAGAGAGGGAGGAAAGGCTGTTATCTGGGGTGCACCTGAAAGTCCCCTTTGGATGCCTCCTTCAGACTTGCACAGGAATTCATTATTGTCTTTAAGACCAGTCTTTTTGTAGACATGGAATGTGCATTCTCCTTCCTGGTCTGAGTCTCTGTCAGTTTGGGGGGTGGGGGGCAGCCTTGACTTGACTTGGTGAGGTCAGCAAAGGGTTAACTCTTCCTTGTAGTGAGCAGCATTTAAACCCAGGGTAGCAGATCCCTGCTGAGTTGGTGTCTCCTCTTTTTAAAACCCACCATTTGTCTTTCTATTCTCTGCAAATGGGCTGGAATTGAGCACTAAGAACTGGCTGTGATCTTTTCTCCCAGACTCACTAATGTGCAGTTTGGCAGCATTGTCTTATGGCATTTATACTTCCCTGTCTTACTCCCTTGAAACTCATCCGCAAAGACAAAATCAAGGCCTTTTGTCTGTTTCTTGGTTTCACTTGTCATAACAGGTGTGTGGTGAAGACTTATGATCAACCCACAGGTCGATGCTCTAACTAGATTCCTGCTCGCTCTGGTGGCCTCGAGTGATGATTCATGCGCTGGCAAGATGCATCCTTGGGCAGAACACAAAAGGAGTCACAGCAAGGTGGGTGTGCTGACAGTATGCCAACAGGCAGGACAGGAAGGTCAGATGATGTGAGGTAATCATCCCAGGCATGAGTAACACAGGCTTTTAGCAGGTGCCATTGCTTGACTTTTTTTTTTCCACTTGCTGTAACATTCTGTTAGCTCCAAGCTGAGAATAGCATGTTCCTCTTATACTCCCCGTGCATAATGAGATGGATCTCGGTGTCCTTTCGGGGGTACTTTTTCTCTCAGGACCTGAGTTAATTAGGAAGGACTAGAATGACCCTCCTGTTACTGGCTCTGACACAGGACATGCTGCCCTGTTATATTGCAAGGGCCTCTTTGTCCCTTGTCACTTTGATGGGCAGGAGGAAACTAAGCGATTTTGGGAGACATTCTTTTTCTGCTTCTTCTCCCCATGCTCTGCAACTTGTTGAAGAGATGTTGGGATATCGATAAAATTTAAAATATAGAAGGCTTGACATGCGAGCACCAGGACCCAAGAGCAACCTCCAGCTCCCTGCCACCAGCATGCAGCTCTGATTCCAGCACTGGGGGGTGGGTACCAGAGGACCCGGAGGTTTGCTGGGCAGGAAGCCTAGCCTAGTTAAATGGGGGATAACCAGGTTCAGTGGGAGACCCTGTCTCAAAAGGCAAAGAGGGATAGAGGAGGACAAAGGATGTTGGTCTCTGAGCTCCACAAACACACACACAATTGCGTGTATCCACACGTACATGAGTATGTACGCACACAAGCATGCAAATTAATAAGACAACATACAAACTTTAACAACCGATGAAAAGATGTAAACTATTCATTTCTTTTCCAACTGAAGTGCACTAGAATAATCTAACAGGCAGTATCCTTCTATCGCTCCTTCTGTAAGTTGACCAGTGCCTTCTAAATGAGGCGTTAGAACACTCCGTGATTCACTGTGCTATAAAAACCATAGACTCGGGGTTTTTCTTAGCATTCTAAAGTCACACTTTACAACAAGTTTCAGGAGGACTTCCCCCCTCAGGCACAGGTTCATCTAATTTGGATTTGGCTAACATTTCTTGGATCTGTTTTTGCCCTCCTGCTCTGATATGTGCCCGAATCTTTCTGCATATATACCTGAGGCCTGGATTACAGAAATGAGTTAATTTATAGGTGACAATTTACAATATGAGTGGAGGCAAAAGTCTGTGCAAACAAGGTTGCACCAGTTTACATTGGTGAAGTTTGGTCAAATATTTCTTTTTCAAGCCAGTAAGATATGATGGTGATAATTTTATGATGAGCATACGCTATTACTTAGAATGAGGATCACAAATATTGTCTAAATAGAATTAATTTTAATCTTAGCTTAGTTCTCGTGAATTTGGTTGTATTCAACCGAAAAATCCTTTAAAAACAAAATACTTTGAAAATAATCGAATAATTTTGCTTTTCTTAAATTAATGTTTCTTGGTTCTTGTTCTATGTTCTAAGATCACCGACTTTACTTTTAGGGATACTAGTTTAGTCATTATCAAACCACATGTGGACACACCGAAGTATCCTTGGTGAAATACAGACATATTGAATAAATACCAATGGAAACATTAATATATTTCACAGGCCCATGCTTTAATAAGGAGAACACGTATCAATGTACAAAATTAGGACAGAAATTACCAGACAGCAGCATAGGAAAAGTATCTCATAGCCCCATTACTCAGAGGTGACCACATGCTATTATTCTTGAATCAAAACACTATCCTGTTGTTTTCTAATCTTTCTCAACTAGTGTATGGAGGAAAATCCCAGCATATTAATGTATATTCTCTGTTTATATTTATTTTACATGACTGTGTTGTATTCTGCTTTGGAGGAAATTGGGACTCTATGGCGTTTGCTAGTTGTAGAAGCTATAGTGGGGTGAAGGGTCCTAATTTGCTGTTATTGGTTCATGTTTGCGCTGCTGTAAGTGAATACCACAGATTAGATAAGCCATAAACAATGTACACTCATTTTTGCTCTTGCTCCTGGAGGCTAGGAAGTCCACAGTTGAGCAGGCTTGTTGGTGAGGGCCTTCTTGTTCTATCTTAACAAGACAAAAGGTCAATGGTGTATCACAAAGACCAGGTGAACATAGAACTTGATTCATCCCATTCCCTAGACAGGTAACCTAGTCCTGTAATAAAGCCATTAACCCACTCCTAAGGACTGAGGCCCTGGGGTCCAGTCATCTTAGTACAGTTGCTATGACAGCCTGATGTCAACATGCATTTAGAGGAAGCCTTTAAACTATAACCCAAAGGGGTAATGCCAGTTTGAAAACTGTTTATTGACTTTCACCTGTCATGGTTTACTCCAGCTCCTGTAACAAAATACCAAAGAGTAAATGGCTTATAAAGATAATTTTACTCTTTGTGATTAAGGGGGATGATAGTTGAAGATTGATGTCTGAGTGTAACAGGCATTATCAACTTCATCAGGGCAGCTGTGATTATACACAGGAGACCCTCTGTAAGGTTTGGCTTGTTGACATTTTCTAATAGAAAGAAGAGTGTAACAAGAAAAGTGTGATGGGCCACTCAAGAGTCTAGCAAATCCATCCTGCACCCCTTCCCAGTGGTATTTAACAGTACTCCATATGTATGTAGTCTCAGGAGTGCTGGAGTACATGGAGGGAGGAAGTGTAACTGAAATGGGTGTTTCCATCTTTTAAAGGAAGTTTCCATCCATGATGGGTGGGACTTTGGAGATGTCACTGATTGGAAGTCACTAGTGCTCCTGTAGGTAACCCCTCACTCATGCTCTTGTAGGTAAATCTAATAAAGTCACTGGTTCACCAGACAGAGACCATTGGTCCATCAGTCCTTTGCCCTATTGGAGACCTATCTGTGGAGAGTAGACATTTGCTCATGTTTTCCCAGGAAATGCAACACATGAGGCTCAATGTGGGGTGAGGTTACTTCCTGTCTCAAGGTTACATCATTCTGTCCTGTGCTCACTTGGGACGAAGAAGAAGCAGTTCAATGGGGCTTCTTTCCAAGCATGAATCGGGCTGGCAGGAAGATTTGGTGGGTAAAATCGTTGCCACACAGACATGAGGACCTGCGTTTGGATCGCTATCACATACACACAAGGTGAGCATAGTAGAGTGAGTGCACACATACATACAATCTGAGCACAGTGGAGTACACACACACATACAAGCTTAGCACAGTAGAATACACATGCATACAAGCTAGGCACAGTAGAATACACACATACATACAAGCTGAGCACAGTTTCAAAAAATAAGCTAGAGAGTGACTAATGAGGACATCTGGTTTTGATCTCTGGCCTCCACATGAGCACATGCAGGCTGGTGAAGGTTCCTTCATAAAGGTCCCACTTCCCTGTATCACCAGGCACAAGGATCCAATAAAGGAATGTGCAAAGGACACACTGCCCATGACCTTTTAAGTGGCAAAAAAAAGCCAATCAAATGTTAATGTTTGTGTGACAGACTTTCAAAGTAAGTAGTATCTGCTTTCATGTGGAAAAAATGAGTTTAGGATTTGCAAGTTCTTATTGTTGAGATAGAGTCTCTCCAGGTATCCCAGGATAGCTTCAGACTCTGTTATTTCCAGTTTTCTAAGCACAAGATAATGATCAAGAACCACCATGCTCTCACCAACATGCCCTGACCTCCATGACCTGACCACCATGGCCTGACTACTATGCCCTTACCACCACGCATTCACACCATGCCCTCACCAACATGAGAGGCTTTGGTGGGTCTTTCTTAACTTAACTTTACTTTAATTTATTTTTGATGAAAGAAATGGTCCACAGTAAATGCAGGGATAGGGATGTACTGGGTAATTTTCCAGATGTGGTTAAAATAATCACACTCAGCATGGTGTGTGTGTTTATAAATCACAGCCTGAGCCAATAACTGGATGGTCTAACTTCTTCAAGGACACAACAATTAAAATTTGGAGCTCAGTGGACAAGGATTTGGATGAACAGGTGATCTGCTATCCGTGGTACTGAACAGTCAGTTCTCACTAGATTGATTCCACACCACCACACACTGAATACTCTAAATTCTGAACCTAGAAGGGGAAAAACAGCAGCGATATAGAGGAGCACCAAATGACAGAAGAGAGGAACATTTTATACTAAGGACCTTCTAAGGGACACAAGAAAGAGAGATGGGCTGCTAATTCGTTTCCTAAGCAACTGCAGAAAACCTTGCGGAAAATGCCAAAAGAACAACAGATTTATATTCCCTGCCATGTGCATAGCATCCATGTTGACATCAGTAAATACAGTCTTCTTGGAAGGTTGACACAAAGTTACCTGTGCAGGTTCTATGACTGATGTGTTGTGTCAGCCCAACTACCAAACATTTTAGTGTTCCTTTGCCTTCATTTCAAAAATAGATGAAGACTGAGTTTAAGCTCCACTAAACAATATTCAACCATGGCTCTTTTATCAATTAAGTTTTTCCTTTGGCAAGTCCATACATACACACATTTCACACATTCTGACTGCACTCGGCTCCACTCCCTCTTACCTGCCTCTCATCCCTTTAGGCCTCAGCTCTTCAGGTCCCTTTGCTAAATTCTCCTTCTTCTTTGTTTTCTCTCCCACTGAGTTCAATCAGAGATGTCTGAGTGATCCTGGGTTTGAAACAACTGCTTGGAGCCTGGTGGACTCATTAGTGGCCTCCTAACAGAAGAAAATTACTCCCCTATCCATCTGGAATCACCTTAGCCAATAGTTCACTAGGAAAGGGCACGGCACCATGAACCCCGCCCTTGTCCCTAGACGTGGGTTTTTGACTGGGTTACAGAACCAGTCATGAATTGCTGTATGTGGAGCCGTTGTTTATATCCATAACAGTGGTGTCACTATTGCAACAGTGGGCACATTTTGCATGGCGGTTTGCACTATAGTTTTCAGGGTTCACATCTGGGTAAAGCTGTTGATGTCTTCTCCATAGCATTCTTCACAGCATCTCCTGGCTCTATGAAACTGACCTAGGTCTAGACTGGACTTTCTGTAACTTATAACTGACTTGTACGGTGTCTTTAGCAATAGAGTTTTATACAGTTCTGGTGTGCAACCAAAAGGAATGGCAAGAGCCTGTGGTTTTTGGAGGATACCCAGCACCTCCATTAACTATCATCTTGTAAGGAGATATTTAGCATCAGATGCTAGGGTTTCTGTTAAAAACCCAAGAATGAATCATTTTCAGAACTTTTCAAAGTGATTTGGAAGATAATTAAAATACTCTGGTCCTACTGACAAGCAAGTTTATAACTCTGTCCTTCTCTTGCCAATTTTTTATGAATAAGTGACTCACAGCAAGTGAGTCAGAGGAAAATGATCATGGCCTCTTGAGAGGCGTCCTGAGAGGACACGGTAAGAACAGAGCTCCCAACGCATCATCTTGAACTTGTCCGACTGTGTGTAAGATTCTTACAAAGTGAAATGATCGATTTTTATGGATACATTATAATATATTTAGTAAAACTTCTTTTTTTTTGTTTTTTTAGACAGGGTTTCTCTCTGTAGCTTTGGAGCCTGTCCTGGAACTGACTCTGTAGACTGTTTTCAAACAGCTTCCCGAGTGCTGGGATTAAAGGCCTGCGCCACTGTCGTCTGGCATTGCTTAGTAAAACTTCTACCTGTGTTTATTCAGTTTGTTTTACGTTTTCAGCGCTGCAGGCAGCTCATGGATCGAGTCTGCAGATGAGTCTCTCTGCCTCCATTACATAGCTCATCGGAATTTCAGCATCTCGGGGCGTTTGCTTGATTGAAGTTTTACTTGTGGTTCAGTAAGGTTGGTGACTTTTGGACACTTTGGTAAACTTCCAAAAATTAATGGATGTTTAAATGGATCTTTGTCTTTTAAAAGCGGACCTATAAAAAAACTAAGAAAAAATTCTTTATTTGTAAGTGAAATACTTCTTATGTCATCTGTGGACAGGGCTTGATTCTTAAGTGGATTTGCAGAACATGGTGAAGACAGTTCATCTTGTCCTCTTGTGAGAAACACCGTCTTCAAGCCTTCCTGCTCACTTGGCCTCAGTCTCCTGATACTTTCTGATAGGGGAGAAGTGCACCAAAAGGAATCCAGTTTGTAGCTGCTGGAAGTGTTTGAAATTTTGTGTGAAAGCAAACAGTGCATTTGAAATAAGAATATTTCATGTTGGTCTATGGTCACTTTCCACCAATTAATAGTTAAAACTGCCAGAAGTGCTATAAAGGTGTGAGGATACTGGTAGAATTTGTACCAGAAATACAGAAAGTATTTCTGGGAAGAACAATTTAGTCATTTACATGTGAGAAAATTCGGGGTACACTGAAGTAAAGGGACCTGAGGTGCAGGTGTTCACACAGGAAGGGGCCTGAGGTACAGTTGTGCTTACAGAAGTAGATATTCATTTCAGGCATCACCACAGATTTCAGAGGCTGCACTGTCACCTCAAAAGTAAATATGCATCTGTGAGCAAGACATGTCGAAAAGTTTTGTAAGTTACCTCTAAGTAAAGAAGATTTAAAAGAAAAATCAAGTGAGGGCAGTAGACAGTTATTGGCATAACCCATAGCACGTCTGGAAATTCCCAATTCAGGTATGTAACCAGTATGCATTGGGGTCCACCAGTCCTTACCCGCAGTACTGGGATTACAAAATCACACTACCATGCCCAGCATTTTTTAAAAGGGGAATTCTGTGTATTGAAGTCAGATTCTTAAAAATCACAGTGTCAAAAATCAATCAATCAAACAAACAAATTACAGTGTTTAACAAACTGCAACCTGAGATCAATTTCTAAAACTTACAAATGGAAACTATGAGAACTAAATTTTTTGTGAAAATTGTTAATAATAAAATTAATGTAGCAGAGGATAACTCTAAAATTGGGAGTCGTAAAAGAAAAGAATATGTATTAAGTAGAAACATCATGAAAAGAAAGACTGAAGGCAGTATGTGCATTATCCCCCTTTCCACAAAACTTGAATACAAGGATATAGGAGGGAAAACACCCCTTTTCCTTCATTCTATCTGATGAACATCTAAGACTACAACGCAGCAGCAAATGAGAATAGTTTGATTAGAGGACAATAGAACCACGGTAGAGAAATTGCTAGAGAATGTTCCTCTGAGCAAAAAAGGAGTTCAGTTCAGAAGAGCCCACTAATTACCACACATCACAACGGTGACTACCCTGCCAGCTGTGTCAGATTCGGGAAAGAGAGTATAGCTACGGGGGACATCGTCTTTATTTGTCGTCTGTCTGAAATTACATGGTATTCCTAAACTAAATCTAGCCACTAGTTAATGAAATGGACATGAAGCCTTTGAACTGCAAGGGTGAAACCAACTTTTAAACCCGACAAGGAAGGGAGCAGAGAACGCTAGCTAACAAGGTGACAGATGGGGCTGACTGAGGCAAGCAGCTGGCTTTCCTCTGAAACCCAGGCATGTATTTCCACAGATGCTAGGGAGCTCTGAGATGGAAGAACTGGAGCTCTGAAGACCTGTGTATAGTAGCCAAAGGGTTATTCGCCATGAGGGTGGGATAATTACTCCAGGCATAAAATCCAAACTCTCAAGAACAGTCTCAATGATGAAATATAGGAAGGATTTCAATTAAAGCCCAAGACTAGAGAATTAAGAATAATTTCATTCTAGGTACAGATATGGGGAAATGAGACAATATAATTAAAAAGTATAAACATTGCAATGGGAGAGATAGAGCTAGCAATTTTCATGGATATTAACGTATAAGAAAAAAGCTAAGATAACTAATTAAAAGCTACTATTTAATGCAGCAGTTGTATATGAGAGCATGAAAACATTAATAGTTTTACCAGTATCAACAGGATTCAATTAGAAACTTTAATGGGATGTGAGATCTCATTAAATGTGGAAAAACAATGATAAAATCCATGGAAATATGCTCAGCAAACACAGCGTGAGCTGGTGACCACATTGAGAAAGAAATGGAGCAGAGAACAAGAAACCCTTTAAAGAACAACACACAGCAGTGTGTAAAAAAAAACCGTTCTTAGTAACTTCAGCTTAAAGTAGTTCATAACCAGAATGCAGTCTAAGTCAAAGTTCCCGTGCTTGGAAAGTCTGCATAGACCTGAAGGGAGTTGACTCCACTTTTCCTTGGGAACGTAGGTACAGAAACAGAATAATGGCATATTTCATCAAGTGGGACACTGTAACTATCCTCTTCACCTCTGAAAAGCTCTTGGAACCAGAAACACGAAACACCAGTGAAGGGATGAGCAAACTGGACAATGAAATATAATCGAGGTCCAAAAAACCCATGTGTATATGAAAATCTGTCTTAGAATACATGTAGTATTTCAAATCAAGGAGATTTCAGATCGTGGCCAGTACAATGAGATGTGGTGTAACATCCCAAGGGGTTCTTCAAGTCATAGATACATGACACTTTGTGAGATTAAAAAGGTGAAAGATTAAAGTAGGCAAACCAAGAATGCCAAAGCCCCAGGAAGCCAGCCTTTAGCCTCCAGCCTTTGGAGAAAGACATTTTCAGAACAGTGCCATGCTGTAGCACCAGGAAGAAAGCTCCCAATGGAGGTCAAGACAGACCCACCCATGCCTATCCTTACATCACTCCGAATGACTCTCACGATTGGGCCCAACGTATCTTCTTAAAGTCTGCTGGTATCTCTGCTCTGTCCTCCTCCTGGAGTACCTTCTTCTGTCAAGCCTTTGCTCAGACATTGTCTTCTGGAACACTGCTCCCCAGTTTCTCAGAAAAGAGAAGGTCCCACATTGAGACTGCATATTACCAACTATAGAAAACACCTTGTCCTGGTTTGTTTAACCATTCTATGTGCATTTCTCGCAAAAGGCCAGAGACTCCTGAGGACCAAAGTCATTGCTAGGAAGGAAACTTAATAGAGACTTATTGTAGGAGGAAACAGTGTTCTGCCATTAACCATGTGACTTATTAGAGGTGCATATAGGTGAGGTAATAAAAGGGCGGTTTACCGCACCGCTAACCACACCCACTTTAGGCATGACTAAAGACATATACGAACGTAGGCGGTGAACTACGTCACTAGCCAGGCCCACTTTTGAGCATGGCTAGGGGCGTTACCGAGGAAGGTATAAAAGACTGAACAGTGGAAGTCTAGCTCTCTTTTTCCAGCTTTCTGGCTTCCAGTTCGGAGGCAGAAAACTATTCGACTCATCTGGGTTACTTGTTTGTCTCTTTAAGTGTGCCGTTTATCATTGCCGCATCAACTTATTCTTTGTAAATTTGATGGCTTCTACTGTATCATGTAGGACACACACTTACGTGCCAGAGTTTTTAAGTTGGGTGAAGTGACCCGGGAAGACCTAGTTAATCTATAACATGGGCTGGGTCTGGATTGAATAAAAGGAGAAAAGAAGCTGAACTAAATGTTCGCCTCTCTCCACTTATCTTCTGTGGACGCAATGGGAAGAGCTGTCTCAAGCTTCTTCCACCATAGCTTCTGCACTATAAGGTGAACTGTGAGCAGCACAGTGCCTTCCGTTCTTAAGTTGCTGATGTTAAATATTTTCTTCATCAACCAGAAAACTAACTGATACACAAAGTAATGATTGATACTTGTTTTTAAATGCTGCCTCTCGGATTTCACAGTTAATTGCAAATTGATTCTGTTACCTTTAATGATTCATTCTACTAAAATACAATCATATAGCTTTTTTTTTGCACATGGGGGTGTGTGTGTATGTGTGTGTGTGTATGTGTGTGTTTGCATGTGTGTTTGCATGTGTGTGTATATATGTATGTGAGTACACATGTGTGTGTATGTTTGCATGTATGTGTATTTATGTATGTGTGCGTATATGTGTATGGGTATGCATGTGTGTGTATGTGTTTGTGGTGTGTATATGAATGTGTATGTACATGTATGTGTGTGTATATGCATGTGTGTGTGTGTGTGTGTGTGTGTGTGTGTGTGTGTGTGTAGGCAGGCTAACACACCCATCCAGCATTTACATTTACATGGATTCTGGGAATTCTAACTCTGTTTCGTGCCTTCATTCCAAGTATTCCATTACTGAGCCAGCTCCTATGTCCAAGTCATGCAATTTTTAAATATTAAAGAAAAAAGAAAGTGTTGTCAGAATTGTCATCAAAAAATCTCCTTTCACAATGAAAACGCCTCATCAGAAAAAAAATGTTGTCAAATACTTGTGATGTGGTATCTATAAATACCAGGCTTGCATTATGCTGCTCATTCTCTGAATAAGCAATTATAACTTTCATTGCAAAGTTTTTTTCTTTGGATAGGTGTGTTTATTCACCTATATACTTGAGACAATTGTGAGATCAAGTAGCAGAAAGAGGCCAATCATTAGGAATGTCATCTGCAAATCAGAGATGCTTCTCCTTCTGGCTGCCTGTATTCATTGTCCGTCATGTTTTAAAAGGCTAATGAATTCTCTTTTGATGACCAGGCTCTTCATGTGTCCTTTGATGCTTGAGACAGCAAAAGACAGGATGGATTTGCGGGAGTTACCTCCCTTACTTCATCTGTCTTCAGGAGTACCCTGGCATTGACTCTGAGTCATACAGCTTGGTTAGGGAAGCTTTAGGGTATCAGCTAGAGAATGGATGGATGGAAACATATATGGGCCTATCGCATAATTCGCCTTTCTCAGCAAGACCGAGATGACGGATGTGGGAAGAAAAGCAACGGCTCTGACCCAAATGATCCTGGACTATCATCCCCTAACGCCACAAGACCCCAAAACACCTCCTAGGTTTCCCAAATTGGGTTGTAGATCTTGTGGGATGAGTGTAAGCAACAGGTAGAATGAGGGTTAATTATAGGATGGTAAGTGATATACCTCACACCCCAAAAAAGAAGCTACCCCTTGAGCTGTAATAGCACACTTTGCTAAGATACAATCATCTTATTTCAAATACTAAAGGAAAATGGAATTGCATTCAAATCGATGTCATTTAAATTCCTATGTACATGACAGCAGTTTCCAGTTGTCCTTTATTCAAATTCTGGCACCACAACAGTTTGACTTCTCTGAGGTTATCCTTCTATGAGGACAAATTATAATTCAATGTGGAGAACATTTCCCATGACAAACTGTCTCAAGGTTTTAGCATTGTATTCTCCCATCTTAACATTTGGCAGCACATATTTAAGAGACAGTCAATATAGTCTAATTTCACAGGTTTAGTAAATGTTTAAAATAGAAACTTTAGAAACCACATAGAGGTGCTTGTGCAGGCATCTTGTTTGAAATAAGAGGAATGTGCGACTAAGGAGGGGAAGGGGTCCACCCGAGGCTCACAGCGATCGGCAGGAAGAAGGTCAAGGGTTCAGCTCTCTCCTCTGCCAGCCTGGGGTGCACCCACCAGGCTACCCTTTCTTCTTCTTCTTGCAGTTTCTTGGAGAAGAATTTCTCTTGAATGTATAATATAAAGCAAATACTTTCCATATATATACATATATATAACAATCATAGGTTTTTAGAAATTGGGAAAATATGTAGAATGGAACGCAAGACCCATGGTGATTACCCCACATATAGCATGAGAAGGAGAGAGGCACTCTAGTTTTGTTGTATGTGGGACTCATATCTTTAATCTGTATTTTTTCCTTACAACTGCCGATGCTTGGTGCACCTGTGACTAAATGCTTAGTGTGTACCCTCTTTAAAATACTTGATATTCTCCTCCCAGGCTTTTATTTATTAAGACAAGCCTCTTCTTCACTGTCTTGTTATTTATATGACCAGGAAATACTAAAAATGATGCTGGAATTCACAACTAATGAGATAGGCTTTCAAACTAGAGCCCTCCTCATGAACTGTCCCTTTGTAATCCTGGCTTTACCCAACTCCGTCATGATTATAAGCCCCAATTTCCTCTCTGAAAGACGAGAAGGCTATTATCTGGAGTGGTGGAAACAGGTCCTCTGCCCGGACCTTACCTCACAGCCATGGCTCCAGTCAAAATTATCAAATAATTCAATGTCATCTGATAATATAAAACATTAGTCACATAGTAGCCATTCAATTGTACATAGTTATTTACATTTTTTCTTTTATCATTTCATTCAATTTAAGGCCACCTTTATACAGTTTATTGGTTTTTCTGTTAATACGGTATGGAACATTGTTTCAATTTTTTGTTTGTTTCTGTTATTTCACTCGCTGTAATGAATTATAAAGCCATCTTAATACTAAGTCACGGTGTTTACTACACTTATAAAGTGGAAACATTCCTATTTTTCCTTTTACAATATCGCCCGATGAAGATGAAACCAGTTATTTTTAAGAACGCTGCACCTGGGAAGTCAATCATTCTTTAGTGGGCGACACACACAGTAACAACATGGGTGCCACCAATGGGAACTGATGGGGACAAAAAAGGAGACATGAAGTTGAATGGGTAGCAAAGGGAAGTGGAGCAGGAAGGAGCTGTGGCTGGGGTTAATGAGATCAACATATTGAAGGAAATTCTCAAAGTATTAATCTTAAAACACAATAAAAAGAAAAAATGGAATACAACCAAAAATTATCTTAAATTGTCATTGTAGTGACATCCAAATTCCCCTCCTTGGGAAAATGTTTTGGTGCCCCCATCACATAGAAATATACATGTACACACATGCACACAGACACATGCAGACACACACAGACACATACAGACACACAGGCACATACAGATACACGCAGACACGCTCAGACACACAGGCAGAGGCACAGACACAGACACACGCACACAGAAAGCTTCAGACTTGTTTTATTTCATTGTTCCTTTATAACTAGATATTAATAACAGATTGTATTTTTCCTACACACTGGGTATTATTCTAAGTGTTTCACATTGTTAGGGTTTGGACAGTCAATATCCTCCAATAGGCTCCTGGGCTGAAGGCTTGGTGTCCACTGGTGTCCCTGTTGAGCAGGGACATTCTCATGAAGGCTATGAGCTAACGAACTGATTAACCCCCTGATGGCTGTTGGTGAATGCAAGCCCTGAGCGGTGCATCTTGGGAGGAAGTGTCTGGGCCCACTTCTTCCTGCTTCCCCCGGCTCTCTACTTCCTCTTTCTGCCACCGCTGCTTTTGTGATATTGTCTCACCACAGGTCCCAAAACGACGGAGCCCGTCCACCTCAGACTGAGCCTCTGACATCCCTCCCTTAACTTGTTCTAAAATGTTCTGTCACAGATGCAGAAGCTAGTTCCCATTCGCTTTCACCGGGTCTGTGAAGTCAAGGTAAAGACTGGGGCACAGAGAGAAAGACAGTGACCCTGCTAATAACAAATGGACAAAGAGGGTCTAGATAGATGAAGACAGATTGACACAAAGTTGATAATCCGTGAGGCTGGGGGTGTAGAGCCCGGGCGTTTGTTATACTCCTGTGTCTCCGCAGTACGGGGGCATTCGTTGTATTACTGTGTTTACTTTTTGTATCCTTTGAGTTTTCCATGAAATGTCTGAAGGGGGATGTGCCGCTCAACAGACATTTGCAGGCCTGGATGGAGGACCCTGCAGAGCACAAGTGGAGGAGTTTGCCTTCTGTGGGGCTAAACTGATTGATTTTGAGGAATGGGTGCCTACAGGGTATACCCATTACCTTAGTCTGTCTCACCCCTTGTTGGATCACTTCCCTCTGAGAAAGAAATGAAACTAACAACTCTGTTTTCTTCTGCTCTTTCTCATGGGAACAGTGTCTACTTAAAAGTTGTGCCTTTAAAAGGGCATTGAATACATGTGTAGCAACTAATTTCCCTTTGTTGTTAAGTTTCAAACCCAGGACAAACAGCTGAGGTGCCTAGTTAGCATACCAAAGCAGGCCTGGTCCCCAGGTTCTCCCAGCATCCCTCAGTCCCTTTCTGTTACAGGGCATGCTGGCACACCCTAACCTCTACCCTGAACTCTCCAGCCCAGGGACTGGACTGCACTGTCCCAGAGGCTCTCCCTATGTAATCCAGATATTCTGTTACCCCTCCATTTTGGACCTTTGGCCTCCTGGCTGCTGCACCTGCTTCCCCTCTCCCCTCTGTCCCTTCACCCTCTCATCATGACCCAGCTCAGTCTGGTCCTGTCCACTCTGGACTCTCTCAGATGCCCCTGCCTCTGACTATACTCTCCCACATATCTATAATAAACTTTCTCCTCCATGTACCTAGGGGCAGTCCTGTCCCGTCCCGTCCCTTCCAGTCCCTTCCCTTCCCGTCCCTTCCCTCCTTCTCTTCCCTTCCTTTCCTTTCCATTTCTTTTTTTCAAGTATTATCACCTTAATTATCTGAAGAAAAATTCCCACATGTCAGACTTCTGTGACTTAAGTGGCTCAAAGTTATTATGAACTATTACAAAATTGGCACACATGCGCTCGTGTGTTCGTGTGTGCATGCATGCGTGTGTGTCTGTGTGTGGTATATATGCATATGCACATGCATGTGCAGGCATGCTCACATGCTCACAGGTGCATGTAAAGTCAAGAGGTTGACATTGGGATATCATCAATCTCTCTCTGTAGGGGCGGGGTGTGGACAGTATTGTGGGCTCACCCCTACATCTCTCCACCTAATTTTTGAGACAAGGAGTCATTAAACCTGGAGCTCTCCATTTCATTCAGACTGAATTTTCAGTGAACCCCTGCGATCAACCTGTCTCCCCCTCCCAGTGCTGTGGCTACAGGTGTTTGTGACAACACCTGACTTTTCATATGAGTGATGGGAGTCTAAACTCAGGCCCCTGTGTGTGCACAGGAATCACTTTACCCTCTCAAGCACCCCCACCCAAATGACTTGGACTACAGTTCCTGCATGTAAGAGCAATATTTCTAGGAATGTTGAAAAGGCAGTAAAGCAATTGGAATTGCTCCATTGTTTGCCACGTGGTCTTCTTCACAATTTTTAGATGCAGTTTTAATGGGCTGTTTCCCTGGTGTACTGACCTTTCTCTGAAACTCCAGAGTCTGAAATATCAGATCCCATCAATTAGAGCCTTTCCTGATCATTACAAGAGCATTTGAAAAGGATAGATGAGCGTGCTGGCATCATAAGAAGCCTCCTCAATAAACCCAGTAGCTGAGCTGAGCTATTCCAAGGGTACTTCAAACTCACCTTTGTTCTTCCCAAATTGCACCTATAGTGTTTTGATCTTTTGTGTACTTGAACTTCAAAGGCTGATTTAATATTGGATGCCTTGGCAACGCTCTGAACTTTAAATGGAGGAATTGTGCTAACTGCCGTGCAGCATCTTATTCTTGAAAGGCTTTTAGGATTATGACACTTTTCTTTTATTAAGATATCAATTTTCACGGATGCATATCGGAAACGAACCGCTTTAGCATGACTTTCACTGTGCAGATCATTTAGTGGAAGGGAAGTATTTACAAGTATGTTAGGTGTTGAATATAGAAATGTTACAGTGAGAATTGGATGCAGTCAGAATTCTCTCTCTTTTCCCCCAGGATCCGTTCTTTGAACCACTCTGTAATCACTTTTGACCCCAAATTACAGAATATTCCAACTCCATTCATTGAGGCTCCCTCCTCTCCCTCAGTTCTTGTCTGATTGCTTCCCCACTGGAAGCCCACGGAAGACCCTTTGGTAAAACCAATCATACATCAGAGAGTCCGTATCTCAGCCAAATGCCACCTCAAGATCAGAGGCTGGGAATGTGGCAGTGACCACAAGTTGTTACAGAGTTAACAGACCAATCTACAGCAGAAACGGACGCTCTAACATGAAGGTAAAACATGTAGCTGATGATGAGGCAAGCAGAAGTCCCTATGTATCCTGTCTCTTTGCTTGTGCTGTTCTGCAATAAGCGCTCTGCGTCCTTCATTGAAAAGGGTTTATCTGGGGCTAGAGAGATGGCTCAGTGGTTAAGGGCGCTGGATGCGCTTCCAGAGAACCCATGTTCAGCATCCACACGGCAACTTACAACTACAGGTGACGTTCAGTACTGCCTCCCGTGTTTCTGAGGAGGCTCTTATCTGTCTGCAGATTAGCAGCAAAGGGGCACCCAGTCCTCTGATGTCACTGTGGGTTGTCTAGATTTAGGGCACATTCCCAGCCTCCGTAACAGCAGATTCAGTTCGCAACAGCCGTGAATGGTCAGAGAACACACGGAAAGACGACTTTCACTGCTGAAGTCTCTCAAGAGGCTGGCTTCAGAGTGGATGCCGGGAGCTGCACAGACACTGGGGAGAATGTGGGCCAGGTCCTCATGAAGATCATTCTTTTAACCACACTGGGCAAACCCCGTCATCTATTCCTTGGGCAGGAAGTAACTAGAATGTGATTGACATCTGCTGCAAGCTCATTAGAGCAGTGTGTCCCAGATATGGTGCAGACAGATTTCCAGGAACCTTGTTTAAAATGTAGATTCTGCCTTAGCAAATCTGGGGCAAGCCCCCAGTTCTGTTTGGTTTTGCTTTTCAGTGCCAGGTGATAGCTAACTAGTGCTAGCTAACTAGTGCCTCTGTGTGCCAGGCAGGAACTGGGGTGCCTGGCTACATTCCCAACCCGGTTACTACTTTACTAAAGGCTTCCAGGTGTCTGAAATGCTGCAGGTCTGTGGGTCACTCTGAGAAGAAAAGTAGCATTCCCAGTGTGTGGAACATCACCAGGCCAAACATACTTCAGTCGTTTTCAGAGCATTCTTTTTATTTTTAGAAACACATAAAACATTCCATGCTCAGACAGTGTATTGAAGAGTATTGTATTCACTGGTGTTAAAGGAGCCAATGGAATATTTATAACCCTCACTTTTATTGTCTTGATATCTTCAATTTGCACAGGTATTAATTGTGATTTTTAGCACCGTGTTGGTAACTTTGCATACAGTTGCAGTGTGTGGAAATACGAGAGCTGACAGTTCCAGAAATTTGCTTGACTTGTCCACAAAACATGAATGTTCTAAATGTAAGAAAATATGTTAAGGACAGTGAGATGGCTGTGCAGGTAAAAGGGGCTTGCTACCAAGGCTGATTCCTTGAGTTTGGTCCCTGGGACTCAGAAAGTACAAGGACAGAAGCGATTCCCACAAGGTGACCTCTGACCTCCACCACACACATTACCACGTCAAATACAAAATGAATAAAAATATAATAAAGAGGCAACTCTCCCAATTAGTTCCAAGCTGTGCATGTTTGTATAGATTAGAACCTTAATGTAAAATGTTTATCCCAGTCATTTCCCACTTACTACAATGTATATTGATTTATTCTTACTGCTTTCCTCTGTCCAACTGCCAACATAGTTAATAAACAAATTCTTGAAAGTAATGGAAGAGGAGCTAGGGATGTGATCCAGCACATAAAGAACTTGCAATACAAGCACAAAGACTTGAGTTCAAATCCCCAGAACCTAGGTGGCTCTTGACACAGTAGCATGCTCCTGTAACCGAGGGATCCTGTGCCTGGGACAGGAGAATTTCCGAAAGAGTAATCCCCTACCAACCACTCTGGCATGCATAGCTGCAAACAACAACCCTGTCTGAGAGAGGATGGGAAGTACTGCAGATAGGAGCCTTCCTTCTGACCTCCATGTGCGCAGACATGGAGGAGGTTGTAAAGGACTTCACAACTTTCTACCACTTTAACCCTTCTCCAGGTCTTTACAACTTGTAGAAAAATCAGCACAATGTGGGCAGGGACAGAGAAAGGATCAGGACAGCAGGAAATAGAGAACTACCGCCAGGATACAAAGAAACCACTCCATCCTAGCAGGGATGTCAATAAACATCCCAGGAAATTGGATTAACAGAGAGGAGCCAGGATTAGCTTCACCATTAATCATAGTCTGTGGGGACATTAAGAAAGGTGGAAACTCATGATTCATTCACTCACTCAGTGCAACAAGGGCATGGCATTGGGAACAGTTCCAAGGTATGTGCCTCCCAGCACCACTCAATAATGTGCGTTCTGATAAACTTGAGCCAGCCCCTTTATTGAGCGAGAAAGGGGCACAAAGATAGGCAGGGAGCAGACCCTGGCCTCACCCAGTCCAGATGGATCTCTAAGTTGGGTAACAAAATGCATAACTGCTGTTTGTCCAGTGTCTGAGCCATGCACTCCCTGAGCTCATATTGAAGACTCTTGGAAGTCTCATTGGAAGTCCTCTGTCACGTCGGGCAGAGGTGTCTGTCTTTGTAATGATTACCTGATGATGCAAAAAGGTACTCTGTTAGCAAAAAGGAAGTATTTGTTCTTTTCTTCAGGGCAGCTCTTTTACTGTTTGAGGCTGGCTGTCATACAATGGCAGAGACTCCAGATTAAACACACAGTTCCTTTTTGCAAGGGCTCTCTCTCTCTCTCTCTCTCTCTCTCTCTCTCTCTCTCTCTCTCTCTCTCTCTCTCTCTCTCGTGTGTGTGTGTGTAGGTAAATTTCTTCATTTAAATTTATAATGAAGATAACATATAATAAATGCATTTCACCATATGAAATCCCTGATTTCTATAAGAGAAGGCAGAGTGAGGGACAATTTGGAACTATGAATTTTATCTGCCTTTTCTTGGGCAATCTGCTGATTAATCCGAATATAGTAAAAGGGTTATTTATGGCATTTTCTGTTTTAGTCAGCTAGGCATGTGAGGAAAGAGCAAACTCCCATTATTTGCAGATTTTCCAAAATCCTTTGAGTATTTTCATGTGAACTGTGTGTGGAGAGCTAATTTGCCCCCCCTCTATCTATCTATCTATCTATGTATCTCTATCTCTGTCTCTCTGTGTCTCTCTCTCTCTCACACACACACACACACACACATACACACGCACACACACACACAATCTCTCTTTCTCCCTTTCAGCCTTATGCATGCAGACACACACTCTAGCAGTAAAGCACATCTCACCCCCTCAGGGTCTCTCTCTCTCTCTCTCTCTCTCTCTCTCTCTCTCTCTCTCTCTCTCTCTCTCTCTCTCTCTCTCTCTGCATCATCTCCCACCAGAGCTCCCAGGTGCACATTGCTTCCTGTGGTCCAGCCCATCCTGGTGGAGTGATGGAACTGGCCTCACATTTTCTGCAGTTACCTTCAAACAGCACTTGGGAAGATTTAGGGCAATCTAAAACCAACATGAAGTAAAGGTTTTGGAATGGTACTTTTCCAAGAGGTATTAGGTAATTAAATTCTTTTTTCCATAAAGTAAAGAGAATCACATCCATTTCTTCCTTCTTTGTGTTTATTAAAATAAAATGTTTGGCAGTATTTTCTCTGTCCCTTGACAAGTGTCCAGATAATTAGTTTCTGGCCAAGATAAGTATGAAGAAGGAATGTTTTCCTTAAAAGGTAACATAGTTGTAGTTGAGGCAGCAAAACAAATTAGATCTCGAGATAAATGCTGTTGGATGATGAATTAGATCACAGCGACTTCTAGGAACATAGTTAGCAGAAAGGGTGAATCTTCACAGAAAACACAAGGACTTGGGGCCCTAAGGGGGAAACCAGGCAGTTTCAAGACTCAAGACAGAGTCAGGATTAGGGAGGGAAAGAAGAAAAGAGGGCAGGAGGGGAGGAAGGGAGGAGGGGATGAGGGGAGGAGATGGGAAGAGAAGGGAATACTTTCTTCCAGGGCCACATGTACTCAGATTGAGGATCTGTGAGACAAGGTGTTCTGTGTGATGAGCCTGCATCCTTCTGGAATATTCTGCCACTGAAGAGTAGCAGTGATGCAATTCATTACCCCAGAGCCTTGGAGAGAGGGTATGAATCTGCACTTTAGCATTTTCACACTACTCTACATTTGGAGGGGCCTCCTCTAACATAAGCAGAGGTTTCTAAATACATGCTAAGTCACTCTTCTGATAGGGTACCCAGGGGACTGATGGCTGAATGAGTCTGGAAATTTACAGGATAAATATCAGGAGGAAGCTAGAGTCCCAAACAGCAGTAGCTTCTGCTCTAATGACTCTACAATTTATATTTGCATTTATTTGATAAGTAGAAATGTTTATTTTCAATACTTTATCTTGACCGAAGTCAGGAGTCCTAAAAACTTGTTTAAACCAAGGAATTCATTCATGCTCAGCTGAGATTTTGTTTCACCAATTCAGAAAGCATCTAACCCTTTAAAATCTTTTAGTATCAAGATATTCACAGCATCGCTTTACAATGTACAAATCCATTCTCAAATCATTGAATCAGTTCCTCCTCATAAAAACTGCACACAACCATCAGTGTTATCATGACCCTCAATTTATCTTCAGGTGTTTCTTCAAGTACTAAAGGTGTTCTTTATACAGTGTCATATTTGTTAACAATTACTCATGAGTCCTTGAAAGTGTAAATCTTTCAGGGGAATACAAAGATGTTAAACACTCATTTACAAAAGGACTTGAAGTAAAATGTCACCCCAAACAACTACCACCTTTTATTATTATTTTTCTTCCTTGTGATGACTCAACTAGTTAGAAACAAAATGAATGGGGGAGCAGGAAGGTTGAGGTGGGGGAAGAGAGGAGAGCAGGATGAGAGACACCATAATAGAGGGAGCCATTCTAGGTTTGAGGAGAGATCTGGCACTAGTGAAGTTTCCAGAGATCTACAAGGATGACACCAACTGGCAAACTAAGCAATAGTGGAGAGACTATCTTAATAGCCCCTCCCTGATAATGAGTTTGACTACTTCCTTATATGCCGTCCTAGAGCCTTCATCCAGTGACTGATGGCAGCAGAGGCAGATACCCATATCTAAACACTGAATTGAACTCCTGGAACCCAGTGACAGAGAGGGAGGACTGATGAGCAAAAGGGTCAAGACTGGGTTTGTTTAACCCACAGAGACAGCTGACCTAAACAGGTGGGAGGTCTTGGACCCCAGACTGATGGCTGGGAGGCCAGCATGGGACTGATCCAGACACTCTGAATGTGGGTGTCAGTGAGGAGGCCTCTGCATTCTTTGGGTCCTTGGGTAGTAGATCAGTATTTATCCCTGGCATGCAAATGGACTTTGGGTGCCCGTCCCACAATGAGGGATGCTCTCTCAGCCTGGACTCTTGGGGGAGGGCCTAGGCCCTGCCCTGAATGAAATGACAGACTTTGGATATCTCCCATGGAGGGCCTCACCCTCCCTGGGAAATGGAGTGGGGATTGGGTAGGGGAATGGGGGGGTTAGTGGGGAAATGTGGGAGGAGGGGAGGGAGAGGGAGCTGGGATTGACATGTGAAGCAACCTTGTTTCTCATTTAAATTAAAAAAAGTTTTAACAGATCAAGGTTGAAAATGTGAATTATTGTCTTTAGTTGATATTAAGGTGTCTCAACAGACTGAAAAAAATACTTTTGATTTCCCTGGATACCACATGATAGTCTTACTCACAGGAAAACATTTTGTCTTATGACATTTTAAGAATCAAATATATAACAGTTAATGAAAACTTTTTATTTATTTGTCCTGAAATACATATAATATATTGTAACTGACATCGCTCTTTGGTTTAAGGACCTAGAAAATACTTGAAAAGCCTAATTTCTAAAAATTGGCTTTCAGAAACACAATATCCCTTAGGGTAGAAAATAATAATCACATTTGCATTCTAAATATTATAAGGCATTTCAAATGCCTTCTCCCAAGAAAATTGGGCTTGGGAGATTCCACTGTGTGTGGATGACCCCAGCAACAAATTTCTTACCTTGCTGTCACATTGGCCTGTGTCAGGAGAATTTTGAGTGAAATGGTAAATTCTGTAGTCAGTGAACATGACAGATTACCCAGCATACCTTTCTTAATGAAGTCTGAGTCTGTCTTTCTTAGTGATAATTATTTAGGTTTTCATATTTAATACATCTTTCAGACTTTCTTTCTCATATGTCAAATGGAACTATGAAGTTCTTGATTGAAGTCTGAGGTATGAAGAAGCATCATGGCCATGGTTAACAACAGTACTTCTCAACCTGTGAGTCGAGACCCCTTCACAGGGGTTGCATATCAGATATTTACATTATGATTCATAACAGTAGCAAAATCACAGTTAGGAAGTAGCAACAAAAATAATTTTATGGTTGGGGTCACCACAGCATGGGGAACTGTACTAAAGGCTCGCAACATTAGGAATATTGAGAACTGCTGGTTTAGAATGTAATGAATGTACAGCAATGCTGCCCTTTTTGCATCAAAATAAAGTAACTGGTGGTTGTGTTCAGATCTCTTTTTGTTTTTGTTTTGTTTTGTTTTTATTTTTCAAGACAGGATTTCCCCGCATAGCTTTGGAACCTGTCCTGGAACTCACTTTTGTAGACCAGGTTGGTCTCGAACTCACAGAGTTCCTCCTGCCTCTGCCTCCTGAGTGCTGGGATTAAAGGCGTGCGCCACCACCACTTTGGCTTCTCTGTGGATATACCCACTTGCTGTGTTTTCTTTATGAGGGTAGAGCACATGATCAGGACGAACAAGGAAAGTAGATCACTTCAACTGAATCCAAAGCAAGTCTGCTCTGGAAGACAAGCTTGCTTTGGTCAGCAGAGGAAACAATAGGAGTGTAGCTATATCATGGTCTTAGTTCTATATGCAGACAGCAGAAGCAAATAATTAACTTGAACCACATGCAGTGATTTGAATATAGTAACTTGGAGACTAGGGAGATAACAATCTAATATGCAATTAATTGGATAACTACAGCTGCATCTCAAATTACTAAGCACGCCTCTTACTTTTTAAGTTAACCAGCTGTTAAAATACTGAATGACCCAAAAGCCATCTACTGCCTGTAAGACACAATTATAATACCTTTTTCAAATAATAATTGATTTTATATTCCTCTTTACTTTCTCAGACTTTAATTTACTGAGCTAACATTTTGTCATTACCAAAGATGTTGTATAATTGCCTGTGTGCTGCCTTGGGAAGTTAATTACATAGCTTCCTGATCTCAGCTTGGAGAATTAGCTGTCAAGGACATATCATTTCTATGTGCCAAAAATTAAACTAGTATTTTCTCAATTTTATTGTCAAATATAGAGCTGTGATAGATGTGGAGGTCAATAATAAACCAATGCTTCGAGAAGGAATTGTGTTTTCCTCCTCATGAGGGATTCAACCTTTGACTCTCCTGACTCACTTTCTCTGTAGGATGCTTGTAATCCTTCCCAGCTGGAAATGAACACTTTCACATGTACTCAGATAAAATGCTTTTAATTATCTTTATATGTGCATGGAGGTACTCACTATAAGCTACCAGTTTATATGGTCATGGGTGCTAAGGACCATCAAAATTTGCTGTTTTCATGTGAAAGATACAGTGAGGTCATTAGTGGAACTCAAGAATTCAAAGCGAGAGCTCATGGAATACATTGTGCTGAGTTAGAACTGAGAACCGAAAACATCAAGAATGACACACAACCACAGAGTCAGGGACACAGCAGCAAAGTCCAACTCTGCTTTGCCTTTAAAGAGAAATTCTCCTTCTTAAAATGTTATTTATTAAAAGTGTATGCATGTGTACATGTGTGTGCGTGTGTGCATGTGTGTGCAGACCACACTGCATGTATGGAAATCAAAGGACTCTCTTTTTTCACCTTCCATTCAGGCCTTGAAAACTGGTGTCATTATTCTGGGTAGGACCACAGCTTCATTCATGATTACATGGAGACTTCCTCTGGAAGCATCCTTACCGGGAACACCCAGAAATGATTTCAAATCAGATGACTCTGTTGGCACTCAAGCTGTTGCTAAGCTGCTCTAAGGGAAAAGAAATCCCCTCTGATGTATTTCTAATACAGGACTCAGAACTACTCCCAGGCTGACATTTTGAAGTGTGTTATGGATTTTAGATGGTTCAAGGTGGGTTTCGATCCATCAGTTTTAGAGCTCATGATCAATTGAATTGGGGGAATGTACTAATTACTTCTCTTATTGACATGACAAAATGCTTGACATAAGCAATGGAAGAGAGGAAGGGATCGAGGGAGGGAGGAGGTAGGAAGGGGGAAGGAAGGAAGGAAGGAGGGAAGGGTGTCATTTTTCAAGATGTAGGAAGTAGAGAGAGTTGAATGTTTTCTCAGCTTTAACCCAAGACCCCAGCTGACGGGATAATGAACCTCACATGTAGGTTTTACCCTACTGGGTTAATCCTCCTTGGAGACAACCTCACAGACATGTTGAGATGTGGGTCTTTCAGGTGGAATCTAAATCCTGTCCATCTGGCAGTATCAACCATCACAGGGAGTTAAAAGGGGACAGCAAAGTGAGCTGCAGTGAGCTCTCCAGATGTGGTCAAGACTACACAGAAACTGTTTGTCTTTACACTATTGTCTCTAATGTGACATAAGCTCATCATTAGGGTATTATTATTTAGACTGATAATACTTCATTGAGTTCTAATGAATTAAAAATGAGAAAGAGTCATTTTAGAACCCTTCATCTGTGGAAGGTGTCACTTTGCAGTAATGTGGATGGGGCTGGAAGACAGTAAGCAGCATTGCCAGAAACAGAACAGAGCTTCCTTGAGGCTGAGCAAGGAGTGAGGGTGGTAGGAAGGGGTGGGTGGCTCTGCTGGGTACACGCATATGGAACCCCACCATTCACACGTGCAGTTAACGCCCCCCCTATTTTTTTACATGCTCATGTGTGTTTCCTGTGTACGTTTGTACGTGCGAGGGTGCATGTGTGTGGGCAGAGTATGTACATGCTTGTGGAGGCCAGGGTCTGACACTGGGTCTTTCCTTGGATTGATATCCATTTCATTTACTGAGACAGGGTCTCAGAACATGAATCTGGGATCTCACTGACCCCAGAACATACAGATTTAGCTTGTCTAGATAGCCAGCTGGGGGAATCTGCTGTATCTGCCTCTGGAGTGTTGGGATTATGGATGACCTGCCACATCTGCCCAACTTTTACATGGGTTCTGGGAACCCAAGTTCCAGTTCCACAGGTATACAACAAGGGCTTTATTCAGTAAGCCATCTCTCCAGCACAGTAATTAGTATTTCAATAAACAAAAAGTTTCCTCCATCCTCTTCAAACTTATACCCTCCATGGTCAAATGAAGATAAAGATAATCTTAGATAATTGCTTACTTCATTTTCACCAACAGTTTTGTGGATTTCATTCTTTTCCTTGTTATTTCCATATAGAAAAAATTTTGTCTATCAACCAGTGATGGGGGAAGTCCTACTGTATATATGTTTCTCTTATTGGTTGATGAATAAAACACTGTGTGCCTAACAGCCAGGCAGGAAGGATAGGCGGGGCTACCAGAGGAGGAGAATTCTGGGAAGTGTAGGCAGACAGTCGCGATGTGAGCCCAGGGAGAGGGGATGTGTCAGGCAGTCTTCAGTAAGTGGAAATACATAGACTAATAGTAATGGATTAATAATTACAATAGAGCTAGCCAATAAGAAACCCTAGACACTGGCCAACATTTTCATAATTAATATAATGTCTGTGTATTCCTTTGGAGCAAGGTGGCTGAGGAACCAGGTGGGAAATCCTGTAATAAACCAGGTGCTATTATATGCCTCTTTGTCTCTCTACCAGGTGCTATTATATTCTTCTTCCCAATTGCATTCACATCAAAGGCATATACAACCACCAATCAGAGTTCTTGCTTAATGTGAGACTAAATTTTACCTTACTAAAGTTGAAAAAATTGAACCCTAAGCTCAGAAAATAAGTAAACAAGTTCCAGTTTGTTCCTGCAGTTTTGATACTGGCAAATGAATAGTTTTAATTAGAAACATCAGGATAGGCTAATAAAATCAAGGTACTTGGATCCCTAGGATATTATGCAAAGAGCTCCTTTCCTCTTTTGAATAAATACACAAGACATACATTTACTTATCAATCTGGAGTCAATTAAATGTTTATGTATGTCAATATTCATGTTCTGAAGTCTAATTCCCAGTGTGATGCATTTGAAGATGACCAGTCCTTTGGGGAGTAACTAGGTTATGGAAGTAAAGCATTCTTGAATGGGATTAGTTGCCTCTTAGGAAGACACAAGAGAGTTGGGTGTGGTGGCACGTATCTGCAATCTTAACATGCAGGAGACTGAGTCAGGACGTTTCCAAGTTCACACCTAGTCTGGGTACACAGCTAGATCCTCAGAAGCTAGGGAAGAAAAGATTGAAGAAGAGGAGGAAGAGAAGAAAAAGGAGGAATGAGAATGAAAGAAGGAGGAAAAGGAAGAGGAACAGGAGGAAAAGTAGGAAAAAGGATGAGGACACAATCATTCTTCAAGGAACAATGAGAAGGCATCCCTCTGCAAACCAGGAAGCCCCTCACTAAGAACCGCAGCTCCGGCATCTGGGTCTCAAACTTCCCAATCTCTAGATCTGGGAGATAAACATCTACTGTTTGAGCCACTCAAACTGTGGTCTCTCTGTTATGTCAGACAAAACTAAGAAGACTGTAGCCACACCTTGAGAGAGTCTGGCTAAAACTACCAAAGTCAGCTGACATGCAGAATAAAAATGAACACGGCTTTCAGAGTTAGGTATTCTTGATCTAAACAAGTATGAGTCACTTAGAAATGTTTCTCTTAATTGCAGATTATTCAGCTGTGAACTGTGGTTAATAATATCCATAGCAAATTAAAATACCGACAGCTTTCAGGTCATAAAAAGAAAGCATTAGGTAAGAAGAAATCATGAAATATTAAGGCATAAATAGCAAGTTGGTGGGCCTCTTCATAATAAGTAATATTACCAAAATATGATAATAAGTAATAGGAATAATATCCCCACTAAATTAATATTGTTTACAAATTAAAAGATTCTTATAAATAGACAACTTATAGCACATGAAATTCACTAACAAAAACCATGCTTGAGGACCAGGACATATGCTGTGAGATTGTCTTTCCTAGAAATGGGAAGATACATTCATGTTACCTCAACAATATGACTGCCTGAGCAAGACTTGAACAAGGATAATACCGATTGACATGCTAACATGGGAAGGGGAAACCTCAAGGGTCCTAGACAAAGAACAGGAGGTAACTAATGAATGCTGAGAGCAGGAAAAATAGTCTTCCCCAGGGTCGAATCACTTAATTGGTGATTTAATACCAAGTAGTCAGCCCTGGATTCATATACATACAAGTAACAATAAACAGACTGAGAAGATTGTATTTATATGTGTAACTGTAACAATGAAAGAAGCCATGGATTTGATAGGGACTAATGGGACTACGTGGGAGGGGTAGGAGGGAGGAAAGTGAGGGGGAGAAATGATGCAATTATTTTTTAATTAAAATAAACAAATGAGTAAACATACTTGCCCCAAAACTTATAAGAATATACAATACCATGAGTAATTACAGTGGCAAAATAAACCAGGACCTGACATTTTCCACTGATGTAATTAGCAGAGCCGTGGAGAGGGACAGACTGTGCTGTACAGTCAAACACTGTTCACTGTGCTCAGCGTGCACGCTCTTAAGGAGTGGTAATCAAACGAAGAAAAGGATGATGGGGTTGCTGCAATCTTAGGCCTGGTTTCCCCGTGAGTTGGGGTGTCTGAGTGTGCATCTGGGGTTTAGGGGAGTCAGGCGGTGGATGCACAGTAGCTATAGACTGAACTGAGCCCTGGGAAGGGAACAAACAGAGGGCAGTGCCAGAAAACAGACGTAGAAGACATTTTCAATAGAGTGGTCCGGCAAGACCACCCCAAGCAGAGAACAATTAAGCTATGTTGGAGAGGTGAGAAGCAGCTGGGTATATTAAGTACCAAGAGCCATGTCCTAAAACAGGAAATGAGTAAAACACACACACACACACACACACACACACACACACACACACACACACACACACGCACGCACCAAAACAAACAAACAAAAAAGAACAACTAAAACTGCCAGTAGGCTTGGGGCTTAGGAATTACGGGGTGTGTGTCAATGTCACTGTGAGAACAGACAAGGTAGGATATGGCCTGGCCATCCAAGCCCCAGTGAACCATGTGAGGGAGATTCAGTTTTACTCCTAATGAAATCCACACAGATATGAACTTCCAAATGAATAAGAAACCAAATGTTTGCCCTGAATTCTGAATACTGAATAAACTTTCCTATTTAAATAATGCTACAAAATTTAAGCTATAATCTGTCAGCATTGATTGAACATGTCAGATGGGTTCTGTTGAGACGCCATTGAATTTGATGGTTGTATTTAACATGGGACGTGACAGTGTTGGCTATCTTTAGTTGCACATACTTAGTAGTAGGAACAATATTCTTACCTTAGTTACTTTGAAGCTGTCCTTGAGTTATGATTTGTGAAACATTACTTGGCTTGAAGCCACCGTTCTCTTACTATGCCCCATATATCCAGCAGTCAGAATAACTGAAGTGTTATCACTTGGCGTCAGTGAAAAACACACACCAAAACAAATACCAACATTTGTCATCCTGATTATGTAGAGTATATGTATGTGCAGATAATTATCTAATAGAAGCATCTAATGATTTACACGGATGAATCTGGGGGTCCTGGCGCTGTGTCTCTGGCCCCCAGAAGTGAAGAACTGATTTAAGACAACATTACAGATTTCTTTCAGAACTGCTGAATCCAAGTTTTGTAGTTGAAAATCCCAACTTCGTTAAGGCTAACACAGTTCACAGAAACCTCCCATTGTAAGGAGAATTCCCACAGCTTTTCTTATTTGTCTGGCTGTATCTTTTCCCATTCAAGTCCCATAGGCTCCTTTTTGTCCAAATTAAAGACAGATTTCAGCCAAACAAATGCCAAGTCCCCATTTGGCTCTCTAAGTCATTTTTCTAATTCTTTCACTTCAAACTGAAATGAAATGCCAAGCCATCTCCATGTTTAAGAGGCATGACCTGTAGTTAGAATCCAGTGAGACGATGGGATGCAGTTTATACTCTAATGGATTTTAATTAATTTTTAATTAAATAGAGAAAATGGAATGGTGGGGTAAAATGCAAGATTATAGCCAGCTAGGAGAGATTGTATGGCAGAGATCTGTGCTTTGTTCCTCCCATAGAATGTGTTCGTGTCCAGACACACACATGAGACAATCTAATATGAAGTCCAACCTGCAAAATATTTCATAGATTCTACAAAGTATTGGCTTTTCATCTGTTTGTGAATTGCAGATGTTTTCTGGTTAGCTATTTGCCATTGTGTATGGAAAATTTATCATTTCTGATTTATCAATCAGGAACATAGGAATGTGTGTAGATTTTTCAAAGCAGAAACAATACAAAGTCATTTCATATTAGTAGCCCCACCTACACATCTCTGCATACCAGATGAACACCTTTTCACAAACAAGGAGTCAAGACTTTTATCTGTTACAATTGCTCTTCACTGGGATTCAGGCATCTTTCCCTCCAATATCGTGCAGTTCTCTCTGTTATAGTCAGTCATACAGCTACCAAGCAAGTCTCGCTCTCCCCTGTAGCCACTTGCAGTCGGAGGGTGGCAGGTAACTCACCCTGGCCCTTGAGTTTTCAGCAGAGATGTGTTGCACAGTTCTGGGGTGGAGTATTCTACTCTTGTTTAAAACAACACGAAATCATTTAAATGCCAGTCAAAACCTGGGGAGACTTTCTTTTCTCTCTGTTAGAGTAACTGTTGGCTTCTGAGATGCTGGGGACATGGGGGAAGATCTCAGATCATCCTATGAGCATAGTGTATGATGAGCATAGAAACCTATGCTGCATCTAACCACTGAAATTGAGTAAATTGAGTCTTGTTTGTTTCTCTGATATCACCCCAGCTCTTCTCCCTGATGCTACAAACAGCATTTTCTGCTAGGTGCTGGATACATCTGTGAACAAGATTGGAAATCATCACCGTTGACATGGAGATTCTATTTTAGTGAAAATGTTGAGATCACACACTGAATAAAATAAACTACCCGCAGGGAGAGATCTTATGGTGTTCTGATAGAAAGGTGCCCTGGGGATGATGCTCATCTGTCCTATCGAGCTTTGTTGAATAAGTAAAAGAAACCTTGAGTTAATGAACATGTGAGTGCCCTCACTCAGAGATGAGCTGGCTGTGATGACAAGCGTGATCATGGGAGATTCATCTAAGAGGGATAGAAGCAGTATCCTTGTTCATTTAAGAGGGATAGAAGCAGTATGCTTGTCAGAAAATGGCTTTGACGGTGGAACTTCACTGTAAGAAGATGCAGTTGGAGAGGGCAGAGCACACATCAGGCAAATGGATTGGCTACCCCTCACATGTAAATACCAAGTCATGAGGGAGGTCAGTCATGCTATGTTGAGAGCTAGAGGCCAGTGGTAGCAGTAGGAGGTCATATCAGGCAGGGCACTGCAGCAGTAGATGTTAGCACTGACCTTGGAAGACGGAAATGTTATTTGAAGGGCTTCAAAGTTATCCTTGGGTTGCTGTGAAGGAGACCAACTGGGGAGTCTATGAAAGAGGAAGTCCAAAAGATTATTGCTTCAGCTTCCTGCTGCTTCTAAGTTAGCATCAAATACAATGACTTGGAGCTTACAATTTGTCTCAACTTTCCTACTAAAAATAAACCCTGAATTACTCCAGGGGAGAATGTGCTGTCTGAACTGTTCCCTTCTTACTAGGGATGCTGGTGGTGCCTCTGGCCTCTTAAGAAGAAATAGCATAAAGACCATGCACAAAGAGTGCTCTACAAGTCATTGTTCATTTCTTTAACAGGGTCTCTCTCGAGTTATCCCCTGTAGCTCCTAGGAAAAGTTTTTTTCTTAACTTAATGCTAAAAGTAAACTGACCTTTTGTGAGAAACATTCTTTTTCTAACTTAAAAATAAATACAAACACAGATCGATACATCTTTTCTCTTGTGGCTTCTGAAAATTTTAGGACAGCTCTAAGTCCTATCTGAAGGACCTACACAGGACAGCAAGTTCACTTAGATAGGCGTGTCTCCAGGTCATTTCTGTTGTGGTTTCAGGCTCTCGCTCTTTTCATTGAAGCCATCCTTCCAAGTTTATGTGCTTGTGTTGTGTTATCTCACGGGTCTGTTGTTCCTAAGTGTGGAATCAGCCAACATCTCTAAAACACTTCCTCCCTTTAAACCACTCAGTAATCACCTTGATTTTGAAGCAACACAGCTTCCCGAGATGAAGGTTTTAAAAAATAGTAAATACAGAAACCAAGTGATCTTCATGTATTAAAATGGAATCGCTCACTGGTTCCTTAGTCTGTGTCTACTGGAAGGACCATGGCAAGGAGAAGCCAAGGTGGCCCCAGCCTTTGAGGAGCTTGCAAATAAGTGGGACAACAGATACATCCCTGAGAAACCCTTGAGTCCGCCCTGCTACTTGGGCTCTCCGGCCCTAGTGTCTGCCTCTGTGTCTTTTCTTGACTTCTTTGTGCTTCATTTTCCTTGTGTGTGAGATGTCAACACTTGTCAACACTTCTAGCATCTGCTTGAGAGGGCTGCTGTGTTACATGAATTACTATGGACACAACTCATAACTGTCTGGTAGAGCAGTTTTATTTGTATAAATTGTTATTACTGTAAAGAGAATTTGGCCTGAAGCAGTACACAAAGTACTCATGCTGGACTACTAACGAGAACTCAAGTCTTATTTTCTTATTTGGTGACAAATGAAGTTCTGTATAACTGCTAAGAGATCCTTGATTGAGAAGACTTCACCTAAGGCAAATTCCAAATGGATTTTTAGGGTCATGCAAGCTCTTTTTTCCTTCCTTCCTTCCTTCCTTCCTTCCTTCCTTCGTTCGTTCCTTCCTTCCTTTCTTCTCTCCTTCCTTCATTCTTTCCTCCCTCTCTTCCTTTCATTCTTTTCCTTCTTCTTTCTTTTCCTTTTCCTCTTCTTCTTCATCATCTTTTTCTCTTCCTCCTCATCATTATGAGCATGTGCATGCCATGTTTATATGTTAGGAGGTCAGAAGACACCATTGAGGATTGTCTTTCTCCCTCCACCTTTACATGGGTTCCAGGGATCAAACTCCGGTCATGAGGCTTGCATGGACGGCAAGCACTAATTGAGCAATTTTTCCAGCACCTCTTCCTTCCTTGCTTCTAAAAATATTTTTTGATTTTGTTAATATGTTTTAGAAAAGATCTCATGTAGCACACACTGGTTTTGAACTCTTGACCTCCATTCCCCAAGTGTTAGGATTGCAGGGATAAACCACCATGCCTGGATCAGGGTTAATAAAATTTGTGTAAGGTTAAAAAAAAAAAAGAAACCGGAAAAAAAACCTAAAAATTCTTGGTTTCAATCCTGAAAGAATGCACTGTGTGGCAATGTTCAATCTGTTTCTCATATACCTTTAGCTGTTGACCTGATCTAAGCCTAGAGTTACTGGGAAGAGGGAACCTCAACTGAAGAATTATTCAGATCACATTTAGCTGTGGCAATGTGTGTGGGGCATTTTCTTAATAGATAATTGCTGTAGGATGACTCATCCCCCCATAGACACGTGATCCTGGATTATATAACAGGCTGAGCAAGCCATGGGGAGCAAGCCAGTGAGCAGAAACTCCATGATTTCTGCTTCACTTCTTGTCTGCAGATTCCTGCCTTGAGTTCCTGTCATTGCTACCCTTCATGATGGGTTACAACTGTGAGCAGAAACAAACCCTTTCTTCCCCAGTTGTTTTTGGTTGCAATGTTTTGGCACCGCACCAAAATGAAAGTTAGAACAATGTCTGAGACACAGTAACCACTAGCTTTGACTTGGTAATTTTCATGTTTATGATACTAGAAATATTTGTAATATAAAATGCAGACTATCAGTCCATGAGTATTTGTTAATGTCCTATCTTGAATATAGCACATCATTTACAAAGGTTTCTATAGAGTAATATACCCAATCTCTTCTTGGAATGAACCAGATAGTCTAAAGATTTAAGTAAATGTACTAAGTGCCTTCTTCAGCATGCATGTGATCATTTAAATATCATTTCAGTCTCTTAACAATGTATGATGGGATCCTTTACTAAGAGTGAAATACAGAGAACCAAGCTTCAGAGGATCTTTTTTTTCTGAAAACATGGTGATAGCTTCTATATAAGCAGTAAGCTTATCACTGAAAAAACTCTCTTCGTTTTCTCCGTTGTACCTAACAAATCAAAGGTCTAAGTAATAAGAGGAAATAAAAATGTTCATGGGAGTTATAAAGTGGCAAATCTTCCACTATTTTAAAACATTAAGTCTCCCCATTGTGTTATGAGACGTTTAGATAATGCTGTGTTTCTGCGAACAACTAATTTCCCCCAACACAACAAATAGTCTATTCACATGCTACTGATGATGTTGTTAGTATTTAAAGTGGCTCATCATTCACTTGAATCAGTCATCACGGCCACCTTAGGTTTTCCCTTTTCATCTACATATTTCTGTTTGGATATTAAGTACTCCCAGGGGCTCATGTGTTTTAACGCTTGATTCCCAGGTAGAAGGAACTAAAAAGTATGAGGTAGATCCTAATTGGAGGAAGCAGGTTCCTGAGGGCATGTCTTCTCTTACCTTGACCATTTCCTGCTACACTCACTAATTCCTGTCCACTATGATGTGAGCCAGGCTGGTCTGAGTTCCGTAATTCCTTCCCACCAGATTGCTGCCACTATAATGTTCTACCCAAGCACGTGCGGATTGTACTACTTACTTTTTCGTTGCTGTGGTAAAATATCACAGCCCAGAGAAACCAATGGGAGAAAGAGTTTATTTTGCCATACGGCTCTAGGGGGATGTGATACTATTATGGTGGGAAGGCATCGGGCATGGTGGCAGGAATTTGAAGCTGAGAGATCACATGCTCAGCTGCAAACATGAAACAGAGAGTGATCTGGAAGTGGGGTGTCAGTATAAACTCTAAAAGCTGACAAATGTTTCCTCCAGCAAGGTTGTACCTCTTCCCAAAGCACCCTCACTGTGTTCTATGGGGGTTATTCTCAACCTAACCACAGCATTCAAGCAACCATGAACTAATATGAGCCAAGATAAATCAATCCTCCTTTGAGTCATTTCTCTCAGGCATTTAGTTACATCCATACAAAAGTAACTAATACAGCATATTTACCTCTATATTAAAGATGGGAGCAGCGTAAGTTGGGTGTACCAGTTACCCACTGTTGGTCTAATGTCTCATGTCTTGTGGATATACTGAGTTTGACTTGGAGTGTGCTCTTCTTAACCTGCACTTTGGGATAACTAATAATAATATTTAGGATCAAAGGAAGGGAAAATCAATTACTATAATAAATGAGGTCAGAAGAGAGCATTAGATCCTCTGTAAGTACTAAAGTTAATAGATAGTTGTGAGGCATCCAGTGTGGGTGCTAGAATGAATCCTGCTACTCTGAAAGAGTAGAAAGTGCTTTTAACCACAGACCTATCATCTTTCCTGTTGCAAGGTTCAAGGTTTTAAACAGGGATGTTTGTTGCTGGTGACATGTTAGTTATTTAGTATTCAGAACTTCATTTGTACATTTATCTGCATCTTCCCTCCACCCACAACCACATAGAACTTTATAGGATGTACTATCTCCAAAGACTAGAACTTTCACTATTATGTTCTTGGTCCCCACAATAGTAGATGACATGGAGATGCTTGATAAAGATAAGCTGGTTGATTGGGGGGTGCATGGGTGGATGGATGGGCAGGCCAGAACAAAAGCTACAAACCCCAATCCCCATGGACTGAGGGTTTTGTGTTGGTATCTGAGTCCTCCTTTAATCAGAGGGGAAGCAAGCTTGTAAGATTTAAGTTCCCGCAATGATAGCCATTTTGAAGAATGGTAGATGCCAGTATCGATTCAAAGCAAGCTTACCTGAAGCACATTAAGTCCCCCATACCTCTTTTAGAACATGGCAAGACTTTTAATCAAACATGAGGCTCAGATCCTAGGTCTTACTGTCTTTACCATCTGGGTAATGTGTCAATTTTTCAAGGTTGGTTCAAGGAGTCAGTATGAAGATGTATATCATAATTCCTGGCACAAAACTTTCAATCCTTTTTTACAACTGCAACATGGTAGAAATACAAATACCATCCATTGCTTAGGTCTCCATGGCTAAGGAAAATAAATAAGAAAAAAAAGACTTTTCTATTTAAAACATTTTATAATAAAGTAGTAGCTAAAACACTGTATTATTTTAGGATATCAGAGTACTTTTCTAATAAGGACAAATATTGAATGACCCTGGAACTCAGCAATGCATGATAATCAGAGAAAAACAGCATCCAATAATTCCTTCTCTTTGGTCTCCCAAAACTAATGGAGCTCCCTGAAATCAATTTTGTCACATTAGCTACAGAACTCATCTACTCCCTCGGAAAGCATTTTCTAAAATTCCTGTGTCTATCTTTTGTAGGGTTGTTCTATGATTGGATTTTCTGTTGTCAGTGTTCCCCTAGGAAGGCAAATGACTGAGTCTGTTTTGTGGTAAATATTCTCAGGGAAGAATGATGTTGAGAGGAGTCCTGGAATCTGATCTCACCATCTTCCTCTGATGGGACACATCAACAGCAGTCCAAAAGTGCTGGGGGAGCAACCTGTGTCCTGCGGAAACCCTGCAGGGTACGTACACACCTAGGTTCACTCTATGAGCTTGTTTCTAAGTATTCAGTTCAGAAAACAAGTTCCTTCTTGCCTATTTCCATACAACATGGAGCTAATCATATTTTTCCATCTAAATCGTTTGTGCTTAATGTTTTTTGTTTGTTTTTTGTTTTGGCTTTTCAAGACAGGATTTCTCTGTAGATGTAAAGTCTGTCCTGGGACTTGCTCTATAGTCCAGGCTGACCTCAAACTCACAGAGATCTGCCTGTCTCTGCCTCCAGAATGCTGGGGTTAAAGGTGTGCAGCACCAGTGTCCAGCTTCTAATTTTTTACCATAAAAAAGAGTGATGATTCTAATAATTTTGTCCTCGATAACCTCAATTTAAAAATTTAAAACAGAGTGGCAGTTCCAGCTCCATAACAATACCTATATTTTCTTCAAAGTTAATCATATATCATTAGCTGACTTATTTTCATACATTTAAAGAAAGTTTTCACTATGATTGAAGATGCCAGTCTGATTCAGTTGAGTCTAAAACTTACTGGTAAGCCTTTTGTTAACAAGAGAAAGTAAAAAGACTCGGTACTCCATCTGTAACACAGTCTGGCTCTTGCATCAATTGGATGTACTATGCTGTGCAGAGTCCCCTTTGAGGTAGTGAACAGTCATAATCTTTCCAAGATTATGAAAGCAATTGGAGACCATCCTCGTCTTCATTACTAGAACCCAACCCATCATAACATAATTATGATGCTGCCTTTCCTCCTTGACCATGTAGTTTGGTCATTACTTCCTCCAGCACAAACACTTTGTCTGGCCTAGGTTTCTTGTCTCCTAGTGTGGTCCAGATTTTCATACCTGGGAGAGCTAAACTCTTAGATGCTCTGCATTTGCTATAATTTCTTAATCTTTTACCTCTGAACCCGACAGCACAAATACTTACCCCCTCCCCCGCCCAGAGATGCTATAGTTCTGTTCCTCATCCGATTACATTCCACCTGCTCTAACACAATATAGGAATTGAGGCTCCTTACACCCACCAATATAGTCACTTCTAACCTTGGCTACTACAGCGGTATGTGTAGCCAGCCCACAGTCACCAAATGGTCATCGTGGCTTCAGGTTAAAGTTTGTAGCTCAGACTCATGACCCCTCTGTCTCAGACTCTTGAACGCTGAGATTACGAGAGTGCACCACCACATCTGGCCTTTAAAGGCAGCTTTCACTGAAGGCTTCTAGAAACAGGAAGTGAAGTGGAAGACAAATCCCAGCTTCCGTTCAGTCTCTTGGACTTGGGTAAGTCACAGGCTGTGCTGTGGAAACAGCTCAAGTTAACAGGGGTAGAGTGAAGCATCATGCCAACTGGGAAGGTGAACACACAGTCGCCCCAACATCCGTGTGGGTGACACTGACAGACAAGTTGAGGCAATAGATGGCCTTATCATACTGAACAGATAAAAGCAATGTGGGGAACACATTGCATAGATGACATCTATTAATCGAGAGGCTGAGCCCGTGACTGCAAGAGAAGCTAAAGGTTTTGTTAACGGTCATCCTCCACGTTTACATTCAATGTGCCACTCACTGTGTGCATTCCTGTTACCTGGCTACTTAGAGACTCCCTGCTGGCGGGGGAGACTCTCAGAATGGGTCTTTCTTTAAGAGAACTGGAAAAATAAGGTTTTTTTTCCCCTTTGATGAATCAGTGAGGGAAAAGCAGAATCCTGTAATGGTAGGTGCTTTTCGAGAATAGACAAATTAATCACCATCTCCTGCAAAAAGAATTTTCTGATGAGGACGGTTGAGAGATGTGCCAACCTATAGGAATAAGGATATGTGTTCAGTGGACAGTTTAAGGCTATGTTTTTTTTAGAAGATTAATAGTATTAGATTTTCCCTTCGAGCATAAAACCTACCTAGCCTTGGCTTCTGGCCCAATTAACAGTGCCAGGCGTGATGTCTGTCTAGTGAAGTGGACCTTAGATCCAATCATAAGGCAGCTGGTTATTCTCAAGACATTGGTGCCACTATGGCACCCAAGTACAAATCTTACCAGGGTAATTGTTGTGGCTCTGAGCTCACAGCTGGGTAGGAAGCACCACTAGCAAACACAGCACCTTCCACTACTTCTAGATTATCACCAGCTGTCCCCCCAGCCTATGGTTCAAGTATCTATTGTGTTCAGCAACAGAAACAGAAATTAGACAATGAAACCAAACCAGACAGATACGATATGGTACTGAATTTGGAAACTTCCCAGCCAGCTACAGCAACAGTTTCATGGAATAAAATTATTTTAGAGAACTTTTCCACTAACACTTACAAATGTACTCACTGGGGGAAAATGGTTCTTTTCACCTTGGAAGCTAATCACAGAGAACGTGTTACAATAACACATTAACACTGCCACTAAATTTACATCAAAATTGGATATGCCGTTATCTAGCCCATTGAGGAAATGCGTGGTGTGTCGGCTAACCACGGTTTCACACTGAATATTAATCTGTGAATTTTTTTCCAATTAAAGGTCTATTCATTCCAGACACGGACATCTTATCATTTTTTGGTACATCCTTGCTCCGTTGACGTTCGGCAATGGTGGGGCCCTGTGCCTATTAACAAAGATCTTTCAAATCTTATAATTTCTGAACAATTTAAAACATGAAAGGAGAAAAGAAAAGAAAAAGCCTCCATATGCTTTTAGTTAAGAAACCGAAGTTTGACAATAAAACTGGAAGTGGGTGGCTGTCTCTTCTGCATTATTTAAAAGGAGTATGTGAGATTTATGTGCAACATTTACTCTTGAATTTGCATAATTTTTCTTTGAGTGTGTTTTCAAATGTAAAACATTCTTGGGCAATCCATCTATTTTGTCCTAACAGGGGAGGCATTAATCACACTTTCACTAGGAACACAAACCCACATATTGCTTTTGACGGTAAAATAATTTCTGCTTTCAAAGAAAAAGAATCCAACGTCTCTTTAGTATGCCCGAGGACCTTCTTCACCGTCCTGGCTGTGGGCTCTTCTGGAGCACACATTGTTCACAGCTAAGTGGGTCCCTTTTGCCTCTCTACAGAACATCCCTGGTCACCGGAATTGCCCGGTGAGAACAGGATAATTAGCCTGGTGATGCTCAACTGCATCCTTTAAATTCTGTGTCGCAGAAAGAACGATTCGGAGACTGGCGTCATCAGAAAGATACACTTTGGGGGTTTAAAGCCTGGTGCTTATGGGGTTTCTTGTGACAAAATAGTCATGGGACTGCGTTGGGTCTCTCATTTATCTCTCTCCTATTTCTGGTCCTCATTCAGTTGTTAGTTCATTCATTCATGTAGCAGTCACACATACTACCAAGCTATGTTCTGACGTGGACCCTCAGAGGCGGCATGGGGTTCACAAGGAGAATCCACGGTCCCACTGATGCGGAGGGCATGAGTAGGATGCTAAGAGCATACACATCCCGAGGGTGGCAGAAAAACCTCCTATGCAGCATCCAACTGAATGTCACAGAAAGCCCATGTGCTTGACTTGGTCACAAGCCTGCGGTCCCATTAAGAAGCAGGATGGGAAGAGTGTGGCAATGTAGGTCGTTGGGGTGAGCCCCTAAGACCCCAGCACCATGTTCTCCTTCTTCGTCAGCTGGTCACCCTGCCCCTGTCATACTTTGCCTCGAACAGCAGCAAGGCCAAACACACGTCTGAAACGACAAGCCATGGTAAGCTCTGCTCCTGGTGTGGTGATTGCCTGTGGGGCTTTGTTACAGCAGCAGAGTATAAGCACACAGCTTCTCTGAGGAGCTAGGGTACGAAGAGAACTGCCCTACAGACTAACAGACAGTGGGAAGGAAGACACTAAGCTCTTGGGCAGTTACGCAAGACCAAGCAATGGATTCCAAGCCTAAGGACAGCGGTATGTCCCTACCTCCTCTCCCATCTGCCACTCCTGTTTTCTGGAACGCTATATAGAATTTAGAATTTTTGCTTGGGGCTAAACTTGTTTGGGAGGTAAAGTCATTAAAACATTGTTGCTGATTCGTGGATTTTGGAAGATTCTGAAATGCCAGCAAGAGAATTTGGACTGCGCCACGTAAAAACAATGAATGTCTAGGGAGGTGTGGGAGTGGTGACGGCACAGGCTTGCCTTGGGAGGTGCTCTTGCCCAGGATGATGTCCCTTCAGGTAAGCTTTGATGTCATAACCTTATCGCACACAGACGTGATCTGCACCCCCCGAAAATACCATTAGATCTTGAGACATCCTCTTGGGAGGATGTGCACATGTATAGGCATCCTTTCCTCTGCAACTTGAAATGTGTCCTACAGAGAGCGCCGTGTGGTCCTGCCTATCTGTGACCTTCTGACACACAGCATGGAAACTCCCAAGCACCGAATGATATGCACCAGATGTTTATATGTCCATAGATAAAGTTATGAGTGAATTTTGGGTAATATCGATGATGGAAACTGACACATGGGAAGCACTAAGGAGCCGACTGAATGTTTGACGTGTATTTATGATCATTCTAAAACAGTAAGTTCAAGTAAAAGCTGCTAGGGTTTTTCCAACATCTAGTGGCTAATTATATTTAATAATAATGGACCTGCGGCCTAAGAGTTCTGTGCGCTTCACCAGTCCAGCGTGTCTGTATTGCGACTATCGCCTGCACCTTGGCTGACTTCCGTGTCTCATAATGCGTGACTGCTATGCTTTCCTTTGACTCTTCAATGGAATTCCTGCCAGCTACCTGACCACATTCAAAACAGCTTAAAGTTTTTGTGAGTCTATTTACATCATTCTGTGTATGAACCATGGTTTTTGTTTTTGTTTTTGTTTTTTAACTGAACGTTTTAGGCTGGAGATCCCTTCTTCCCAAAGGTGTTGCTGTTGATTTTTGTCGTTGCTGGTGCTGCTCTGGAACTAACTCTAAGAAGTCTGTAACACCTGTCATAGGCAAGCACTCAAGTTGCTGTTCCGTTAGTTCATAACTCGCCCATGGGATCTGGTTTGGTTTTGGTTTAGTTAGTTTAGCTTTATTTATTTATTTAGGCAGAGTTTCATGTGGCCCAGCATGTTATCATCTTTCTTTTTCTTTTTAAAGTGTGGTTCTATTGCTGCGATAAACCACCTCAATGAAAGAACTTTCAAGGTAGGAAGAATTCATTCACTATCGAATGCCAGATTGCAGTCTGTCACTCCAGAGAGGTCAAGACAGGAGCTTGACGCAGCTAATCCCATCCCTGGGAGCCCAGAGCAAGGAGAGAGTGAGTGCACACACAACGGGTGTGCAGCTCGTCCTCATAACTCTCCTACCATACAAGACCAGGGGAACGGTGCTGTCTATGGTGGGCTGTCTTCTCACACTGACTAACATACTCAGAACGACCCACCACAGGCTTGCCACCCACAGACCAACCTCACCTGGATTCCGTCTCTAAGACTGTCTTCCCACAGGGGTCCAGAATCAAGATGACTGCTGAAACCACCACGGGTCTTAATCTCGCTACAGAGCTCCCAGTGATATCCTGATCCTTCTGGCCTCCAGCTGCCTGTTACTGGAATCACAGGAATTTGCCGCCAATCACAGCTGTATTTGGTGCCAGGGATCTAACTAGGGCTTCATGTGTGTCGGCATGCAGTCTGCTGACGGAGCTACGTCTCCAGCCCAGAGGTTTTCTTCAGCATCTTGGACAAGCTCTTCCGTCTTTGTCAATGAGTTTGTCTGTGAGGGAGCGTGCTTTCAGCAGCTGACACTGTTGCCTTTGCCTTCATTCCCTCAAGATTGGTGAGAAATAAGAGGTTTGGGCTTTATTGGGTCTTTTGCAGGCACACAGACAACCTTGTTTATATGGGTGGTCTTTAAACCCCTCAATCTGCCACAGATTTTCAAAGCCTCACTTTGATTGACATGTCATTGACAGCATCTTCATTTTGTTCTGATTCAGATTCTTCTTAATCAGAAAACACTTGAATAGCATTTAATTGTCTGTGATGTTAAACATTTCCTGCTGATTGTTTTCAACAAATTCCTTGAGACAGGGCCTTTGAGCTGTCAACCCAGTCCAGTGGTAACGACCTATTCCCTCAACTTTTGAATGTTAAATATTTCTCCCTCTAAAAATGGAGAACAGCCTGACTAGAATGGGTTGGGGGACGATTTAAAAACACTCATGAAATCAGAAATGACGAGTCTTTCAGTTCCCACCAGGTCTGGGATTTGCCTCTCCAGAAGATCCTTTAGACAGAACCACATAAAAGCCGGCAGTCGAGACTCATTCTTAGGGTCCCCAACCGAGATACCCATCTCAGACCCAAACTGCCCCCTTTCCAGTCCTTTTGTCTGCCTGTCATAGGACAATTTGTTATCAGCAGACTGGCATTAACAGTCTAAGGCAGCAGAGCCTGTCTCCTGCTTCATGACTCCATAATTATGTTGGTTTCCATGTAACCCCAGCGCTCACTTTAAATTAGCATTTTAGATATCTATCTGACTATGATAACAGCATCTCATAGATAGGTGCAGCAATTACTTCTACTTTAATTTTTCCGTGTATTTTGACTAGATTCCATGTAAAACATCTGGAGGCACTAATTACTGCCTGTCCTATAAACTTACACTCCAATTTGCCCTTGTGACAGTCATGTCATTAACTGACTCAGAACCAACTTCTAATTAATCAGCTGACACGTATAGATGGTCCACCTGCCCGCACCAGCTCCAGGGTTAGTCTGACCCCCCGCACATAATAAGATCCTATGGACCATGGCCTGGGAACATCCCAGGGATGAGGAAGATGGTCTCTTCCCTGAACTAAATTACAAATGAAAGCTAAATAGTGCTGTCATATTGAGTATTAGTTTCTTCTAGAGTATTTCCAGGGGAAGGATCAGTTCCGGAGCAAACAGGGAGGGTCCTGTACGACTTTCTCATCTGCCCCACTCAGCCCCAAATGGCCGATTAATGGAGGGTGTTCTGACATGCTGCTGCACCGTGAGGCACTTAGAGTTCCATAGCAGCTTTGGCTGCATTCCAATCTGTGTAATTACCTTGTCCTCCCTTGTAAAGAAAAAATTAGAATCCCACCAAATCTTAGTGTTTCTAATTAAAGTTACCCTTTAACTCCCCTCTCGAGAAAAACAGGAAATGACCTAATGGCATAGCCACAGCCACACAGTAGCTGCCGTCAAACCAGAGGGCTTGGGCTTTGGGAACAGGTGAGAGTTTCCCAGTTGGCTCTTTAATATGCATCACTGTTGTCTTGATAAAAGACATCGCATCGTGGAACTAGAGAGTGACAGGCATTACACAAATATTTCCTGTTGATGACAGCATGGAGCGAAGTGTTTCTAATTTATTCTTACCCACCGAGATTTGTGTGAAATGTGAAACAGCTATCACAGTTTTTAAGTTGGAGGCCTGCATGCTAAAAGGCATGAGTAAATGGACGCACATAAGGAATCCGGATTAATAGTTGATGAACAGAATTATCTTTTCAAAGAGCCCAAAATGTAGGGAAATTTGAAATTGCCTTTGAAGAACTATATGTGGTGTTCATGCCTGTGATACTAGCCCTTGGGAAGTAGAGGCAGGAGCATCAGGAGAACAAGGTTGTCCTCTACACCCAGAGAGTTTGATATCGGCACAGGGTACATGAGGCCCTGTCTCAAACAAACAATGTTATAAAAGACAGTTCTCATTTATAAAATACAGAAATGTATGTATTCGTAGTATAGTCATGAAAACACACACACGAGTCAGTTTAGTGAAACCTGTGTGAACACACACACACACACACACACAAGTCAGTTGGTGAATACCTGGGGATTGTTAATTTTCCACACTCAGTGATCAAATTTAGAATGTGAGGTTGACAATTTTCTGCTTATTTCATTTTAAGGGATTTTTGAGGGCTGGAAAGTACTATATGTTACAATGTATTCTTTTCTAACTTGCAAATACACTTTCTCGATGAACAAAACATGGAAGACCACCACAATCTTGTCAATTACAAAATGTTTTTATTTGGTGATGTCATCGTTTGCTGTGACATCACAGTGAGGACGGCTTGGTCCTTTCTGGTGGTGCTGCTTCGGAAAGTGGTGGGACTTTAGGAGACGAGGCCCAGCACTGGGCTGAGGACCACAGGAAGCTGACATTGGAAGACTCTCATGCTGTCCTTGACCACTTTCCCCGTGTTGCTCTCTCCCCTTTCTGCTTCCTGACCTCCATGAGGTGAGCAGTTTTGCCTCTCCATGACGTTTCACCATGGAGCTCTGCCTCCTTCAGGCCTAAAAGCTGTAGTGCTTGGCAGAGGAGTGGGGGAAACAGTGCTGTCTGGACTGACGGGAACTCTGCACTGGTGAACTCACAGCAGACATGGGTCACTGTGCAAGACCCGTAGGAGTTCAAGCCATTCCAGCATGAATGAGGAAAAGGGGCCCTTGAGTACCCCTAACTGAAGACCATTTTCTGCCTTTTGGGAGAAGGGGTGTCACTTTCCTTTAGGAGTGTAGTCCCTGACAGTTTGACCATACCCCAGTTGGTGCCTGTAAACCCATGAATATATATAGTCTGCATATTGGGCTCTTTAGGTCAAAAAGAAAAAAGAAAAAGAAAGGGGGCATGAAGTTATTAGGGGGATATGGAAGCAGATCTTGAAGGACTTGGAGCAAGGAGGGGTGTGAATATGATAGAAATCTATCTTCAATATATGTGGGCGTGGCAGCAGTCAAATCATGGACTGAAACTGGACAGAATGAATCTTCTCTTCAAACTGCCTCAGTTATTTTCCACAAAGATGGGGGAACTAACGCAGATGGGGCTCTCTCCAGATTGTAACAGGTGTTTTAGTATATGCAGTCTATTTTGCTTTTAGTTGATACGCCATCATGGGACTTCCATGTTGCTGTATACTTTGTAAAACCTTGTTATTCTGGTTTTGAGACATGTCTATGTTGCTCGATTCACAGTCTCTGTAAAACGTCATTCTGAAATCTCAAGAAAAGATGAATCAGTTTTTGTAGAGAAAATTAGATGAAGAAGCAATCGTCTTCGATATTTCTGTGCTTCACTAAGGTGTGACCTAATCTTCAAAGGATACCACATAGGAATATCTCAATGAACAAAACAAAACTACATTTGCATGTTTTACTTGGTGTTTACCACCAAAGCACTGTGGTTTTTACTTTGAGAATAAGCAAGGCCATATCATTAACACATTACATCCTATAATGTCTTGGGTACTATAAAATTACTCAGGTCAGTCTTTGACTTTGGTCAATGTTGTCTTACATACAACAGTTGATCAAGAGTGACTTAAAGGTAGGAACTGTGTATGTTAATATCTATGTTCAGACTTCAATGAGTTAGACTCTAGAGTTAACTGACCTTTGTAGTCACTGACATTCATAGCGTGCGGTGGCAGGGACAGAGCCACACTGATCCAATTCTGTTGCCACAGGCGTTAAATTGCAAGTAGGATAATTGCATTTGGAAAGTGCAATCCCATTCTACTGGTTTTCAGAGTTTATCAGATAAGTAAAATGATGGGCATATGTTTAGAACAATATTCCAAAGTGAAGTTGATACAGCTAAGAAAATATCTTCAAAATAGATGCTGGCACTATATGACACCGGTTATTCAAATTCTGCTTTGTGGGTTTAGATGACTGAACATAACTAGCATCCTTCACCCGCAATGAAAAGGACTCACTGGGAACCCTACACATCTTACTGGTTTTGCCTGTAGCCATCATGGGCGGTACTTTAGAGACACTTTGGGTGTCTTTGGGGATACAGTTGTCCAGTGCTGAGTAGTCTGCTCTCCTGCTTAGAAACTCTGATTATTCTTGTCTCTCAGTTTCTACATCCATGGAGAAAAACTGATTTTTAAAAAGTCCCTAGGCTACTGTAGACAAAACACAGGACCTAGAGGATGGGAGAGTGGACAGAACATGGAAGGTTCAAAGGACAGACAGACCAATAGGCAGACAGACAGCAGCAGACTAAGTCCTCTCAGACATCCTGGGAGTATTCTCTGCTCTCAGCAACTTTTGACTCTGTCTCTTCTCAGGCTCAAATTCATTACTAAAATAATGCCTTTTCCCTATCCTCAAGGGACAGGACCGAGTAGCAGCAGCACGAGATGAACCATAGTCAGAGACTCATTGCTACAAGGTTGGCCCTTGCTGTTTGCTGTAGAGAGGCTGCTCACTTCCTCATGGCTGTGCACAGAAACTTACGAATGTCTCACACACACACACACACACACACACACACACAGAGAGAAAGAGAGAGAGAGAGAGAGAGAGAGAGAGAGAGAGAGAGAGAGAGAGAGAGAGAGAGAGAGAGAGAATGAGAGAATGGCGACTTATCTAGTGCAACCATGCCTGAGGATAGTCTTGAAGCAAATCTCACCACCTACAGATCTGCTTGGCTATATGATGGTGGAGGCTGAATTTACCCTATCTTAGAATTGTCCTCAATCCGCCTTTCTTTGTAATGCAAATGTAAGTGTATTATCTATAGAACATAACTTCCTCCCGCTCAAGTTTGCCTACAAGAGAACCTTATGCAGAGCAGAGCCCTCACCTAATCTAAATTCTCAGTTATTTTAAAAGCACCCCACCCTCCTTAGGCAAAAGAAAACCACGTGGAAAAGAACAAAAGGTGTATTTTTTAAAGCCTTTTTGCCTTTTTTAGATTTTAATTTGCATAAATGAGGTGATCCGTGGACTGGTCTGATTTGGACTGACAGAGTGGTGGGTGTGTGGAAGAAAGAGACCTGGGCATCTAGAATGTGTGATTTAAAGACCTTCATGGGACATGGAAGCTTACATGTGGCGAAGTACAATCATGGTTGTCGAAGTTAGATTCAGAGGATTTATCATTATCATTATCATTATCATTATTATTATTATTATTATTTGTACATGAGTGTTTCGTGTTAATGTGCATCTGTGAGTCACATACATGCAGTACCAGCAAAGGACATTGAATCCCCTCCAGCTAGAGTTCCAGGCAGCTGGGAGTGGCTATGTGGATGAGAATCAAACCCGGGTCCCCTGGAAGAGGAACCAGTGCTCTTAACTGCTGAGCTATTTCTCCTACTTCGATGCAGAATTTTTGATGACAAAGTAAAAAAAAAAAACAGTGAAAGATGTTGACAACATGCTAAAGGAGGTCAGTGTTTAATTGAGAAAAGGGAGTTGAGTCAGGTTCAGACAGGAAATGATGATGAACCAAAGAACAAAGCAAAAAGCAGAGAGCAAGACAGTTAGTCAACTCTCTGAAAATGGCTGTGTCTGTGTTCCTGCCCAGAGGTTTCTGACTCCACAGAATTGGTATCAGATTACAAAATTGGCCCATGGATTTCTCAAAACCCATGCTCGTGGTGTTCAGTTAAGAGGATCAGTGATGCCCAGCCCCAGCCGACCCTTGTGACGCAGCTCTACCACCAAGTACCAGTCCCCTGCTCTGCGTATTTACTTCTTAGCCACATATGCACAAATAAAAACTAAAAAACTTCAGGGAAAGCAGCCAGTGCTAGGAGCTCAGGTCTCTAACCTCAGATGCATAGGAGGCTGAAGCAGAACGATGAAACACTCAAGGGCCACCCCGGGCTGGGAAAGTTGGTGTCAAAGGTAAACACTTCTTAAGTGAGGTGGGCACTCTGAGGGTGTTCCGTGGCAGAGCATTGCCTGGATCCCCAAGATGGTAGCTTCAATCCCCAGTACCGAAGAAAAAGTCAGAACACTTCGGGCAAGCGTCCAGTGTTATTCCTAGGAGTTAATGAGCCCGTAAATCACATCGCCTCGTCAAACACAGGGTAACTCCTCAGGAGTTCAGGACTACTGGAGTTGCTGGGCAGAAATACGGGACTCACATGTGTTTCCCAGCATGGGGCTGCACTGCTTGACCTGACATAATGTGGCATAGGAAACTCGGCATTTGTAGTGGAAGAGGGAAATGGATTACAAACGAGGTTTGTGACTAATCATTCAGAAACCCACAGAAATCAATTATGGTAAATATTTCCAGAAAGCTCACCTGACATTCCGTTGAGATTTTTTTTTACTACAATGATTTATTTAGAGAGAGAGAAGTTAAGGGAATTAATTTTCCCCCAACCTGGGAAATGTACCAATTCTGAATAATAAATATGCACAAAGATAATAATGACCTTTCTCTTTTGCATATGTTCAGAAACTCGTTTCATTTCGTAGTAAATGTGTCGTGTTGGGCTTTTCATGCTTTGAATGGGAACCCCAAAGTGTCTTATTTGGGGGACTCCTGGGTCCTCTGTGGTCATTATAAAGGGTGCGTTTTCCCCTTCTGCACTGTAGGACAGTCAGTTGTCATTACTAGACAGAATTATGAAAACGATCTAGGTTAATGAGAGGCATGAGTACTCCTTGCTACACAGCTTATAAACATACGCAACACTGTGACACCTTCCAACATTTACAAACTGGGTCATGACGGGCACTCGAGGTTGTAGGGAAACTACTGTAGTGGTTATTCAGTCTGGAGCCTTTGATCTCCACCTGAAGAAATGCTGAACTCACAGAGATGACTTGTGTTTGCCAAGTCCATTGCAATCACTCCACAGTGTGTGAATCGTGTTCCCAAACCATGGATGCGCGGTTTGCCTAGCGTTGGCCACGTTCACTTTGCTGTTTATGGGAACAGACCACCAAGACACGTTTAGTCTTTTGTCCAGTAAACCTTCTGGGTTTGTCGTGCTTGCTGCCCTGTGTCCTTTCTGTCTTAAAGTCCCCATCCTGTGTTTGCACACTCGGTTTTCATAGACTTTATCTTTGTGTTTGGTGACTTTCATCATTTTCTGCCTGTGATTCCAGCCCATTAAAAGTGTTGTGAATTCTGATTCTGTTCCCCCAACATATTCATTATCTTTTAAATCTAGGCAAGTTGAAGGAGGTGTGTTTAATTTGTAGCCCAGCCAGTGTCACACAGCTGTTCTTCGAAAAATAGAGTGTGATTAAATACCATGTGGAGGAGAGGTAATTACTTCCCTTTGTCCCCAGAGAAGACAGCTCCAAAGTCTTGCAAAACTAAGATTGGAGAAGCTCAAGGAATTAATCTCCAAATATTTACTTTCATTCCATATTTACTTCCAACTTTGTAAAAGCTCCTTTGCTTTTGTCCTCACTAGGTAGCCAAGGTCAGCATAGAAATTAAATTCCCACCCTCTTGAATTTAGAGCTTGTTTCTTCTAAATTTCATTCCAATATCATTTTGCAAGTGTTTCAAGAATGGTGTGAATCCTTAATTTTCAAAAACTCAATTTACAGTGGGAAAATTTTTTAACGCCTTAAAATGTTGCAGTTGAAAGTATTTTAGCATACGGAGTTAGTTTTTCTACATTGGAAAGGGAGAAATATGTGTGATTTATCTTATACTATTGAGAACACGTAACTCAGATCCCATCTTTTGAAGGTGAGTATCATATTATAGTTTAAGCTACTGCTAGATTAGAGTGTTCTCTCTGTTGTGTTGGTTTATGGTCTCTAGTTTGTAGCTCTTGAGTTTTTTTAAATGAACTCTGAAACTTGATATACTATGCCATAGAGTAAAAGGAAACCAATAAAATACACAACCTGAGTAAGTGCTGTGTAAACATCTGGTGCTTACATAAAACCATACCCATACAAAGAATGCTTGAAATATTTAGGAATAAACGAGCGTGTTGAACTAGAATTACAATGCACTCATAAAACTCGAAGTAATGGTGGATACGTGTTTTAAAATAGAATGGACAGAGGACAGAGAAAGTATAGAAGCCAGTGTGAAGCTCAACAGATTCAGAGTATACATCATAACTGTACAGAAATTCATTAAGGCGTACAGACTCTACCGGGCTGATCTCACTATGTGATGATTTTTTATCTGTAAGCTATTTATGGTAAAGTTTTAATTAATAAAACATAAAAGAAAAGGTAAGACCAAAACTACTGTATCAATCTTGGCATCCATCTCTGACATAGTTGGCCAGAAGGATGCAGATGACATCAATGTCCAATTCCCTAAAGATTTTCTAACCAGGCATCATTCCAGATACTTGGCTTTCTTGGGGGTGTGAGTAACTGTCTTAGCTGACCCCAAATCCAGAGTCCTAGATGACAGCCAGGGATGTTTCAAAAACTCTCACAGTGAACGTATGTCAGCGTGGGTTTTGGCAGCAGCAATTCTCACAGAAATGCCCCTTGTGCAGCACCCGAGGGGTAGTTTATACTAACAGGTGGCTGTTTCACAGGATGGGAGTGGGTATAGAGAAGAGGATGTTGCTTTCCAGCATCGTCTAGTACAGTGCTGGGTTTTGTGATTCTGCACTCTGGTTTGTGATTTGTAAAGGGTTCTCTACCTGCAGTGTGTTGTCCAGTCTGCCTGGCTGCCTGAGGAGCTGCTCAGTCTGGGGTCAGTATAGACCCACGCTGCCACACAACCTGTCTGTACTTCTCCTCAAATAGTTTATAAAAATCAACCTGAAAGTCACATTAGAGTCAACTTAAAGTTCTTGTTCCATTAGTGTGTGTGTGTGTGTGTGTGTGTGATAGCTATCCCAAACCCCACGTGCACACACACACACATGACCACAACATATAGATTTTACAGATTTGCATACTCAAAGTCGAATTATTTTGGTGCATGCAAAATTTGATCTAATCCTGCAGTATGAATATGCATACACACACACACAAGTTTGGGTGGTTCGTGCATGTGACTTTTAAAGAACTTTTATAGCTATTATTTTCATGTATGTGTATATGTGTGAGTATGTGTGGGTGAATGCCACATTTGTGTGTTGCCCACAGAGGCAAAGATAGGGCCTCAGCTTCCCTGGAGACAGGGTTATAGATGTGTGAGCGTCCCAATGTAGTTTTTAGATGGAAATTTGGATCTTCTAGAAGAGCAACACATGCTCTTAACTGCTGAGTCACCTGTCCACCCCCAGTGCTACTTTCTGTTGTCACTCTTTCATAATACTTGGAGACAATACTTGAAACAGAAAGGTTTGCATTCCCTGCCATGATCTTCAATACAGTTGCACTTTACTTGCGTGCTCTCTAAGCATGGACACACAGTGTGTGATGCTATACTAAAAATGTATCTTCTATGCTACAACAGGAGATCTTCAAATATTTCATCTCAGATCGGGAATCTCTCATGTTCTGCTCTTACATTTCTGTAGTGTCAATGGTCAGAGGGGACAGAGACACTGCCACCCTCAGCAGTCAGCAGTCTTAGGGGTTCCTTTAATCTTTTAGGACCCTTGTCTCAGGCTAAACTGTGATTTGTGGCTTCTACAAAGAAAAGAATTTTAGAACTGGCCAGGATTGACAGAGTTGGAGATTTTATTGAGAGCATAAAAGGCTAGGAGGAAGAGGTGTTCGGAAAGGAAGACATACCCAAGTGTGAGCATGGGCTCTTCAAGGGGAGTCTCCTTCTTAGCCATATACAGCATCTGGGTGGCTCCCAGGTCATGTCAAACAGTTGCTAAGAAATCCTCCCACTTCTTTCTCTCTCTTTTGATGTCTTGGATGGAATTATATGGGATTGTACTCTGGAGAAATGAAACTATCAGCCAGTAGCATCACACAAGGAGTTTAGTACCTGTCTTTTCTTTCTAAATGGGGTTTTGGGTGAGATTTTTGTAAAATTTTCAGATTTACTGCCAAGGAGGATGAGGAGCTTTAAGCAGCTGTTGCTGTGCTGAAACTGTTTGCAAGAGGACTCAACTAAACCCCCACACAAGGGATTTGATTCATTCTCCTGTCCACAATTTACCTCCTCTTTCCCTCCCACCCCTTTAGCTACTGCTATTTGTGCTGAGCATTTAGAAAAAGTGAGACAGAGAGGAAGAAAGCTCACATGCCATGGTGTAGTTAGGAGCAATTTCTTTGCGTATGTTGACCTTTCTTTAAATGAAAATAGTTTCTTCTCTCATACAACAAATCCTGACTACAGTTTCCCCTCTCTCCATCCCTCCCAGCTACTTTCCATCTCCCCCCTCCTCCAGTTTTCATCTACCTCTGTTTTCTCTTCAGAAAAGACAAGGCTTCCAAGAGACAACAATCAAACTGGACAAAGCAAAGTACAATAAAACAAGGCAAAATCCCTTATATCAACCCAATAGGAGGAAGAGAGCCCCAAGAGAAGGCAAAAGAGTCAGAGATACACCAGCTCCCACTGTTAGGAGTTCCACAAAAACACCAAGCTAACAACAGCCATAGCATGTTTGCAGAGGACCTGGTGCAGACACATGCAAATGTTGACAGTTAAATAGGATCTTAAATAACAAAGAAAAGAACCAAACACTTGAAGAGGTTGAGAACATTCAAGACACAGACAAAAGGAGCATCAGGGTTCTCAATAAGCATGTAGGCAAAACACTGTATATGTATATGTATATAAATCTTTAAAAAAAGAAAAAGAAAAATTCAGAAAGAATTCTAGATATTATTTGAAACTTGGAGTGGTTAGTATGCTGGTGGGGGAGCTTGTAGAAGATGAAATTTAAAATAAATTTGAAACAAATGAGAAACTTTGCCTGGTGGTGGTGGCACATGCCTTTAATCCCAGCACTTAGGAGGCAGAGGCAGGTGGATCTCAGCCTGGTCTACATAGTGAGTTCCCGGACAACAAGGACTAAATAGAGAAACCCTGTCTTTAAAAAAACAACAACAAAAAAGTTCTTCAGCTATGTTGGATATATGTACAACACAATAAAGAAACAAATAAATAAATGCATAGATAAATGATAAATAAACTCTGTTCCCAAAAGTCAACAAATCAAATGAGAAAAATACAAAAGAAAATTAGATTCATTTGCAAAGCAGTCAAAATATTCTGAGAATAAATATAGTAAGGATATAAAAAATAAAAAGATAATAAGAACTTGAAATATGGCTGAATAAATAGAAATGTATGTGCATTAACTATTCTTCCTATGCAATAAAATACAACTGGCCTTTCAAGGTCTCTGAGGTAACGTATATAGTCTCTGAGAAACAACATGTTGGGTGGTCTGGAAAATGTGGGGTGATTTATAGCCTTTTATATCAAACTTCCCTTGGGGAGACAGCCCAGTTCCAACCGTCATTTCACATTGTAGATGAAATTCTGCATGCATCAAAAATTCAACTTTGAGAACAGGAATCTTTAAAGTTTAAATGTCATGGTCATTTGAATCTCACTCCATTAAACCTACCAGGCAGGAGGAAACAAAAGCATCATGAAATGCCTTGGGATTTGGTGGGGAGATTTATGTACACTGAGCTTAGCATCCCTGGCAGATGTAACTAAAACCCAACAGAAGCTCTGGCAGGGACAGAATCTCCTCCACATGGGTTTCAGATTTGTACCTGGCACTTGCAACTTCTGTTCACATTTGATCAGCGACATCTGTTACATGGGGATAGGTAATAGAAAATGTACAGGATCCAGATGGCCATGCTAGATTTGTGTTCAGTCTTACTTTAATGTTTAAGATCTTGGGCAATTCATTTAGCATTGAGTGTCTTCATTTCTGTGGTTTGAAGCTGGAACAAAGAGTCCCTAGGACCCAGGACCTGACTGAGCAGAACTGCAGCAGATAGGGACATAGGATTGTGTGTGAGGTCTGCCGGAAATGTATGGAAACTTGAGGACCATCTGTGAGAAAAGGACGGAGTTGCTTAGTCATCTTGACTAGATCAGGGACCCTGCATGTAGGAATGGACAGACCATCTTTCTTTCTTTTTTTTTTTTTTTTTGTTTGTTTTTTGAGGCAGGATTTCTCTGTATTGTTTGGGAGGCTGGCCTGGAACTCACTCTGTAGACCAGGCTGGCCTGGAACTCACAGAGATCTGTCTGCCTCTGCCTCCCGAGTGCTGGGATTAAAGGCGTGCCCCACCACCGCCCCTCCTGGACAGACCATCTTAAGAGTTCCCATGGTCAGCTCATCTTCCTTTGTACAAAGCACACCCACAGTGAACATCTGCTGTTTCTAAAATATTATGTCAATGCTCATGTCTGTTGAGTTTAAACCATCCAGCAGTCTTAAAGGAATCAGTCAAGTTTCTGAACACATTGTGCAGGGGAATGAAGGCAGGAATTAATCCCAGAGCACATTCTAAAACAATTCCCAGAGCCTTCAGTCACTGGCGAGTGACAGTGGCAGCCAGAACACTTTGGCACACAGGCATTAGAGATGGAGAGACACAGATTCAGACAGCATGTTGTATTATTAGTGACGTTCCTCACAAGAGCTGCTCAGTGAATGAACGTAGGACCCCGTGTGCATCCTGTCAACGACTTGAGGCAGCAGGCCCTTGTTAGAGCTGTACAAGCCGGGGTTCACATCACAGACAAAACCGTCACCAAGTTGACAGCTACGCCCACAGTGGCGGGCACAGAGGGATGGATGAATGGCAGAATCGAGGCTATGAGGGCAGGAGGCTTCAGTGTTCGTCTGCAACACTGACCATGACTCCTAGACCTTCATGACCAAAGCCCCCTCATGACCTGCCTAGAGTCCTACAGAAAAAAATATGTGAGAATTAAAGAGATGACTGTAATGCAATCATCAGGGTAATAAAGAAACAGAAATGAGCAGCTTTTAGTAATCACCCCTATTTAAACTTCAAACACTGAGGATGTTTCTGTCTCAGAGAGAAATGAACTAATGCTTAGAGGGGTTAGAGACTTCCCAGGGTCACCAATCAATATGAACCTGTAGTATCTTCTGAACTAGTGAAGGCCAAAAGACAAAGGCCAACAGGAAGGGAGTGAGTCCCAAATAATACCCACCTGTAGCTCTTCCTCCCTCCCTCCCTCCCTCCCTCCCTCCCTCCCTCCCTCCCTCCCTCCCTCCCTCCCTCCCTCCCTTCCTTCCTTCCTCTCTCTCTTTCTTTTCTAGCACTCCTACTATCTCATGGGATAAAGACGCAGGGCAACAGACTGGAGGGGCCATGGCTACCATCCCCCACTGCATATTATAAAACCTGGAAACTACCACATAGTTTCCCTTAATTCTTGTCATTGTTGTTTGTGAGACAGAGTCTCACTATGGAACTCGCAATGTAGACCCAGCTGGCCTCAAACTCACAGAGGCCCCCTGTCTCTGCCCCCAAGTGATGGGATTGAAACCATGCACTGTCATGCCCAGCCATTCCCTTCATTCTCAATGGAATAGAGTTTTAAATAGGACGTGGTTTTTAATAGAACAGAGAGGGAAGGCTCTGTGTGTGTGTGTGTGTGTGTGTGTGTGTGTGTGTGAGTGTGTACATATATGATGTATGTGACAGGGTTTTTCACTGACCTCGGAAGCTTAGTGTGTTTGTTAGGTTGTGGCCAGCAGGCACCTGAGATCCGTTGCATCTACCTTCCTCCCTGCAATGCTGCAGTCACAGGCAGACTAGGGGATCTGGCTGTTTAAATGAGTTAATGCTGCAGTCGCAGGCAGACTAGGGGATCTGGCTGTTTAAATGAGTTAATGCTGCAGTCGCAGGCAGACTAGGGGATCTGGCTGTTTAAATGAGTTAGTTCCAGGACTTCAACTGAGCCAAAACTTCCACCCTCTGAGCTGTTGCCCCTCACCCACAGAGGAACCTGGATATGAAACTCATGCCTAAAAATTTCACTTCCAGGAGGATATTTCTTTCTCTAAGATAAAGTCACATGAATGAAATATGACCTTATACAGTGGTCAACAAACAGTGTGCCACAATATCATCAGATATGTGCCATGACTTTTTTCAGATTTCCCTTGGTCGTTGAAATTCTGAATTTTAATTTTATTTTGGTTGCTACTAACATCTATAAAATTTTGACACTGTAAAAACAATAAAGTAAAAAGACAATTTATTAATTCAACAGGCCTCTGAGCTGCATTTGCTTTTTCCCCGTAACAGACTTAGGCAGGGCTCCAGTCACAACTTACGCCTGTCATTTTCTGTAATTAAAAGTACACAGTCATAGTCATGCATTCTGCCTCCTAGCAGCTGCGGTGAGATTAACTGTGAACAAAGAAAACATTTTGACACAGTTAATTATACGGCAGTTCTCCTGTGCGAGCAAATACCAGCTACCTCCTTGCATGTGTAGCACTTTTTCCTGTCGTTTTATTTCCACATAATCCTCTCAGCAGCCGCGAACAGCCCTGTCTAATATGTACGAGGAGCTTGCACCCCCAAACCATAGCTCAATAAGACATATATAGTAACTTCATAAAAATATGGATATCATAGTATCAAGGTGTAAGGTAAAATGCTTTATTTCGGGGAGCACAATCATGGTTTACTCATTCAATCATTTTTTTAAGATGCCACTAAAAAAGGAAAGTGGGCTCTTCTATGCAAGAGATTAGAGGCTGGAAGTAGGTCCCCTCATCTCCTGTTTTGTAGGTAAAAGCTGTGTTGTTTTGTGGCAGGGTTTCACCGAGCATGGAATTTACATGCTAGACAGGGTGGCGGGTGCAGCCGAGGCTTTTAACTCAGTACACGAGATGACCATGACCACGGAAATGAGAGGGACAGGGAGGCCAGGGTGCACTTTTGACGTGAAGCCTGAGCCAACCTGTGACCAATGATGAAGTTCATCTGTGATCACCATCTCCTCTGCTTTGGAGGCGAGAATCGCGACGAAGCGGTAACTGTGGACCAGATACTCAAGTCATTGTACAAACAGCCTGCCTCGAAGGAGAGTCTGAGGGGGACTGAGGAAAATGTCACCCGTGGGAGGGAACCCCTGTTCCCTTAGTTACAAAATCCAGCTCTGTGCTCGTCACTCCCTTCCCATTCCTCTTTTTCTCCCCCCCCTTCCCTCTTCCTACATTGTGTTGTCACTCTGAATCTCAAAAATAATACAATGGCCATCAGCACAGACTGAGGAGAAACTGGACCTGGGCGTGCCGAATGGAAGGGTGGCTTAGCTGGAAAGTGAATGCAGAGACACTATGGTTTGGGGAGAACCCTTTGTTGAAATCCTTTCAAACAAGCAGCAAAGGACTGAGCTTTACTCAGTGGATACAAGAACTGGCTTTGCTCATTCATAGCAGGGAGCATTGTCCTGTTTGTCTCACTTGTAAAACAAGGCTGTCTCCTCTCACGGGCTTCGAGTGTCCAGTAAGATAACCAATGTCAGGTCCTATTGCAGCATCAAGAGCTGCTTAACGGTCCCTCCCATTTATCAGTGTGCGATAAATACACACCTTTAAAAAGAAGGGAAGAACCCTTTCCTACCATCCTTACTGCAAAGAGAAGGGAAGGACCCTTTCCTACCATCCCTACTGCAAAGAGATGGGAAGAACCCTTTCCTGCCATCCTTACTGCAAAGAGATGGGAAGAACCCTTTCCTACCATCCCTACTGCAAAGAGATGTTTCCCTTAGATGAGTGGAGTCATGTTCTCTTCAGCTTTGAGACGAGGGAGGGTAGTGGGGGAGGGTAACAGACTTATGCATCCTGGGATATCATTGCGCAGGAATGGCAGTGCTGAGGTAATAATGTCTTATAAAACAAGTTATTACATGTGAGAAAACATGTTACTAATCATGCTGAAAATTTACACCATGCTGAAAGTCAATAATTTCTTCACTAAAAAAAAAAAACCTTAATGAAAGCAACTAAGAGTGATTGCATGAAGTCACCTTTGTAATTCATGTCTATCAAGGCTGAGACACACCCTCATCTTTAGGGAGGGCTGAGTAGTACATTGTCACAATTTATCCTGGGCCGTCACACCTCTGAAAAATCCCACCCCCTGGATCACCGTTCTTAGTATTCGCTTCTGTGAAGAGAGTTTCTATAGCCTCCAACTGTGTACATCCCATAACTCCCTCTGACATGGGTACTCCAGGATCTGGGGGAAGCCATGTGCCGACCGCAGCCGGCTGAGGGAGGGAGTGATGTAACCTACTCAAGCTGTCACCAAATCCATTACCAGGGTTGCACACTGGGTCATACCCCATCAGGATGCCTCACTGGACAAGAGCCAAGGGCCAGGATAATTGGATTCCCTCTCGAAATGCATCAAAGCACATCCACAAAGAAGGTCCCCACGGATTCTGCCTTTTCTACACGCAGCAGAGACCAGAGACACAGGTTCTTCCCTCTCCGGTCCTCCTGCCTGTGTCTGTCATGTACACAGCACCCACAGTCATTTGCTCATTTGCAAATAATGTGTCTCCTCGGAGGTTACTTATTTTGTAAAACTGCAGTATTCATGTAGCTGGAGAAACATGAAATATGCATGTGTTGTAAAAAAAAATGGGGAGTATCTCCACAGTGAATGAAGAAATGATTTTATTTTATTATGATGTTAAATCTCTGTAACAGGTTATACATCATTACAGAACCAATACAAACCAATTTAAGAACAAAAATAACTAATTTTCTCCCGTAGTGTGAAAAGATTCTAAGTATGGTTGGATCCACATGCATGACTATCACAAACATGTGCACACACACACACACACACACACACACACACACACACACACACTGGAAATCCTTTTTGTCTTTCAGATATCTTTTCTCTCCTTTCTATTGGCTTCATTGTATTTTACATTTTCCATGTGACAGAATGGCAAGATCAGCTTTCGGTAGCCTTTTATCTCCTGTTTCTAAAAGGCTGGTCTCTGACCCCATTAATCTCAGAAATCGTCACATGGTGACTTTCTGTCCCTGATTTCCTCTGCCTGCTGCTGGAGCAGTTCTGATGTCCTAGATTTCATTTGCTGATTAGCCAGCCTGCCAGGAAACCCTATGAAGAGGGGAAGGAGGGGGCGGCTCCTGTAGAAGGAATATAAGGTGTGGGTATAAAATATTGCCAGGATGCAAGTGCTGTTTGGAAATTAAACCTTGGGCTTGAATCTTGTCTCTAACGTTGTTTGAAAAACACCATTTGCTCTCGCTCCCAGGATGGTTGTGAAGTCAAGCTGTTAGACCCCCGGGACCGTGGGACCCTTGCAGAAAAGCATTTTGTCAAATTTTCTGAATCCAGAAACTGGCAAGTATTGAGTTTCTCCAACTCCCTCAAACAGTTGATTCTATACGAGGAACCTAGTCCTTCCAGTACTTTCTCTAGTTTCCATTTTGCATTTTGAGGCCAAGACCAGGAACGATGGGAGAGGAAGACAGAAACCAATAACTCTTCCTCTAAGGGGGGGGGCAGTTCTGAAACTGTCATAGGGAGAAAGAAATGCCAAGCCTCCGGGCTCATCAGGCCAACTCTGCCCCAGCCACATGTCTGTGGCTTCCATTGCTATCAATGGGACTTGTGTGTGCATGCAAACTGAAGACAGAAGTTGGCTGTGTATAAATAGCTCTGCAATCGTGCAAGTCTCTTCTTGTGTTTGGTACAACAGAAGTAGTCTTTTGCAGTTGGTGGCCGTCTCTCCCTCTAGTAAAAAGTAGACAGGCAGTTGCAGCATAATCCTCATACACAAATTCTGTATCAGAACATTCGATGGCAATTGATTCCATCTAAAAGATTTCAGTAGGGGGAACCAGTAACACTATTTGGTTAAACTCCTCTTATTTTCCAATAGCAAACCCAAGCCAGGTTTAACAATGCCTTGCAAGATTGCCTTTCCTTTCCCTTGGTGGAACTGCCCATCTGCTGCTTGACTTGAGTGATAAGCATCTAGTTGGGAGGGTAGGAAATCAATATGCTAATTTGAGGGTTGCCATAGATATCCTAAACAAAGAGCTTACATTCTAACTGGCTACTCACACTACAGAGCTACCTGACATGGTGTGCCCTCCATGAGCTCAGAGCCCATTCCCCTGGATGCAGGGACTATGCTTGGCTATCTGGCATCCTGCCCACCTCCCTAGCATCTAACATATTAGCATCAGGTTAAGCCATCTTCTCATATAGCCTAAAGTGAGGTATTCCTTCAAATTACAGTTATGAGCGAACTCTTTACACTAGAACACAGAGACTTCAAGCCTGGCATGGTAGTGCACACCAATAAGCCCAGAAGGTAAGGCATGAGTACTGTGAATTTGAGACCAGCCTAGGATGCACAGTGAGACTCTGTTAGGAAGGAAGAAAGGGTGGGAAGGAGGGAGAGAGAGCAAGAGGGAGGGAGGGAAGGAGAGAGGGAGGGAGGGAAGGAGAGAGGGAGGGAGGGAAGGAGGTAGGGAAAGAGGGGGGAGGGAGGAAGAGATTTCTTCAAGTTACATGTGAGATAATGCAGGCTATGAAAACTGCCTACATTATTGTTAATATTATTCTCTTCCATGCATTTTTATAGTGCTATAGTAGTTTTCTGTTGTTACCTTAACAAATCCTGCAGGAGTAGTGACTTTAATAGCAATAATTTGTTGTCTTGCAGTTGTAGAAACCTGAAGTTGACCGTGGATCTCACTGGGGTAGAAACTAGGTGTCATCAGGCTGTGTTCCTATCCACAGCTCTAGGGAGCATCCTTTCGCTCATTCGGGGCACTGGCAGAATCCAGTTCCCAGTACTTGTAAGACGGTGGAGCTTATCCTCATATACCTGTCCCCACTGTAGAGGCTGGTCACCTCCATGTAGTCATGTCCCCTTCCTGTTACCTTGGAAGCTACTCTGGACTCTGTACATAGCTCCTAAGTTTCTCTCCTACCTTCCCCTTATGGGTCTAAGGGTTTGTAGGATGAGACTGATTGATCCCAACTGAAAACTGTAGGATAATTTCACCACTTTGAAGTCCTTAGTCACTTAAAAGTCATCTCGAGATTCCACAGGTAGATTTGGGAAGTTATTGTTCTTCCCATTAAAAGGCCTTGCAGATGTCAGGTGGTTAACAAGAAGCTCTCACTGAGTGACCAACAAAGGCACACCAAGCCTGTTAAGCATGTTGGTCTGTTGGGTGAACTAAGTCCATTGTAAGATCATAGATAAGCCACGTAATCTGGCATTCTTGTCTGTGTGTGTGTGTGTGTGTGTGTGTGTGTGTGTGTGGTGTGTGTTGTATGCATGTAGTGTGTATGTGTTGTATGTGTGGTATATGTGTAGTGTGTGTATGTGTGGTGTGTGTGGTGTGTCTTGTGCATTGTGTGTGTGTTGTATGTATAGTGTGTGTGTGGTATATGTGTGGCATATGTGTGGAGTGTGTGTGTTGTGTGTGTGTGGTATATGTGTGGTGTGTATGTGGTATGTGTTGTGTGTGTAGTATGTGTGTGTGGTCTATATGTCTGTGTGTAGACTGTATGTATGTGTGTAGTGTGGTGTGTGTGTGTATATGGTATGTGTGTTGTATATATGTATGTGTGGTATGTGTGGTGCATATGTGTATGTGTGTGGTGTGTATGTGTGTGTGGTACCTATGTATGGGTGTGGTATGTATGTGTGTGTGGTGTGTGTATATGTTTGTGTATGTGTGTGTGTGTGTGTTTAGTTTTTGAGACAGGATATTACTCTATAGATCAGCCTGCCCTTGAACTTGAGATTCTGCTGTTTCAGTCTCTCAAGTGCTCAGATTCCAAGCCTGTGTCTCCATGCTTACCCTATTTGGTAAGATTATTACATATGATGTTTTCTATATTTTTCTTCTTTGTAGGCCATACCAATGGACTATACTAGAAAAATAATATGCAAAATGGAGTTTTCTATGATTTCTAATTAAAACTGTGTAAAACCTAACCCTCAAAAAGATTATTTTGTAAGATGCTAATATGAACTCATTTATTCATTTAAACCATGTTTTTATCATTTGTGCATGTCAAGATTTAAGAAATGTACCAGGTAAAGACTAGCTAAGACTCTCCCGTGCTTACAGAGCAATGGGAAACTGTAAAGCAAAAAGGTAAATATCCCTAAGAAATGAAGAGGTGAAGAAAGAGCATTCAGGGAGTCAAAGATAGCGAAGACATTTAATACTTTAAGTTAATAGATATCTTTTAATATTTAACAGGAAGCTAATATTACAACCTGGTCAGGAACACAAATATGTAGATAAATACTGCTTCCGCCGTATGATAAAACAAACAGCCACATCTTTGAGTTGCAGTGATGCACCAAGTAGCGAGTGTTTGTGCGCTTGGACTGAGGCTGGGATGGCTGCAGAGAGGACGACTTGCCTGAGGTGTGTCTTGTGGAATAAGCGGAGTGAAGATGAGTTCTGAGGAAAACTTAGATGCGTTAGTGTTTGTGCGCTTGGACTGAGGCTGGGATGGCTGCAGAGAGGACGACTTGCCTGAGGTGTGTCTTGTGGAATAAGCGGAGTGAAGATGAGTTCTGAGGAAAACTTAGATGCGTTAGTGTTTGTGCGCTTGGACTGAGGCTGGGATGGCTGCAGAGAGGACAACTTGCCTGAGGTGTGTCTTGTGGAATAAGCGGGGTGAAGATGTGTTCTGGGGAAACTTAGATGCCACCCCCAGCCTTTAGAGGACGGGAGTCTGGGATAAATTTGGGGCAATGTCTTTGGCTCGGAGCTGGAGGCAGGGTCAAGGGGAGAGAACAGGGAAAGGAATTGTGAGGCAGAGAGGCTGGAACCGCAGAGGGCTATAGGGAGGTGAGAATCAGCTTTAGCAGTGGAGAATCTCTGGATGACTACAGCACAGAACACAAAGGGAAGGTCGGACACAGGCGATACTAGAGAGACAGTAGACTAGGAAGTGATTTCAAGGCCCAGGAAGAATTCGTCCTCAGAAAACTCATGGAGAGAGAATTGTATGTTTTAATCAATGGCATGGGATAACAGACACTCATCTTGCTCAGTTTCATTACCTTTTTGCTATAACCACCAGGCCTCTTCCCTGACACCAGAACTCACTTTGCTTTTACATTCCCAGTTCCCTCCTGCCTTGATTGCCCTGTTATCCTTTTGGCCACACCAAGCAGATGCGGAGGTTTCTTGGGAAGACTGGCTGATGTCTTGGACTCTGCGAAATCCCACCCGAGGGGATGATGTCTGGGGTCGATGTTAGATGCCTCTGACCCTGCTCCTCAGATCTGTTTCTGTTCCTGGCTCTTCACTGGGAGGGGATGGGAGAGGAGCTGAGGGGAGTGAGGGAAGGGGGAAATGACAAGGGGTAGTGGCAGAGGAGGCCAGAGGAGGAAAACAGATTTCATAGGGTTCCTGCCCTCAGCTCCAAGGTGGCTGGGCAACAGCGTGATAAAATGGCACTCATGGAAGCACTCTGAAAACTTGGTGGGGGAAATCTGTGAGAAGGAAATGTGAAATAAAGTCCTTGGAGGCGAAATTCTGTGTGTTGCTATAGCGATGGAACTTTTCTGGGGGAACAATGAGGAGAAAAACAGCAGCCACTCCAGGTTGATCTTCAAAGCTGAAAGCGATCGCGTGTGGAATGTCTGTTTGCCGGGGAACATGGAAGCTCTAGAAGTTAAGAGTCAGGATAGAAAAGAGGAGGAGAAAACTTAAAGGATAAAACTTGGGGTCCTAAAGGAAACACACTTTGGGCACAAGAGAAGGAAGACCAACCGTGATTGGCAACTTCCCAGAGTCACTTCCTCCGTGAGGTCCAGAAGAACTCACGAACCTTAAAAGCAGTAAGGGAAAAGATGGGCCTTTGAGGGGACAGAGATGCAGCTGCTGAGCTGTAGACAAGCGTTGTCTACATCCGGGTCCTTCTGCACTTGCCAGCCTATTTTTCAAGACCCAGAGAAGGAGGCTTTGCAGACATCTTCACAAAAGACAACATTCTCAAAAGGCGGTTCTCGCATTGTAAGGCAGTCAGCACAGACCAGACTGGCTTTTGTGTGGAATGGCACAAGTTGTCTGCAGCCAACGTTCAGGAACATGCCAGCCTCCACCCAGAACTCACTGCGGTTGTGCTCGGCTGCCCTCAAGATCATTCCAAAGGTTCACACGTGGGGAACAAAGACGGGTGGGGGGGGATGGGCTCCAGAGATAGGGTGAGGGAAAGCAAAGCAGAGACCAGGGGGGGAAACAGGGAAAGACGGAGTGAGAAGAGGAGGTGGAGGAAGATAAGAGGGATCTGGGTTTGCATAGCTGAATTCTTTAGCTAGTTTTGTTCATGGTGAAAATCTTACGGGCTTTGGTTGGTCCTTGGGAAGTGAAACGGCCAACAATGGGATGTTCTCAGTTCTGTAAGCAGAGGGATTCTCCATAAGCAACAGTATGGAGCTGAAGTATTCCGGGTTTATCGTGGAAGTATGGTGCCACGGAAGTGAGAGATTGGCGGGCTAGGCCATCTGGTGAGAGGCAACGTGTCAATCTCCCAGATGGTTTGTGAAAAGAGAAAGACTTGATGCTGAATTGAGATCAGCATATGAAAAGAGCCATGGAATCACAAATGTGAAAACACGTTCTGCAGAGTGACTTGAAAACTTCACAAAGTGCATTCCACTCGATCTTATGCGACCTGAAAGATCACAAGTGAAAGTTTGAATTTCCAGTGTGGAACTGTTTCGATAGCGTACACTGCATTTGCTTTCACTTCCTTTAACAAGAAATTGTGGTGCTAGGAAGTGGAAAATAGTATTCCTTTTATTTATTTATTTGCATTCCTTCAAGTTTTGCAAGAGTTCTGTACAGGAAGGACTAGTGCAATATGAAGTCCTGATTCAGGGTTTTCAGTGGTCAAGAATGGGTGAACTATATCATAAGGCTTGGAGATGACCTGCTCATAGGGTTAAATTCCTAAATAAATGTATCCACAACCATGTGGATGGTGCCTACTATTAATTCTGAAAATGGTGTGACAGGTTTCCCGTGTTCACACAATGCTTGGGTGGCAACATGAAAAGTGTTCAAAATTAGGAAATTTAGAGAGGTACACATTTCTTCTCACTCTTTTTTTAAGACAGCATACTATCTTCCATTTTAGTTAGAATCTGATAATCATTCATGTAGTTTCATACACAAGTCCACTTTCAACTCGGGATGTGATCTTGTGAACAATGAAGCTCATTCTTCAAACTTTTGATTTTTAATTCATGTTGGATGACTGTCTCTTGTAGCAGACACTTTTTCTTTAATCACCCATTTCCTTTGTTCCAGTACATTTGTATTAATTTTTGAGAATTTCACACATCTATTCAATGTATGTTAATCAGATTCAATCCCCACTCTTACCACTTAACTCCTCAAACATCCACTCGTCCCCCCCCAACCAGTTCTTTTGAGAATTTTGTGTACTTTGTTTTGATCATATTCACCCCTTCCCCCTCCTCCCAGGACCACCCTTATCCTACCCACCCAACTCGCGTCCTCTTTTTTTTTTTTTTGTTCCCCCACCAATTCCAATTTTGCTGCCCATACGTACTTGGAAGTACAGTTTTAAAAAATATATCACAGCTGAACCACTGTAGGACTAAATGGATGGGACGAATACAATTTTGACCTTGCAATCAGTTTCATGTTGAGTTGAGATGAGAAACTTTCACAGAGGCTAGAAGACATCTTCTTTTCCATGGACGTTCCATTGTCATCGCTATGATTGTGTTATCGGATGGTTGTCCCCACTCCAGCTCCCATCTGCCCATCTGTCTGCACGCTGCAAGGCCTGTGGCTAGCCTGCTAGTTTTTTTTTTCAACTCTACTGGGAAATGGTCAAGGTGAATGAGAGGAGAAGAAAGTTAGACAAGTAATGTTTCAACTGTTAATGTGGTGGGATAGGGTTGAGGGGGGGTTGTCTAGCTCATACCTACAGGGAATTCAGACATGCCTGAATAATTAGTATGACAGGAATGACATTTGATTGACTGTGAACTGACAAGCCCCACGGAGAAAATCAAGGCAGAAAAAAAGCACAGTGTGGCCTAGAAAGAGTCTTCATTTCCCAAGGGGAGGGTAAACCTTGAGAGCGCCGGCAAAGATGCTGAGGTGGATAAAGTTAATATCTGGTAGAAAGGAGAGGTGACTAGTCAAAATACAGAGCTTGGAAGGGCAGAGGTAGTACCCAGGGAAACTGGGATTTCAGAACAAATGCCCATGGGACACTGGGCATCCCATAACAGAGCTGAGGGGTTAGTGTTAAAAATATACACTCTCTTACAAACTCCAGAAAACTGTGAGAGGAACTATTTGGCCACGTAATTAGTTTTTAGTACATAGTCATAGAAAGAATGAGGGAATGATGGTTGCCTTTAGCCTGTGACAGATGACTACTAACCATAAAAATAAACCCTAAGGGATTATTGGCATTGCCATATGTACTAGGATATACACTCATTTTTGTTAGGGGTTTGGTCAACATGTAAATGGTGGAGCTGTGAAGGTATTTGCCATCTTATTGAAACATCTTGGGACATTTCAGCAGCAGGGAATTCCGGTTAAGTAAGCTGTGAGTCCAAGTGACCTACGGTTAACTCAGGTGTGGCAAACTTGACTTTATAAAAGGAGTGTACTTGAGTTTTAATGACACTCTTCCAGGACACATATGCAAATGTACTCACAGACTCAGGGGGAAAATCTCTAATGAGGTAAATGAAGCGGACTATGTCGTCGTTTCTAACAGGGTAGCATGTACTTAACCGGTGCTTTACAGTTTACAAAATGCGTTCACAGATTACCTCATTTAGACTTCACAGTACTCCCATGAGATGGAAGTGATTAAGAGTTTTTTTTCCTCCCTAGAGAGGTGCTGTGGCTGAGTGGAGGTGAGTGAGCCTGCTGTGCTGACAACTCTAGAGGCTTCACTCGTCAGGAAATGGGTTTTCTTTCTCCCTGACCTGAGGCAAATACTAATCTTATTAAACATCCGTCATGAGGCAGACTCATTCAAACATTCTTCCTAGAAAAGGCTTTCCTTTGCTGTGATCAAAATCGACAAAGCCAGAACACCTCTCACGATAGCCCAGCACTCTGCCAGACGCAGTCCGCCCCTTCAAAAATTACCATCGAACAGATTGGGAGCTAAATCTGAACACAGAGCGTTCCAGTTAACGCAGAGACCTCATTTCATCAGCTCCATTCTAGACAGACAAATGCAGACGTGATGATGAAGAAAGTGACCCCCTCTCCCTCGCCTTTGTTTTTCAGTCGCAGTGGGACACTTTTCGGTTTGAGGATGAGACAATCCATGGAGAAAACAGTATGGTACAGCATGATTGGCTAATGACATCAGAGTCTGGGCATATTCTAAAGAGGGAGCAGTCACCTTCTGGGGGCTCTTGTCTGTGAAGACATTTCACTTCAAATACAGACTTTACAGTCCCACTGATAAACTGAAAAATCTATTTTTTAAACAAAATGAAAAATAACTGTCTCTAGGCAAATGCAATAAGCTTCTTAAAATTGTGTTAGCAGGTCGTGGTTTTCTTCCATATCTTTTAAAGACACTCAAATAAATTAAATAACATGGCTAGGAAAACAAACAAAACCCTTACCTTCAGGTATGCTTTTTCTTCATGAAACCAATTTCACAGAACAGTCAGATACGTAATAACGGGCCTCCCAGGGATGTGATTTTTTTATTCAACTTGACATGCAAGTCATGAGTAATTAATTATGTCTTCTATTTACACGTTGTCAGATAAGAGTATTAAACAGAAGAGTGGAGACCTGCACTGAACACCACCATTAATCGGTTTAATTTGCAAACCTAATGCAATCAAGAGGAAGACATTAGTGTTAAAATGTTGTTGTTGTCCTTTCTTAAAGGGATAGGCCTGTTTGATGGGAAAAGTCACATAAAGCCAAGAAGCCTCAGCATCACTAGTCTACCTGCCTGCTTCTGTCTTGGACTATAGAAGGTCTGAGTGTACAGTCATTGATATCAGGCATCTTCTATCCCAGCATATTACAGCTCAGCTCTGTGTAATTATCCAATAAAGTGTAGAAGCATCACACGTGTGTACCAACTACAGGAGGCAATAAGTGAAAGCATAAACCTGGTACGTGTGAACTTATAGAACCTCATGGCAGGTTTGGGTCTGGAAACTCACGACTGACAGTGAAAACCACGCCCGACAAAGCAATGTGATGTAGCAGTCATCTGTACAATGCATAGACCAGGGTTTGTTTTTGCTCCTTCTGAACACCTCTGAAACTCAGTTTCTCTGTTTTGGGGACAGTGATGATGATGTAGAAAGCCATGCACGGATGGGATAAGCTAATTTGTGGAAAGTATGGAGACGGCTATTGTATCTTCCATATCATTGCTGCCATCATAAGCAATGCGTGGAGGGATTGATTGATCATGTGATTTTTGCCAGTTGTCCACATTGCTTGATTCCTTTGGGACCAACTGATACGACCCTATGTGTAGAATTTTTATTTCTGAGTTAGCATTTGTGTTTACATCTGACTCTTGATTTCCTAGAGGGATTGGTCCAAGGACCAGAATCCGTAAGAGGTAGAATCCCTAAATTTTGTAATGTCTGGATGTAGTATAGGTACATCCTTCTATATATGTTAATTAATCCCTCACTTATTTATAACAGCTAATGTGATGTAAAGGCTAGATAGTTGTTATACTGAATTTCTTCTGGAATGGTGATAGGAAAATGTATTTGTACATGGTTAGTGGAGACATGATGTTCTTCTGAGTATTTCTAACTTGAGGTTGGACAAACCCAGCTATGTGGACACCCATAGACAGAGAGGGCTGACTGTACAATAGTACCACTGTATTCTCTATTTATTTGGGACTAAAAGCATGTAATTTTAACTCATGGCATTAACTAAAGATAAAAAACCTGTAGAGGAAATCCCATGATTATAAGAGGATATTAACACAAATTGTAATTATTATGGTCACAAGGAACAATTTTTAGTCACATCCGAAGGAAGTAAATTTGAAAGTATGCCAACAGTTACAACATGAGTCTAAAAAAGTCCATTTATTTCTCATTTGTCTGAAAGAGTGGCTACAGATTAATGTATAAACAACAGGATCCAAGAGAGTTTAAGTCTAGGGACTAATTTACCGAACTACCCAAGCAACAGAGGATTATTTTATCTAATTAAGACAGAGCTTGCATATTTAGAATTAGGCGTTTGCATTTAACAGCAAATTCAGAATTATAAAAGCAATTAAAGCTAAAATGAGGTATGATAATTTTCCCTGCATGCCACTGAGGAACCAAAGTGCATCTTAAAGTGTGCTGTGTGGCTTCGGAGCAGACGCAGTGAAGAACACTGACTCTCTGCTCAGTCACTTCCAAATTCTTGTCCTCTTCAGGACGTGAACCCATCCACACGTCTTGATCAAGCCTCCTAAACCTAACTGAATCGTCTCACGCCTAGGTTAATCTAGGGACAATACAGTTTAGTCTGCAACCAGCCTCACTATGAACTTGAATTTGTCACAGATCGTGTTTTATTAAGGTCCCTGGGTATTTTATGTATTTCCTACATTATTCCACATTAACTTAAATGCCTTGCTCTCCCTATAAATGTGAGTATGGATGTTCTCCGTTGCTCCAATCTGAAAGGTTTTCCTTAATTTCTATCAAGTCTGTTGAACAGGACTAGCATGAACACTTACTTCTTTATGAAACAAACCCTCTTCCAAGCCTGTGTGCCCTGTCCTTTATTAGAAGTTGCTGTCTCACCCATCTGCAGGTTAGTAGGCTACTGTATCTAAGCTTTTACAATATTCTCATACACTGTCCCTTGAGCTTTTATGTGTCCACATTGCCTTCATTTACACTACAGATTTTCTGATGACACACTTTATTTTATGTTCTTAAAAGTGGCCAATAGCTTCCTTTCCAGAATAGGTGAATACATATGAGGACAAGTGGTTGAAATAAGCATGTCATCTTCTTCAAAAATTTTCCAATGACCCAATATTTTATTCGAAGTTTGGAAGCTTATCTTATACTTTCTATTCAATTAGAATTTATTTTATATAATTTCCTGATATTCTAAAAAATGATCCCTTGAAGAACAGACTATTCTTTGTCAGTCAATCATCTATTTACATCCTACCATGTTGACCTCTGTGATTTCAATTTTTTCTGATGTGAGTGTTATGAGTGGGGTTGTCTTAACTCTTGGTCCTTTAAAGGATTTACAAGACAAGTCTTGGAAAGTGTAGTTAAATATACAACCCACTTCATAGTAAATTCGAGTCTGCAGGCTAATAATACTTTTAAGGTCCTTTCCTTCTGTGTATATATTTTCCCAAAATATACATTTATTTAGATATCTCCACTTTCCCTGTCAATCTAATTGTTTTCTCTCTGAGTTGCTATGGGTGAGAAGCTATGTCTATCAGCTAGTAAGTTAAAATATTTAGCAAACTGGTGGGCATAATAAAAACTAAAGATAACATAAACAACCCTTTGAAATAATTATGCACCTATAGGAGTTGAAAATAATGGGTGGAGCAATGGTTCAGTGAGTAAAATTTGAGTGTGGGCACGCACATCTATAACTCAACATTGCAAGGAAGGGAGTGGTGGCAGATGGGTATAGCTGCCTTGCCTGGTCAGCTAGCTTAACCTAAATACAGGCTCAGCAAGAGACCCTGTCTCAAAAAATAAGGAGTCATAGATAAAGACACCAGACTCAACCTTTCTCCTGCCCCTACACACAGGTGAGTACACTTGCACAGCCATATGTATACACAAATATATACATGACCTTCTACACACATGTAAGTTTTAAATGAATGTACAGAAAAAGCCATAAGCCTTTCACTTAGCCTCCTCCAATGGTAACAATGTTGTCTATCAAAATAAGAAAATACCCAAACTATGAAACTGTCATTGAGTCAAATCATTCAGATTTCACCAAGCGTACATGTACTCATGCATATGTACATGTTGGGATGCAGGGGTACTGAGATGTCTAGATCTCACAACTATACATGGTTTTAGGAAATTGCCATTCGAACCATTCGAGCTGTATGTATGTATGTAACTGTATTACAAGGCTTCCTTGGGCTGCCCCTTTACAGATACATACACCATCTCCCCATATCCCCAACTCCCATCCTTGGTAAACTGGACTTGATTCCCCAGCTCTGTGACTTTGCTATTTCAAGAATATTACATAAATATAACCAGAATATTGCATAAATATAACCAGACCAAATGCCATCTTTTAAGACTGTTTTTTTTTCAGTAAGCATACTTTTATTGAGGTGAAGCTACCATGGTCATCAATCTATCTTCATTGTCATACACTGAATGGATGTGCCACAGGTTTTAACCATTCCCAGGCTGAAGGGCATCATGACTGTCTTTAGAGTTCGGCTAGCCGTACAACTTCCAGATGCAGGCTTTAGTTTATTTAGATGAATCATGATGTCTTTAAAATGGCTAGTTGCTGAAGATAAAGGTTTCAGAATTGGGTGACAAGGGTAAGGAGATGGTAAAAACAGTTCATAAAAAAGTCTGTTAGTATGTTCAGGGAGGGAACCATTCATTTGCCCTGGTTTTCCCAGAGCACGTCAATTTGTGTCCGCTGTCTCAGCATAACGATCTGTTTGCTCACAGAAGTGCCCCAGCTGGTATAACTGCGCTTCTGATTCTTAGTGACCCTGGGAGCTCAGTCACAGTGGGACTGGAGTTCAGTGGGTTGCTGTGTTCTCGCTGTTCTCTATACCTGTGACATGGCTCTGTGGAGACTGACATGTGAGACCCGTCTTCCTGCAATGAAGGATAGTCTTGCTGAAGTCTACTTCTTCCTCCACATAAAACAAGTCTGTCTGCCGGTTTTATGATTGAGGGCATTGTCCCATACAGCCATGCCCTGGGCTAGTTTCCAGTCCGTACAACAGCCACATCCTGAGTGTTTTAGCTTCAGGTCTACAGTGAGCTTAGCTGGGACCAGCTGTTCAGCCCTCAGTGAATCACTTTCTCCAGGGCACAGAGGCCAAGCGAGAGGATAGTGTCACCCATTCTTGTGTGGGAGGAAGTTCCCTTGGGGGTGGAAAGCTGGGGAGAGAGGAGGATGCAGGCTGGGCCACTGGAGGAAATGAAGGGACAGGGACACATGACCTCCTCGACTTGCCCTCCCTTAAGAGGCCAGTGCACCATGAAATGGCACACACCTAGCACAGAACACAGCCAGAATTCAAGCCAACCTCTTCCCTTTTTTTCCCACAAGACAGTCTGTGCTCTTCAGTTTCTTATGATGGATTTGGAAAGAAAAGGAGGGTATCGCATCCGGCCAATGCAGCCTTGCAATGCTTTGTTAGTTGTTTGATTTTTTGACTGCTCGCACGCATGGACAGCACACCCATAAGCAATGACCCTCTTAATCTCCAAATCCCTGCTCCCCACTTATTGCTCGCGATCAGTATCTATGAAAATCTGTGTCCTTAATTAATGCAAATATATCTGGAAATCATATGTAACTTATCCATATACTTATAGCTTATTGTAACAAATTTCAGAAAGTTGAAATACACATGCCTTGGAAAAATATGATATGTTTAAGTGAGAAGAACATACATGGCAGGGCAGTTTTGATTTTTGACAACATATGTAGACACACATACACACACACACACACAGAGTAGTGATTTGTGAGTGGACTGTTTAGGAAGAAGTTTTCTTTCTTTTCTGCCTGTTGCTTTTGTTTTTGTTATGGTGAATGCCTACTTTTAATTCTCAATATATTAATATAAAATATTATACTTGACTATTTGTAACATGAATTAATAAAAGACCCAGAGACTGATAGTGGGGTTCAACCTGAAGATCAGGGGAGCAAAGCAGCCAAGCTACCAGAGAATTCTCACCTCTAAAATGGGTGGGGTGTTCCTATTTTCAATGTGGCTGGAGAATGAATCCTTGATACTGAGCCTTCCTATCTTCAGTGTGGCCAGAGATGAACGCCTCCTACTCAACACTGAAGACCCTGCTTCTGTCCTTTATACCCTTCTAGTGCGGGGATTGAAACTTATGACCTGCTACTCTCTTAGACTGATTCAATCTCATGTGTCCCTGGAGGGCTTTGAACTCAGAGAGATCCGTCTTCCTCTTATGTGCACCCCCTCCTAGCTTCTGGCTGCTAGGATTAGAGCTGTGTGCCTGGCTTCCACGGCTTGTCGCTGACTTTGCCTTCTGAATCCTCAGGCAAGCTTTAATAAATCATGAATAACATATCACCACAGCTATTGATACATATCTGATTGGAGCGTCTTCAAGTACTGCAAATGAATAGCTCCCATTTCATATCTATGAAAAACCAGAGCGTGAAAGGCTATTTGGAGACTTTGCCATGGCAACCAGAATTTCAATAGTCTTCCTACACTCTCCAGTAGCCTTCCAAAGTGAAAGATTCCCTATCAATCAAGGATTTGAAGCCAGCAGGGTAACAGTACCCGGGTGAGCACAGCTTTAAAGGTCCTGTAGATGTTTATGAGCTACAAATACATAATACAGAAATCCAAGGATTCAACCCTGAATGGTAGCTGATTTTAGCAGATTTTGATAACGGAAAACAACAACCCCACAAATGCCTCAGCTCAGTTTTTAGAGTAAAGTCCAAGGTATTTAATTCTAAGCCCTGGCAATCACCTTAGCGAAAAGCTTTTACAATACCAGAATTTCCATATTGCAAATCCCCGGAGTCTAACCACTCTGAGTGAAGCCTGTAGCCATTGGTGAGAGACTAATTAAAAAGTATAATTTGGTTAAGGAAAACTGCAGAGGGAAATTCCCCAGCACAAAGCACAATAAGTTTGGTCACGTCTTACTACTACACTTCAGTGTAAAATAATGGTCTGTACCAGTGCATTTCAATGCAAAAATACCTATTTTTTTATAGTTTTAAGGGGAGAACCACATTACTCGATATTAAATGACACATCACAGACAGCATACAATTAATTTCTGTTCTACTTTTGACTGTGTTGTTGTTTCAGAAGGATCTTAGTGTGTATTCTGGAAGTTGTAATCCTCCAGCCTTGCCTCCCCCCAGCCTAGTGCTAGATCACATGATTCCACACTCTATTTGTCTTGCTAGGAAACTTAAGATCTAGAAATTTCAAGCCATTTGCCCCGAATACGCAGTAGAACTAGGAGTTTATGGTCATCCTCAACTACAGATTAAATTTGACTAGAAGGCTCTGTATTAAATGAATATTCAGAATTTTGAAGACACCTAAATAATAGGTATTTTCTAATAACAATCTATTATTGTAAATACCATGGTTATTCTTGGTGGTTTTCAGCAAGAGTTATACTGGTTGTTTTCCTTGCTGCTGTTAGAGACTACCTGACAGAAAGCAACCTAGAGAAGGAAGAGTTTCTTTCTTTTTATTAAGGAATTATTTTTGCATGTATGAATGTTTACATGTATACATGCATTGCTCTTAGAGGCCAGAAGAGGACACTGGATGCTCCAGAACTGAATATCGGACAATGTGAGCTACCATGTGGGTGCTGGGAACCGAACCTGAATCCTCTGCAAGAATAGCAAGTGCTCTTAACCACTGAGCCATCCCAGAAGTTTCTTTTGGCTCTCAGTTTGAGGTTATAATCTGTGGTTGCAGGGAAGGCACCAACGCAGAAGTGAGAAGCAGAAAGTCAGTCTGAGTCCCAAAGTCGGGAAACAAAACATGATAAATGCTCGTACTCAGCCTTCTTCTTTTACTCTTTTTTATTTTATCTCGGACATCGGCCCATGACATTAAGCCACTGTGTTAAGCACAGCTTTTCTTCCTTAGTTCAACCTCCAGGGAACACGACTGTAAGATATGCACATGTGTGTGACATATCCAATCCGCCATCACATCCTTGCTTTTTATTCCTACACTTCAGTTCTTAACACATTGCCAAATTAGGTAGAAATCCCTAAGAAACATACTTAGACATCCTTTTTACGGACCACCAAATTGACTCAAGTTGAAAATTCCTGGCTAGTCTTAGAGAAAGATGACATATGGCGAGGAGTCTTATCCTAATGACATTGCTTCAGGGACATACAGGACTTGTGTGAATACCTACTCAAAAGTTTTTAGAAGTGTTGGTTTGATGTTGAGTAAACATTATAATAATAATTTACTAACTAGAGTATTTCTAGCGCTACTTTTTAACTCTGTAGATGGGATTTAAATTTTACACTTTACATTGGTTTGTTTTTTGTTTGTATATAAGGGCACATGCATTCCATGGAGCACATATGTTGGTTGGAGGACAACTTCCCAGAATCAGCCCCCTCCTTCCACCATATGGGTTCTGGAATTGAACTTAGGCCATTGGGATGGACAGCAAGTATCTCTACCTGCTAAACTCTTTGGCCAAGCCTCCAGATGGAATTTCGTATCATTAATTAATGGAGTGATGGGATACATTGCTTTCAGTCACTAATATGAAACATAAATAATTTCATTACAATTTCGCCCTAATTCCTATTGGCCAACAATAAAAAATGAAATTAAAATTACAGGAAACAATTAGAGCTAACCCAGACTTTAGCATATTCACGATGCAATAATAGGCCATTCATGTAAACCAATCTGCTACAAAATCATTTAAAGTCTTTCAGCTCACAAATTAGTATATGCTTTACATATATATTTGTATTTCAGCTGCTTGAAAGTTCAATGAGCTGTTTGTTAAGCTATATGGTAAATTTTTAATGATCACAACATTAATTCATTTAGCATGTTGTGCCTGCTGTTACTATTGAAAGAAAATGTCTATGCTTCAGGATGTGGCTCATGTTTAATATTAAACCACAAGATGCTTGAGTGTCTTTCTTCTAATATACACATTTCCTCTATTTGAGCATGCATCTAAGTATGTTTTGTTTCTGTGTCTGTGTTCACATTGCGTCATTGCAATGACATATCTGACTGTTAGCCATTCTTTCCCTGCAGCATCTGTCAATTCTGGTACCTAATAGGTGAATGTACTGGACAACAAATCACTCTCCTATAATTTCTCAATGCTTCTATTTTGGCTTTTGGAAAAGACGTATCAACAATGTTGGTAAACCTTAAGTGTGCTCTGTCCAGAAAACTAAAAGACAGAGACAATGAACTAAGTTGCCAGGGGTTCTGATAGTGCAGGTTCAGAAACAAGATGGTGTGGGTTCACCATATTCTCAACCATAAACAAATCAATGATATTTATTTAGGAAAAATAGAACACAGCAAAAGTCTCAGTTATCAAAAAAGAGTTTTACATTTATTTGTTCACTTATATTTGCCTGTGTATGAGGGTGTATGAATACCATCAAACATATGTTAGCTGGAAGATAACTTCCCAGAAAAAAGAGAAAAGGGACACACACACACACACACACACACACACACACAGACACACACGACATATTTATCATTTGAATCATATACATATGTGTGCATATATGCAAAAGGAAAGAATACATACATATATGTATATGTATTTAATAGTAAAGGTCCGTGAATTACTAGTGTGAAATAGATTTACATGGTTATCACTTGATTTAAGATAAGAACAGTTTTGTCAGGAAAGTGAATTGTACTTCATTCTTCACTGAAAAAAGGCATTCTGCAAGTGGCTCATGGGTCTGTGAAAAAGCTTGGTGCATGGAGTAACTTCCCACCAACCAGGCTGTCTAAATTCCATCACTGAATCACATATAGTGAGAAACAAACTATCTCTAGGAAGTTTCCTCTGCCTCCACAGTGTGCATAAAATAAATACAATTTTATGTAACCCATGTATTTGCATACAAATAGATGATGGAAATATCTGTTTTCATCAATTTAATTTCATTCTCCAGGCATTCATTTTCTCTCAGAAATTACATGTGTGTATCTCATTTGTAAGGCAGTTCTTGAACTTAAATCCCTATTTCCAATGTTGATTCTCTCTCTTTGCGAAATAATTTTTCAAACACTTGTCATTTTTCCTCTCTATTGTCTCAATTTCCTGACAGAGAGGGAAGGGAAATCCCTTTACCAAGAAAGCTCTTGGACCTTGCTTCAAGATCTTCTGGTCGCTTTTTTCTAAAACACAGGAGACAGAGGAGCCCAGCTGCCTCTTAGCATCTGGAAAACCTCAGGAAAGAATAGGTTGCTCACTGTAGAATTAGATGCTGACATAATCGAGAGATAGGAGCACAGCATGGCTGTCCCTCTAGCGGTGAAGTTAAGGACACCATTTGCAAGGGGGAAGATAATCTAATATCTAGTTTTGTGGAGTCCTGGAACACGCACAGAAAAGAAAACAGAAACAACAGTGTCTGCAGAGGTACAAGAGGTTTTCGGAAGCTGGTTTTTGTTGTTGCTGTAGTTACAGTCTGTGTTTTCACATGTTCTCTTCAATGGCTCATAGACTCCTCATGGAACCTTCTAGAACCAATAGTACAAGGGATAAGAGGAGGGTCATTGTTTTGATTGCTGCTTCACTGAACCTGTCCACATTCCTACGCCCTCTGCTTACGTCAGCGTGCAGCCTAAGATATGAAGACTGTGTTCTGGATGACAGTTTAAGAAGGGACACAGTCCGCCGGGCGGAGGTGGCGCACGCCTTTAATCCCAGCACTCAGGAGGCAGAGACAGGCCGATCTCTGTGAGTTCGAGGCCAGCCTGGACCGACAGCCTCCAAAACAATACAGAGAAACCCTGTCTCGTAAAACAAAACAAACAAACAAAAAAAAGAAGGGACACAGTCCATCATGGCAGAGGGGGCAGGATCACAAATCAGCTACTCACACTTCAGCCAGGAGGCAGAGAAGCAGCAGGAAATGGGGCAAGGAGCCCTCTTTCTCCAGTGAGGCTCCGCTTCCTTAAAGCTCCTTAACCTTTCAGAACAGCACCAGCAGCAGGCAGCCAAGTTTTCCAAGGCACCATCCAGTGGGGGACTTTTTACATGTAAACCACTGGATCTGCTCTGACTTCTCGGGTCAACTGGTTCCAATTACTCACACAATTACTGAAGCAGAAGGAGCTAAGAAGGATGCACCCCTATAGAAGAGCTGTGTAAATGACTCCTTACGACCCAGGATTAAATACCGCCATAGGAATGACCCAGAGAGTCCGTTGAAAAGGGCCTGTTAGAGGCCGTGTTCTCATGAAAACATTAGAGAGGTCCTGCCATGAGGAATACAGAAATATTGACCCAGTAGGGATAGTAATGATCGTGGGGGAGTAGTGATGTATAACGGAAGCCAAAAATAACTATATTTTTGTGTGCCTGTATTGGCTGTTGGCCTTGTATATATAAGTTAGCTCTAGGTTTTATAGGGACCATTTTCCATTAGCTTGTCACCTGTGACTTGCTTATTTTGGGAGAGGGTTCCTTCCTATTGTAAGCATAGATAGCCATGAGCTTTAAATCCTCCTGCATCAGCCTGCTGAGTGCTACGTTGACAGACATGCAACACCATTCCCAGCTTCAATCACTACAGGTTTTTGTTCATTTGTTTGTTTGTTTTTTTTATATGTAGCCCTGTCTAGCCCTAAAGTTGTGCTATAAGCAACTGTGACATTGAGCTCCTGATTGTGCCTTCCAAGAGCTGGGGCTACAGGCATTTCTGCGTGTCACTGATGCTTTCAATCTTTTAATTAATTTTTAAAACATTTGTTTACTTTTATGTGAAATAGGGCTTTGCCTGTGTGTGTGTGTGTGTGTGTGTGTGTGTGCCACAGTTGTGTAGTACCTATGCCAACCAGAAGAGGGTCTCAGGGCCTCTGAAGCAAGAGTTACAGATCTGAACCTGGGTCTTCTGCAAGAGTAGCAAGCGCTGTTAACCATCCAGTCGTTTCTCCAGCCCCCAATTACTGCTTTTGAACTGATAAAATCAACTAACAGTGTAAGAAGCACTGATGAATAAATGCATGACTGAGGATATCATATTTTTGAGAAAAATAACAGGTTTGCATTTCAATTTGTGATTTTAATAATATATTAGTATGTGATTGACAAAGGTTTGCTATTTATAGTATAGTGTTGCATTATAATTATGATTATTTAACCGTTATAATGATAGTTCTTCAGGCTTTCCTAATATAGACATGTTCACAAGTCAATTATTAGAATATCTCAGAATGCTTAGAAGCTGTTTATATGGTGAAGGAATTTTTTATTCTATTTATTAAGTTGTTATCACACTTCTAGTGCCAGATGTTAACACACAGGGAAAGACAAAAGCTATGAGATAAAACTTCATCTCAAAAGTATTTATAATGTATTTGGATTCATTGGAGGAGAATCACCTAATACTGTGTGGTACAGCTCATTTTTTCACTGGGATATGCCTATGAAAATGAGACGTCAATGAACCCATGAGTCTGGACTCGTTAAATTGGAGAAGAGGAGAAATCAATTAAACTGCCTGTTTTGTCACACTGCCACCGACCACAGTAATAGTATCAACACAAAGATCTTTTTAAAAACCCTCAAGACTCAAGTTGGTTAAAAGCAGGACAGGTGGCTCAGTGGGTAAGTGCTTGCTGTACGAGCATGAGAACCTGAGTTTAGATCTCCAACTGCCCATGTAAAAAGCGAAAAGTAGGAAAAGGTGTCTACAAGCCCACAGATAGATCCCCGGAGCTCTCTGGCTAGATAGTGTAGCTTAAACAATGAGTTCAAGTTTCAGGGAAAGACCCTGTCTCAAAAACTGAAGAAGATAATGTGATCATAGACGATACCTTGTGTCACCCTCCACTCCCCACATGTGCACACACGTGGACGTACTGCACACAAACATCCATGATATATACAGACGTGCCGCAGTTAATCTACAGTTAAGGCGAAGGGACAGTGTGGGTTTTCTCTGGCACACAGCAGCAGTCTTTTACATCATAATCACCTAAAGCAGGAATGTGCTCACAGTGGGAAGGCTCAACACCCGTCACCCGAAAAAGCAGACGCAATGAACTGTCTCCAGAAGACGCGAGATCAAAAATTCCCATAAGAAAACGAGACACATTGGGTGTGCATGTGTGTGAGAGAGAAAGACAGACAGGCAGTTGTCAGAGAGACAGACAGAGACATGGTTCTCATGGAAGTGGAGAAAGGCAGGAAGACCTTGGTCTGTAGACATTTATCCTGGCTAAGAGTACAATGGCCAATGTCATAGCATTCATAAAAATTGAACATAGGCCTTTAAAAAGTAAAGTACTGATACCCTATTCAAAGTCTTGGATGGCATCTCATGAAAGAGCAGAAATAAAGAGATGTAGACAGGGAGCATTCTGTGAAGGGGTGGGGAGCTTCCAGTTGACCATAAATAAGAACCACTTCAGGGAAGGCAACATCAAACTCTGATGAAGTCATAGTCTGCAGTGTGTGTCTTAGGTGAAAAAGCACTGGTATTGACTGGGTTGATGACATAGGGGGCCATTTTCAGGAAAGGCAGTAGAAATGTGATGTCTTGTTCTTGGGAGGAATTATGGGAGGGCAAGTGGGAGGGAGACACTAAATAAGCAATCCATTTGATCCTCAGACAGAAGATGAGACTGGAAGGCTCTTGATGGATAGTAGAGCTTTAACTATTGTCTCTAGTTGTACAGACATGCTTACCATCAACATCAATACATAAATTCTAAGTGTTCTATGACCAGCACCAGGTACACACCACATCAATTATGCAGATGTCAGCTCATGAGGTGCAGTGACTGATTCGGACAACCAGAGGTACCTTGCTAAATGCATTCATAGCTAAAGCATGGGCAGGCAATGACATACAATGCCTTGCACACTCAGTCTCTTACACATTCCCTCAGTGAAAATGGTTATAAACAGCATATCACACATACCCCAGTCTTCCCGTAACTCATGTTCACCTGAATTATAGAGAATATGAACCAAGAGGTGGTGGCACACAGCTTTAATACCAGCACTCAGGCAGGAGACTAGGGCAGATGGATATCTGTAAGTTCAAGGCCAACCCAGTCTACAAATCGAGTTCCAGGACAGCCAGGGCTGTTACACAGAGAAACCCTGTCTTGATAAACCAAAAAAAAGGAAGAAAAGAAATTTGAAATTGCAGGCCAAGCTTCAGAGTTGAATATATTTGACTTATGTCTTTAGAAATATTTGCTCACATGGAGGATATAAATATGATCATTAGTAAATGTTGGTCATAATTAAATCTATGGAGATTCTTACAGAGGATAGGGGAATAGTTTGCTTCATACCCATGGATCATTTTAGGTTGTATCATTGAAATCTGGTAAGCTATTTGAAATTTAATAATGGATTGTTTTAATGTTCATGCCACCATGTGCATGGTTATATCTACTTTATAGGTTCTTGTTCAGTCCTTTGACTTAAAAAAAACCCCAAATTATAAGGTGCTTATACTGTATGCCTGATGCACCAACCACAAAATTTATGATACTACACTATATGCCTAATTTAGCACTTCGAACATCTCTTGTTAACTGTTTGGAAATGTGATTCAATCAAAGAGTATGTGTGAAAATGCTTAGAAGATTGAGACTTAGCAGCTTTTCCATTTATAGGTTTTCCTCTTTCTGCTATACTTTATACTAAGATGAAACAAATGCTACCCTTACATGAAATAAATGTGAGTAAAATCCCTAACAAAATTATTGTCTCACTAGTGTAATACTTGCTGAAAATTGTTCTTGTATGTGCTATGATGTGCTGCTTATCATAATAGCCATTTTCTGGCAAATGTTGAGAAATACACATATTGTGTAAAAGAGAGTAGAAGTCTATTACAGTCATTAAGATACCACCATGCTATCACAGAATTTTTCTTATTCCATTGTCATGTTTTTCCATCTCTTCTCCCCAAATAAATATTTGTATTTCTAGAGTTGCCATGCACTATGAAGCAAAGACCTGAAATTGTTCCAAAGGTTAAATGTAAATGTAACTCAGATTTCAGTCTCTCTCTCTCTCTCTCTCTCTCTCTCTCTCTCTCTCTCTCTCTCTCTCTCTGTGTGTGTGTGTGTATGTGTCTGTGTCTGTCTGTCTGTGTCTCTTTCTCTCTGTCTCTCTGTCTCTTACACACACACACACACACACACACACACACACACGAAATATCTTATCAAGCACAAGTCTAAACTTCACTCGTGTACTTCCTTGCTGTTTCCCCAGAGAGGATTCCCTGTGAACCGGGAAGACAAGGAGAAGATAGAGAGTACTTTACACTGATGCTGCGGGCATCCGTGGTTCCTGTTCACTGTAACCTTGGGGACCATTCATAATTAATGGGCATATAACCAAGAGGTGAATCCTCAAGGCGGAAACATTTGCAGTCACTAATGTGCAGACGGAGCTAGCTAGGTAGCAGCCAGCGTGGTACTGAATGGATAGCTCCCGGTCACCTGTGGACATGCTTGAGTTGCAGGGCCAAGAAGGGAAAAGGACTCAACAGCGTGGAGCAAAAGTAGACCCTTGGAAACAGGAGCGAGGGGCACTGCTTCCTAACTTCCCCTCACGTGCCAAGAAAACAACTAGCTGCTGTTGTTGTTGTTGCTTTTTTCTTTTTAATTACATGCTGTAAGTGTGCAGCTTTTGTTTTTAAACAGTATTTTCCTTTTCACTTTTTCTCCAAGCGCAATTTTGAGCTTGAGCACACGTTCCAAAGAGGACCGGAAAAGTGAATTTTATGAATTATATATTCCACCATTAAAACCAGGGGCGGCATCCTGTAATGAGCGGATGAAGTGGGGGGAAGAGTGGGGAGTTTTCTCCAGGCATCCCCAGATGGATGGAGGTTAAGACAGGGAGAGACGTCCACTAGCGTCGAGCTCATTCCTTATTCAATGTCCTAGCTCTGCCTGGCTGGCGCTCCAGAGCTCAGCGCCCTGCGTGTGATTCCCGCAGAAGGTAAATTGACGAAGACAAAGCAGCCGCAAGGAGGCTTCACTGGGGGAGGGCGAGGAGGTGAAGTGGAATTGGGGTGCAATGGGGACCGGTAAAGAAAGTGACCTCATTTTGCCAGAAAAAGCCCTTTCCGGCTAGCCCATCGCTGGGCGTCAGAGTACAAAGGGCGACAACTGGAAGGTGCAAACTTCCACATCTTCCCACCCGCATCCCGCAGCCCACCCGGCACCGCGCTGAGGACAAAGCGTGAGCGGCTCACTATCCCCGCCTGGCCACCGCGCCCCGAGACCGTAGTTCCTCACGGCGCGATGGATCCCCATCCCCGAGGACTGGGGGGGGTCCCCTACCTTGAGCAGCACAAAGAGCCAGAGCAGAGGCAGCAGGCGACGGCCCCCGCGCGTTCCCCAGGGCAGATGCCCCATCGTGGCGCGGCCAGTGACCCGGGAGGAACGACAGCGCCAGCGGGTCCCCGTGGCACTCACAATAACCAGTCCTGGCTGTCAGCCTCAGACCCCGGGCGCCCGGGCGTCTCCCGGCGGCCGCATGTCGCCTGGCCGGTCCCCCTGCGCTTCCGGGTGGATAGCTGTCCTCTTCTGCGCCCGAGTCCGGCGAGAACGTGCCAGGAGCCGGCGTTGCTTAATGGCTAAGGATGGAGAGGGTGGGGATGGCAGTGGGCGAGGCTCTGCGCCACAGCTACAGCGGTTGCCACGCGAGGAAGGGGTCGGCGTGGGGAGGGAGCGGCGGGCTCCGCAGGCAGGCAGCTCTCAGCGGCCCCCTAGCAACAGGGGTGCTCTCTCTCAGAGCCAGGAACTCCTGAGAAAGTGCAGATCCTCCCACCAGGGCCTGCCTGCTTCCCACTGCTAGGCAGCCCCCAGGCCAGGCTCCGCCTCAACCTCCCCACAGTCTTGTGGGGTTTCCCCTCTGGTGCCTCTCATCCCAGGTCCTTTTCAACTTCCCTCCCTTTGCCCTTGTTGTACTTAGTCAGTAGTGACAAGTGACATTTAAGTGTCTTTGAGGCGGGGGCTAATTTTAACTCAGTGAATGCCAACCTCAGATCTGTCTCCCCATTGCACCCCACATATGTTACGAGTTTCCCACGCTTGTCCTATTACCCACACCCAGCTCGCTGTGTTTTACACACAGTTGGAATATGAATGTAATATATTCTCTCTGTGTATGAATGCGCTGAATATTCTGAATTGTCCATGGAGAACTAACCCAAGACTTTAGAGTCACCAGCAGTGAGCTCCATGCAGTGTGTCTCTTTGGAGTTTTTCCAAGATAGCTCCATCAGAAGGAACCGTGGGATGCACTGTCCCGATATGAAGTCATTTCTTCACATAACGGCCCTGGCTGTGTTCCGAAGTAATGGAACTTCCTTTTCATCCTTCACAGTGCGGCACCGGGTGGCAGGAGAGGTCAGAGGTGGTGCAGTCAGGAGTTCAGGAAGCAGTCCTCTGGGGCATGGCTGTTGTGTATGCTCACCTTTTTCTACACGAGTAGGACTGGAAACTCGAGGTTCAGATTGCAGAGTTTTTCAAGTGTAGAAGGAGGCCAGAATGATGGTCTGGGCTTGCGCTTGAGTGTCCCCTGGCTGGCACTGAAGCTTTCCTGAGACACAGCCCACTCTCCCCGACACACTTCCACTCAGCACCTTCATGTCGCCCGCCCTGTGTTGGCCTGACTCTCTCGTCCTCTCTCTTGAGAAAGGTTCTCGCTGCTTCCCACATCAGGGTCAGACTCAAGGGCTTCCTAAGAAATGGTTCCTTAGGGCTGCACTTTCTGAGCCTTTGGCTTGATATGTTTCCCTTTTATTTTGAAGCCTTTGAAAGTGGCTTTCCACTTCCACCTACATCAAAGAGGCTCCAAAGTGACCGAACCTCCAGACAGATGCTTGTGTTGGGGTCTAAGTGGCACTCACAGGATACCAACAATTACCCTTTTAATAGAGTTTTATTTTAGTGTCTGCATGTGAACTGAGCACATATGTGAGGTTAATTGTGCATATACGTGCTTGTGTGTATATATAAATATATCATATAAATATAGGTTTGTCTGGTCTATTTTAAACCTCGGGAAGAATTTTGCGCAAATATTAATCTTATAAATGCAAAAGGAACTTTAGCAATAATGCATTATTTTAAATAATCTTATCTGGCTGTGTCATTTTATTTTCTCTTTTGTCAATTAAATCACAAATTGCTTAGCCCTTTCTTTTTGCTCTCATACAGATGTGGACGTGGACCACTTTAGGGGAGCAGCAATATTAAGTGGTTGGTGCATCACTGCCCAGGAAAGCATCAGTAATTAGCATTATTAATATTCCCTTAGCAGCCTTGTGACTAGATGGCCTGAGGACTGAAGGTTTTGTTTGGTAATCAGAGAAGAGCTCCTTCCAAGAGGAGCGTTTTACATAGCAATCACAGGGAGGCAAATACACTCATTTGTTGTCACATTTATCATATTTAAATCAGTAACAAGATTGCAAATTTTTGCCAGAGACTCCCACAAAGAATGCGTGTGTGGCATCAGCAGTAGCATTTTCTTCGAACCCCAGACTGGTTTTCCAGTGCAGTATTTCTAAACATGTTAACTTACCAAACTATTTTCAGACTCCAACAAGAATGGGCACAGGTAGCATTACTGTTTCCAGTCATTTTAGTCACCAAATGCCTGAAAGCTGTCCCTTAGGTTTCCTTATCACAACCAAGCAGCTTCCCAAAGAGGGCTCCGAACAGTACATTCTCTCAATGTCACTCTGCCTGAGGGAAGACAAATGTGGAACAAAATGGAGCCCCCCTCCCCGCTTATACACTGAATTTAAAATGAAAAGGCTCACAGAAGAAAATGAAGCTATTTACTTTGAAAATGATAATAACACCAATTAGTAGTTAATGATCTGAAAGATTGATGTTATGTCTAAAGAACCAGAAGAAACTGTCTTCTTCTAAGTATGTAAAGACCCATTGTTGCCTCTGTGGGTTCAATCTGTCTTTCACATACGAAGAGAAGTAATAGCAGCCAGAGATGGTAGCCGGAATCCCTGCGAGAGCCTTAACGAGAAGTCAAATGGGATCCTGCCCTGCCCTGGCCAATGGAGCTCACGGTGTCCCCCAGGGACAGCTCTAATGGAGTTCCACATGTGTGGACCTGGCTTCCGGTACTGAAATGGCCAGCTAGACTGTCAGCAGTATTAGACAGTGGTTTGTATGAGAGCTTCCTATTGACAAATCATTTGCTTTATGCAGACTACAGGTAGAAAGCAAGATTAAGTCACGACCCGCCAAATGGTCCTCCACTTGAAAAGCACACAATAGATGTGTGGTTACCAGCCATATGCCATGTGTGCCATGTGTGACCTGTAAGTGTGGGAAAGGGAGATTACACGGAAGGGTTCACCAGGCAGAGAGTGCTTTGGTCTCAGTTTATTGGGACATTTGTTTAGCTCTTTTCTCCTGGCAAGCACTGGTTTCACCCCTAAGAACTGTATTGACAATTCATAAACGCCATGTCTTTCAAAATACACATGATTGACAGCTCTCAGGTGGATAGCATGGTACAACTACCACGACTCCTTATTCTTACCACACTGGGAAAGCAGTGGGACACACCATAAAAGATCATTTTTCCCTTTCCCATGGAGACGCGTTGCTTGTCACCTCTATTTTAGTATTCCTAAGACTTCTTTCTTCTTTTTTATTTTACACCTTATATAGTTCTTTTAAAAAGCAGAGAAGAAATAATACATCATAAGAAATAGCCTTTATAACTCAGAAATACCTACGTCAAAAACAAAACAACATACATATGTAGAAAATGTGGGTAGGTATTTATCTCAGGACACAAATTACAGAATAAACAGTTTGATTTTTAGGAAGGTAGATTGCTATCATTTAAATGATGTTCCTTGTAGGCAACAGTTTCCTGTCTCAGAGCTGCTTGGTCCCACATACCCACCAACCGCTTCCCAAATTACCATACAGAGGCTTAATATTACTTATAAATGCTCAACCAATAGCTCAGGCTTATTATTGACTAACTCTTACATTTTAAGTTAACCCATATTCCTTATTGACACTCTGTCACATGTTGGTACCTTTTCTCAGTATGACATGCCCATCTTGCTCTCTCTGTTTTGTCTGGTGTCTTCAGACTCAACCCTTCTCCTTCCTATCATCCTTAGTTTGATCACCAAGCCTATACATCCTGCATGGCTACTGGCCTATCAACGTTTTATTAAACCAATTCGAGTGACAAATCTTTACAGTGTACAAGAGGAATATTCCACAGCAGTTTCTTGTTTTGGTCCTATGCTAGTATTGTTTGTTTTTAATATTTAGATTGCCCTCAAACAGCTTTAAGTAATTTATCCCATATATGTATGTATTTTTTCTAAACATATTGTGAACAATGAATTTTTAGAGTATTTTCCTAGTCATTCTAGACATTGCTACAAATTAGTTACTTAGCGCTTCTTCATCAGTAGGGTTTGTGGCTAACTTCCTTTTAAAGTTTATTGAGCTGTGTGAGAGGTTTCACTTTAGCTTGGAAGGAAGTAAGATTAGAATTTGAAAATGATTTGTAGCTGGAGCAAGATATACCACAGGCTAAGTAGAAACAGGGTCTCCTCTCCTCCCTTCCTTCTAAACTTACCTTCAAACTCATTATGTTGCAATATTTATATATAATTTCATTTGGTTGCTGTGGGTTGTGAGTGTGTTTTCCTGGGTATCAAATACAGGTATATGTGGAGACCAGAGGTCAACCTCGGTTGCTGTTCTTCAAATACCCCAGCTTATTTTTTGGTACAGAATCTCACTGGAACCTGGGGCTTGCCTATTAGGCTATCAGGTGACCAACAAGCATCAAAGATCGCTGGTCTCTTCTGCTAAGGCAAGTGGGCTCCATCATGCTTTTTCTTTTTTACATGGGTGCTAGGGGTTGAACTCAGGTCCTCAGGCTTCTGTGGCCAGCACTTTACTGACTGAGTTAGCTCCACAGTCACCTATAAAACACCCTGAATCAGGGTGTCAGTGAGGAGGCCTAGGTAATCTATTGAGCCTTGGGCAGTAGATCAGTATTCATCCCGGGTATACACACGGACTTTGGACTCCCATCCAACAATGTGAGATGCACTCTCACCCTGAACACTTGGGGGCGGGTCTGGGCCCTGCCCTGGATGAAATGACAGACTATGGACACCCCCATGGAGGGCCTCATCCTCCCTGGGGAAATGAGGGGATATTGGGGGGATTGGGGGGAGGACACGGGAGGAGGGGAGGGAAAGGGAGAGGAACCTGGAACTGACTTGTGAAGCAACCTTGTTTCTAATCTAAATTTAAACTTAAAAATAAATAATAATAATAATAAAGAATCCCACCAGGACCAAAAAGATATTTAAAAAAAAAACCAATTTGTATGTCAATTGTACCCCCAATAGACCAATTTTTAAAAGACAATGCTTATCTATGTGTCAGCATTTTAAGCATCATTTCAAAATAACTAACAACCAGATCTAACAACTTTTAGATCAAACTCAGCCTGCTGATTATATAATCCAGCCTTCTCAGAATCCCTTTTAATGCAACCTCAGAATCTGGTTTATGGGATGATTTTATTCTCCATCCTTCTGTATTAGACATCGATGAATTATTAAGCCATTTAGTAAGGACATATTTTTCAACTCCTGCCATCATGGGCATAATAGGAAGATTAAGATACAGTAGTTGGTTTCTGGGAGCTGACAGTCTAGCAGCAAAGATGTCACAAGTTAGATGCAGAGATGGAGACAGATATAAACAGCTTTAAGGTGGAGATAATTGGCAGATCCTGAAACTAGAAACCCAGGCTGCCTGTCAAATAAAAGAGTACAATGAAGGGCTTCAGAACTGAGGTGCAAAAAGTCTTCTGTTGTGGTGCAGGCCTGCTGTGCCATTGTCCCAGGGATTGGAAAACACAGCATGAAGACCAGGAGTTGCAGGAAACCCTGAACCACAGCAAAGTGCTCAGTAATTACCCATGTTTGTGTCTTCTTCCGGGACTACAGAGCTGTGGTAGGTTTTCTTGTGGGTAACTGTTGGGTAAGTCTGAACCCACAGAATGGTGCCCAGGTGTTGTGTCTTGCTGTGTCTTGTTTGTAAAACCTCCATGCACAGTCCTAGGGTCCTAAGGAACCAGAGCTGGGGAGCCTCCATCCTGGGTCCTCTGCCAGTGGAAGAGAAACTCAGACCCACCCCCACTCTGCCCCGTTGGACCTGACTTGAAAGTTGCCTTGGGCAGTTTCACATGGGGTTTAGCAAGTGCCAGGTTTGAGGGAGTGAGACCGAAGGAAAGTTTCCAATATAGGAGTGGTATGTGCAAAACCAGATGTGTGGTGATACACTATTTATGATTCATTAGAGCTTGCCTGAGGGTTCAGAAAGCAAAGTCAGCCTAAGCTACAGAGATCAGGCCGTGGTGATACACACCTTTATTGCCAGCAGTCAGAAGCTAGGAGATGGTGGTGCACACCTTTAACCCTAGGACTCAGTATTAAGAGGTAGATGGATCTCTGTGAGTCCAAGGCCACCCAGATCCTTAAAGACTGATCCAGTCCTTAAGAGAAACAGCTCTCACAAAGACGATCTTGGTACTTAGGATCACACGCCTTTAATCCCAGCACTACAGAGGTATAAAAGACAGGAGCAGGGTCTTCTGTAGTCAGTATCAGGCATTCATTCTCCAGCCACACTGAGGAGAGGAAGACATTGAGTCTCATGATTCTCCAGACACTCTGAGGAGAGGCTTCCGTCTGAGGTTTGGTGGAGCCAGGGTCACCTTTCAGTCTGAGGAAAAGTGAGAGCCAGTGCCCGGCTGCTCTGCTTTTCTGATCTCCAGCTTGAAATTGAACCCCAATATCAGTCTCTGGGTCTTTCATCTATGGAGCAGCACAGATCGCTCAGGAAAGCTGGACTGAATCCGAGTTTTCATGAGGAGACTGAGAGGAAGGGATGAGTGAGGTTTCCCGAGGTGCAGGGACTGCACAGGCTGTCTCCAAATCCAGGCGGGGAGGGAACTAGTGAAGACAGAAGAAATGTCTGCGAAGACAAACCTTCAAATGCTCCTTGAGTCCCAGCGGTAGGCCCTGGGGCTCTGAGGAGGAAGCATGGCCATGCCCGGCCTCATGGCAGACTGAGCAGGACGAGGAAATCCACATGTAGGCCTGGGGTGGTCCACCACAGGCTGAGGAGAAAACACAAGCCGCCCGGGACCTTAGGGCACCTGGCAGACAGGCACTATTATAGTGTACAACTGTATGGTGTGCAAGTGAATGGTGTGGTATGGGAGAGAGAGAGAGACAGACAGACAGACAGACAGCAGATAGAGACAGAGAGACAGAGACAGAGAGACAGGGGGAGAGAGACAGAGATAGACAGACAGACAGAGACAGAGAGAGACAGACAGACAGAGACAAACACACACACACACAGAGACAGACCTAGAGAGACAGAGACAGAGATAGAGACAGAGACAGAGACAGGGAGAGAGAGAGACAGAGAGTAACAGAGAAAGAGACAGACAGACAGCAGATAGAGACAGAGAGACAGGGAGAGAGAGACAGAGATAGACAGACAGAGACAGAGAGAGAGAGACAGACAGACAGAGACAAACACACACACACACAGAGACAGACCAAGAGAGACAGAGACAGAGATAGAGACAGAGAGACAGAGACAGACAGACAGGCAGAGACAGACACACACACAGAGACAGAGAGACAGAGAGAGAGAGACAGGGAGAGAGAGACAGAGATAGACAGACAGAGACAGAGAGACAGACAGACAGACAGATAGACAGAGACAGACACACACACACAGACTGAGAGAGACAGAGACAGAGATAGAGACAGAGAGAGAGACAGGGAGTGAGAGACAGAGAGAGTAACAGAGACAAAGACAGACAGAGACAGACAGACAGCAGACAGAGACAGAGAGAGAGACAGAGACAGGCAAGCAGGCAGGCAGGCAGAAAGACAGATAGACAGACAGACAATGGTTCATGTCCTGTGGACAGAGGCATAGCTGAAGAGGTGACAGCGGTGAGGAACCAGCCAAGGTGGGTGGCTTGATTACCACCCAGGGCACGGGGATGTCTGGGTCCATGGTCCTGATGCTGCTGCGGTCTATATTGATGTCCAAGGCTCCTGATACCACTGAAAGCCAAGAGGATAGGGTTGAACAGAGTTGGCCACACCCCTCACCCACTGCAACACTAGGGAGAACCCATCCTGTCCCTCACCAGCTGAAGCACTGAGGAGAGAGGGTCCTACACCTCACCTGGGCAGCAAAATAGAGCTGACTCTGTTCACGGGAGCATGGGCAAGCTGGCGAGGGCATGGGAATGGAAGAGCAGTGTTGGGCCTAAGAAAGGCTCGGATGCGAGGCCCAGTGTAACCTCCTGAGCCTGGCTAGAGTTTGGCGACCTGTCTCTAACCTGTAACCTCCACGTGGGGGTGACTCAGCCAGACCTGATGTCAGACTGCCCCCTGCCTGGCTACCTGCCTGCTTGGTGGAATACTATTGGCCCTCACTCCTCACATCACCTTACCCTATCCCAAGATTCCCACCCTCTACCTCAGTCCTATATAAGTTCCTGCCTGTTGGAACTTAAATCGAGATCCTGCTTCAACAGACTCCAGACTCAGTGTGGTTTTTTCTCCCTGGTAACTAATGGGGGGAGGGTCTGAGTCTTCGTGGACACCATCATGCTCAGCCCCGGGAAGAAACCAGCTGGACCGGCCCTTCCCCTGATCTACCTGAAGGGAGGACCCTGCAGAGCAGGTTGACTGCCCTCATCTGCCATGTGGTGAGGTAAAGTTGATCTCCTCCCCTTAGCCCTCCACACCTGCAGCAGGTGGGTGACCTGACCCAGTCCCTCACCAGCTGCAACACTCAGGAGAAACAGCCCTGCACCTCATCTGAGCAGCACAGTAGTTGACTCTGTAGACAGAGGCACCGGTGAACCAGCCAGCCCTGAGGGCATAAGAGGGGCATAGCCTCCATCATCTGTGGTGTGTGGGGGACAAGGGAAAGATGCCCCCTTCCCCCTACTGCCTCCAGCTGATGAGGGAGCTGACCCTCCCCTTTCCTGGCTGTAACACTGGGAAAGCAGGCCCTGCACCTGGGCAGCACAGCAGAGCTGTCCCTGATGGTGTGAGTGTGAGAGAGACGACCCTGGGGGCATGAAAGCAGGAGAACTGCCCCTTAGCCTGGGCAAGGACAAAGAGCTCACCCTGGTGGTGAGGATGGAGAGAGCTGGCCGGCAACTACTCAGGCGAAAAACCAGGGTAATGAGTTGATCCACCCTGACATCCACCCTACCTGTGATCTGCTGGAGCACGTGAAGGGACCTGACCCACAGACCCAAAGCTGCAGGATCTCCACAACACAGGGCAACAGCAGGACATCCAGGAGGAGTCCCAGTGAGGGCCCAGCATCAACGGTGTAGAAGACACTAAAGGCCTCAAACCGATGACTGTGCAGTGAACACTTGCAAGTAAAGACGTGTGGATGAAAGGGTTTACTGCCTGGCTCACGGAGTCACTTCCTACTTTATCTTGTGGGGGAACTTGCAAGGGTGGAGGGCGGATACAAAGGGACGGGGAAGACAGAACAGAGAAGCAGAATGCGAAAGACGCAAAGAGTAAATAAAGAGAAAGTTACAAGGAACCGTCTTTGAGCCCCCTCCACAGGCGGCTGCTCCCCCAAGGCCAGTGCTGGGACCACTTGGCATCAATGGCAGCTCTCAAGGCTCCAGCCCCTGGCTCCTGCCTGCTCTGCTGATATTTCGAGACACACCTGATTTCTATTTTCGGATCACTTCTGTTACACGGTTCTTTGTTTGTCTGCACGGTCTGCTCTACGTTGACCTTCAATTTTGCGGACAGTCGGTGTCCCTCAGCTCCATACCCTGAGGCCAAATCCAATGTCCTAGCCAACCGCCCTGATCTAGCTGAAACATAGTGATGAGAGCAAAGACTGGCTTCAGGAGCTGGGGGGTGTGGCTAAGTGAGAGTAAAGAGCTTGCCCAGCTTACACACAGCAGCCCTGAGTTCAATCCCTAGCCCTGGATATACTGGGAAGGTGGCACACACCTGTCATCCTAGCATGCTACAGACTGAAGTGGGAGGAGTGCCAGGTATTTGAAGCCAATCTGAGCTACATAGATTGTCCCAAACACACACACACACACACACACACACACACACACACACACCATGAGCAGAACACTACAGAATTCAGCTATTTGAAACTTCTCTTTGGCTTTAAAGACATTCTTAATCTAAAGTACGCTTAAAAGCAATACAACTAGTGATTGCTGTTCTAACGAAGGAGAGGAATGCAGCTGTGTTTGGGAATGAGCTGTCCTCCCATCTACAATTCTGAACTGCATTTAAAAAACAGCAGATTGAGGGGTAGGAGAGCTATAAGACAACTTTAGCAAAACATTGTGCATTGAAGGATTTAGTCTATAGGCACATGGCTGTTCTTTGTGTAATTCTTTCATGTCTTCTATATTGGGCATTGTTTAAGGAGAAAATTATCAACTGTGTACCTTCAATTCTCCCACCATATCTTACATAATTTGCTCTACTCTAGTCTGGTGTGTGTGTGTGTACAGAATGTGTATCAGGTCTTTGTGTAGTTTTTTCTGATGCATGGGAGCTAAGTGGTATATGTGTAATGACATTCTTGATTCCTAAATATTTCATGACCCTCAGTGTCACTGTGGCACCAAAGATGAAAAAGGACTCCAAAGTGTCATCTAATAGCCAGCATTCCAATCGTCCCAACTATTCACAAAACAGCTTAAGTTAGCCGCTTAATTCCCTTCCCACAATCTGATTGCAGGCTGAAAATGCTGTGTGTTTCTTTAGTTTTTAACATAACTATTACATTCTTTATTGATTTCTTTTCTAAATCTACTTCAAAGTTATTTTATGTGTTTATGAATTTTGCCTGTGTTCAAATCTGAGCATCACATGTGTACCAGAATCAGAAAATATTACCCTCTCACAACAACTTGTTTCACTTAGCATTACCCTGTGTGTGTGTTAATAAATAAATAAAACCACTAAATAATATTCTATTGTAGGGATACACTATAGCACATTTAGTAATTGACTTGCAGCAATGAGGTTGCTTCTAAGTTTGGGCAATTATGAATGAAGCTGTAAACACTTGTGTACAGGATTTCATTGTCTGTAACCCTATTGACTGCTAAATGGTAAGAGTATGTTAACTTTGTGAGCAACTGCCTAAGGGTCTTCCAAAGTGGCCAGTGCATTGCCACACTCGCACCAGCAGTCATTCTAATGGGTAAGGAGTGGGTGCATCAATTGGTATTTCTTTCATGACACATGATGTCATCCTGTAATTTGCATACGTGACACATCAGCCAGTTTCTTCTTTCTTTCCTTGCCTATTCAACTCTTTCCTCCAGTTTTTAAACTGGGTTGTTTGCTTTCCTACTACTGAGTTTTAAAAATTCTTTGTGTGTTTTGGAAGCAAGTTTTTCTAATAGATAGGTGTGCAATTATTTCCTCTCAGTCTTTGGCTCATCACTTCCTCCTCTAAACAATGTGTTTTATACAGCTAATTTTTCTAATTTTAGTTAGATCCTACTTACCAGATTTTTTTTCTTTCATGGATTACGCTTTGGGTGTTTTGACTAAAAGCTCACCACACACGCATACACACACACACACACACACACACACACACACACACACACACACACACGTCTCTCCTAGATGTTTTTCATCCAATGTTTTATTACTTGCTTCTATAATTACTCTTTAAGCTGGCCCCACAGTTGCAGCTTTAGATCCTATTGATGCTTGAACTCTGTGTCTAGATAATGTTTACACTTGTCACTGAGCATTACCTCAGCTTCTGTTCTCAGTGAACAATGTAGAAATCTATTCTACAACAAAGCGAGTTAAGTTAGGAGATGTCTCAAAAATAATTCATTAAATTATGTGGCAGGTGTGCTCTTACAATGACCCATTTGTGTCCAACCCTCAGAATTCAGAAGCTACATAAGCAGAAAGATCCAACATAGCAATGCATTCAGTCAGTCATGTGCCTGATGTACACAGAGGGTTCTACTGTAGTGGGTCTCATCCTTCCTAAGGCTGCAGCCCTTCAATACAGTTCCTCATGTTGTGTTGATCCCCCAACCATAAAATTATTTTGTTGATACTTCCAAACCGTAACTTTGCTACCGTGGTGAAGTGTAATGTAAATATTCTTGGAGATAGAAGCTTGCCAAGGGGGTCACGAATGATAGGTTGGGAACCACTGATCTAATGGATGGTTGAGAAGGCGCGTTAGTAGGAGAGTGTAGTAGGGGAAGGTTGCTTAGGACACTGAACATGATGTGAGCACTTTGGCTTCTAACCTGAGAAGCCAGAAATGAGTCCAGGTGTGTGAAGAGAGCAGTTGTGCTAAGTGGGGTGTCCACTTGGTTTTTGTGGAGAACATACTCTTGGATGAGAGAGTTTAGGAAGACAAGCTAGGGTGCTTGTCTTGGCTACTCTTCCAGAGGACCCGGTTTCAATTCCTGAAACCCCCAGGATCCGTTAAAGCTATCTCTAATTCCAGTACAGGGCATCTGTCCTCTTCTAGCCTCCATGGACACTGCATATATGTGGTACACATTCACACATGTATAAAAAAACACGCATGCAAGTAAGAATAAAGACTAAAAATTTAAAAGACCAGCTAGAAGGCCATGAAATAATGCTGGTGAGAAACAACATGCTAAGGATTTTGGCATGCAGATAGGTTTCATAAACATAGAAAACAAGATTTGCTTGGGAATCATAAAGCGAGAGAAGAATTGACTCCCCGGTGGTAAGCCTGAACAGAAAGAAAGGGCCAGACGTCACTGGAAAGTACAGAGAAGTGGCACATGTTTGTTGACTACTGCAGTTCTGCACATTAGCCTTGAGGTGTCTATCAGATACTTAGGCAGAAATGTTGGCTGAAAGTCAAGCAAGCCATTCTGGACTTGAGGATTTAGTACATACAAGAATTGCTCACAAGCATATCTGTTGTAGAAAACACCCTTGAAACTCTGAGACAGACCTGAAGGAAGACCATAGATGCACAGAGAAGGGTCCTGAAGACTGGGAATTGATCTAATGTTTATTTTCTAGTTTTATTTATGCAATGATAGGTTCTTTAGAAGCAGAGGGAGTTGGGACTGGAGGGACGACTCAGTGATTGAGAGCAATGCTGCTCTTGAAGAGGACCAGAGTTCAGTTTCTAACATCCAGGTCAGACGGCTCACAACTGCCCATAGCACAGCTCCACGAGATCCAACGCCCCCTTCTGGTCTCCATGAATGGTGTACTCATGTGCACTCACACAGACACATAAACATATCTTAAAAATATAAAAACAAAAATAATATAAATATAAAATATATACAAATTAAAAAAGAGACATATGGAGGGAAAGTCCTCCTTTTTCTTTCCAAAGCAACGAAGGCTCATTGTTTACTTGCACATAACTCTGTGCAGGACTTCTCTAAATATCATAATCCAATTTAATAGACTAGTATTAATGAAAACGTGTAAATAAATATCAAACTGAAACTTTCCACATAGGTAAATGATCTATTAAAATGTTTTCAATGATTTTTAAAAATTTTAGTATTTTTCTATCATTATCTCACCTGTAAATTTATTCTTTATGTATCAGATATTTAAATATTTAATGTGTTGAGTGTTCTGTACTAGGTTCTGTGGCTTTAACATTTGCTGGTTTTTAGTTTTCCTATTTCTTGTGATTTAGAGGAAAAAGTCCTTTGGATTTGTTTTTTAGTGGGGATCACATTCACTAATACTTTTATTTTTAGAATTTAAATTAGCTATACAAAAAATCAAATGCATGTACCTCTACTGTTTTACAGTCTCAATAATGACAAAAAGTTATTTCTTTTCTGCTCAAGGACATCTCAATTCCTGGAATTCCAAGGATTCAAAAAGCAAAAGGCTCCTTAGGCCTGGGAGTCAAGGGCTCCCTCACACTGACCTTGGATGTTGAAGGATGCTCTAAGAATCACACTGCCTGCTGCTGAGGTTGCGAACTCCGGTAGGTTTCCCTGAGTCATTTCGACCACTGCTGGGCTTTTCATACTGAGCTGAATACACTAACCTGCCTTTGACATAAGGATACCAGTTGCTTCCATTTGCCTAATGTAAAACTCTCCCATTACTTACAGTCATTTTCAGGTGATAACAGCAAAGAAAGGTACATATTGTTTTGAAGGCAGAATATTTATTTCTAGTGACCAGGATTACACAACAGACCACTTCTGCAATGATCTGAGCAATGAGACACTCTACAGAATGGGAAAACGTGTTTGCTAGCCACCAGTCTGTTAGTGACTTCATGCTCAAAATACATAAGGAGCTCGAACAACTCAGAAGTAAAGAAACAACCCAATTAAAATATGGACACAGGGCCTAAATGTATGCCTAATTATTCATTTTCATGGGTAACACACATCACCTCTTAATCTTGGGATCTTTGAACTTTAAGCTGTAGAAAAATTAAGTTGAATTTGAATTCTAATGTTCTGTAGTCGGAAAAGTTATAGCTCAACCATCTGCATTTCCATTTCTTAAAAACAACTGGTTGGGCACTGGAGACATGGCTCAGGGGTTTAGAGCATGGTGCACTTGTAGAGGTCCTGGACTTGTTTTCCGGCACCTGTATCGGGTGAACTCCAGCTCCAGGAGATCAGAAGCCTCTGGCACCCTCAAACCCTGTACCTATAGGCACAAACCCATACTCAGGGTCACACGCCTACACATTACTAAAAATTAAAACAGTAAAGTATTTCCAAGCATTTTAAAGGTAACCATGACGTGTGAAGCTACATTCTGTGACTGAGTCATGAAAAGGAACTGAAGAAGAAAGTTAAAGAAAGATCTGTTCTAATGTGATGTTCCAGAGCACGGTTTTCTGAGGAGAAAAGGAAGCCCAATGCTTATACACACACAAACTACAAATTCAGGAGCTTTCTGCTACAGAGAATGCAAGTCAATCCCAAAGTTAAAACCTTCAAATGTCATTGCTTGTAATCAATAAGGAAGACATACTTGGAACGATGAGAGATGGGTAACCAAATGTCAAACTTTCTATGAATTGTTTGTGGAATTCCCAGCCACTCACTGAAATGACCACGATCTCAACTTCTATGCTTTTCAGAGACGAAAGCAAGGAAGTGAATGTGTCACTTTAAATGCTGACAACTGGATTAAACAAAAAAATGCCAAAAGAAGAAAGCAACGCTGAAGTGAGAAAGTAGCAACTCAAGTTGAGTTTTTGAAAGAGTTCTTTCAAAGACCAGATTTTGTAAGAAAGGTGCATTGAGAAGATTCATAAAGATCTAAGTACTGAAAAGAAGAGAAGGGGCATAGTTCTTGAGGTCTGTTTTCAAAAATGCTCAGAGAGAAAATCCCGAAGTCACATTTTTAAAATTTAGGTTCCAAATTTAATCTCTGCCTTTTATTTTTCCAGCACATTTTTCTATGTTGTAAGTCTTCCTCTAGTTTGGATACATCTAGCAGATTGTGACATTGCCATTAAGTTCAAATCATGCATTAAGACTTTCATACTCGACTTTAATTGTTTTAAATTTATTTTTAATTGAAAATGGAGTGTATTGATAGTATTAAGGAGGATGGCTGGCTACAGTTAAAGAAAGAACATATGTACCCCCCAACACAGACAGTATTTTATTTGTGTGTGTGTGTGTGTTGCAGAATATTTGTACACTATGAAGATGTGTCTTTGCTAAGGTTCCTTCTGATTGGTTTAGTAAAGAGCTGAATGGCCAACAGCTAGGCAGGAGAGGATAGGCAGAAGTTCTGGGGTAGAGAGAAGAACTCAGTGAGGAGGAATCTATGTGTGTATGTCTGTGTGCATGTGTGTGTATATGTGTCTGTGTGTGTACATGTGTTTATGTGTATGTGTCTGTGTGTGTACATGTGTTTATGTGTATGTGTCTGTGTGTCTGTGTGTGAGTGTATGCATGTGTGTGTGTCTGCATGTGTGTCTGTCTGTGTCTGTGTATATGTGTGTCTGTGTATATGTGTATGTGTGTGTCTGTGTGTGTCTCTCTGTATGTGTCTGTGTGTGTATGTGTGTATGTATGTGTATGTATGTGTCTGTGTGTGTCTCTCTCTGTATGTGTCTGTGTGTATGTGTGTATGTCTGTATGTATGTGCATGTATGTGTGTATGTCTGTATGTATATGTATGTATGTGTGTGTATGTATGTGTTTGTGTGTGTGTGTGAAGGTCAAAAGCTGATGCCAGTTGACTTCCTCAATCATTCTCCATCTTAAAAAAAAAGAAAAGGAAAGGAGAACTATGTGTATACATGTGAGCAGTGCCTACAAAGGCAGGAATCAGATGCCCTGGAGTTGCAGTTATAGGCCACCCGGTGTGGGTGTTGGGATCCAAGCTCAGGTCTTCAGAAGCAGGAAGTGCTCTTAACCACTGACCTGTCTTTCTACTTCCTCCACCTTCTTCTTTGAGACAGGATCTCTCACTGAGCCTGCAGTTTCCCAATTTGGTTGGTTCGCTAGAATCCTGTCCTCCTAGTTCTAACTACTACTTTTGGATTACATCCACCACCACCACCACCACCACCACCACCAGACCAGACTGTATGTGGTGCTGAAGGTCAAACTTGGACCGTCTTGTTTGAGCCATCTCCTAAGTCCATTGCTGTTTAACACTGCTTCATGTGTTTTGTTTATGTGGTGGAGACACTTAAAACCGAGTCTTTTTAACCATCTAATACTTCATTAGTAACTATGGTCATAGTGATTTACAGAGCTTCTGAGCATGTCATCCCCCCACCCTGGCTTAACTGAAGCTTTGTATCCCTAAACCACACATCCTCAGTCCCTCTCCAATCCATGTCCATGTCCTCCGTAACTGCCATCCTGCTCTGCTGACATGAAGTTAACATTTTAGATTTCACATATAAGTGAGAACATGTAGTCTGGATCTTTTCTATGCTTGCCTCTGTTTACATGTCCTGTGCTTTCCATGATTAGTCACATGCTACAGATGATGGGATCTCAACCATTGCTATCATTGGCTGGAGCGTCACTGTTTGTATAAGAGAGAGGGGGGAGAGAGAGAGGGAGAGTGGGGGTAGAGGGAGAGAGGGCGGAGGGGGAGAGGGAGAGAGAGAGAGAGAGAGAGAGAGAGAGAGAGAGAGAGAGAGAGAGAGAGAGAGAGAGAGAGAGGGAGAGACAGTTTCATTTCTTAACCCATCTCTCCGTTGATGGATACTAACGTTCACTCATATGCTATGACCTTGGCTAGTGCTGCAGAGACCATGGCGAGCTCTGATCCTCTTGGCTGTGATTTCATTTCCTTTGGATATGTGACCAGTAGTGGGTTTGCTCTGTCACACGACACTTTCTTTGAAGCTGTTTTCGGGATCTTCCACGCTGTTCCCCACAGCAGCTCTACTGGCTTGCTTTTCCAGCAGTGAGCAAGCTTGCTTTTCCAGCAGTGAGCAAGCTTGCTTTTCCAGCAGTGAGCAATGACTCCCTGCGGTCTGCATCCTCTTGGCTTTGCTGTCTTTCTTCATTCCGATAGGGGCAAGTGGGATGGGTGAGAAGTAGCAACAGATAATTAATGTTTTAATTCATCCGTCCGAGGGTTAGTGACTATGAACATTTAAAAAATATCTGCTGAGCGGTTTTATATTGTTTTTAGAGACTTGTCTATTTAGGCCGTTTGTCATTTTTTTAAAAAATCAAGTTATTTTGTTTGAGTCTTTTATCTATTTTGAATATGAACTCACTAACAGGTGCATAGTTGGCAAGACGTTTTCTGTCTATAGGTTATCTCTTTATGGATCTTTAACAGTGAGGAAGCTTTGAAGTCTGATACACTTCTATCTGTGTGGTTTCACTTTTGCTGATGGTGGTTCAGGTGCCACATTCAAAGAGCATCTCTGTCTAGACTGCTGCCCTTGAACTTTCCTGTACAGCAGCTGTTCTCACGAGAACTTGCTAGAACATGCATGGGATTATTGCTAGGCTCTACATTCTGTTTCCACTAGCCTATGTGGCTGGGTTCATTTTTCATGGCAGTACCACCCTGTTTTCAATACAATAACTTCATTGTTACTGTTGTTATAACAACTTCATCATTATTATTTGAATATTTCTTTTCTTTTAATGAAAATTCCCTTGTCTTGTGAGAGTCAGTAGCTCACTGTTCTTCAGTAAATATTTCTTGTTGGCTAATTCATTCTCATCAGTATATTTCAGTAAATTCATTCAACTGTTGAGTTTTGGATTATTTTCAAGAAATGGCTGTTTATGAACATTGAATATTCCCTTAGACGTTTTGTGTAGATATATGTATTACTTCTCTTGAGCCATCTGCACTTCTCCTTGATACTGTTATTATTTTTGCTATGCAACTCAAAAAAACTTTGTTGTTGATTTTTCTGCCCAACTGTATGACTGAGAACAGTCAAAATACCCAGGAACAAGAAAAAAAGGGGGAGAAAACTAAGGGAGATGAATGAGAAGAAAATAAAAGAGAAAACAGAAAGAAAGGAGATGGAAATGTTTCTTACTAAATATTAAAAGTATCGTTCTGAGTTGTCTGTGATCACACGCCAAAAACCCCGGCACTCAGGCAGGTTGAGACAGGAGGATTGAGATATGAGGGCAGCCTGGGTTACACTCGGTTAACATACTGATAGCATATGCTGTTAACACCAGGATAGGGAGATTGACAGAGTGGAGAGACATCTGTCAGGCTGTCACACAAGTGGACATTGAGAGGCAAACATCACCAGTGCGGTCAACAAAACGCCAACCACCATACAGCTACAGGTTTTCACAGACAGACGTTAAAAATCTAACAAAATCAGGTGAGTGGGGAAGTCTGTGGATCTGAGAAGAGTCGGGGGAAGATGGGTGACTATAATCACAATACATATAAAATTCTCAAAGGACTGAAAAACTAGAGATACATGTATGAAAGAGGGAAATAATAGAGAGCATTGGAGTTCTATCACCAAGGGAAAGGATAGAAGTGAGCATCTGCCCCTGTAGGTGAGAGCGCTCAACAGCTAATGCTTTTCTTCTGAGATCCGTGATGGAATTTTTAGGCGTCGAATTTATTTAATATTCTATAACGGTATGTTCACCATATGGAAGAACCATGTGACTCTGTGAGCCATTATGCTTGAGTGACCAGTGAACAATGCAATAAAGCCCCACACGGTTCAAAGCCTGACAAAAATGTAGGACTGAACGATGTATTCTAATGTAAGACTTTAATGTGTGAAATGCATTTGTGCAGTGCCGAGTTCTGCAAAGCAGATAACATGTTTTCTCTTTCTGTTTTTCATGAATGTGCACGTGTGTGGTGTGCACACACGTGTATGGGCATATGTGCAGACACGCAGGAGTACACATGTCCATTTGTATACATCCGTGCAGAGTCTGGCTGGTCGACATCAGGAATCATCTCCAGTTGCTCTTCTACGTTATTTTTTGAGGCAGGCTATCTCAGTCAAACCCAGAGCTCCGATTTGGCTGGGTCCCCTAGTCTAAACCTTCTAAGGTTAGCATTGCACATGGACTGGCACAGCCACCCAGCAGTTACGTGACTTCCGGTTCTCATGAGCCATATGTCCAGCCTGCGAACAACCTTTTCAAAACATTATCTGGTTATGATTTTGTGAGATATAAAATGACCTGACACTTCAAAGTATGACAATGACTTCATAAAAAAGAGAATATAAGTATCATCAGATATGTAAAAAATGTTTACCACAACCCTATTGGTAAGAGTTAAGTCCTTGTAATGGACCAGTTGTTCTCTAATTATATCATAGGTAAATAAATTACAGCATAATAGTGTCCATTTGTGCCCTAAATTAATTACAATATTGCAGCAAGAGCAAGTCAATAATAGCAACTTGGCTGAATCTAAGTGACAAAATATTGAGGAAAAACGTCTGATATGCTCCAGCTAAGTGCACTAATATTACCTCATATACACTTGAACATAAATGAAATCCATCAAAAATAAAATAGAAAAGAAAGCATTTGTTAGAAGTTCACTATGGGCACAGTCAAGGGACCAATGACACAGATCAGAAGGTGGCCTCTATAAACCCAGCAGTGATTGTATGTGAAGGGGTGTATGCAAAGGACTTCAGTACTGCTATGTAAGACTGATTTTCTAGGGACTATATGTGTGTTATTACTATGCATTTTTCAACCACACATAAAAATAGTGCACAAAAATATTCTAAGGCAAATTGCAGCCTGAAAGGGTACATTTGCAATTCATAGAGCAAAAGGCTCAATTATGAGAATGTATAAGGTTCCTAAAAACCAAGTGAGAGAATAGGCACTCAGACAGGGAAAAGAATACAGTGAAGATAAACAGGAAATTCACAAAGGAGGGTTGAAAATGGTATGTCAAACCTCTTCTGCAAGCATGGACATAGTACCGTGTGTGCACTCTGTGCAGGTGATGTCTCTCTGCAGGTGTGAACTGTTATATAGTCTGTAACTGTTGTGCAGTATGTCACTCTTCAGAAAGTAATACTTACCAATAATTCATGTCCACCACAGACACACACAGTTTGCTGTCAATATTACACATTTTTCTGCTCTTCCCTGTAGATGAAAATAGTTATTTATTTAAAAATCTTTGTTATTGCTCGTTAAATATGAATTTGGATGACAGCATGCAATTAATAAAAATATAAAGTAGTTACACCATTATTTGCAGCTCATTTCATTTACATCTATGATCCCCCTACCCATACATCCCGTACGTGTTTACAAGGTACACTGGCATTCTTGAATGTTCTAATTACTACGGCTCAGAACCGTGATTCTGTGATTGTGGTAAGCAGTCTATGACTCATCCAGGGAAATGACTATCATTCCACCCCTGGAAAGGCATTCTTAGGTGTACTGAAATGCAAAGATATACAGCTTATTACTTAAGAAGTCATTTGTAGAAAATTATATCTGGTGGAATGCTATAACCCACACAAGCCTGCATGTGTCGAGTGAATGAACAAAATTGCTTAGTGTCATCTTTTCTGAAGAGGGTAGTAAAAAACACAAAGTAAGAGTCTCCACGGTAAAGGCACTTGATGGACACCTGAGCTTGGTCCCCGGAACCTACATGGTAGGAAGAGAATGGATTCTAGAAAGTTCTCCCACACATGTGCCCACAAACAATAAACAATAACAGTCAAAACGCAAAAGGGGGGCGTTGAGAGATGGGGTGCACAGCTGAACACACCGGCTTGCACACAACTTCAGTCCCCAGCTGCCATGTGGCAGCACACAACCATCTGTAAAACCCCGTTTAGAAGCTGATTCGCCCTCTTCTGGCCTCCGCAGGCACTGCACATACGTGTTGCACAGTCATAGATGCAGGTAAAATATTTGTACACATGAAGATAAAATATAAATTTAAAAATTAAGCCGGGCGGTGGTGGCGCACGCCTTTAATCCCAGCACTCGGGAGGCAGAGGCAGGTGGCTCTCTGTGAGTTCGAGGCCAGGCTGGACCGACAGCCTCCAAAACAATACAGAGAAACCCTGTCTCGTAAAACCAAAAAAAACTTTTTTTAAAAAGGGCTTTTACAATACATGTCACACAGTTTTATGATGTAGAAGAAAACTTACCTTAAGCATACGCTTCTGTCTTTTCTTCTATCTTCACGGAACCCTGGTCTTCACACATTCTCAGCAAATGCTGCACCACTGAGCAATATTCCCAGCCCCATTTTTACTTTTTATTTAGAAGCAGGATGTCACTAACGCTCCTTGAACTCACTCTGTAGACCAGACAGAGGGATTCTCCTACCTTAGCATCTCCAGTAGATGGGATTAGAGGCCTGTCCTCCCAGGCTGGGATGAGCCCATTAGCTTTGGTGCATAATAAGAATTTATAGCAAACAAAACGAATATTTGACTATACATTAACTTTTAAATAATGAATGAGATGGCTGTTATGGCAATGTTGCTGGTATGATCGGGAGCTCGATATATAACGGAAAAGAAGAGGATATGCTTATCAGAATAGATATCTCACCTTAGTAAAAACAGCAACAGTATCTTAATTAGCAGGCATCCACTTTGGCAGCCATGCATGACAAAATACAACTGCAAGGGTAACTATGAGTCTTCAAGCCTCCCACAAGCTCTCCCAGTCTGCCCGCCCCCTTGAATGACTATGATTACGGCACAGTACATTACACTGGAGGGAGGTTAGAAATTATATCCAGTGTAATTCTTAATGCATTGAATTATTTGCTGAACCTTTGCTATATATACGTCCCATGAAATCTTATTAATTATGGCAGTATCAGATGTTTTTGCTACTTAGCATTCTGCAGCGAGTGAGAAAAATTCTTCCGTGAATATAACTTACCCTCGGGATTGTGAATTTCATTAGAAAGCAACACCAATTATAATGTCTGAGAGAAGTTGGTGACATTTATATTGAAATAATGAAGCAGCAAGATGTCTCCATTGGCTTAGCGTGGTTAAACAGAGAACAGGGAAGACAGAGAAACAGGAAGTGCATTTTGGTCTTGCGTACACACCTAAATCTATGTGTGATTAAATCCTACGGTGTATAGAAGTAAAATGTCTTTTATTTCTGAGCACGTTTAACTCTCGGGCACTTTTGTCACTAGATCTTTCTGAGAATATGATAATTTATTCACTTCAAAGAGAAAGAATTGTTAATTTATATGTATTCTCATGCAGTATCGGAGATCCTTTAAAACCCACTGGCACCTCCAGTGTGTAAGTGAAGTGTTTTTCAGTACTCAGAGGTTCCAAAGGGTCAGTGGTCAAACTGAAAGCACACTGTATCAATTACTTTTCTGTCGCTATGATAAAGTACCGTGGCCAAATCGACTTGCAGAAGAGAGTATATTTTGGATTACAGTTCCTGAGGATGGGCGTCTGCCATGGTGAGGGAGGTATGGTAACAACAGCAGCTGTGGAGACAGGAGAAGGAAGTGAGACGTTTCGTCTCCAGTGCAAAGCCCAGAGCAGAGAGAGGGAACCGGCAGGAGGGGCATCTTCAAATTCCATTCCCAGGGACATGTGTCCTCAGCAGGAACACACCACATCCCCAAACAGCCCCTCGAGCCATGGACCACGTGTTTAAACGTGAGCTCACAAGGAGTGTTTCTCACTGAAACTGCCACACATATCATTTTTTTTTAATGAGTAAAGTGTCTCCCTTGAACATAGACACGTGCATTAAACAGCCACTTAATACAATTTCTGCAGCATTCCAGGTGGGACATCCAAATAGATTCAGCTGTACTCCTTGATGATATACAATAACTCCTTGGAATGAGCTTATATTGATTAACTGGCACGAGCTTTTTGAGTTTGCTGAGAAGCTGGCTCTGGAAGTAGCATTGCTACTTTAGACTGAATACGTTTTTGTCAAACACCCTCCAAAATCCCCTGTCCTGGGTCAGGCAGGCCACATGGCTCACTAAGGCAAAGAATTGGAAGCAAGCCCTGAAAGGCACTGAAAAAATGTCCTTGAAAACAAGCGTTGCTACCATTTATCCTGTGATATAATAACTATGCCCACAATGTGACAGAGACACCGAAGCTCTCCCTCAGAGAGAACAGAGGGCCTTCTACCTAGGGCTCTGAATGGCCACTCTAGCTCACCGCTTCTGCTTGCCGGGTCCTTCCTGTTGGATGACTTTAAGTGCCTGACTTGATAATGTTTAATAATGTTATTTCTTTTCTTTCATCTGGATGCCTCACCAAAGAGCACTCTGTTCTCTGCTTCTCTTTCTTACAGGAATCCAAAAATTTGCCTCCATGGGTCTTCCTGGCACTGTCTCCTGGATGTTCACAAGCCCCTGGATTCGATGAGTTACCTTGCATTTTCTCCCAGTGTGATGGGCTACTCTTGTTGTCTTTGTTGGGTGTTTTTGATTGACCTGTATCTCTCTTTTTTCATTTCTTAAAGTGTTTCAGTCTGCTACTCTTCCAAGTCGCTTTTAGAACTATTGCATCATGAACACAAGTTAAAGTCACTCCAGAACTAGCTGCTAGAAGGCTCTGCCCATACCAAGTCATGGTGCAGAAATGCACAGACGCTGTGGGTCAGGTTTCTGACCAATCAACCCCAATCAGGAAGTGACGCTTTCCACCAAGGGCCCTGGAAACCAAACATTCCTTCCCACTGCACTTCAGCCTTCTGATGCCCTGGGAGAACAGAGCTACTAAAGAATGTGTAAAGAGAAGATAATGTAACAAACAGAAAAGAGAATGTGTAAAGAGGTGATAATGTAACAAACAGAAAAGAGAATGTCTGCATTAGAAGAACTTGGCCAAACTGACAAGATGTATTGTCGGAACTGATGTCCAGAAACCTCAGGTCTTCAGATGTGAGCATGGGTCTCTATTCCAGATAGAAATGCAGCCGTTCCCGTGGCTTCTGATAAGGCAAAGAGGTTTAGCGGACGGGTGGCTTGGGGGAGTCTTCCATTCGGTTCATCATGCCACACGATGGCTTTCCTACTGCGCACCAGGTAATCTACCTGGAGCTTCTGTCCTTCTTGGTTATATTTTCAGCTAATCTTTCTGGTTCTGGGAAGGTCTGCAGTCTCTCTGAGCCAACTGTGTGAACGATTTTCACATCTATTTCATTTGATCTTGTCCTTCATAAAGCCCCACTTTAACAGACACATGCACCACTGTGAATCTCCAATACGTAGCATCCATTGAGAGTTAGTGTCTGGTAACCTCTGCAAGGCATGGACATTTCCCCCTAGTTAATGGCCATTAGGTCACTTATGAGACTCTTGGGATGGAATTAAGGGGATACACCTGAGGATTTCATTATAGCACATTTCCCTACAAAGTTTTTCTCTGCTTCAATTAAATGTTTGAACTTGGATTATCTGAAAAATGAAAATCTGGTGAGAATCTATGAACCCTCTTACAGGAATTCATATTAGGTCTCTGACTGCAGCTCTAGAAATGTTTTTGCATCACTTTCTGTAGCCTAAACCTTCACTGAGTTTCTTGGGAATCCATGATGAATTAGCTACTGTTATAACTTGCTCAGTGTCAAAATCTTCTGTTTACCCCTGGTCCCTGTAGGTTTTCAGGGTAATTGAGTTCACTCTGGATGCCAATGTTCATCCATTTCTATGTCTCCAAGATCCCATTTTTTCATTGAGATAATAGAACTCATTTCTCTTGTTGTAGCATACCACCCCCTACAATAATCTCTGACTCATTGCAGATATCTTCTGCAGTACTTTTTGAAGAAGCTGAGGGTGTGGCTGTCCTGAGTGAGTGGAGGAGGTGTCCTTATTCACGAGTGGTTGTATGCATCTGTGCAACATTCTATTTACCCCATGCCTATCCCTAAAGCTTTTCATTAGATTGTCTTGTATTTCTTTTCCTCACAAAGTAACAAGAAATTCTAGCATTTTCTACCTCGTTAAGTATGACTCATCAGTCACCCCATGCATCAGTTATCCAACTAAGCAAAATGTTAATACCATTCCCTGATAGCCATCAATCACAAGTCCTGGGTGTGTAACCCTTCTCAGAGAGTCATCTTGAGAAAGGACTACTTATCATACAAGCTACATTCCCCCTGAAACATGTTATGATTTTATTTTTCACTCTCTTTATAAATAGGCCATGTTCTGCATCAGCTCTTGTCTTTGTAGGCATGTGTGTGTGTGTGTGTGTGTGTGTGAGAGAGAGAGAGAGAGAGAGAGAGAACGAGAGAGAGAGAGAGCGAGAGAGAGAGCTCCTGTGTGTGCAAGAGTGGTTGTGCATGTACATGTTTATGTCTGTATGGGGAAACCAGAGTTGAGCCTCACATGTATCTCTCAGGACACCTTCCACTCTGTGGTTTTTGTTATTGTTTCATATTTGTTTTTGCTTTCTTTTTGAGACAGGTTCTTTCATTGGTCTAGGACTGAGGTCAAGCAGGCTAGTCAGTCTCGCCAGTGAGCCCCAGGGATCTTCCTGTCTCTGCCTTCTCAGAGCTGGGATTGCATGCATCACCCACCGCCACACCCTGTTTTTGACATGGGTTCTGGGCGTTTATCTTGCAAAGTAAGCACTTTACCAACTTAGGTATCTCCCAAGTTCAGGATGTTTCTTTGAGCTCTCTTTTGGAGATGATGGGGAAATACCAAGGAATGCCTATCGATTTGTGAAATAACTGTGCAGTTTTATCATCAAGCGACCTCCGCAGGGAGAAGTTGCTTCCAATAGTTAGGACAGAGAGGTTGCATTCAAGGGAATGGCAGATATGTGTTTCCACAGTCAAGCTAAGGTAAGAGGATATGGGCGATCAGCATTTCCAGCCTCATCTACATGTATGACCAAGTACCTCAAGCCCAAATAAATTTCTGCAGTATTTAAACAAAACCTTGTAGTGAGAGATCTACCAGATGCACCTGTGGTGCTGACCGCTTCTGTTTGGGCGTGGTCACAGGTGCGTAAGATAGCGTGTGGAATTTGGTCTGGGGTCCCCGACAGGCTTCTGCTCTCTTGTTTCCGGTTGGGTCACGGAGAGCAACTAGGTGTTGATCCGCAGAACTGGAACTTAATGGGGCTTTTGGTTTCTCAAGTAAGTGACTTCTCCCCAGATAAAATTAACCTGTATTATCCTAGTCCCATGTATCTTAATCTTTGCACCTACAAAAACTAGCTAGCACATATGAACATCACTTCAGTGTAGACATTGTATGAACATTAGGTTTGCCTTCTGCCGTATCTGTCTGAATCTCTGCAATATTAAGGATATTAAGAAACATCCTGTTTCTTAGCATGTCTTGTTATATAAATTAGTAATTGTTCATCTCTTTCCCAGGTTCCCCAGTGGCAGGCCAAACCAAATGAATTGAAGCCTGTGAGTATGGCCTATGGACTCAGCCCCTTGGGCAGAATGAAGGGGCAGAGGAGGAACTAGAACACATCTAGCTCAAACTAAACCTTTTTGGAAGAAAGCCAAAGTATGCATTTCTATGTAGATATCTAGATAAAAGAGGAGACACGGGGAACTGAAGGTGACTCAGGGGGCAGAGGGTAGAGTACCTGCCATACAGGTATGAGGACCTGTGTGTGAGTCCTCAGAGGCCAGGCAGAGGTGGGCACAGCAGCAGACATGTCTATCAGTGCTTCTACAGTGAGATGGGCCACAGAGGAGCAGAATCATTGGAGCTCGCTGACCGTCTAGCCTGTCACACGGCTGTGAACAATAAATAGATCCTGTCTCAAAGAAGGTAGGAGGTAAGGACCAAGGACAGAAATCCTTTGACCTCTACAGGAGTCTCATGAATTCAATCTACATTCTCACACACAAGTGCCTTTGCCCACCGCCATTTTTGGAAGAGATAGAACGAGGACATAGAGCGAGACAGGAAACTGAAGCATGTATCTGAACATGAAAAATATATCAACATTAGTGAACACAATTTCGGGTGCCTTTTGATGATTAGCGGGGCAACGTGAGTCTTTGGTAAAGTCCAACGAGAGGGTCTGCAGCAGATGTCAAGAGGTATCTGTTTTCCAGGCTGGAGAGATGGCTCAGCAGTTAAGAGCACGGACTGCTCTCGCAGAGGATCCAAGTTCAATTCCCAGCACCCATGTGGCTGCTTACAATGGTCTTAACTTCAAAATCTGATAACTTCACACAGACATACATGCAGGCATAGTATCAATGCACATAAAATAAAAATAAATACATTAAAAAAGAGGTATATGTTTTCAGAGTCAGGCTTGTTGCTTACACTTTTAAAAGCTGTCTCTGGTTTCCATCCTGTCCACCCTACATGTCTACTCATGTGTTCCTTTAAGCCTCATGTGTTATCAATGGTTTTAATAAAGTAGCATTTACATTGTTGCTATAGTGACACTTTACGGGTTGGGTCTTTTTTGACTCACTTTTTTCATAAGTTAAAAATACTACAACATTAATGTACAATCCATTTTTAGTTTATTCGTTGTAGAAATGCATAGTTCTACTAATAAAATAATGCATACTCTGAACCATACACTGCTGTATATTTTAAGGCCGAGCTAGCTCTAAATAAGCCATTACAAGGTAAGCCTTCCATTTCTAATAAAGCAAAAACATTTGGTTCTCAGCGACAATGACATATTTTACAAACAAGTTTTAGTTAGAACAAAGTCATTAATTAGGCTTTATTAATATGAAAACCCCTAATTTTAACTATAGTCTAATCATTCTCAACCATGACCCAAAATACTAAATGGAAATTGTAGGACTAATCCGTACATTTTAAATTCTGTCATTCTTAGTGGATCTGGAAGTCTCCCCCTCTCCTGCTCTCCCCACGCCTTGCGTGAATCATCTTTGGTCCAGCGTGAGCTGCATGACAGTTGGCCTCAGAGCAGTTGTCCAGAAAGACAGGCCTCTGCTTGGAATCATGGCATTTGAGTCTGAGACAGCCTGCATGACTCCGAAGTGCCCTGCCTTAATTCTGCCAACAGTTCACTCACAGCTTTTAACCCCCTCCTTCACTTAAAAAGGCTCACGCTATGAGGTATCTGGCAACGCTTACTACCTGCCTGAGAATCGCTCATATCACAGAGAGCCTGGGTTACTTGGTTTTCCGTTTACGGATGGCACAAAACAGATGTCATGAAGCTGACACTGTCACCTTCTCCAGCAACTTAAGGCTTCTACCTCCTCCCTGAATACCTCAGTGACCATGTGACACGAGCTTGTTTTATATAACAGTAAATTTGAACATCATTGACAAGGTTAATTTCATTGTCCCCCAAAGAAAAATATATAATAACCATTTTGGCAATTTAGTCAGTGCTATACAACTGAGAGAAGACGGGAGTGACTTTTGGGGCCACTTTTTGACAATACTTATTAAATTATTAAGGGGTGACAAGACGATACAGAATTTGACTCTCCACGCTGTAACCAACATGTGATAGAAAGCAAATCACTCAAGAAACTCTGGAAAAATACACTATCCTCTCCAGACTGAGGCCTTATGTTAACCTGTCCTCTCCAGACTGGGCCTTATGTTAACCTGTCCTCTCCAGACTGGGCCTTATGCTAACCTGGGGGCACCATGGAAAAGTACACTGTCCTCTCCAGACTGAGGCCTCATGCTAACCTGGGGGCACCCTGGAAAAATACACTGTCCTCTCCAGACTGAGGCCTCATGCTAACCTGGGGGCACCCGAGAGAATGAGGGAGACAGAGGGTTGGCACTCAGTGTTGGCTTGTGTCTCTACTGGGAATAAATACAGCCTCAAGTGAAAGAAAACACCTTGTACTTCAAGAATGAGACCAAAGTCCTATATTCTCCAGCATGGGAAATCTTAGGCAGACATAGATACATTTTCTCTCCTTAAATTTTTTATATTATTTGTGTATGAAGGTTGTGTGTGTGTGTGTGTGTGTGTGTGTGTTTGTGTCCATGCCAAGTTTATGCATTGCTATGACCTAACCCAGGGCCCCGTGCTCTCTAGACAAGACCTCTACAGCTGAGTAATGTCCCCAGTCCCTCAAGGTTGTGCTCCTGATGCACAAACTCATTCCTGTAAGCTGTTGTTTGGACTCCATGGGCACGCCAAGGCACAATCACACACACACACACACACACACACACACACACACACACGCACACACACACACACGCACACACACATTTAGTTAAAATTTAAATTATATATGCTTGCGGGGTACAGCATAATGTTTTGATTCATTTGTACATTAAATAACAATCAAATTAGGGTACTTAGCATATGGTTTTAAGCTTTTTATAGTTCCTGCATAGTGAATGCATTCAAAATCTTTTCTTCCAGCTAATTTGAGGCAAACTATGCTTCATTACTAAGAATGCCACAGGATACCCAGCCTTCTTCATTCTATCTCCACATTGTCCCATTGACCAACCTTTCTCCAGCCCTTTCTCACCCTCTGCAGACCGTGTTGGCTACCTCACTATGAGATCCATTTGTATAAGATCACTTAAGAATAAGATTTCACAGTGCCCATTCTCCTGTGCTTGACTTATTCAATTAATTCTATTTAGGTCCCTTCATGTTGTCACAAATGATGGAATGTCATACTCTCATGGCTGCATAGTATTCCATAGAGAGAGATATATTTACACCTCCAAACACTAACTCACATTGTTTTTAAAAAGATCTATTAAAGTCAATCCCACACACATCTCTCATCAATAAACATTGATGAGAATATGGGGAAATGTGATGGTGAGAATATGTATAAGACACTGTTCTTATGGAAATAGTGAAGCCATCTGGAAAACTGTATGAACTTTCCTCAGGAGATCTAAAAGTAGAACTGCCTTTCTGAATAAAGATATTAATGGCTTCATTAATGGATGATTCTTTCACAAGAACTTGTCACTCAGTAAAGTATGCACAGATGGATAAATGCATCAGGAATCACAAGTTAAAATGCAAGTTTTAATTTGGAATCAGCGTTGACACTTGACTGCATGGGACTTCCGTGCCAAGGCTGCATTCCTTTCCCTGACACACAGGTGCCATCTTTTTCTGAACCTCTAATTCTAAACTCCTGTCCCTTGAATTCTGCAAGGTGTCTGGGCAATCTTTGCATAGGTAGAGTGGTGACTTTCCAAGATGCATTTGTCCTCAGACTTCTATCACCCCAGTGGTAGATTGTTCCAGAAAGAATGTAGCATGAGTGGGTAAGTCAGGAAGACCATTCTTCTAGAGATGAGATGTGAAATCTTGACACTAAATATTTTGCTTATCCTTGCACCTTCTATACTGAAACAACATGAAATCCTCAGATCGCAACAGCAGGTATCAGATGAAGTGAAGACCCCCACCCACAAGCTCAGCCCCTGTGCTCTTTGTTTTTGTTTGCTTCAGAACTGTACCAAAGTGTTCCATGTTACAAGTCTTCTTTTTATTTTGAAGGCTTTTTCAGTGTCTCATATAGTCTTGCATAACCTCAAACCCACGATGTAGCTGAGGGAGGCTATAAGCCCCTCAATCCTCCTGTTTCTAATTCCCACACTCTGGGTTTACAGTCACGCACCACCATCCACTCCCAGTTTCTGTGTTGTTGTAGGTCTAGCCCAGGGTCCCGTGTTCTCTAGACAAGTGTACGTCATCAGTCTCTAAAGGCTATTCTCTTGACATCAGCTTGCATCCATGAGTAACCTCACCCAACATATGCTGTATCTTAGAGAAGAAGGGATACAATGTCAAGAGCCATCGTAGACAACTAAGAACCCAGCTGATGGCAGGGGGCTCGCCCTCCTCTGAGAGGAGCATCTAAGCCTCATCGTCTCAGAGACACATCCTGGCAAGAGGACTCTGAGTTTCCGGAAGCTCCGCCTTTCTGGTGGTGGCAGGTTGGCCAATGTCCTTGAAAATCGGGAATGCTGAAGACAGAATGCACACACCTAGGTAATCCTTAGTTGTTCAGGCTTCAGAGAGCAGTCCACTCTACTATGCCCCCGTTTCTTTCCACTTCTCATCGTGAGCATCTCCTGGTGCTAAAGCAAATTCTGGGGCTAAGAGAAAATGTTAAAGCATTGCTGACTTTGAAACAGCCAACTGGAATTGTTTTTTACACCAACGAGAGCATGGGTCTCCAAAATAAGCACTGAAGCAGCAAGTGTAGATTTTGAAAATCACACTTTTGTGATACAATGTTTTGAAAGGTATAGTCCATGTGATTATGATACAGCATGGTCAGTGGAATGACTTTAAGTCACTCGTAGATAAATGTATATATACACATATAAGCGTGTAATTATTTTATCATGGTTTAAAAGACTAAGTTAGGTCACCAAACTCATAATTTCAGAACATTTTTATGACAACCAAATACTGTCTTCTGCATTTACTTACCCATTGGGTTGGGTGCTGTAGTGTGTGCGTAGCAATCAGAGGACAGCTTGCTGGAACCTGTTTTCACCTTCCACCATGTAGATCCTGGAGCTGAACTCAGGCCGGCAGGCATCTCTCAAGTACCTTTTCCAGAACCGTCTCAACAGCCCACAATTGTTTTTATGATTGTTTTTTTTTTTTTACAAAACAGTTGTTTGCAAGATAATTCTGGAAGTTATGTGCAAATGTGGGAAGATGATGAGGTCAGCAGGGGTAGAGCAGAAGCCCGAGAAACACCCTGTTGTGTTTGGTGGAGACCTTCCACACTGCTAGGCAGAATTCCAAAGAAGCTGAGCCTAAGCCAAGAACTTCTGTTCAGGTGACTTATCGACATTTTGATTGTGAGCCTAGCTTTAATAGCCGAGCTATTTTCCAGTCCTCAGGGAATTTATTGAATGAAATGCCTCCAGGAAAAACCCCGAGAGGAAGAAAGGAAGTGGGTAAAGGGAGGAGTAGAAACTAGAGTCATTCCTTGAGGAAAATCTTAGCTTTGGTTTCTGCATGTGTATGGTGCGTTCGTGCATGCATGTGTGTGTGTGTGTGTGTGTGTATGTGTGTGCGTGTGCGTGTGTGTGCGCGCGTGTGCGTGTGCCCATTTACATTCCCGAATACACGTATGTTCACATGCATACCAACATTGACATTGGGTGCTTCCTTGATCAATTCCCATCTGAAATATTGAGACAGTTGAACCCAGAGCTCACTGATTCTGATAGTATAATTAGCCACCTTGTTCCAGGGACCTCTGTCTCACACTCACCAGCACTTGTATGACAAGCAGACCACCGTATCTACCTGGCATTAATTTGGGTGCTGGCAATCCAAACTATGCTTCTGGAGGTCTTTAGCTGGTGAGCCCTCTCCAGCTCATGAGAATTTCAGCTTTGTTGGAAAATTTTTCAAATAATCTTACCCCCAGAGGAAATTTGTTCAATAAATGTAACAAGGAAGTCAAGAAGTTGCCCTAGCAAGAGGCAATCAGACTGACTCACTGTATTCTCAATTGAATCTGCTATGAGTCACAAGAATAGCATCATTTCCCCAGAGGAAGAGAGCCCCAGTCACAGTGGGTTGCGGGGAGAAGCACTGGTCTACTCAAGAGGCTATGGATGGGTCACAAGGAACAACTGCCATAAAAGCTCAGAAGGTGACAGTGAAGACAATGGTAAACACGAGTTGGGATGACCATGTGCAACCCAGGAAGGTCTTGAGGCCAACTGGCAGCCACGATAATTCACTCATGGGAATTCCTGCAGAAAGGAAAGTTCTTCGACACCCAGAGTCATCTTGATACTGTCCATCCCAAAGAAGTCACATTGCCAGTGACTGCCCTCCTGAGCCTGATGCATTGGATCACATGAGCAGTATAGCAATACTAGGCCAAAGGCTTGTCTTACCTGATAGCCACCTGCCCTGAGTATCCTACGATGGAACCCTACTAGACTTAAGTTCCCACTTTCCATTTAACTATGTCAAGAAAACAATTACTTTTTCCCCCCACTGGAAGGAGATATACTTCGCAAGCATACAACACAGAAATGTTCAAGAAGAGAAACAGATCCCAACTTGAAGATGCTGGGCTTCCGGCAATGGCTGGCCCATGCATGAATTCATTGCATTCGACCACATATCTCAGCCTAATACTGTGTGAATACAAACCGGATGCATCTGATTAAGTGCTCCCAGGGCTGGCTGTAATAATTGACTCACTGGCAGTGTGCCTCCTTCCAGCTATTCTGGGCTCTGGGCTTAGAGCTTTTGGAGTTTGGCATACTCACCTCAGAGGCTCTCTCAGCTGGGCCAGGTGCCAGGCAACCATCCTCCTCACTGTTTTGTTCTCCTTCTTCTTTTCCATCTTCCCCCCAAAGTTGTGCCTTCCTCTTTGGATCTTGCCTTGTTATGTTTTGCATAGATGTTTCAGCTTTTCGGTTAAGCCCAGCCGATTGATTTCAGGCTGGACAGAAGTGTTGGATACCAGGATCAGCTGGAGCTTGCCTTACCAGGGATGTTTGTCAAATTTGGTCAGTGACAGCCAATTTGGGTCCCTGGCAACCAAGCAGGTACAAACCATTTCCTGTTGGAGATGATTTGTGGCCGAGTGATTAGTACCACAGTGTCCAGATCTAGGCACATTCCATTTCAGTAATGTCACTACTAGTTGAGTTACTTTGAACAACTGACTCAGTTTCCCAGGCTTGTGAGTTGTCATCTATAAAATAGAAATGAGTGAAGGAAATGCTTTGTAGGGTTGAGGGGGGTACTGAATGAACTCATGCATATACATATGTAGACAAATTTCCTTCTCCTTGGAAAGAATTCAATGCAGGTCAGTGTAGTGACTTAGCAGATAAAGGTGATTGCCACCAAGATGAATGGTCTGAGTTGGATCCTGGGGACCCACATAGTGAAAGGAGACAATTGCCTCTTGTAAGTTGTCCTCTGACCCCCTTCATGAGCCTTCATTCACACAAGTACATACATACAAAATACATTCATACATACATGCAAAGTATAGTCTTCAAAGAAGGATGCGCTAATGAGGTATTGGAATTTCCTTGGCATTATTTGTATAGATAATTATTATTTGCATAGCACTCTGCTGCTAAGCACCTGAAAGGCCCCAGTGTTTCAGCTGATGAATTCTTATCATAACCCTGAATTATGATCTGTCTTGCAATAACAAAATTACAGAGCCAAAGATTCTACCTTGTCTGACATTAAAGCATTAATGCATGAATGTAGCAATTAAAAGAATGAGTTTGATTTATTTCTAATGACTTGGAAAGATAAACAAGACATATGACTGAGACCCTACTGGAAATCAGAGAGATGAGGTTGAAAAGCAACGGAAAGTCATAATATGAATGTAGAATCACATTTTATGCAAAAATTTTTGTGTGTATAATCATGTCTGTATGCATTTAGTGGATGTATGCATAAGAAATTACAATGTGGGGGAAATAATTCATTTTAATAAGTTATTTTTTGAAAAGCAGTTATTTATATTGAAAAGACCATGGTGCACCAGGCAAGTGTATCTCGTTGACAGTCAAGGTGGTAGGTGAGGAAACAGAAACTCGTTATAAAAACGGAGGGTGTGGGAAAGGCCAGGGCCAGCATGGTGGTGGGAAAGATCAAAGAGGAGGGGGCTCGGTTCTCACAAGAGGTGGGGGGACCCCTGGGAAATAATTAGTATGGGCAAACCCTTCAGTCAGTTCTGTGATGGTTGACATTGTCAGCCTGGCAGGCCTAGAATTACCTAAGAGCCAAACCAGCGAAGGGCTTCTTAGAAGACGCTGACTGAGGATGGAAGGTGGGCCACCATGTGGACAGCTCCTTTTGGTGGTGTTGGACCGTGGAATAAACAGCAGAGAAAAACGTGTGCAACGGCCTTTGTCTCTCAGTGTCTGGCTGGGTATGTGCCTCAGCCTCCATCCTCCTTGACTTTCACCCCGTGAGGGAATGTGCCCCCGGCTGTCTGCTAAAATACGCTTTCTTCGGCAAGTCACCTTTGTCAGGTATTTAGTCACAGCCAGAAGAAACGTGGCAATGACTCCCTAATGCTTCGTACAGTGGATCTCCTTGTGTGGACTATGAAAAGGCCTGTGATCAACTACCAGACTAGAAAGAGAACAAAATGAGATTCCTCCTGGGTAGACAGCCAGGGATGTGTATACGTGTGTGGGGGTTAGATATCCATGCTTGCACGCTGACACATGCATGTGTGCACACATCAGCCAAAAAGCTGGAAGAGCACATGCCACGCTGCTGTGTCACTACCACTGAAAGGGAGTGTGTGACTGTGTCTCTAATGTGACAGTCAGTTTCCCATCACTGTGGCAAAATGCCCGACACAATCTAAAAGGAAGGAAGGTTTATCTGCCTCGCAGTTTCAGGGACCTCAGTCCATCGTTTCGTCACTTCCTTTCTGCAAGTGGCTAAGAGAAGCATCAGGGTAGAGGCGGCCCACAGAGGAAATCTCTCACTTCATGGCAGCCAGGGAGCAAAGGCAGAGAAGGGGCCAGGGTTACACTCCCTCTTCAAGGGCTCACCCTTGCTTGCCTCCACTTCTAAAGAAAATCATTTACCAGTTGTCAAGCCTTTAGCATATGGGCTGTGGGGGGACATTGTCACTCCAGCAATAAATGACAGGACGGTTAACAATTGCAACTCTGCCCCTTCTCACACACTCGCCACTAGGAGTTTGCAGTCATGCTTCTGGAGGTAAATCAAAGAGCTGGCCTCCATGCCTCCTTGGGGAAATGGTGCACTGAACCTCTGTCCATGTATCTCAGCATCTCTGGGCAATGGTCATCGTTGTCCTTCCTGAAGTCACATGTCCTGAGGAGGACCTGGGAGGAAAGCTTGTGTAGTTTAGAGGCCTGGCAGAAAAAAGCCCTGCTATCTTTCTATTTTCTGTTGTAAAATGCATGACAGAGAAAGAAACAAATGACATATGTGACAAGCAGGGCCTGTACTGTGCATTCATTCTTACAGACTCCTAGCTGCCAGCTCCCTCCACAGACCAGGGTGTGTTGGTTAAGAAGCCCAAGGAGTAGGTGACCACTTCTGGGATGGACGCTGAAACCTAGCTGTTTCCTGTTTTATCTCAAATTCTTCCTCGGGTGCTTAGTTGCAGCCCACTCTCTGGCATCAAATTCCTAACTTCTTCAGATGACCGAGTTCTCTAATCCTCCATCCCGCTGTTAATTTTTTTTTCTTGTCACGTCCTTCCTTCTGCCTCACTTTTGTCCATATACCCTATAACTTAGCCACTTGGCCCAGTTTTTGTGTGATTTCATTTTGTTTAGGTGTTCTTACCAAACAGACTCTCTTTTCCTCGGCCGTCTCTAGATGCCAGGCGTTTTCACCTTCTCCTTCCCAGGTTCAACCACACTGTCTAACAAGTCACAAGGGTTTAGGAAATACAGAAGGGGGGGGGAATGGATGGATGAAGAGGAAATCGAGGTCACTGTGTATAGATTTTCAAGAGACTCTTTCCTCCCAGAAATACCTACATACATCTTATTTCTTCTCTAAGACAGAGATGTTCTTCTTTTCCCAGAAGTCATTTTCTGTATTTATACTGTCATGCTTCCCTTGCTTTCTCCCAGTGAAGACCTGTGGAAGCCCCAAACGCTGTGTTTTCATAATAGTAGCATCGTTGTTCCTTCTGAGAAGACTTACTGTGGCTCCTCAGACAACATCCAAAGAAACGAGCCAGCGATCCATTACTAAGTAAAAGGAGAGCCGGCACCATGCTTTGCATTAGTGAAGGCCAGCTCTATTATGGGAATCTCTGACTCTTGGTACCTTATAACATAAAATTCAAGTTGTTAAAGTATATTTGTATTTCGTTTATTAGAGCATGGAGTCTCTTGAGAGGAGAATCAAACTTAAATCACTACCATCCATTATCCTCAGCTGAGAAGGATGCTGTTTAGCAAGCTAAAGAAGATGTTAAAATTCTGCCATCTGGTGGCCAACTGAGACACAGTATGCATTCATTTACAGAACTCTGAATTTTCCTTAGAATCACTCCACCACATTTTAACTGGGGTAAGAGTGAGCACTTCCCTTCATTTTCTGACTCTATTGTACGGTATCTCCTATTTTTTTGCTTATTTCAGAAATGCTTTTATCTTATGGAAGGCTAAGTTCATAACCCATGTACCTGAATGAAGGTTGTCAGTAAGTGTATTGCAAAGTCTCCTTAGAAATAATTGTAAACACTTGAAGTTGATAGTTCATATGTGTTTCCCTTGTCATCATTCATGGCATGAAATCAACAGTTCATATATGTTTACCTTGTCTTTATTTGTGGCCTGACAGAGCTCTCATGCAACACAGCTACCAACCAGGGGTCTAAGATACAGGTCTTCAGATACATAGGGGCTGGAATTTTTCAACGACACTTCAAGAGACCCTAGGCTGGAGAGAGAGTCCTCTTGGCAAAGTGCTTGCTATACAAGTGTGAATACTTGAGTTCAGATCCCTAGCACCCCTACAAAAAATGGCGGACATAGAGGCACATTCCATAAGCTCAGCGCTGAGGAAGCAGAGAGAGTTGGATTCCTGGAGTTTGCTCACTAGCCAGTCAGTGGAAATGATGAACTTGGCATTTAGTGAGAGACTCTGTCTCAAAAAAACACAAAAAACAAGGTGAAGAGCAATAGAGGAAGATGCCCAATGCTGGTCTCTGGCTTCCACATGCATGCATACATGTGCACAAGCTCCTGCATACACAAACATGTACATAGAACATGTACATAGACACTCAACCTTGGGGTTTAGTAGATGTGAAAATCAGAATTTATGACACCTTTGTCTATTTTTTAATCTTACCTGTTTTAGTAATCCCCACAAAACCATGGAGGAATCATTCACTGAAAGCCGTGCTCACACAAGCTCTGCCACTGTAAGAAGTAAAGTGTCCATGGGAACTATTGATCTGAGGTTCCCTACAGTAGGCAGATAACAGAATGACAAATCCCTCTATAAAACAGCGTGTTTGGTACATATTACAGTACACTGGTCAGAAATATTGTCCCCTGTGCTGATGCTCTGGAAATCAGATTATTATTAACTTTTAGTATTGCATGCAGATGAAAATGAGCCACGGAGCCTGCTGCTCTTTCCAACAATCCGAAGCACAAAGAACCTGAACATCCTTGCAGACATTTCAAGTCACCTGGTACAGCAGCTACTCATGCCTGCTTTATGCCCCTCTTAAGCTCAACCACAGAGACTCTGAGTTTCTTTCTTTATGACAGGAACAACACTCTGATGGGAAGGAAGGTCAGGATGCGAGCAAAATATTTTCTTAATACAGCATCAACCTTGTTGATAAGGATGTCAATTGCTGGCCATACTTTGCAATTGTGATTCTTTCTTGGGTGAGCATCTGAGCCGATGTAAAATGTTCCAGAAAGTTTCCAGAACAAGTATGATTTGTTACTACTGAAACAAGAACCTGGGGCTTGAGAGTCAGGAGATTGGAGATTGGACAGATCCCTGGGTTCTCTGTCAGACATGCACAGCCACACCGGGAGTGCCACCCTGGACTCTAACTCTAGCACCAGTGCATTTGAGGAGCCAGTGATCTCGAATGGTGATTCCCTGTCATCCTGCTTAGTTTTGTGTCTACTTCCCATGAGCTAGAGTCAAGAGAGTTCCTCAATTGTGAAAATGTCCCCACCAGACTAGTCGGTGGGCAAGCCCCTGGTGTATTTTCCTGATTGATGGTTGATGTGGGATGGTTCAGTCAGCGGTGGGCTGTGCTATTCCTGGGCTGGTGGTCCTGGCTGCAGTACTAAAGAAGGCTGACCCATCCATGGGGAACAAAACACAAGGCAGCACTCCATCACGACCTCTTCATGAGCTCCCGCCTCCGGGTTCCTGCCATGCTTGAGCCCCTGCCCTCACCGACTTCCCTGGGTGGTGGACTACAAGCTATAAGGTGAAATAAACCCTTTCTCCCTGTGTTGTTTTTGACCACAACATTTCGTTACAACAAAGGAAACCCAGCTAAGGCATCTATTGTGCAGAAATCTGTTTTGCTGTTGTTGCTGCTGTTTGGTTAGTTTTCAGTCTCAGCAGAGTGTGATGCTACACATTTGTAGTCCCAGCAACTGGGAGGCAGAGGCAGGAGAGTCACTAAATTTAAGGTCACCTTGGTCTGCAAACTGAATTCCAGGCTAGCCTGGGATACAGAATGATACCCTGTCTCTAAAAGAAATAAATCAACAGGCTATTCCCTCCTGACATTCTGAATTATTTGTCTGGAACTGAAAATTCAGCTTTTATGTTTTAAATTTAGACAATGTAATGTGCAGTCAATTTAGACAACCTATGTTCAAAGACAGAGATTGACAGGTTTTTCCTGAGTTAGACAGTCAGTGGTTTAAGCTAGTAGGCAACAGAACTTCTGCAGCCTAAACTACACCATGGTAACTTGGAAATACCATAGGCCTACATAAATGGTTGCAGACAATGGGCCACAGAAACATTTGCAGCAGCAGCTGTAGCGTGGCTCAGGCCTACAGGCTGGCGTGTACTCTCTACTAGACAGATTCTACCTTTCCATATCTGTGAATGCATCAGACAGTGACCACAGGGAAAGCCACTTTCTGCCACCCACCACGCACGCACACACACACGCACACGCACACGAATACTGGTTCTCATGCCAACAGTCTGTCACATCCTTTTTGCTGACCTCATCCTGGGAAGGTATTTCAAGCTGTGAAGTTATGTGAGGAGGCTTTAGATAAAGAAATAGCTTTGGACTCCTCCCACTCAAGCAAACAGGAAATATCATAAAGTTATATTTGAGAAAATTAGCCACAGATAGTCAGAGGATTTTTTTTTATGAGAAGCTTTGTGGCAAGCACTCCTGAGTGGTTTCTGGAGATACCACTGCTGTGCAATCCATAAAAATCACTGAAAGGTGATGGAGGGGGTGTAATAACACCACCTATAATTCCAGCACTCAGGGGTACATGATGAAGGAAGGGGATATGATAACATTCACATATAATCCGGGCGCTCAGGAGGTATAGGCAGGAGGGCTATATGATAACACTCACTTGTAACCCCAGCCCTCTGGAGATAAGGGATGAGGGGAGGGGTTATGATAACACCACCTATGATCTCTGCACTAGGGAAGCACAGGCAGGAAGTGGGTGAGGTCAAGTCTTGTACCACTGCGCATAAACCTGTGTCAAACTTAAAGTACAAGCAAAGAAACATCAATGAAGTGACATGGGACACAGATGAGGGAGGAGAGGAAGATGATGACCTGTTGACCTCTCCACGTGAGATGGAACTTGATCAACCTCGCTCCAAGTTGGAGCAGAAACCTCCAGAAATCCTCAACAAAATGTTGGTTCCCCTGCCTGCCCATCTGACCTCCAAGGCACACCTAATGTGGGCGTGGCAGGCCTGTGAGAGAATTCAGCCACCTGTGATGGGCAGTGGTTGCTCATTCCAGATGCCAACAGTGACAGAGCAGGGTCCAGCAGTGTAGGACATGGGGACAAAGCAAAGAAAGACACCACCTGTCAATGTTGCTTGGTTCCCTAGGGTCTGCCCTTGCAGTTACTGACCTGTCGGTGTCAGCAGAAAAAGACCCATTCACAGTATAAAGTGTGACTCTTCTACAGTCCACAGTTTGCCTATTGCTTACACAATCACCATCCAAGACGGTGTTCATGATAAACAGTTTTATATAAAAAGTCAGCTCTAGATCCCTGTACCAGGGAAGAGGTATTCCTATAGAAAATATTAATCATAGTTATGGAACACTGAGGATCAAAACACTATGTGCTTTATGTTTGCCGCCTACAAGGTAAAGATTAAATGTAATGTTTAATCAACTTTAATTGGAGATACCCAATCTGAAATTCATTCTATTTCTTTTCCTTTCTGCTCCCTTATTTTATTTCATATACTTAAAATTAATATATTAAATGTTCTCTCATACCAATGGATATAATTTATTCAGAATTGAATAGAAGATAAATAGCAAATAAATGATTACTGGACCCTTCTATAAATATTTACCAGATGTTTGCAGTGTACTACCCATTATGAGCTCACCCGTGAGTTCTAGCTTACAAGAAAATGACAGAAAAGAAGTCCCTTTGTCCGTTAGAATAAGCATGCTGGTGGAATTTTCTGAAATTAAAATAAAAAACATCTCATGTAAGATAATGACTACGTCCTGATGTTGAGTTGGAACAAAGCTTTCTGTTTTGAAGGTCACCTGGTAGAGAAGAGCATGACACACGGGCTGGTGGTGACAGCACGTCACTGATCTCTTCCATTCTCCTTGATGACAATGCCTTCCAGAAACTGAAACCCATCCAGCAAGACACAAGACTGGGGAGAGCAGTCAGCAGTTAAGAGAGTGGGATGCTGAACAGAAACAGCCCAAGACATCATTCTCTTGGCATGCTCACCACACTGATGGCAAGGGGAGAGTCAAAGGTGTAGATGCAGAACTCAATAACCAGTGGCTAGCGCTTACTTGGTATAACATTGAAAGGTACATAGGTCACACAGGCCTATTTCTCTTTTGTAAAACAATAGGAGTCCAGAGGATTTTTTGTCTCCAAATCCCCCAAATTAGTTGCTGCCTGACCTGGGGCTGAGTTCCTGGTTTCTAAATCAAGCGTTCTCTATTCTTTATTAATATTTGATATTAATATTTGATAAGTAGACAGTGAGAAACTTGCCAAAATGCAAAAGCAATTATAATTCGGCTAACCGATATTTAAAACAATGTTTGAAAACTACCAGCAATAATGTATTTTGTATAAAAAGGAGAAATGGCTGTGATTGTTCCATTTTTAATTCCCCACTAATACTCCTTACTCTTGTGAAGTGCAAGAATGAGCAATTCAGTGCATACCACAATAATCATAAATAATTTAAAATAATTTACTTCTCAATAATTGTTAATAAATTTGCAGATTCTCTGGGAAAAGAATCAAATGTGTCCTGGTGACTTTGGGGAGGTTTCTATGAGAACAATCTGTTCTCTGGCTGGTTCAACTGAATAAATTCCACCAAGCTTCCCTGTTCTCAGTTTACCTCTCTATTTTAGCTCCCTGGGGTGTGTCTCCAGAAACGACTGATAATGAATATGAGATAAAAGCTCTTCATGGATGACATGGAAGTGTATTCAAATGTGTTGTATACTTTGAGCTTATATTACAGCAAAACCAGTACCACTCATGGCCCTACGACCATTTCCAGGCAGTTAATCCTCCATCACCTATGTTGTGAGAAGGGTTCCAGACTAGAGCAGACATGTGTCAAGCCAGCAGTAGGCCCTCTGAGGTTGAGTATTACCACCAGGATCTTGACCTGGCTTCCTCTCTGCTCCCTGGTTTTTAGGATGCCCATCAAAAGAATTCAGATGAGCCACACACAGTGTATCACCCAAGACAGATACAGGTTAACACATAATAAATAGTACAAAGCAGGCTTAAGAATGAGAATGAACACAGGCCAGAGGAACCACTACAGAGACTCCCAGAGAAGTCACTGTAGCTGTCTACACTTTTAGGTAGGTTTAAACTGACGGTTTTCCTGAGGGACTTTTTCTTGCCCAGGAGATCACCATGTACACTTGTATCATCACTTAAGGGTTTATCAGAACAATTCCAGCTAAACAATAATCTACCAGGCATGGCTCAGACCCCACTCTTCTGACCAGAGTCTAACAGCTTTACTCCTATTTTACAAGCTGATTATGGTGGAGGTGGTTATCCTAAAGGACATTCAAAATTCCTAATGTCTAACTGTCAATATGATAGGAGGGTAAACCTGTTTCCTTTCTGTCAGTCACTGATATTTACCTACACAAAGTGGAATCACAGTCTTCATGCTGAAGTACTTTAAACATCTAATGGGACAACGGAAATTGAGCTATGTGACTCAGCTATTTCCAAGACCTTTATCAGGCCTTCTCAGATAGCTGGAGTTGACCTTCACCATGGAAGGCTGTTTCTACAACAGTGAAAAGGGAAATGAGTATTTATTAGACACCTCATACTTTTCATTAAGCCAAGTGTCTTACAAGCATTATTTCAAATGATTCTCTTGGAACAGTAGTTACTATCTGATTTAAAATGATGGATCTGGAATTCTAGCATAGGTTTACTTGATTGCACATCCCCTGGATCTCTATACGAAAGCCCACCTGACGGTTGCTCTATCATGGTGTTAGTAATTTGCATTTTCCCTTCTTTTGCTGTAACCTCAATGTCAGATCTCATGACCAGGTTTCTAGTAGACTTAGAGGCATCTCACGGCTACCTACACTTCTCCATACAATGGTTAAGATGCTAGGAAGCTTGCATGATGAAAGGCAGTGTAAGTTGGGGTGTCCTGTGAACACAAAGTCACGCTCACTTCCTTTATGGCATCTCTTTTCAGGTAGGCATCCATCACCCACATGACTGTGAACGAAGTGGTTAGAGAGCAGATGTGAGTTGAATATCCCTTACCTGAAATGCTTGCCACCAGATCAGTGTATCTCAGATTTGTTTTGTTTTTCAGATTTAAGGATATAGGCATATATGCAATGAGATATCTTAGGGAGGTATGATGGCTGATCCTGATCATCAACTTGACACCCTTGGGAAAAGGAGCCTTAAATTGAGGGATTGCCTCCATCAGATTGACTTCTGAACTTGATTCGCTTAGTTGCTGGTTGATGAGGAGGGCCCAGCCCACTGTGGATGACGCCACTCCTAAACTGTATAAGGCCCAGCCCACTGTGGGTGGCACCACCCTAAGCTGCATAAGGACCAGCCCACTGTGGGTAGTGCCATTCCTAAACTGTATAAAGGCCAGGCCACTATGGGTGGCACCACCCCCTAAGCTATATAAGGACCAGTCCACTCTGGGTGGTGCCATTCCTAAGCTATGTAAAGAAAGGGGTTGAAAGTGAGCGTTGGAGCTAAATGGTGAGCAGTGTTCCTCCACGGTTTGTGTTTCCAGCTTCTACCTTCAGTTCCAGCCTTTACTTTACCAGATGAAGGACTATAAGGTGTAGGATGAAATGACCATCTGCTCCCCAAGCTGCTTTTGGTCACGGCATTTATCACAGCAACAGAGAGGCAAACTGGGACATAGGATGTATTAGTATTTCATATGCACACCACACAGGCAGCCTCGAGGTCACTTTATTCAATATTTTCACTGCACATGTGCTTTGACGAGCACCTGTCAGAGGGGGCAGATGCTGGGCAGTTGCCAGACCCCGTTACTCACACTGCTCGCTCTTCTGCAATGAACCGGGAAACACAAGTTGCTTGATGAGGTCCATTCAAAGACCTCCCTCAAGAAGACAGAGGAGACTCTCCGTCTCACATCTGTAGGCAAGAGAAAGTGCAGGATGTCATGGGGCAAGATAGCACTTGTGAAAGAAGAAAGGGTGATGTGGCAGGAAGTCCCTGTCTGGGGTAGTCTTCATCTTCCTGAGCAGGTCCATATTTCTTTCTCTTCCCTGCTGGGAGCTTCACAGTGGACTCTGAGCTCCTGCAGCAGGCTAGCTAGAACCTAGGGAAGGGTTTCTGCTCCATAGAAAAGATGGGGTGAGGGGCGCAGAAGGGAGGGAGCCAGGGAGAGCTGCCAGTGCACCCCTTCCAACAGCGTTTTGTGGAAGCTCAAACTGTTTTCCACGTAGGCCATAATGGGTTGCAGAGCTAAGGCTGAAGTCTTAAGTCCATGCTTCCGAACCGGTGGTCCACCGCTCGTGTTAGCCTGTTTCTTCCAGTGATGTCCAGAACACACTGTGACCCAGGATGCAAGAGGCACAGGCAGAACACAGCGCAGACCTGCAGCACCCAGAGCGGAGGCAAGCCCTTCTGGGAGAGCAAGAGACACGGCAAGCGGGAATTTTCCAGAATGTTCTGGAGAAAAGCAACCTTCTGAAAACACGGATCACAAAAATCTTGGAGCAGGTGAAGTTATACAGACTGAAGCGCTTTTCCAAATTGTAATGGGGTCCTGGGAGAAGGAAAACGAGAGCAGCAAAGAAAACCAGGAGAGAATCCAGAAGCGTGTGTAAGCGAGCGTGCACGCATGTGCTCACACACAAACAACTAGCCAGTGACTGGGAGCATCTCTCTGCTACGTTTTTACTCATTTATGATATGTGTGTGTGTGTTTGTGTGTAGAAGAGAGAGAGAGCGACAGAGAGACAGACTCAGAGAGAAAGATACAGAAAGAGAAGATAGCGATGTTTTCAAATATATGCATACACTGTACAATGAGCAATTTCTAGATTTAATCACCAAAGAAATGACTACCTGTACTTCCATGGTGGAAGACTGAAGGCGGCGAGGCATGAGAATGCTGAGCATCATGTCAAATTTCCTTTTGTGCATGGTCATAGCACTCAATACATTAAGGAATAGGATACATTAGAAAATATGACAATAAATTATTTTAATCAGTACCAAAGGTCTGTTGGGGGCTGGAAAGATAGCTTAGTGGTTAAGTGCACACATTGTTCTTGTAGGAAATCCAAGTTCAGTTCCAAGCACCCCACACCGGGCTGCTCACAACCACCTGTATTAAAACCAGGCAAACAAATCTCTACTCAACTTCTGAACGTGTTATTACCTCCGTCTACCACTAGGTGACACCACATATGTAGCCCTAGCCATAAACCTTTATTTCAGCTGGATGTTTTCAAGTTCCCTGTATGGTCTAACCAGAGCAGAGTGACACGGGCATGAATTTTGCACAGGATCTATAATCTTATCTAATACTTGAGTTCTAATAAAATATTTTAAAGTCAGTTTTAAAAATTTTAAATATTTTAAAATTAAAATTTAGACAACTCAGTTTTGAGTCATCCCCCCAACACACACACACACACACACACACACACACACACACACACACATGCGCATGCTGCACGCACCAGATACATAAAGCTGTTTTTTTTCAAAAGTTGAAATTTCTCTTACTATTTTTCCACATAATAATCTTGAAGAAGTGCTGTTTAGATGTGAAATTTTGGGCCAAATTCTTTTGAAAGTTCAAGTATAATAATAACAATTTAAAACACCTGCCTAATCTGGGCTGTTCACCTGCCTAAAGAACATATTTTACTTTCAGCACTAAATTCACCACTAATGGCATTCCCCTAAGTTCTGGTTTTATCAGTCATTAAAGACCTTCAGAGCTCTGGAGACCCACAGGACACACAGCATGAGTCCCCACCCTCCCCATATCCCCCGGCCCCCCACCCCCACCCCACACTGGCCAAACTGGGCTGGTGACAAGCATCTCCTTGACTGCAGCAGAAACAGACGTTTAAAACTCGTCCTCTCCCTCTGAAATGAACTCCTCGTTAAAGTCTATGTGTTTGCAGTCCTGGACTTTTACCTCAGGGATCTAGTAACTTTTAAAAAAAAGGATTTTTTTAAACCTCGTGAATATTTGTTGGTTGTTTAAAGACTGGAACTAGTGTAGTGCAGGGGATGAGTAACCTCAAACCCTTCGTATAGCTGAGGATGTAGTTGAGCAGAATGACTTATCTCAAAGCCAGGAGGTGGAGAAGGCAGGACCCCATTGTCCCCTTCAAGTGGAGCAGGATCGCCAGAGGCTCCACCTCCCAATGTCACCCCAACCTACCAACTGCCCCACACCGGGGACCATGACTGACACATGGACATTCGGGGGGGGGGGGTTGTGATTGATGGTTACTACTGACAACTTGATGAGATTTGAAATCACCATGGAAACAAATCTCCGGACAAGTCTGTGATAGATTACCTAGATTAGGTTAACTAGGGTGGGAGGAGTGAACTGACTGTGGTGGCAGCGTCCCATGGTTTGGGCTCTTGAACTCAACAAAAAGGACCGCTGAGCACCGGCTCTCTCTGCTTCCTGTCTGCGACATGATGTGAACGCCTCCTCCGTCCCCTACAGCATGCTTTCCCCACCACGACAGACCTTAGGCTTGAATCAGTGACCCTGAAGGGGAAGTGTGCCGGCTTCTCTTATGCAGGTAGAGGAAGACAGTGCTGAGAACAGAAAGTAGTTTGGTCACATGGTCTGAAGTCTTCTGCAGACCGACGTGTGCGATGGAGACTTTCCACACAGGACCTGCTCACTGGTGCTGGATGTCCGCTCTTCACCAACATCTTCCAACCGGTGCTTCTCAGGGTGATGATACAGTTTATTTGTTCAGCTCCAGGACGCCTGTGGGTGTTTTGGTATGTGTTAATTTATTGATTAACACCAAGAAGAAAGTTCCAAAGCCAGCATGTTTTCTTACTGAAGAATCTACTCACAGTCCACGAATAACAACTATAGCTACGTTTCTATTCCTTCAACTAAAATGTTTTCTTAGTGTTCTTAGTGACAACCGAGGACTTCACTTCAGATGATGCTTGTGAAAGAGAGCCACTGAATGGGTCGTTATTAGCGTCTGAACTCAATTTAATGTGTACACCATACAGAGGGCGTTTTTCTCTAATGCTGAATGGATTTCCTCAATTCCCTGCAATTCATGGTTACAGAAAACTAGTGACGCCGAAATTCACAGCCATCATCCACAGAAGGATCTTTTGACAGAGCTGTATGTATTTGCATTCTTGGGGTTGTAGTGCATGCTATTATCTGAATGGGGTTTTGGGATAAAGGAGTCTTACAAGTTGCAAACACAATCCACTGTATTTGTTATCTGCTTGTGTGTGTCCTTGAGAGGCACCAAGGGGTGCAGAGGGGACAGGTTGCAAGGAGACCACAGTGAGCATGGAGGAGGCAGGGCCCAGGAGCCTGTGGTCAGTCCGGTCACCTGCTGTGATATGCGAGCTGTGAGACTGCAAAGCTCACCCCCCCCCACTTCTTCAGCAGTGACTTTTCAAAAGTGTGAGGAGAAAGTGTAAGCTGATACACAATCAGAGGCCTGGGAGAGGTTTTAACCAAAGAGACCCTGTAGAGCAAGCCTCAGGGCATCTCTCTCAGCTGCCCCCTCTCCCCATCCAGCAATTTCCTCTAGATCTCCTCCTCCTGTTCCTCCCACCCTCTAGCTCTCCTTCCCCTTAAGGCTCCATTTTCCATGGCTTAGCTGTCTCTTTCTTCCTTGATTTCTAGATTATTGGCACTGGTTTACACATTTGTACTTTTGCTGTGTACTTTTAAACACTAAATTAGCTATGAAGTAAAATACATGCTTTATTTGTCAAATTCTATTAATATGTGGGTTCTTTTTTTTCTATGCTTTTGCTGTTAAAAGAATGGAGACAGAGACCCATCATGTCTTAAGTCTGTTTTATCTAGAAGACAGATGAAGCAAATTATGTGCTCTGTGTGGAAGAGAAAAGAGAATTGCTTTAGTGCTCATTAAAAGACAATCCTGTGTCGATTGCAAGCTAAGCTTGTCCTTATTGGTGGTACATCTAGAATCACAAAAGCCCAACAGAGACAAAAACAAATGATCTCTTAAACGGCATCATTTACTCAATTCTTTTATAGGGGTTGGCATGCATGCCATGTGTCACAGTGTGCATGTTGGAGGTCAGGGGACAACATGAAATGGCCAGTTCTCTCTTTCCATGAGCCATCTTAATGTTCCCCCTGTAACTGATTTTAATTAATGTACCCTTAGCTTTTAATTAACAAGACAGTTTCCAACAGATTATACTCAGGAAAAGATGTGCAACACCATCGTTACAAAGTCATTTTTCTGTTTCTCTTAGTGCTTGTTTTCACCAGTGTCTACTGAGGTATTCATCTTCCTCAACATTTTTCTTCTGAAAGAACACTTCTCGCATGAGCCATAAAGTGCAGAGCATAAAAATATAGGCATGCAGTTTCGTTATGCTGTAAAGAAAACTAGGAAACAGTCAACAGGGCACGAGGAATTGGTTGAGACCAATGACCAATCAAGGGCACAAGAGCGATAGGTGTGCATTTTAGTTCAGGCAGCATCTCCTGTCACATCACGGAAGACAGCTGTGGTGGCTGACAGGGTGACGAGGAAGAAGTTGGCCGGGTGGGTGGGGTACAGGAGTGGGTGTATAGTTAGATGGGGGGAAAGAACATGGGGAAGGGAGGGTAAGTAATCTCTAAGAGAATCAAGACTGTGAAGCTCTGTCTGCAAGCGCTATTTCATCCATCTTCTTAAACAAGCACCTCCAGGCAGGGTACAGATGACATGTCACATGTACTGTGTCCATCTGTGCTAAGGGCAGGTTATTGCCCTCTCCTCCCTTCTGCCTTCATGCATTCTTTACTTCTCTCGCTTTCTCTTCTCTTTTCTTCCCTCCTTACTCTGAGACAGGGTGTAAGCGTATGTGTGAGTCTGGTGTGTGTGTGTGTGTGTGTGTGTGTGTGTGTGTGCTGTGTGTGTTGGAGGCGGGTGTCCATGGAAGCCAGGAGACGGCCCTGGGGTACAGGCAGTTGAATATATAGAGAAACGTATGTTGAAGCCTCCATTGCTGCTGCCCCAATCCTAGTCCCTAACATGAAAATCTGGATCACACATGGCTTGCAAAAGTGGAAGAAATTGTGGAGGATGATTCCTAGGCTTGTTGAGGGCTGTGGTTATGGAAGAAATGCTGCTTGTGCCTTGAAAACACGGTGGGGCAGTCACAGTGGGGGTGCACCTCAAAGATGTGGATGAATGGTACAATAACTGGTCAGTGTTCATGCTGGGGGGTTAGTACCACCACATGTCCACTGTAGGCCACCGGTGATAATCCAGGAATCGGTTACCAAGGAAACAGGGAGATGCCTTTGTCCTTGCAAAGAGGTTACAAATAATGCCATTGACTCGACTAGCCTCTTCTCCTTACCCCAGGGAGGTGAGAGCCAGGCCAGCAAGGCCCCAACACTTTGAAACTCTGTTAGCTATAAGATGCCTAGCTGGGGGAAGCATAGAAGGAACTGAATTGGATGAGGGGGTAAGTGATTAGAGGAGCTGGATTGGGTCTAAACTAAATGCAACTAACTGATCAGAAATGATTGACACCCCAGGAATATTGCCCCAGAGTAAAGAGCTATCGACGATGGGAAACAGAAAAGCCTGGTCTGTGCTTATACCGTGTGAGCTGGAATCACCTTCATACAATGGTTACAGAAGAAACGGGCAGCCCACATGCTGAAACATGGGAGGACATAATCACAGGGCACCCACAAGTGCTGGGTGTGAAGTCGGAGACCCCACAAAACCACAAGATGTCAATCGCTGAACTCATTTTAGAGCTCAGAAGTGGACCCCAAGGGTAACCTAGCTTTCAGCAGCCGGGGAAGGACTGAGTTCAAGCAGGCTGCGCACACAAGGCAGTTTGGTACCTTCTCAAACCACCGTTCTGACTCCTTTCAGTGTTGCTGTCCTTCCCTTACTCCAAAAGAGGGAGACCCTGTGGCTCTTCAGATCAGCACTGGGCAAGCAGAATCCACTCTCGTTTTCAGATGGTTGAAATGCTTAGGTGTCCATCTTGCTTGAAGCCCGTTATCTCCCAATTTCATGTCCTCTCCCTTTTCTGTTGCTGCTAATAATCCTGTGTCCAGTTAGTGTGGCCTAAATGCACACGGCTGTGGGGCCAGTCACTAGTTGTGGGCAATCTACCAGGGGGCATGTCCCCAAAGGAGGGTGACCTTTCTCCCTCAGCAGCCTTCAGTTGAGTCTAGAGGGAGGACATGGCCGGTCTGTAGCATGCAACCCACAGTCATTAGAAACCCTCAGGATCCTAAGGGATTCGAGGAACACGAGAAAAAGACCAGAGTGTGGTTGAAATGTGGGGCTGGTGTCCTCTGGTTAGTGCAAAAGTGAGCAGCTGATGCACACGTCGTCAGTTCCGGCAAAGGTCATCTGAGCCCAGGCTGGATGACTTCCGGGAAGGACCGCCTTCAAGATCGCTCCTGACGGCCTGAGCGCGCAGTGTGTTTGGTGGAGTGCCTCTGAGACATCAGGAGCCCTGGCTGAGAGGCCCAGCACTGAGTGAACTGGGTGTGACGGCACAGGCCTGCAATCCCTACAACAGGAAGTAGAGATGGGAGTTCTAGGTCATCGTTGGCTACACAGGGAGTTCGAAGCCAGCCCGGGACACATGAAACTCTGTTGCAAAGAGGTGGGGGGGATTACTCAGGTCTGTGTTTTGAACCAGGAAGACGTACACATTACTGAGGGCCTGACCTTGCAACCCCAACACAGCCTCCATTGCTCTGTCCCTAGGACTCAGGATTCTCACTTCAACTGACGGCAGAGCCAATCATCGCGATAAGAGCCAGTTAGTTATTAGAGCTGACGCCCTCCCGTTAACCTCGCCTTCTAAGGTTCCCCCGCTTCCAGCAGTGTGCTAAACTGCCACGTGATTCTTGAAGGTACGTTTAAGACTGACACCAGCGTGACACTGTTCTCAGCCTGTGACATCTGCCCCAGACAAAGGCATGTTCCCAGGTAATGTGGTATTATATAAATGCCAAAGGAATTTGCCCAGAGACAGCGTAGCGCATCTGTCTAAAACCGTGAGGGCGGGGCTGAGAAAAACGAGGCCGTCAAAGGGCTCCCGGGTGCTGTTCCACTTAATTGTGCTTTTAGAGTTTAGAAAGGCAGTCACAGAGACAAGCTGCAGCAGATTGGCGTGGCAGCATTTTGAAGAGTGAAGCTCCAAAGCAGGGGCTGGAGAGATAGCTCTTGTGGTTAAAAGCCCTGGCTTCCCTGCAGAGAACCAGGTTCAATTCCCAGCACCCTCGTGGTGGCTCCCAACTTTAACTCCCGTTCTAGGGGATCCTCTGGCAGTGCACACACATGGTATGCCAAACTTCATGCTTCCAAATACCCAAACACATAAAATAATAAATAAAAAAAAATTTTAAATCTTAAGTGCAAAGCAATACCATAATAAGTATTTCTCTGCCATAAAGAAAAGCTGTCTCGTTCTAGAAATCCCCCATGAAGGGCCTCACCCTCCCTGGGGAATGGTGTGGGGATTGGGGGGGGCCTGGGAGGGCTGGGGGAGGGGCAAGGGAGGAGGGATGGGAGAGGAAGCTGGGATTGACATGTGAAGCAAGCATGTTTCTAATTTAAATTTTAAAACGTGTGTAAGATAAAAAGAAAAGCAAAGCTGTTCCTGTTGCCATCACTACAGACCCAAACCCGTTAGTTTGTGCTGAGACGCGGCATCATTTCAAAAGGAGATTCAAAACACTGGTCTTTCAAGATACCAACCGGCCTTTCACATCCAAGTAATATCCAAATCAAAATGCGAAGATCAGCGAAGTCTTACAAAGGGCAAAGAGGAACGCTGACGTGAAATGATGAAGATGAAAATAAATAACAAACTAAGGAAAGTACCAGGAGGGCAGCCCGGATTCATCTTCCCCCTCCTCCCTAAACTCTAGACCGTGGCTGGCTCCAAGTCCACACTGGAGCTAAAACATCATGTCTATGCTGAAAGGAAGCAAGCGCATCATACCTGACATCCTCGCTGAACGAATAAGTCTAAGATGAATAATTTTAGGTTGTTTTGGCATCATATATAAGGGATGTACACAATATGTCTACACCCCAAGAACCATAAGAAAACAAAAGATAAAACTGAGGCCAGCCGGGCATTAGTGGCTCACTCCTTTATCCCAGCACTCAGGAGGCAGAGGCAGGCGGATTTCTGTGACCTGGTCAACAAGAGCTAGTTCCAGGACAAGCTCCAAAGCCACAGAGAAACCCTGCCTCGAAAAACCAAACAAACAAACAAAAAAAACTGAGGCCAGTGGGATGGTTCAGCAGATAAAGATGCTGATGTCAAGCCTGGCAACCTGAGCTTAATTCCCAGGACTCCGATGGTGGTACCAGAGACCCCCAGTAAGTTGTCCCCTCTCCTCCACATGGATCCTCCATGGTACATACATGCAAACTAAATAAGCAAATAAATGCAAATATAATTTTCTACATTAAAAATGTATACAAAGTCAAATGCATATGTTCACCCCTGTTTTCCAAGTAAAGCTTCATATTCTAGGTAGGAAATGTGATCTGACTTAGTCTAATATATCTTATATTCCAAAAGTGTATTTAAAACATGCTCATTTTTGTGTATACATGTGCATGTGAGTGTGTGTCACGTATGCATAGGTGCCCAGAATGGCCAGAAAGAGGGCATTGGACCTTTTAGAATGAGAGTTGTCAGTAGTTATGAGCTGCCTGATGTGGGTGCTGGGAATAGACTCAGGTTCTCTGTAAGAAGAATAGGCATGCTTAATCACCAAGCCATCTCTCCAACTCCTAAAACCATGCTTTCAGCCCTCAATTTTGTAGCTGTTCAGATTTCTTAACTTTTGGTGGTTATAACTATCACATGCATATTTTTAAAGGGAGAGTAGGCTGCCACAATTAAGGATTAGTTTCTATAATGTCTAGTTCCACTTTGTTCCTGAGAGGCTCAAAAGCAAGACAAAAATAAACTGCTAAACGGCATTCAATACACCTCTGGGACAACCACTCATGAATACCTGTGAAGCTGCTTTAGGCTGACAGATAATTTCCAGCATTTTCCTAACCGTGGCAATCAAGTTTAGATGTTGGGATAGGGAAATTCCAGCTAACACATCATCTGTGTATTTGAGAGTAAATGATAATTAGGACTTTGCCACATAGGAAAGGATGCCCCCACCCCCCACATAAAGATTTGCTCTGGTGATCAGATAAAGTGGTAATTGTTTCCATTCCAGGTTATTTTTTAAGTTGTTTGTGTCTGCCGGCTTGGAAAAGCTTGACCTACCAGACAGCTGGTATGAAAATTACTGATGATTTAAATAAACATGCTCATGCAAAACACCATTATGCAAAATGCAATTCTCCATTTCTCTCAATCCGTTAATCGTAGGGACTCATGGACACCTGAAATACTTTGCTCTCCAGTCATGTATTGGTTAGTCATACACATCGGGTGGCTTGTGCAGATACTCTCCATTGTGCAGCTGTCACGTGTGCTTCTCAGCCTGTGTCCGAGAATGTGCGGAGGGTGTCAGGGATTGACAACACAGAGACTCGTTCAACGATATAAAGAAAACTTTAAACAGGCTCCAAAAAGGTTCAAGAAAACCTCCTAAGAAAAGCTCCCACCAGAGAAGCTTCTGCTCTCTCCTCTCCCCTGGCTGGTTCTCCTCTGACACCAGAGGTGGATGTGTGTGGGTTTTTGAAGGTGCGGTTAGTCTTTAGACAAGGTCGAGGTCAGGGCGGTTTCCGTGGGAAGGCCTTTTCCAGGAACTTATTGTATCGTTTTTAGTAAACATGTTTTTACTAAACATTGTCTACAGCTGCCTACTCCCAGGCAGAAGGGGAAGTGGGTCTCTGCTCAAGGTCTGGTGTTCCCACATGCAGCTTTGGACCAGTCACTCAGAAATCCTGGCAGACTCTCATCCTTGGGACTAAGTCCCAGCACAAGGGGGATGTTGACTGATTAGTCAATCTGAATAACTCGACCACTAGGAAACAGGGAAACAGGACAGTTCTGAGGTTTGTGTGTTGACGATGACACCAGGGTCAAGGTCCCTGAAGTTTTCAGGAGTCAATGCAATTCCAAGCTCAAGGGAGTGAGGAAGGGATCCTGGCTTGCAGAGTTCATGTCAGCAAGAAAACCACTGAAGGAAAGGGGAGCAATGAAGAACCATCCCCAGGCTGGAGAAAATGGCAGTGCTTAATGGGCCATGGCACCTTTTAATCCTTTTAGTTTTCTTTACAAATTGGAGCTGGCATAAATAATTACATGCACATAATAGAGCATTCAAAGGATTTAATCGAAGGTGTGACAAAAAGGAAGTTCCCACAGCTGCTACTAGGATCCTAGAGGCTGGCTTGATCAAATACCCTGCCCTGGACAGAAACCTCAGGAACAGAGAGCCACTTAGGAATCTATCCCAGGCCCAGCTTGAAGGCAGACTCCCTTCTATGGGAGACAGGCTCTGAACTCTCTGGGCTTCTTTCTCTGAAGAGCCCCAGGCCAGAGCTGAGAGCCAGGGACCAGGCTTCTGTAGTCTTCCTTGCCTTCCCTTTTAGTGGAGTTACTGAATTGTCCGTGTTTTAAAACCCCAGAGTATCCAAAATTATAGTGTCAGCAAGGCCTCTGATTGGCTATGGGTATGCAAATAAGGTGAAAAGATGAGACCAATCAGAGCTGTCAAAGCTGGTTGGCACAGAGGTGTGTGTGTGTGTGTGTGTGTGTGTGTGTGTGTTTAGAGGATGACACTGGGAGCATGCCAACAGTTCACAGTCAGGTCTGGGGGTATCTGGCTCTGGCTCTGTGGTGGTGGGGAAACAGATTCTTGTTACCTATGATCTATTCAGGTTGCTGGTTGGGGCTTTGTTTTGCTCTTGCTGCTGTTTTGTTCTTGCTGCACTGAAAGCTATCAGCAGCCACATGTTTGCAGGCATTTTTACCACCCAGCCCGAGTCTGTCTGCTGTCAGGAAGATCTAAGGGGGTCCCTCTGGCCCCTAGCCAAATACATGGCAGTTGCCACCTTCTTCATTTTAGGCAAGAAATTCTGTGTGACTCAGTCTTTTCTCTCTAAATCAATAAAAACAAACGACTATGACAACTCAAAAGCCCTTCACTGTATGAGATTATTGCTTTTATTTGTGTTGGCGGTGGGAGGTTGGTAGTCTGACCGGTGTCCTCTGAGACCATCAGTCACCTGCAGTCATGTCTTTTGCATTATACTAGAAGCATCTTGTCCAGAGTCCGTTCCCTGATTTGTGGCCTCTGAATTGCTGAGTATGGAAGAAAATCCTGCATTCCCACTCTTCACCTTTAAAACGAGAGTTGTGTAGATCTGCTAGTGAGAATCTGTGGCTCAGTTCAAGTCTTTCTCCCAAATGTGTGCCACGCCATCCATCTACGGGAAGATTTATCCTAGCCCACGCACCACGAGACTGTTAATGAAACTTCAAGTAATTTAAATGTGGTTTTAATCTTTGCTTCGGGTTCCAAAGTCATTGCTTTATATCAAAATGTAGACACGGCTTAATGGGGCTTATCTAATGCCGGGATAATGACTGGAGACTGGAGAATTCTGTATTCTGTCCTTACTTAAGGCTCTAACGAAAGAATTCTCTCTTCTAAAGTATGCTGTCACAGAGCTTTAAAAAGAAATCCCTGAAAGCAATCCAAAGTGCCTATTTATTGCTCATGTAGGACAGACCTGAGGCTGCAATGAGAACCTCATTGAGACCTGTAAATTTAAAGTCCCCTCACTATAACATGGGCATTCTTATCCTTAATGGATAGTATGTTCCAGGGAACACCTACATCTCAGACTCCTGTTACCTGAGTAAGGTCACTAGAGGGTTTTACAACAGGGCAAATCCTCTCTGACTGGCAGCAGGAAGGGACATGGAAGACCTCCCTCACACAACAAAACAAACTTTGCAGACAAGGAACACACTGGCTTCCAAAGGATACGGTCTGTTCCTTGAGGGATGCTACAAGAACCCAGAAAACTCTTCTCTCATGTGTGTTACTTGACAGTTGGTGACCCAGAGATACACTTGTGGGGCCCCTGGAGGCAGCAGCCTGTGCCAGACTCCTTCTACAGATGGATGCTCAGGGCCTGGAAAGCTTGCCTGCTTGCACTGGGCTTACTGTTCAGCAAACGTTCCTAAAGGAACCCAAATTCCATAAAAAGGTAGAAGATGAAGAAAAAAAGATTTTAGTTCACAGTTAAATCCCAGGGAATATGAGATACTGCAATGGTAGTCACACCTGCTGCATGGATTATCCTGGGATGATGTGAGCAAACACTGATTTACTTGACATGCAAGGGAATGGTTCCACCCAAGGCTAGCGTATTGGGCCACTGAGTGCATTGCTTACAGGAACATGTCGCTGAAAGACAGCCACACCACTGAGGCTTCAGCACCGATGGCGACACGTGACAGCCACATCCCTGCAGTTCCCTGCACAACTTGCTAGCAGTTTCCCTGAAGAATGTCTCTTCTCCCAGTCACTGTTCACTGCTTACATAACCCCGGGGAAGGGCCTTTTTAATCTTGGAACTTCCTGGAAAGTCTTGGGAGACTCTATCCTCCCTCCAGGGCTGGGGAGGATGCTTCCATTAGGAGGAGGTAGCTATACATGGCCATCCCTAATGTCCCTTCTTGCTGCCTGCCTCCCTTGGCCAGGACCTCTGACCTCAGCATTTCAGATTCTAGCTGTCACTATCAGTGGCCTGGAACAACAAACCCAATACTGGTTTTGCATTCGAACAATTAGGCTCAGTTTTCCGGATGCTTATGGTTTCTTACTTTCTTTCTCCCAACAGCTTGATGATTTTCACTTCCCTTTGCATCTGGGGGTCTCTCTGAGATCACTTCAACCCATCAGCTATGCTCCATAATATTCAACCTCAAAAGCACCAAGGCTACCTCATAAGACCATTATCTTATACATTGCTACTTCATATCGACAGATTCACAGGTTCATAGAGATTCCCCAGGGAGAGAAACAGTCAGGCTTTTTAATGGTGGGAGGGGACAGCTGGACAGAGCCTCATTCTGTTGCCCTGGCTAGCCTCTAACTTCAGAATGTCCTGCTCCAGTCTCTCAAATGCTGAGATCACAGGTGTGTGCTATCACACGGAGCAAAGCCTCAGGCTCTGACGAGCAAAACCAAAGTACTCGAAAGAGGCAGGCTCTTACGTTTGCCACCCTCCCTAAAATGCTGCCTTGGTTTTGATCTTTCTAACCCCCGACACCTCTGAAACTGTCCTCCCCAAGACTAGAAGAATCTGTCAGCTGAGGTGATTGGACTTCAGATGTTACCTCCAGCCTCTGCCTTTCCATTCAGATCCCTGTCTGGGAATCCCTGCAAAACTTCACCTAATTTAATCCTGACACAATCATAATCCCAATACAAGACTTCTGAAGGTGAAGTCCTGGGCCTCTCTGGCTCTTGCAATCTCCCTCTTGTTCTCTCTGGGTGTTCCCTGAGCTTAGGGTGTTGGGGTCCTGTTGTGGATGTATTATGACATCGGCATTGTTACTCTTCTCTTTCAGGTAGACTTGCTACAATCAGAGACATTCCAGAGTGGGCTGCTTCTCACCTTAGCAATGATACTGTTCCCTAATTAACTCCCATTACAAATTAGCTTCTAATGGTCCCTAATTAACTCCCGGTAGGAATTAACTTCTAATAGTCTCTGTCACCCACTCACCTGGGATGGAAGAGAAAGCGACATGGACCATGCATGTGAAGGATGCTGAAGTTAGGGAGGAAGAATGGTGAAGATCGTGGCCCAGGTAGGCGGCCCAGAGGATGCAAACTCCAGATGGTACAGCAGAGAATGTGAGGATTTGGGAATCTGAGGAACAGCAGAACAGATGATGGGAATCCCGCAGGGAGTTATTCTGGGTTTTTATTTCGTTTTAGCTTTTTGCGTCTGTGTTGTGGTTTGATCTGACCCACCACTCTGCCTTTTGACTATTTGACAGTCCTCCAGAGTTTACTATTTGCATGTTTTCAGTGAGGCTTCTCCTGTCTTTCCCAATGTTCTCTGGTTGGGATGAAAAATCTCTTACTATTTGGCAAACAGTCCTCCTGTCTTCCACCAGCCAGCATTGGCTTAAAAGCCTCAAATGTTTCCTGTTTGCTGCACATGTGTCAGATTATACGAACAATGTATCTTTAACTGATGCTTGAACCTAAGGTGGTTTGTTAAACTGTCACCTTACTCGTTTGCTAAGGTTTTATGTAACGTTTGGGTGGGCTTTATATCATCTACATCTTTAGAGGAAGCTCTTCTATTTATTTTTTTTTTGAGACAAGGTTTCCCTGTATTGTTTTGGATAAAGATAATATTGTCTGGGAAGGACCACATTGTGCTGTGGACCCAGGAATAACTTCAGCCATTTGCTTGTTCTGCTTGGTAGTCTTTTCACTTTGCTGATAATTCAGTTTTGTTAGTGAACCTGTTGGAGGCTCTGTTGCAGCTTGGCAAGCAGAGAGCACCCTCTTGTTCATTCCGGATTCATTGTCCCACACAGTCTACATTCTGTGGATGTTCTGCTAAGGTGGGGTTCCTCTTGTTCCCTTCTTGTATCTGAATGGATGAAATTTCAGTTTTTTTCAGTTCAGTCATTTAAAAATGACTTTAACTATAGCTCTGTGAGCTACTAGAATACAGGAGAAAGTTGGTTGCTTTTTAACATTTCCATGAAAAATAAGGAAATGGGTTTCTATCCTGTTTTATTGTGGATTCATGAAAAAGTTAATTGGGACTATTTCTGTTTTTAAAAATATTCTCTAGCAGTACTATCCACTGATGTATTCTCTAGATTAAGGCAAAAGGAAAAACAGGGATCAACCATTTCAAAATGTAGAAAAAGGCACTGACAGCCAGCCGCCTAATGACTGGTGGGGAATCAGGCTTGGATAAAATGAGTTCTTGGTGCCTCCAGCGCCTCCGTCCCATAAATAGTCCACAGACCTGCACGATTGACAGCAACATGCCTGCCACTCTCACTTGCAGAGTGGGACAGGAATGACAGCATCTTTTAACTTACGTTCATGCCTACCCATTATCACCCTTCATGAGCAAGCTGTTAACACACTACACAGCCACCAAACAGTAGATGAGGCCTCTTGGCAGTGATTAAGCAAGAAATACAATTGCAGAATGCAGCCATTCTCTATTCTTATGCTAAGGAATTTTGCTACAGATGGGCCAGTTTTCTTGATCGGTTTTCCCAACTATCTCCAATGTGCATGATTTCACTTTGTTGCTTGTTTTTAAAGGGGCAATGTGATTTTTAATTTTTTCCAACTGATATAATTCCTATGCCCTCATCACAAGCCAGAAGAACTGAAACAAAGACAAGCATTCCAAGTAAGCCTGACTCCTGTGTGTCTACCAACACCATCTCCGGTCACCTCCACACTGAGACCATCATCTGTTTGCTTTCTAGCTTCATACATGTTCTGTGTCACAATGCATACTTGCACACAGAAATGACATGGATTCTTTTAGCATGGATTGCATACAGTTTTAGACATTGCATCTTGTTTTGTGTTAGAGATACTTTTCTGACAGCATAAATGTGCATTTATTTTATATTTTTAATATAAAAGCTTGCTTTGAGCTTCAGGTTGGTTGCTTTTTAAAAATTATTTTAATATGACATTTTATTAGTTCTTTGAGAATCCATACAATGTATTTGATCATATTCACAGCCCCCACTCCTCTCCTAACTTTCCCAGATCCAACCCCAGCCTCCCTACCCACTCGCAACTTCCTATCTTCTTTTTTATATAACTTTTTAAAGAGATTTGTTTATTTTATGTGCATTAGTGTTTTGCCTGCATGTGAGGATGTCAGGTCTTTTGGAGCTGGAATTATGGACAGTTGGGAACTGTCATGTGAATGCTTGGGATTGAACCTGGGTCCTCTGGAAGAGCAGCCACTGCTCTTAACCACTGAGCCATCTTTCCAGCCTCTTCATATTTTCTTATTTGTTTGTTTGTTTTTAAATGATATCCATGTAGTCCGAAGTGTCTGGCCATCTACTGGAGCATGGCCGACACACCAGAGACCACACACACCCTTACAGAAAATTCATACTCCTACCAACAGTCCACAGCACCTCAGTCAAGGGTGGAGCCTCGGGAGCTCCTCCCACTGCATGCTAGGGTGTTGACTGGCTTGGTCTGGTGTAGGCAACCACAGTTGCCTTAAGTTCATGAGTGCAGTGAACTCCCTCACAGCCAAAAGACACTATATCCCTCTGATTTTTCCCAACATCTGGCTCTGATCTTTCTGATCCCCCCAACCCTTACAAGATGGTCCCCGAACCTGTGGCAGAGGGCAATGTAGACATCCCAGTTGTGGCTCGCCGCACTCTGATTTGTTGGGAGTTTCCTCATTAGCCACCATCCACCGTACAACAAAAGTTCTCCAGATGATGTCTGGGGCTGTACTCACGCATGGCTCTAAAGATAGAAATTTAGAGGCAGTTTGATACTGTGTTCATTTACCAAACAATAACAGTAGTAGGTTCCCCTTGAGCCTGTATGCTTCCCAACGGTGGGTTCTTGACCTCAATTTATTTTTAATGTTACTTTGTGTTCCACAAACTGTCAAAGTGTTTAGATTGCATTTCAAATTTACTGCCAGCTCACCACACAAAGATCTCTCATGCCATCTGAGCACATGAACACCGTATCAAACTTACACTTCCATTTGGATTTATTTCCCCAAAATTCCAGGTAATGTGGCTAAAGCGTTTTCATAAACACAGTGGTTGCTAAGTTGAATTTGTTTTGTCTGTCCCCCAAAACTGTCCTACTGCCCAACTAAAAGCCAATACAACCCATAACAATACGAACTCAGTAATTCTATCAGGGAAATGTAAGGTCTGGTGGTCTGGGAAAGAAAGCGAGATAGACCCCTGAGCACTAAGTCTGACACACAGGGTGAGGCTCAAAGGTTTTCTCAGCAGCGGCTTGCTCCTGTGGCCACATACATCGTGAGATGTCTACCCCGCTTTATGTCTTAACTTTAAAATCTTACTTCTTATTGGAGAAAGAAAGAACATTCCATTTTGGAGAGGAGTCTGTTCTCTCGTTCCACCATGGGAATCTAATAAAAGTCACTAGGATTATGACAATCCTGCCTACCATGTGATGAGGGCCAAGAAGGAATTGGAGTGAGATTCTAAGCTAGAGAGACACAGAACATTAGCCTCAGGTTGTGTTTCTCTAAACACCCTTGTTCCTGTATTCTTGTGCTCTGTACAGAGGAAGGTCAAGGGAGATATCAACCTTGAGGAAGGTCAAAATGGTCTTAAGGGAGAGGAGCTCATCTGAAAGATAGCAGTCATAGCTAGAAGGTTCCAGAGCATGAGGCTGTGTGGCCAGCCACAAATTAGGCATGTGCACTCCCTCCCTGCAAAGGTCAACATTGTAGTATGGGATGTGGAGGTGGGTGCTCCTGAATTCAGCACCATCACTTCCTGATGACCTACTACTGATGGCTTCTGAGGTGGGGTCACACAGGTTGTTTTTTTCAGGGTGTGACACTTGGTCATTCAACCATGCTGATAGTCCCAGACCTAGGAGCACATGGTGCACAAAATTTGGACTCAGCCAATTATTTGAAAACATAAGAGGATATGAAGTTGAGGGGAGATGGGGAATCAGGGGCTAGATCTGGGAGGGATTAGGGGGAAGATTGGGGTGAATATGATAAAATTCTTAAATAATTCCTAAAACCATGGTATTTTAAGAAGAACACAAGTTTGGGGAGGTAACATATTTAATAGTGTAGAGTGAAATTGTTTCAAAAGACCGCTCCTTCCTCGTGCTTAGTTTTTGTATGGCACAGCCACTATTTTCCTGTGTCTTCATATTTTTCTGTGTCAGTATATTACAGAGATGCCCTAGAACTGGAGTTGTAGATGGTTGTGAACTGCCATATGGGTGCTGGGAACCTCTGAGCCTTCTCTTCAGCCCCATTCCTCATTCCTTCTTTCTTTGCTTTATATTAATGGAATACTTCATTTTATCTGCCACATTTGCTTTTGTTTTTCAGGGCTGGGGACTGAGCGATGTCCATAGACATGACAGGCAAGTGCTAGATCTAACGCTGAGCTACATCCCCAGCCTATTGTTTCTATTTTATGCTTGAATTTTCTAGTATTTTCCTAGAAATAATAAAAACGTATTCTTAAATTATTTGTATATTTTACATTAATAATCTTTTCACATCTCAGAAATTTTACATCCATATTATTTGGGCTTCTTGCTAATGTCATAGATTTTTGCCTAAAGGTGTTATTTCACACCCTTAGGACATTTTAATGCTGTGGCTTTAATTGATTAATGTTCATTGGTTTTGACTTATGTATTGACATTAAATTGATGTTGCTAACTGTAGCTTAATTCTTTTTCTTCTATCTGAAGTCATAAACTAGAATTGTTCTGCAAACAATTAATGAACTCTTCCAAATTGTGTTTGAGAGAATGACCTGTTTCAAGTCAATGTAGAATCCTGGTATGAAACTTTCGTAATGCCCCTCTGTCCCCTTACATCTGCCAGACATTGTGCAGAGAGGCCTTGACATCCATTCTGGTGGGTTTAAGATGATATCTTCCTGGTTGCACTGAATACTTTTCTCTCCATCCTTATTTCTGCAAGTTGTTCAGGCTGTGTCTCAGTAATGTTCTTCTGTTATTGGCCTGTTTGGTGTTCATGGGGCTTCTTATACTGGAGCATTGCCAGTTCTCAGTAGATCTGCGAGACATTTTCGGAAATGCCTTTCAGCCATTGTTTTCCGAGATCCCTCCTTTTCTCTGTTTCTCACCTCTTCCGTGATTGGGATGGTGCTCGTGTTAGGCTCTAGCATCAAGGTCCACATTTCTCACAATATCCAAGTTTTTCCATCCATTGCTTGCCATTATTGTACCTTCCAGATATTTTCTAATATCACATCTTTGAATTTACTAATTCCTTCTTCTTTTAAAAATTTCATTTTTCTGGTAATTTTATATATGAGAATTGTACTTATTTCATTTCACTAATTCTTTCTTTTAATCCTGTATTCCACAGTTGAACTTATTCGACATGCTTTTAATGTAAGGTATTATATTTGTAAGGTTTTCGCTTAGCCAATTGCATTGTTTCCTTTCTGTATCAGTTACTTCCCTGCTGCTGTGATAAAACACCATGCCTAAGGCGACTTATAGGAGGGAGGGTTTGTTTAAATGTACAGTTCCAACGGTATAGGAGTCCACCACCGTCATGGCAGAGGGCATGGCAACAAGCAGGCATGGTGGCTGAGACAGCAAGATCACATTTTCAACCACAAGCAGGAAGCAGAGAGTCAGCACAGAGCAATCTAAAGAGCCCACCATCAGTGATGCACTAAGCCCAGTGTCAAACTTCCTGCAACAAGGCCGCACCTACTGAGCCTTCCCAAACAGTACCACCTGGGGATCAAGTATCCAAATTCCTGAGACTGCCAAACAGCAGCTCATTGACATCAATGCAATTTCTTTGTTGAGATAATCGCATCCATGAAAACATTACTTTATGGTTTTACTGACTTTTGTCCATTATTTCTCCCATTGTCTTCAGTATACCTAGCTACCCCAACAACCCTAAAATTGTACTTGAACTCCAGCTCCAGTTTGCCTGTTGGTATTAGCGTCTCATTAATGCCGTTTTGTCTCCTGGGCGTTGTTACTATTTAGTAAATTTTACTGGATGTGTTATGGGTTACTGGTTAGTAAATTTTACTGGATGTGTTATGGGTTACTGGTTAGTAAATTTTACTGGATGTGTTATGGGTTACTGGTTAGTAAATTTTACTGGATGTGTTATGGGTTACTGGTTAGTAAATTTTACTGGATGTGTTATGGGTTACTGGTTAGTAAATTTTACTGGATGTGTTATGGGTTACTGGTTAGTAAATTTTACTGGATGTGTTATGGGTTACTGGTTAGTAAATTTTACTGGATGTGTTATGGGTTACTGGTTAGTAAATTTTACTGGATGTGTTATGGGTTACTGGTTAGTAAATTTTACTGGATGTGTTATGGGTTACTGGTTAGTAAATTTTACTGGATGTGTTATGGGTTACTGGTTAGTAAATTTTACTGGATGTGTTATGGATGAATGTTTGTGTGCTCAAGACATCATACATTGATGCCATGATTCCCAGAGTGAGTGTATTTGGAGAAGGGCAATTCCCCCATGGTCAGTATGATTTCTGATAAAAAGAATAAGTCATATAATATATATGAAATAAATTATTATATCAGTCAGGGTTCTACATAGGAGCAGAATGAATATATGTGCATATATGTACATGTATGCATGCAACTGCATATGTATATAGACATGTATGTGTAGGCATGTGTGTATATGTGTTATATATGCATGTATGTATATAGTCTTTTATGTTTATGTATATAGACTTTTATGTGTATACATATAGACTTTTATGTGTATACATATAGACTTTTATGTGTATGTATATAGGCTTTTATGTGTATGTATATAGACATGTATGTGTATGTATGCATGTATATGTGTATATGTGTGTGTATATATATGCATGTATGTATATAGTCATATATATATATATAGAGAGAGAGAGAGAGAGAGACTTTTATGTATGTATATATGTATATAGACTTTTAGAATGGCTTTCAGGCTGTGGTCCAGCTAGTCTAACAATGGCCATCTACCAACAGAAGGTTCATGAATCCGTGAGGCTGGATGTCTCAGCTGGTCCTCATTACACATCAGAACCCCAAAGAAGTAGGCTCTAATGCCAGTAAAGGAATGAACTTGCCAGCAAGAGCAAGCAGGAAAAGAGAGCAAGCTTCCCTCTCCCATGTTCTCTATTTAGGCTGCTAGTAGAAGGTGTGGCCTGGATTGAAAGATGGCACCACTGGAGGCAGATATTTCACTGGGACCATCGACTCCCCAATAATGGCAAGGAGACTTACTATTAATTATGAAAGCTAAGCCGACAGTTAGGCTTGCTTCTTATAGCTCTTGTAACTTAAATTAACCCATTTCTCTTAACTTACCTTCTGCCTCCTGGCTTTATTATCTCACCTCTGTATTGCCCATCCTGCCTGTTCTGTGTCTCCTGGTGTCTCCTCCTTTTCCTTTTCAGCAGCTTCACTGCCCCCAAAATTCTGCCCAACTATTGGCTGTTCAACTTTTTATTAGACCAATCAGAGTGACACATCTTCACAGTGTACAAAAAGATTTTTCCACAGCATCCCAATTTAAAAGATCTAGATTAAAAACAGGTCTTCCTATTTCAAATGATTTAATTAAGGAAAAAAAATCCCTCTCAGCTGTGCCCAGACAGTTAGGTTTTAGTTAGTTCCAGATGTAGTGACAATGACAACCAAGAATAGCCGTCACAACTGTACAAGAAAAGATGATGGCAGTATCCCTGTAAGCAAAAATAGCTAACGAAATAAGAACGGAAAGAGGCAGCCATCGTCAGATATGCAGAGGCTTGTTGTAGGGCCTCCGGGAGGCACTTAATGAGTCATAAAGAGCCAATAATAGAAAAGCCATGATAATAGTTACTAAATGAATTTCTTCCAATTAAATATAGAGCTACCTTTAAATGACTCTGAGAGTGAAACCGGTAAGTGAATGCAAATGATGTGCATCTTAACAATGAGTCAGTGACACCCCAGCAAACCCAGAGGGGAGGCTAGGGGAGGTGAGGAAAGCTAGTCTTCCCACCTTCAAATGGCGGGAAACCACTCGACACTGAACAAAGCTGACACCAGCTTAGGCACCATGAGGTCAGAGCCACAACATGTGATAATTTTGACTTTGGACGAATTGTAAGGTTGGGAAAGCCAGTAACAAGAGCCAACATCTGAAGTCCACTCCTCTCTGCATTCACTTTATCTATGTAGTTCCTTTTGAATGGGAAGTGTTGTGTTCAGTGTGGTGGCACTTAACAGATCTTCTGATAAGACTATGCTCTACAGTGCCTGGCCTGACAGTGAGCATCACTGTAGTCCCTTGTGGTAACAGTGGCCGTTTCCTCTTGGGGTGGCGCTTCTGCTTCTTTGTGCTTCTCAGCATGCTTTGATTATTTATGACGAATCTACTTCACAGCTCTCACATACAGCTTCAGCTTGGATTGTACTTTGTGGTTTTATTTTCCTCTTCACCTGTTAACACTGAGCTAGAAGTTTAGCTTGAGTCTGGAAGCTGGGGAGTATGTATGACAAAGCCTGTCTCCAGGGGAGTGTATGCCCAGGAGGCAGGCATCATGGGACCTTACTTGCTCCTGTGACTGATCCTTGAGGTAGGAGGCATAGGAGGAGTGGGCATTTTTTTTTGCAGCTTTTGATAAGGAATACATCCCATAGAACAGAGGACCCATGGTCAGTACGGTACAGTATGGTAGATATGAGGTTCCAATGGAGTTAGCTCATCTTTCCTGGTCCAGTGCATCTGGAACTGTACGTGTGATATTTCTACCTCCATGTCCACTGATGTTCTACTCATAGCAACAGGACAAGTATCCTGTCTACATGCCTACTAAGAGAAGAACGGATCTCGAAAATGTGGATTTTACACATGGACAATGGGATTTTAGTCATCTGTCAAGAAGAATGAAATCATGAAACTTGAAGGAAAGTGTATGGAACTGCAAAGGAACTTGTTAAGAGAGCTGGCTGAACCCAGAAAGATGAAAACCACAGGTTGTCTCTCATAGGTGGCCCCTAATTCCTGACGTTCATACGAATGTAAATAAGGGTTGTGAGAGTGGGTATAGGCTATGAGATTAGATGAAAAAGGGAGCAGAAAGGTGCTTGAGGTACCAAAGGGTGGTGATGTATTATTTATGATTTATTAAAGCTTGCCTGAGGATTCTCAAAGGCAAAGTGAGCCTCAAGCTATAGAGATCAGGCAGTGGTGATGCACACCTTTAATGTCAGCAGCCAGAAGCTAGGAGGTGGTGGTGCACACCTTTAATCCTAGGACCCGGGATTAAGAGGTAGACGGCTCTCTGTGAGCCCAAAGTCATCCAGATCTACACAAGATTGATTCAGTCCTAAACAGAAGCAGCTCACACAAAGATGATCTCAGCACCTGGGATCACACGCCTTTAATCCCAACATTAGAGGTGTATGAAAGATACCTGAGATTGATTCTCCAGCCACATTGAGACTAGGAAGGCATTGAAGTCTCAGGATTCTCCAGTCACGCTGAGGAGAGGCTTCAGTCTGAGGTTTGGTGGAGCCAGGATCGCCTTCAGTCTGAAGTAGAGTGAGAGCTAGTGCCCGGCTGCTTTACTTTTCTGATCTTCAGCTTGAAGCTTGAACCCCAATATCAGTTTCTGGGTTTTTTACTTATCAAGCAACACCAAAGGTGACATGTGACAGGACAGTGGAAAGGTATGGGAAAGGACAAAGCGGGGAGGGAGAATGAGGAAGGAAGAAGAAACAAAGAAAACTTTGTTTGAAGAATACCATCTAGGCTCCACCCACAGAACTAGGACTAGACTGGCTGCTTGTGCTTGGGGTCTACTGCTGCATCTTCCATCCAAGCAGCAGGAGCCAATGATCCCTAGTCTCCTTCCCTACCCACGGGTCCAGGTAAACCAGGGCCCATTTCTGGACCACCTGCCTGGGCCTGGGCTCTGCCACTGAGGCTTCCAGCCCGGTAGAGGCTGCAGGAGCCAAGGTACCATAGTTCCCTGCTCCACCCACGGAACTAGGAGTAGACCGGCTGCCGGTGCTTGGGGACTGCCATGGTGGCTTCCATCCCAGAGGCAGGAGCAAACCCATCCCAGCATCCTCGTCTCCTGCTTCACCCACGTGACTAAGACTATCAGGGCCTGTCTCCAGGCCACACTCCTGTGCCTGGAGTATACTACAAGGGCTCCCATCCATTCTAGTGGGATCCAAAGCACCCCAGCATCCTAGTCCATTTCTCCACCCATAAGACCAGGAAGTGGAGAGCTACCAGAACAGTGGACTTGACTACACCCACCAGAAGGGCCCTGGTCCCACACCCATCAATAGAGGAAGAGGCACCCTCTGGAACCCACTGCAAGAATGGATGGGAAGGAGACAATATAAAAACACAAGGAGCAACAGAAAACCAATATGATACCGCCAGAGTCCAGAGACCCTACACCAACAAGACTGGAACACCCCAACATGAATGAAGCTAGAAGAGAATGACATAAAAAACAACTTCATGGAAATGATAGAGGCCCTCAAAGAGGATATGAGAAAATCCCTTAAAGAGATGGAAGAAAAAACAATCCAAAAATGCAAGAAATGGAGCAAAAGATAAAACAAATTTGCAAGAAACAATTCAAACAGTTTGAAATCTGAAATAGAAACAATAAAAAAAACCACAGTCTGAAGGAATGCTGGAAATAGAAAAACTGGGAAAATGGTCAGGTAATACAGATGCAAGCATAGCCAACAGAATACAAGAGATGGAAGAGAGAATGAATCTTAGGTGTTGAAGATACACTAGGAGAATTAGATTCATCAACCAAAGAAAAATTTAAGTCCAACAAATCCCTAACACAAAATATCCAGGAAATATGGGACACCGTGAAAAGACCAAACTTAAGAATAATAGGTATAGAAGAAGGTGAAGAAACCCACCTCAAAGGGCCAGAAAACATATTCAACAAAATAATAGAAGAAAACTTTCCCAACCTAAAGAAAAAAATGCCAATGAAGGCGCAAGAAGCTTACAGAACACCAAATAGAGTGGACCCCCCAAGAAAATCCCCCCAACACATAATAATCAAGATCCCAAACATACAGAATAAAGAAAGAATATTAAGAGCAGCTAAGGGAAAAGGCCAAGTTACATATAAAGGCAAACCTATCAGAATTACACCTGACTTCTCCATGGAAACTATGAAAGCCAGAAGGTCCTGGATAGATATTCTACCAACATTAAGAGACCACGAATGCCAGCCAAGACTGCTATACCCAGCAAAGCTTTCAATCACTATAGATGGAGAAAACAAGATATTTCATGACAAAACCAGATTTAAACAATACATGTCCACTAACCCAGCCCTATAGAAAATTGTGGAAGGAAAACATCGACCCAAGGAATTTAACTACAACCAGAAAAACATAAGCAATAGATAAACCCACTTTTCTAACAGGCAAAAGAAAAACTGATGGAAATCCACATACACTTCCACCACCAACAACCATTCCAAAACAAACAAGAATGAGCTATGAATGGTCATTAATTTCCCTCAATATTAATGGTCTTTACTCGCCCATAAAAAGCCACAGGTTAACAGATGGATTCGAAGACAGAATCCATCCTTCTGCTGCATACAAGAAACACATCTCAGCTTCAAAGACAGATGTTATTTTAGAGTTAAGGGTTGGGAAAAGATTTTCCAATCAAATGGACCCAAGAAACAAGCAGGAGTAGCAATCCTAATATCTAACAAATTAGACTTTAAACTAAAATCAATCAAAAAAGATGAAGGAGTTCATTTCATACTCATCACAGGAGAAATCAACCAAGATGAAGTCTCAATTCTGAATATCTATGCCCCAAATACAAAGCCATCCACGTTCGTAAAAGAAACATTACTAAAACTCAAAGCACATATAAAACCTCACATACTTGTAGTGGGAGACTTCAACACCCCACTCTCACCACTAGACAGGACCACAAGACATAAACTTAACAAGGATACGAAGGACCTAATAGAAGTTATGACCCAATTGGGTTTAACAGACATCTATGGAACACTCCATCCAAACACAAAAGAATATACCTTCTTCTCAGCTCCACACGGAACCTTCTCAAAAATCAACCACATACTTGGCAACATAGCAAACCTCAACAGATACAAAAAAAATGGAATAACTCCATGTATCTTATCAGACCATCATGCCTTAATGTTAGAATTCAACAATAACACAAATTGCAGAAACTCTGCAAACTTGTGGAAATTGAATAATACACAATTTCACCACTCCTGGGCCAAAGAAGAAATAAAAAAAGAAATTAAAGACTTCCTAGAATTCTAATTCTTTTCAGGCTAATACAAAACTTGAAAGATGTTGCACGAGTGTACATGAATGTCCCTTGTATTGAGTGATGAGATCTCTTTTATAAGGGCTATCCACGATAATAGACAGAAACAGCTTCGGGGACAAAATGATAAAGGATTGTTCACATGAAGCCTGCTGGTAGGCTTGTATCCTCTTCAATATCTATTGGGTAGAAGAGGTAAAATGGGAACCCACACTTAAGTTATTGTAAAATACTACATATAATCTAAATTTTATGTTATATGTAATATATATATTCATAGATATTGTATGTATCATATTCAAAGACATTTTATTAAATACTGCTCTACAGAACGTTATGGGAATAGAAAGTAGATTGAAACTTGATCATATTAATGCTACAAAATTCCACACAATTTGAATTTTATAGGATTCTGTATTATCTACATAATTATCTTCTTACTGTAGGTCTTTTAAGGTATTTTGTATTCTGAGATGCTGAAATCTCCATGTCTCAAATACGGCAAATATGGCATCCATTCCTTCAGTCCCATACTCGTTACCTCTAATCAAATCAGTACATAAACAATTTAGATATATCTGTCTCAAGATGTCTTCTAGTTGTATTCATGTGATCATTGTGTGTTAGGAGGGCCTACAACAGAGGAACAAGCACATGTGCACACGCATGTGCACATACACACACATGCTCATATCACACACACACACACACACACACACACACACACACACACACTATGTTCCCCACTTTTCTGGCCTCTGGAGTTTCAGGGTTAGCAGAAGACTAAGAAAACGGGAGTGAATGCGGAGCTACGGGACGCCGGCAGGGTGGTTGAGGTGCGGAGGACAGTATCTGCTGCAGGTCAGACCGGGGGTCCAGGGCCAGTTGGGGTGACTGGGAGACTCACGGTGGGTGAGGTGTATTAAGCTTTCTCAATGAGTTATCATGACACATCCTACTGAAGGAGCCACATCCCATGACTGTCACAGGTTCTGCTGTGTTATCCAGCCTGCCTGCCAAGTCCTGCCTCTGTGGTGACCTTTCTTTTGTGGCCTTGGCCTACTGATGGTTCGCATCGCCCTAGGCCCCTTCCTGCTCTTGTCCGGCTTTCAGTAAGCCACCAGATACCCTTGTAAGAAAGTGCAGATTTGGAGTAAGGAAAGAGACAGGCATAGACATTTCCTGTTGCTTTATTCATGCATATCATTCTTTGGGAACCCTTTGACCTCTTTGAAGTTCCCTTCCCTCTGAAAGACGGCAATTACAATAGCCATACTTACCTCAAGGAAGGTGAATAGCAAAGGAGAGGAGAGATGCTAGCAGTCCCTGCATAGCTTAGCATAGCATGAATGGTAATTATCTTTGCTGGGGTTAGAACACCGTGGGGTGGGACGCCAAGGCAAATCTTATAAATGCTGGTCTTGCCTAGAGAACTGAGCGCGCTGGGGATTTTACCATATATACAAACACGAATTGCAGTTGAATCTGGTGTTTATATCTTTCGAAGTGTATTTGTTTCCGATCCGGTCCGGATTTTTTCTCCCAGCTATTTATTGGCTTGAACCAGTTCTCTCTCTCTCTCTCTCTCTCTCTCTCTCTCTCTCTCTCTCTCTCTCTCTCTCTCTCTCTCTCTCTCTCTCTCTCTCTCTCTCTCTCTCTCTCTCTCTCTCTCTCTCTCTCTCTCTCTCTCTCTCTCTCTTCTGCTTCCTATTGAATATTATGAGAATAACAGAACACAAGGCGTATTGGCAAGATCCTTTGAAACAAGTCGTAGAGAACACGGAGTAAGTGATGCTTTTAATCAAGAAAGGACTTAGCTGGAACCTGCAGGCCTGGCTCTGAGCAAGGCTGGGTTGTGGGGCGCTCAGCTGGCAGGCTGGTCCAGCAGGGGACGCCCGAGAGCCTCACTGCAGCATCCCGGCGGCGGAGCGCGGCGGCGGCCGGCAGCAACTCGCGTCCTGCCGCAGTCTCTCGGCAGCTGGTCTGGGCGAGCGCAAGGGAGGAGACCCGCGCCCGGAAACCGCACTCGGAGCCGCGGTGACTTCCACCCGCGATCGCGGCCCCCCGGCTCTCAAACACCTCCCGCAGCCTGGGAGGGTCAGCGTGGGAGGGCTTCCCGATCTCTCGGGTCGGATTGCGAACTTGGAGAGGACCGCGGCTCTCTCTCTGGCCTGGAGAGTGAACAGGTGAGTGACACACACGTGTCCCAGGTGGCTCTCTGAGGACAGGGTGCAAGCCCCAGAGAGCTCAGTCCCTGGTTGCGTCCTCCAGATCTCGGGGAGGGTCCCTCGCCAAAGGCGACTTTGGGGTTCTCTGAGAGGGATGTGAACGCCAGCACCAGGCTTGACAGCGCGTCCGGAGCTAAGGGCGTCCTTCTGATGTCGGGGACATCTGCTCCCTGCTGTGGAGCCTACAGTCTGCAGGAGTCCAAGTCCAAGGTGGGCTAGCTCCTGGCTGCAGACCTGTTGAATTCAGGGTAACGAGACAGCCCGGGGGGCTTGCACGGTTACAACCTCTTTGCTGTGCGTGTTGCGTTGTGATACGATGAAGGAAAATTCCTAGCAACGGAATAACCCTGATTTCAGGAGAGGTCTGGCCCAGACGGAAGCGGTCTCACTCCCACCGTCAGACTGGCCCCGTTGCTGCCCTGCACAGCTACACTTTGTTTTTGTTGCTTGTAAGGAGGCCATAAAAACATGAAAATGTAGTTATAAAGATGCCCCCACCCCCACCAGAGGAAGTGGAAAACACTGACCTTGATAAGCGCAGTCTGGGAAATGATTTACTGGGAGCAAACCCTTTTGATGAGTAAATAAACATGGGTGAAGCTTTCTGAATGTCAGTCTAACAGAATCCCCACAGGTAGCCGCTTTGGTTTGTGTATACTTGCATGCGGTGAGTCAATGAGTTCATCAGTAGTATCAAATAAAACAATGCCTTTCTTTCCTTTACCCTGAAATTTTGCTCCAATGACTTTATGCATAGAAAAAAAAACCTCGGTATTTCATCTCCTAAATATTTAGGTGTGACTTTATGATTGGGGATGATAGGATCTTGAAAGTCGTTTGTTTATTTGTGTTGCCCAGCTAAAGCGTTCTGCTCATAGAGTGAACTTCTCTAGTCGTGGCAGGAATAGTTCCATGTGTTAGAACCAATGAGTTTTCTCACATCTGAGGGTTAGAAGGTCTCCAGTTACTAATTCAACAGAAACTTGCCTGCAGGTTACTATGACAACAGTTGACATGTTGATGGCTTCTGTCAAATTTTCATGTGGAAATAAAATGTGAAGGCATCTCTAGGGGTCAGTTTTGCATCTTCCCTTTGATTTTTCTAAACACACCGCAAGGCTGACAGTAGCCAGCAGGATCTTTATTATGTTACAAAGGGGGGGGGAATTAACCCACATAATTTGTCATTCACATGTGAAATCCATGAGCTTCACAGGCCCAATAGGAGTTACTGAAATATTTGACTTGGTTTGAAAAAAAATACAGTTGATGGTTACTTTTACAAAGTATTAATCAAGACTATATCCACATTTTAGACACATAGGATGACACTTTTACATGAAATAGCAAATTATTATTTATGGGTGTCCCTGTTATGAAGATGCTCTATGTTTCAAAGAAATGCAAGCTGGCAGCTATTCACAAGTTAAAAGACAGCTAACAAGTTTAATATGCAGACCTTAAATGTAAGGCCTTTCCTTTGTGGATGCATATAAAATGATGGATGAGGAATTTGTTTTGTTTTGGCACACTGCTTAGGTGACGTGGAATAGCCTGAAACTCGTGATGTAGCCCAAGCTGCTCTTGGATTCAAGGTCTTTCCATTCCAGCATCCCAAATGCTGGGGATACAGGCCAGCACCTAAGGAAATGCACATCTTTAGCTAAAAGGATGGGTCCAGATCTGTAAGATCTTTGAGGATCACTGCAAAGTTCTTGTTTGGAGTTGGAAGCAAAGACTGAAAGAAACACCCACCTCTTCTTCCCTGAGAAGTGCCCACACTTAAGAAACCTGCTCATCAAAATGTGTTAGGTCCACATTAATGGCTCAAATACGTGAGCGATAGTGGGAAAAGAGGAACTAACTTGTCTCTGCAGGATATGTATTGAGAGGGAGTTCTGTTTTCTCTTTCCCTTTCTTAGGCTGTTTCTTAAAATCTGTATATCCAAAACACTGTACCAGGCAGGATCAGTTAACATATTTAGGAAACAGATTGTGACATCATGTTGAGAAAGGTTCTGTCTCCCAGGCTGGCCTCAAGGTGAGCGACTGCGAGTGACCTTGAACTTCTGAACTTCTTCCTAAATTCTGTGATCATAGGTTCACGTCACCATGCCTAGCAGAAACACAACTTTAGGAGGCAGAACAGTGAGTGAATTCTGAATACCAGTGCCACTGAGTTTAACACATGTGAAAGTGGGACTTTGAGTTGATGGTCGTAGCTTGATGGAGAGGCTCAGGCAGTGGGAGTCCTTAGCCAATGGGAAAACTGTAAGGCTTCCCATGGTTGGCTGTGCTAGTAGCAACCACAGCGGACATGTCGGAACTTCTGTTGTGACAGCTTACCAGGTTGTGTGTCAAGTTGTGAGGATGAAAACTCCACGTTTTTAGAGTCATTAAAACAGCCGGTGCCCGGGGGCAAGTGTGCGTATGGTGGGGGGGGGGGGTCAAGGACTTAAGCAAGGTCTTTATCATTTGCTGTGTGTCCCCTGAAGAATGCGTGAACAGCTGGCCCTCACTTTCCTAGAAAGTGGAAGCCTAGGATGGGGCAGTGTCCTAAGGGCTGTCAGACTGTGTAGCCCCATCTTAGTGAAAGAAATGACTTGTTTCCATGGAAAAGAACCAGGACATCACAGGCAGAAGTAACAAGGAGACATATCACAGCCCAATATTATAGGTAAGGAAGTTCTCCTGATTAGAAAAGGCTGCCTATGAATGACATGACTTACAAAGGAAATAAACTGATCTTGAGTACCTGGAATTGACCAATCGGACACAGAATGGTTGGCTAACAGAGGCAAATCTGCAATAGTGGGGAGATTTCCCTTGACTGGTCCCCTACCCAAGGCCTTTCCCAAGTTTACGTTTCTTCGGGTGTTAAGAACCGTGAGAGGCTGAGCTAAGAGTATAACCTGTGACAGATGCTTGCCTACCATCATGAGTGAGGCCTTAGGTTCCATCTCCAGCACAGCATAAAATTCAGTCACCAAGAGCTACAGATGCCACGACTCAACATCGGCCTGTGCACAACGAGCAGAGGCACACGAAGCCATGTGTGCACCATTAGTGTTAGGACCTCCTTATAAATGGACGCACCTGAGATCATCTTTAAAGAGGACCACGGATGCGGAGCACACCACATACCTCCTGTGTGCCAGGGGATCACATCCGGCAGAACATAGTCGTATAATTTGCATATTTTGCACGTATCGAGTTTTGAATCATGCGTACCTGTTACGTGATTTACCCTGCGATCTATTGTGAACTGAGGTGAAATCTAACCTTGCAGTCGACAGTTGGATTGCGTGGCAATGCAGTTGACCGATACGCATGCGCATGGCTCATTAAAGAGATCCCAAGGTGCCTCTTCCCATCATGTGTGTACTGGCTGGTTTTGTGTGTCAACTTGACACAAGCTAGTTTCGTCGGCTAGGCATCAGCTGAGGAAATGTCTGCATGAGACCCAGCTGTAAGGCATTTTCTCAATTAGTGAGCAATGAGAGGGCCCAGCCCATGGTGGGTGGTGCCATCCCTGGGCTGGTGGTCCTGCATTCTATAAGAAATCAGAGCAAGCCAGGGGAGGTGAGCCAGTAACAGCGCCTGTCCACGGCCTCTGCGTCAGCTCCTGCCTCCAGGATCCTGCCCTGTCTGAGTACCCGTCCTGACTTCCTTCGTTGGTGAACAGCAATGAGGAAATGTAGGCTGAACAAATCCTTTCCTCTCCAACTTGCTTTATGGTCATGGTGTTTTGTCAAGGTAATTGAACCCATAACTAAGACAATGTGTATTTATATGTGGAGGATTTGTAAGCAGTGGTAAATGCATTTATTCACATAGCATTTCTTATCAATTATGCCAAAAAACAATCTATTCATAAAAACATAGTAGAGGAAGTATTTTAAAGGCGATGCTATTGCTGGGCGTTGGTGGTGAACACCTTTAATCGCAGCACTCAGGAGGCACAGGCAGACTGATCTCTGTGAGTTGGAGGCCAGCCTGGTCTACACAGCAAGTTCCAGGACAGGCTCCAAAGCCACACAGAGAAACCCTGGACATGCTTGATGGTCTTTGGGTCTCCAGATCTGTGGCTACCAGCTGGCATTCCTGTAACAATACTATGTGTACACATATTTTAAAACCAAACAGTTTTATTTTTTAAAGATCACTTGTATTTGTAATTAGGCATTTGTGTTTTTGGAGCTGTGTTCCCACCTGAAGTACCATAGAGACCTGAAGAGTTCTTTGGAATCCCAGGCAGTTGTGAGCCACCCAATGGGGTGCTGGGAGCCAAACTCTGGTCTCCTGACGATCAGTGATCACTGCTGCTCTTAAGCAGGACGCTAACCTATCCCTCCAGTCCCAGCTCTAAATTCCTAAGTCCCAACTGTGCCTTACTCTGTGGTTTAGAGTGAGTCCCTATGGCCCTCTCACAGAGCAGTGGTGAAAACCAAACTAGAAGATGCATAACTCGGGTGGTTTGATGGTAACTGCCAACCTGTCGGGATTCTGGGAATCACCTGGGAGATGGACTTCTGAGCCTGCCAGTGAGAAGTGATCTTCACGGAAGGCCCCAACCACTGTGAGGCGAGCAGTAGCAGACCTTGGTGCCTTCTGGTGGCAGGTGTGATGTGACCAACTGTGTCACACTCCTACTGTCTTGACCTCCAGCCTGCCGTGATGAACTATGCGTTGCCTTTGCCACGGTATTTTATCACAGCTACAGGAGAAGAAACTAAGACGAAGGGTGACTGGCGTTTCACAGATGTTTCTTTTCTCACTTGGAATCTGCAACTCTCTTTTCTTTTAAGGATTGTGGACCCTTTGGAGGTTGACAATGACACAGTGAACCTGAAGGCTACCAGCAAAGCCATCTGCTCGCATCCTGAGTCTGAACAGTACATCCCGTCGTCACCAACCATGGCGAAGAGCGCAGAGGTCAAACTGGCCATATTTGGGAGAGCAGGCGTGGGCAAGTCAGGTGAGCTCCTTCTCATGGCATTTATAGGATCTGTGAGTTTGTCACAGCTTTCAGGATGGGGCAGGTAAGCAGCCCTGCTGTCCTACCCCTGTATCTAGAAGTTTTCTTTTTCACAGCCAACTCAGGATTTGTCTACTTACTTATGACAAAGTAAATTTGCTGATAAAGTACAAGGCACAGGATAGGTCATAGACCGAATCCAAAGAAATCAAACTGTGGAAATGTCACAAAGTATCTGTTCTTCCCTCACTATGGTAGATCTCAAGGCGTCAATTATATGTCTCATCTATTTGTATATTCTCACCAAAATGGTCCAAGGTCAAGCAGATGCCAGGGCCCTAGTAAGTGCTTGTTGAATGAATCTATCTTTGTCGGCGACAGAATTGTTTTCTTGCCCAGTCTTCTATAGTGGGAGAAGGACACTTGAAATTAGGCGTGCAAACTTCCAAGCAAGAGAGCTATGACCAGGCCCCCAGAGTGAATTTGAATTAGCAATTCCGAATAACATCACTAATTCAGAGCCCTCTTTTGCTTTGTTGTGCTAAAGGGGTTTTTAGAGGCCGCTTTTATTTGGCGGTGCCAAGGGGGTGAAAGCCAGGACCGTGTTCATGCCGGGCATCACTCTGTCCCTGAGCAACATCCCCAGCCCTGGGCTCCTTGAGACAGTCTCCTAAAAGACCAAAATCATCACTCACTTCCTATGCTTAAAATCAAGTGTAGGCTAAAGGAGATGGTGCCCAGTGCTAACACCACATGGCTTTACCAGTGACAGGGATCAGGGCTTGCTTGGTGTCTCATGGGAAGGAACCAAAACCATACAGAGTTTTTGGCAGTCGGCAAGGACACAAACACCTCCGAGGGGTGTGAGTGGGTAGACAGATACCTGCCCAGAAATAAACCGGCTGATCCCCATACAGGTAATCTATGCGCTCTTAAAGAAACACACACACACACACACACACACACACACACTCACACACACCTTCCTTACAGTTCTGTGACCAGCCTCCTCCTAGCCATCTCCCTGGCTGTCTCAACAGCGATCTGCCCTGCTGTAGGTCTTGTCTCTGTTGGGTTTTCTTGGCTCTTTCTCTGCCACCTTGCTTCTCGGCTGTTCTTGCCTCGGGTGGAATCCAAACAGGGCAAACAGCGGCCAGGACTGAAGATGCCCAAGCCCCGCCCCTTTAATCTCCTTTGGTTTCCCAATGGTGTGAGAACCTCAGTCTGTAGCTGGTAGAAGGAACTGGAGAATGAGGAAACTGCCCCAGGGAGTGCCTCTGGTGGAAGGAACGGAACACGTGGGATGGAGAGCAGGAGAGAGGTGCTGGGGGGGGCGAGGGCGCGTGGGAAGATTGGGTTTTTAACAGTGTCTCGGTTTGTGTGACTGGGGGGTTTAGCCATCCATCCTCCTTCCTTCCCTCTCTCTCTCCCTTCCTTCCTTCCTTCCTTCCTTCCTTCCTTCCTTCCTTCCTTCCTTCCTTCCTTCCTCTTCCTACCTCCAACAGGAGAATAAGAGGAAGAGTTCTTCCAAGCCTTCCTGCATGGTTTGGAAAAGCTGAACGCTGAACGTAGGGCTTGCAAGATGGCTGGAGGGTAGGAGGACTTGCAGCTCAAGCATAGGACACCTGAGCTGAATCTCCAGCACCAGTGTAAAGAGCTGGGCGTGGCTAGCGCATGCCCAGTCTTAGCTACAGGTGAGGGAACAGGATTGCCTGGGCTTGCTCCCAGCCAGCCTCCTCGCCCTGGGCTCAGTGAGCCTTTCTGGAGGAAATCAGTGAAAAAGCAGAACACCTAATGCCTTGCTGGTTCCTCTGTCCATCCCACACACCACACTTCCCAGCACAGACGGCACACACACCGCTCCCCCAAGTAAACACACATTTTAGTTTTGAAAACGATCTAGACATGAGATGCAGCCTCGGGGAAGAAGTACTCGGTTTGTGAATGCCCATCCGCACCCCATCTTCAGCCCCTCAGAGAGAACGGACCCTCCTATCCAGCCTGACTCACCGCCTGAGCTGTAACTTCAGTTTCCTTTGTGGGTCTCCAAAGTGCTCTCCACTAATGTAGCACCTGGCCCCGTCATTCCCTCCTGACCCGGTTTTCCCTGAGCCGCCTTCCATCTTTGTCTCTTCCGAAATTTAGTGAACATGGGCACTGTGTTTCCCAACTTGTCTCTTCTGCTCATTTGCAGTTTAAGCGTGTGGACCTGTTGCTGTAGCCATTCCACAGAAACTGCCACTGCTGGGTCCACTACCCACCAATGCCCAAGAAAGTGATTTAACAAAGCTATCATCCTTTCAGGACTCTTTCAATGACTCCTTACAACCCCTCTTCCCCAAGGTTCCTTCCCAGGGGGTTGGGGCACTACCCTCCCTCCTGGCTTTCTGGGTTCTTCTGTTGACTCTAACTAGTTTGTGCCCTGCCTGCCTCTGACCTTGGGTCTTCTAGGGGTCTGCATGATAAGTAAAACCTCCTAGACTGTTCCCGTTTCCCGAGGGTGATTCTTCATGTGTGATTCTCCATGTCCTGGGCAAAGATGACGCCTGCTCTAGGGGAACAAGTTTGGATGACCTGAGCTTTTTTATTTTTCATATTGAAAGCATAGGTTGAAACTGCTTATGAAGGTCCTTACCAGATCTGTATCTTGATTGAGAGTAAATAAATCTTTTCAGATCCATTTCTGTGTGTGTGTTTGCCGTGTGCCCACGCACACTCATGTACATATGTGTACATGCACGTAGAAGTCAGAGGTCAACCTCAGACACCTTCAGTCAGCAGCCATCTTTTTTTTTTTTTTGAGACAGTTTCTCTTGTTGGCCAGGAGTTTGCCATTTGGCTAGGTGGCTAGCCAGTAAGCCCTAGGAGTATGCCTGGGTCTTTCTCCAGGTGAGGGAAGGACCTCCCGGGGAGCCAGCTTGAGATGGGGTCTGCGGAGACTGAGCATCTCTGATTTGACTTGGTCTGAATTGTTCGAGGGGCGCAGGCTCACTTCACCTCTCTGCTGTCTCACCCACTCACTGATGTGTGTAAACCACGTTGTCTCTACTATTTGGGATTTATATCATTCTGAGTCTTGAGCGCTGGGCATGTGCTATGATCTACTTCCAAGTCTCCCCGCACACCGCGGGCCCCCCCTTCCCCCGTTTGCTCTGTGAACTTGGCAATGTGAGGCAAACCATTCCTCAATTCTTTAAGCTATGGGAAACACATGGCAGTGTCCATGTCCATCTCAGTTATCAAAACTGAGTCATTACACGCAAGTGTTTTAGCACAGATCATGACACGTAGCAGATGTGCATGCGCTATCTCATATTATTAGGATGTTTCCTGTATGCTTTTGATTTCTGAGTTCCATGGTGAATAAATTAAATCAAAAGTAAATGTGTATTCTACTGGGTATTTTGTTTTATCTCTGAAAATCAAAAGGCTAGAGTAAGGTGAAACTATGTCCTTACTCAGCAATACCAGCATATGCAGACACACAAACATGCATACACACAGAGGGATGGGGAGAAACAGAGAGACAGACAGAGAGAGAGAGAGAGAGAGAGACAGAGACAGAGACAGAGACAGAGACAGAGAGACAGAGTGTTCCCTTTTATGAATCCAAGGCCTGGCTCATGCCAATTACAACTTGGTTATAATCCTACTTAATAGCTTTATATTAAACCATGGGAAAATAGTCAGAAATATGTAGTTTCACCAGTATATCGACACTCTTCCATTTGAAAGTGTTTCTGGTGTGTAGTGGAAGGCTTTCTAGTCCCAAGTGACAGACAGGTCTTCTGTGTTTGAAAAAGAATTGAACGGAACTTCCCAGTTGACAAGTTGACCATGGAAGCATCAGCAAGGGCTCAGTTTAAGAATGTGCTAATGACTGGAGTAGACCAATACAGTGAGGAGCGTGTGTGTGACACGCATGTGAAAGCATGCTGAGCCTGGTGGAGGGCACAGGCTCTTTACCCAGTCTAGCTTCACCACGCAGGCTTGTCTTCATGTGAGCTTGCTGGCTGAGGGACAGCATGCTGAGCACAGTGGTGTGTGTGTGTGTGTGTGTGTGTGTGTGTGTGTGTGTGACAACCTGTAGGCTGTGGTTTCCCAGCCTTTCCTGTCTTCTTCCCCAGCATGGTAAACATTTCCCTTCACTAGCCAATGGTAGACCATGAGTATCACGGCTCTCACACTTCCCTCCTGAGTGTCTCAGTCTATATTTTGACAGGTTCCAAGTAATTAAGCAAAAGACCTGCCAAAGCCCGAAAGACACCAGACACACACTTTATTAAATTCTTCCTAGATGTATTCAGATCTACAAGTGTGAGAAGGGTTGATTAAAAAAAAACAACTGGAAATTTAAATTTAGTTTCACAGTTGACACTCTTGTTTCAGAGCTGAGACACTCTGTGCCATCACAAGATGTATTTCTTGGAAGGGCCAGTCTGGTTGATTGTATCTCCTAACTCAAAATGTATCCCCTAACTCAAAAGCCAATGGGTACACTCATCCGTGCAAGCTTAAATACAGATTTCGGAGCCATAAACTGGTTACCAAATCAAAACAGCTTGTGATATTTTCATTCCTTGGCACGAGGATAGTTTTCTCCTTGTTCTTGTCTGCCACTTTTTACTTTAATGAAACAGCAACAAATTTTCTTTTCTTTTTTCAGATAAAGGGTCTTGTGTATCCCAGGCTGGCTTCAAATCCATTATATAGCAGAGGATGACCTTGAACTCCTGATCCTCCTGCCTCTGACTCTCAAGGGCTAGAATGGAAAGTGTGTGCCACCACGCCCAGTTCTATGTGCAATGCCAGGAATGAAACCCAGGACTTGATGTGAGCTAAGCGCGGACTCTAGCGAGTGAGTCAGTCACACCCCCATCTCAACGATTTCTGAGTTTAGATGGGAGTTTCTGCTATACACACTAAACTATTTTAAAATATGTGTGCACATATGACCGGAATTTACTTGTGAGTCTGTGTGCGATCAGGTCAGTCTCCTTACACTACTGAAAAGGTTTAGAAGGCTTAAGTGGCTGTGCTGTACTGACTCTTTGCCTTTCAGACTTCGCTGTGTAGGCTGCTTCTCGAACACCATTGTCAAGGCACTCAAAGGAGAGAAAGATGTAGGGGACTGGAAGGCTTGCCAGCCTCTCATAATCTGTCTATTCTTTTCTGTATTTCATACTTTTATAAGAATATGCATGCAGATTAATATTAACATATGGTCTAGCTATGTTTGTTACTGCCCAGAAAAATTTAACAAGCTGACTTTTGGCTGCAGTTTCAACATGGAGGCCTGAAGAGGGCCTTGGACCCTCTAGATCTAGAGTTATGAGCCCCCTGCTGTGGGTGCTAAGAGCTGAACTCTCTGCAAGAGAGTATATTATCTTAATCACTGAGCTGGGCCTGCAGCCCTCCACCTTAGGTTTTGAGAGAGGATCTCTCACCCACTTTGGAGTTCAAGAATTGACTGATCTGGTTGGCCAGTGAAGCGCCTAGGATTCTCCTGTCTCTGCCCTTGACTCAGGGCACAAGTTACAGGTGTTTGATACCACACTTGAGGTTTTTTTTTTTTGTTTTGTTTTTTTTTTTTTTGGTTTTTCGAGACAGGGGTTCTCTGTGGCTTTGGAGGCTGTCCTGGAACTCGCTCTGTAGACCAGGCTGGCCTCGAACTCACAGAGATCCGCCTGCCTCTGCCTCCCGAGTGCTGGGATTAAAGGCGTGCGCCACCACCGCCCGGCCACACTTGAGTTTTTAATATGAATGCTAAAGATTCTAAGTGTGGCCCTCGTGCTTATGGAACCAAGCACTGTTCCCATGGAGCCACCACCAGAGCCCCATCCCCTCAAATAGTTACCATTCCTTTGTGGTGAGAACACGTAAAATGGTCCTTCAGACATTCTGAGTTATACATAGTTAACTTATTAATGAGTTAGTAATAAAGTCACCATGTTAGTAATAAAATATTGAAGTTACCGTGGTGTGCCATTTGCCACCAGAAATTGTGTCTCCGGAATAAATCAAACTTGGTCCCTGTTGATCAGCACCTCCTCTTTCCCTAGCCACACCCCTGCCCTGGCCTCCGGTAAATGCCTTTGCTTCTGTCCTGAGAATGCGCTTGCTCTCTCATGTTTTCCATGAAGATTGGTTGGTACAGCCTTTGTCCTTCTGTGGCTGGTGTTCCTCTTCGCATAAAGTCCTCTGGCTGGCAAGGTTGTTGGAAGGACAGGATTCCCTTGACACTTGTCGGGCTGCAAAACATTCTGTTATGTAAATAAACCCTCTTTTCTTTAGTTGACTATTGGTGGTTACCTAGTTTGATTGTTTAATATCCCGGTAATTGAGAATAATGCTGTAATGAATTTGGGACTGCAGGCACAGATTATATAATCCTACTGATAATTTTCTAAAAACATTAGTCAGAGTAAAGGCTAGATTATATTTCCTTTTTCCTGTGTAAGAACTTGCAAGGTTGTGTGTGTATGTGTGTGTGTTTCCTTTCTTTTGTTTTGTTTTTGTTCTTGTTTTGGGATGGGATTCCTTTTCATGGCCCCAGCTGTCCTGGAGCTCACTACGTAGACCAGATTGGCTTGAACTCCTCTTGCCTCTGTCTCGGGAGTGCTGGCTTCCTTCGAAGTGTTGCAAAAGTGAGGTCCACTGACGACTCGTGAAGTTAACGGTTAGAAGAACGGCTTTTAAAGGATTGGGCTGAAGGGAGGGAAGTTGCCTGCACACATCTGAGTGGGACTAGAAACACTACCTTCTGAGCTGTCAGAGAAGCACGTGTCTTCCTTCCTGCATCTACACCGACAATAAAGCAGGAGAATGAAGATGGATCTTTGTTTTATCCATCTGAAGGGCACCCAAAGGACATTTCCAAGTTACAGGACTCACTTATACACTTGTACCAAGCCGGAGTTCTGTATAAGCTCAGGTAGTCTTGCACACCCAAGCAAGGAAAGAGAATGCGTTTCTTCTCTCTTTGCTGTGACTGAAGACCTGACCAGAAGCAACTTAAGGAAGGGCCAGCTTATTCTGGCACTCAGGTTGAGCAGCTGCAGCTCATTACAGGCAGGGTGGTGTGGCAGCAGGAGCATGAGTTAGCTGGCCACTGCATCTGCAGGGCTCTGACCTGAGCTAGGGCTGGACCCTGAGACCCTGGGCCTCCCTCCTCCTCCATTCTCCAGTGAGGCTCTCCTATTGCTTCCACAACCTTCCAAATCAGCACCACATGCTGGTGATCAAATGTTCAGACACAGGAGCCTGTGGGGGCAACAGAAAGACACTTAACCTGCAACAGGAAGAGGGGGAGGAAATGCGCCTCCAGAGTCCTGGGGAAGAAAGGCTGCAGCAGCTACATGGCGAGCCAGCAGCTAAGCGCTTTCTTTGTCTGCTTCAGCGATCAACTCCTAGTTAAACTCCACCTAGGAACTGTTGCAATATCACATGAAAACAGCTCTCAGCTTTTTAAATAATAAAGGCAAGAACATGAAAGGGGCAGAAGATACATTCACGGAAGAAATAATACAGGGAAATAAAGCCATATTAAACCATGAACTCTTTTTAAACGTCAAAAGTGCATTTTTCTGCCTCTATTTGTTCTATTGTAATATATAATTACATTCAATCATCCTTTATTTTTAATTGCCATCTACTTTATTCATTGGAATACCATCTCGTCTCCGTAGTTAAGCATCAGGGTTTCGTGGCTTCCTATTCAACTTGACCTTTTTTTTTCTTTTGCTCTGATGAGGGCTAACTTTAAGCCGAGTGAAGAAAATTTTGAATCATCTCTTTTATTCTCTTGTTATTCTTGGTATCTCTCCAACTCATGGGTTTGGGGAAATAAGCCAACTTTTCAAGGTGGTACCGGCCTTGAAGCCAAAATTCCAGTGCAAACGCATCGCTGTAGCTCCAACTGCCTTTGAAAATTGATGTGGTTTCTGAAAAAAAGGAGCTGTAATTTCTTCCATCCCATTAAAAATAGGAGTGCAACATTGCAGAAGCAAGGCAATATGAAGTAGGTAATTGCAGCATACATAAACGGATGTTCAAAGCTGATGTGCATATTCATGAGATGCAAATAGAGAGCCTGGTGGTCAGGCAGCTTGCTGGGGCTAGAGCTAGCCTAGAACCCCAGGATAGGACTTCGCAAAGCTCTTGCGATTGAGTGTTTTGCCCCATCTAACTCTTGTCCATGTCCTCCCAAGCATTTTCTCTTACAAAAAGAAATGATCATCAGAGTTTCACAATACGACCTTCATAAAAGCCAACGAATGTTTCATTTACGAGAAATTCCCAGTGAATAAGTGGTGTGTGCCAATGATTCCTGGGGATGCCAGGTATGCTGTCAATCATTTGGAGTGCAGACCTTCCAGTAATTGGAGGAAGACCACCCACACTAGGAAGGTCACCTCCTTTCCTTCAAGTGCCCAAATGTGCGTAGCGTGTATGTTTGACTCCTCTGTCACCCGTCTGAATCTGCACAGTTTTGTGCTGTATGATCGGTCCTGCTGTTCGCTGCTTTAGAATCAGAGATGTTTCAGCCTCTGCTCCTGGCATCACACAGAGCATGCTAATACCCCCTTCCATTTGACAGTCCTTCACAAGTAGCATGCCTCACTCAGTCCTTTCTTCCCTAGTCTAGGGACAGTCACTTAACTCACTCCCTAGAGAGCATGGCTTTGGGTCACAGCCTGCTGACCTGCTCAACCTGGTTTCTCTGAAGCTGCAGGTCTAGGATGAAACTGTAGCCCTTAGAGATGTGGCTTGCCCCTAAACAGACCAGAGTGAGATAGTTTTGCCTTCTAGATACTCTGCTAAGACATCCTAAGGTCACCACTGCTCTCAGGGCGGCAGGAGATTTGATGGTGGCTCATTGGGACTTCACTGCAAATGAAGGCTTTTGGGTTTGCTGTGTGTGGTTTTGGTTTTAAATGTATACCCTTGGTGAGCTAAATATTCCCTAAGCAGGGTGTGTGCGTTTAACTCAGGTGGAGAAGTTTATTTTCACCCTCCTAAGTATTGTTTTGCTAGATTTAGTTGGTTCTTCTGTCTGTCAGGAGACTTTTTGATCTGAATATGTGTCGTCCCTCCCAATTTTCTGCCATCTCTATGTATATTCGTTTAGGACTATTACAGACACGTGTCTGTCTGTGTGCATGCATGCGTGCGTGCGTGCGTGTTTGCATAAAGGCCAGAGGGCTATCAACTGGCCATCCAGCCATCCAGCCCTAGGGATCTGCCAGTCTCCTCTGTAATCCCAGGGGTAGCTCATACCACCATGGCTAGGTTCTAGGTGCTGACCCCAGATCTTTTTTGATTGACTGAGCTATCTCCCTAGCAGTCATCAGATTTTCTACTTTGATATTGCTTGACTTACTGAAATGATGAGAATTCCTAATAATATTAGGCCACTGTACACCTACACAGTTTTTACTTATTTATTTATAAAAAGAAGGGTTATAGGTCTTTGACTCTTAGGGGACAGATATTAGCAACATGTCACATTATTTCCACATCTCTTAAATAACTTCTGATTGGGAGTTATAGCATTAAAAATGGGTGGGAACCTTATACTAATAAGCCCTTGTTTGTTACTGTCCTCAACTTCTCTTGCTTCTGAAGCACATGCTTTTCTTAGGACTCAAAGTTCCACTGCTATAGAAAGTGCACACATGATCCAATGAGATTACTCCCAACAGCTCTTCTAGCTAAAAAGCCATTTTGCAGGGAGCCATTCCAAGACATGTATGTGTGCGTCTACATAAAAACAACCAAACTTGGTTGATTGAGGGAAGTTGATGCTACCAACCAGAGCTGAGTGTGGGCTAGAATGGTCTTTTCTAGTTCTCAGCAATCGTTAGGAAATCGACCCACAACTCAGAACCTCCTGGAGGGGTTAGTCAGTATGTTTCCAGAACCCTCTGCCAGAACTTTGATTTACTACGTGGTGGTTTCAGAGAATTCAAATGTCTAGTAGTTTGCTACAAGGCTGATTTTTCTAAGTACCTAATTCTGGTTTGGAAAACATGGTGCTGCTTGTTCACTATTTAACTTCCATTTAGAGAAAAGTAAATTAACTTAAAAACAGAAATATCAAACATGTGTGCATTAACCAGCTGCATGAGCTGGGTGCCCAGCACGGCTGAGACTGTAGGTGATTTAACATTGAGTGGCAGACAGGCAATGTCGTAGGACTTATGGCAGTACTGTAGAGAGAACACCCAAGTGAGGCAAAAAGAACCCTGTGCAAGAGGGTTCTCCCGAAAAGCAGGACTTTCTCTCACATTGTAGGAGAGAAAGGACGGCTTTCAGAGAAATGCATTCCTCAATTGCTCTGATATGAGGAATCTTGGCTTTTAGATAGTGAGTTACTTGGGGACAGATGGAGCTAACCAGTAATGTGTCTAGAAGTTAACCAAATAGGTCAACTATGACACTGGTTAAGCATCCCTAATCCAAAATCCAAAACTAGAAGTGCTCTGAAATTTGAATTTTTCTGAGTGCCCACACAGGGCTCAAACAGTCTCTGGTGTCAAGATAAAAGATTCTCACCTGATAGTCGATATAAACATTCCAATATCAAAAACCATCTCTAATGTCTGAAATACTTGTAGGAGAAGCATTTTAGATAAGGGGCGGTCAGCTTGCCCCAAGTTTTCCACAAAGACCACACAGGAATTGAATCCAGAACCTGCATTTAAACACCGCGTTGCACAGTCAAGTCTCAGTGAGAGCCAGACCAGCAAACAATAGCCAGAGAGTTAAAGCGGGGTTTTATGGTGCTCTTTGGTAAACGGTGTTTCTAAAAAGGGTTAAAGGGGGTGTCAAAAGAACTGCCTACATTTTAGGAGCGTGAGTAACATATTTTCTTCAATGATGCATTTCCTGTCTCCTTAAAAATATTTTTAAATGTTTCCTTCTATTTTCTATCATGGGGCAGTAATTTAAGAGGAAGAGACAAAAATAAAAGAATTCTCGAAAACTGTGAATATTTGTCTGAGAAGCAATTGATTTCCTTTTGCATCGAGAGCTCCATAAATTACAATGGAAACAAACAACAGGCTAGCTTTGTACTCACTTGGCTACACATAGGGGGAAGATTTGAGGAGTGACTCAACTACACACGGTAATAGAACACATATTATCTGCTACAGCGCCTAGAAATCGTTCCATTACAACATTTGATGTCTTATCTTTCCTTTAAACCTGGTTTTCTTGTTTTTTGTTTTTGAAGCACAGCTCACTACTTAGACCTGGCGGGCCTGGAACTTGCCATACAGACTAAATATGCATCAGTCCTCCTGCTTTGGTACTTGCTGAGATTACAGGCTAAAATAGTCTGTGACTTGTCCATGTGTGTTTGAGACAGGGTCTCACTTCGGTCAGGCTGGCTTTGAACCCACTAGTCATTCCAGGATGACCTTAAACTCTTGATCCTCTTGTATCCACCTTCAGAATTTCCCAATTACTCCGGCAGTGCCACTGTCTCCAGTTATATGCAGTGGTAGGGTTTGAACCCAGGGCTTTGTGCAAGCACTCTACCAACTGAGCTGCATCTCCAGCCCAATGACAGCCCATTTCTTTCTTCTTTCCTTCTATAAACCACAACACATTATTGACATGGATCCGGCGTCAACTGTATGACGAGTTATACAGCAAAGCTAATCTTGAAATGATTTATTCTGAATGCAGTTCATTCTCAGGTCCCATTTGAAGAGAGAATTGGGAAGGAATATGGAATATCTTGATTGAATAAAGGATAGAGCTTTGGGATTTTTGAAACATGAACTCCAATAGATAGATTGCTAACAACAACAACAGATTGTGTTAGGCCAGCAAGATGGCTCAGAAGGTAAGGGCGGTGGCTGCTGAGCCTGATAATCTAAGTTCTATCCCCAGAATTTGTGTGATAGAAAGAGAGGACTGATGACTACAAGTTGTTCTCTGACCGTCACACTTTCACTATGACACAGAACAAATAAGTTACTAAACTTTTCTTTAAGGAAATTTCACCTCGAGGAACAGATGTATACACTCACCATTTGGATCCTTTGCTAAGGATGGAATTGAGGGAGAGAGGGCTGGGATGTTTTAGGGAAAGGCTAAGTCCCAAATCCCTTCATCCCTTTTCTACAGGTGAGCTGACTGGGTTTCCGGTGGGTGGGTAGGGCCCCTGCTTATAACAGGTCTACAGCACCACCAGCTGGGAGCCTGTGCTAACACATTTCTGCCTGTGAGGACATTTTGCATTCCAACACAACCTGAGAATCCTGAGTCAGGCTCAAACAGTGTCTGTGAAAATGTGTTTTTACTTTGTTTGAAAATTGCTCAAGGAAATGGGAATCCAGAACAAAGGAAGCTGCAATTAAACCAAGAGATCTTGGAGTCTTATTTTTTTTTAAACATTCGGCTCTGTTTTAAAAATAGTTTTTCTGTTTCAAATCCCACCTATGATTTCATGCTAAAACCTCTTATTTGGCTTTGGAGGCTGCACAGTAAGTGAGTGGCTAGGGAAGGAAGATGGAAATTATAAAATAAAAAAAAGACGGAAAAGCAGAACTTTAGCGTGAAAAAAAAAAGTGGAGCTTGTTAAATATCCTCACTGGAAATGAAGGAAAGGATATGCTAAACTTTGACTCTAAAGAGCCCCAGAAGCAAAAATATGTGTCTCTTCAAAACCATGAGAGACCAACCACCCTTTCAATATTAAGGAAAATATGTAGTCATGTCAAAGATTTTAAAATTATGTTCCGCATCATAGAAGGGGGTTCCATTCCCTCGCTGAGGTGAACCTGGGAGCCGGAAGAAGCGAGTCTCACCTAGGGAAGGTGCCAGTGGTCTTCCAGCCGCTGATGAGTGAGGCTGGTTGGACCTGGCGCCCATCAGATAACTAGAGATCTTCTATCTTCCATGAAAAAATACATGATTAATTATTGCTGGAGCCTTTTAAAAATCATAATGCTTCTTATAAATACATAGGATCACTGTTTTTATTATTAATATTTTTATTCTACATTGTAATATTCAAAGTTATAATATGTGGACATTTAATGAAAATTTGTCATGCAGATCCTTGATGGTAAGGTGGAAACTTTACTAGATGCTTTTTGGGGACCCTTCCCCACTCCCCAGTAACATAGAGAGGCAATTTTCTTCAGTGCAAATTAAGAAATTATTCAACCGTCACTGAAACCACATAGCTATTGTAAATGGATTTTTTTTTAAATTCAAGTCTCATGAGGCAAGAATTTTAAAACTGTGTTTCTTAAAAGATTTATTTTTATTTGTGTGCCTGTATGTTTGGCATGTGTGTGCTTGGGTGCCCATCCAAGTCAGAGCTGTCCATCAGTTCCCCTGGAGCTAGAGTTGGCTATGAACTGCCCAATACAGGTGATAGGAACTGAACTGCAGCTCTCTGCAAGAGGCTGAGCAATCTCTTCAACCCCCTCACAATTAAACTTGTACAGCTAACATTCCCATTGTTTTCAGTATGTAAGTAAACAGTTTCTGTCTTATTTGATCATCTGTAAAGATATTTATTCAACATGGGCCGGGTGGTGGTGACGCATGCCTTTAATCCCAGCACTCGGGAGGCAGAGGCAGGCGGATCTCTGTGAGTTCGAGGCTGGGCTGGACCGACTGCCTCCAAAACAATACAGAGAAACCCTGTCTCATAAAACCCCCCCCCAAAAAAAAGATATTCAACATGCCAGATACCATTGTCTCTGCTCAGTCAAGTTCATGGGCAGACCTGTGAATGTCACTTGAAGTTAAAACACCATTGCCATAAGCAGCAATTTGAATAGTCCCACTTTTTAAAATTTTTATTATGATGATAAATTTTTCTTTTTTACTGAAGGAAGGGAATCATTAAGAAGTGACACGTTCATTTTTACCCAAGGATGCTTTGCTATGGAGAGATGCTGATGCAGCCCAGTAGAGTCAAAGCCCAACTCCTCAGGTACCGGTTCATCTAGTTCCTAAGTTAAATTCACGGCCCACTTTTCAACCCTCCAGTGTTTGAATGCCGGTGGCATGGCCCAGAGAATGGGCCATCGAGTCACTTGATGTAAACTTGACAAACTGAATTCAATCCCCAGGACCCACATGGCAGAAGGAGACAGCCAACTCCTGAAAACTATACCCTGTGCTACAGAAAAACAGACAGGCATGCACACACACACACACACACACACACACACACACACACACACACACACAGAGGAATGTTTTTTTAATCCCCAGTTTGTGATGAATAGGTATATACTAGTATGTGTCTGAGTGATGGTTAAAGCTAAAGTCCCAGGTATTCCTGACCAAGTGGCCTGTGAATCATCATGCTTTCTACCTTGTAAATGAAGAGAACCTTCTAAGATACAAAGGAAGTCAGTACTTAGTTTCACATTTAGTTTTGTTCCTCCATGCAAAGCAAATCCTGGTCTAGAATATGGGGATATAAGAAAAATGTGACGCTGCCTCTATTCTTAATGCTGGGACTGTACTAGATCCATGATAGCCTGATACAAACCAAACCAATGACAAGAACAAAAATTACTCATGAGCATTAAATAAAAACGCCTGGGAATGGCATCACACAAAGGAAATATCTCATAAAATGTGTGTGCTATAGAAGTCACGGTAACCCAGTTATCACGGAACAGTCACATTGGGAACAGATAAGGTAAACGGTGCTGCCACCTGGGGTCTCACATGTCTGATTTCATGAAGTAGATGATGAAATTCTGTACGTTTGAGCTGGTGACATTTTGGCTAGACGTGTGAATATGTGACCTTCCATGGCAAAGGGGACTTTGCAGATAGGACTGAAGTTATGGATGCAGAGATGGGGTTTTCCTAGACGTGTCCAGGGGAGTTAATCCTCAATGTCAAAAAGTGAAGGACCTTCACACTGGGGTCAGGGCCAGATGGGACTATGATGTAATGGACCTGGGAACCTAGTGGTTTCAAAAGACTGGTTTGAATCTTGAAAGGGCCTCTGACAGTCAGATGCTTTGAACAACTCCTCCAGTGCATGAGTCTAGTAAATGACGAAATGGAGCCCAAGCGAGCTGTGCGGCTCACATGTCAGATCTTTGTAGTTTTAGGTCTATCTTCCGCTCCCTATGGCAACAAAGCTCAACTCAGACCTTCACACCCCAAGTCACAAAACGCAAACGTCTCCCAGGTGTCTCCCCTTTACCTGCTTATTACTTGTGAGGCTCTCATTGGATTCCCAAAGAGCCTGATCCTATGATAACCAATCATTACCATGAGGTTATAGCCTGAGAGCCAGACTGGGATCCAAATCCTGGCCTCACTGCAGCTCTGGAGCGTGAGTTACAGAGGTGGATGTGTGTGCTTGAGCTGACCTGGCCAGTGACTGGCTTGTTGAAGGTGTGCAATGAATACGTAGAGAAGAAAAGACTGCCTCAGACTCATACTGTGAGTGTCCTGTAGAATAACCCATGGAAAGAGTTTAGGGAAGGCAGCACAGGCTGTTCTCATGCATGGTAGTGAGTCCTGTGCATCCGTGGTTGGCTGGACCTGTGGTCCTTGGGATGCTCGCATTTGGGAGCTATGGTTGCTTTATGATCGGCACCTTCTCTTGTTCCTGGCCTTTCTCACCTGGCATTCATTCCCACCAGGACTGTTTTTGTTTCAGTGGCAACATTTAAGTAGGCTCATACACTGCTTATAAATTGTAAGCTCAGCATTGAACGCTTAAGAATAACCTCCCTCTTCCACGATAGTCATGTCTAAAAAATGAATTTCCAGCAGCAGCTTAGTAGGAATCATCCCTTTTAAAGATCGTCATGAACGAACGCTCTGCCCAGAGAGGTGATGTGGTCTTGCTTTTTGTGTTACGAACGCTCTGCCCAGAGAGGTGATGTGGTCTTGCTTTTTGTGTTAACTTCGTGCTTTCCAGGGTGATTGCTCTGCACTGTCAACCCGACTACATGTAGAATCACAATGGAAAGACGGTCTGGGGTGTCGCTGAGGGTTTCCCCGCGTGGTTTAACCGAGGTGGATAGTCCATCCCACAGGTTGTAGACCTGGACTGAAAGAAGAAAGCAAACTGAGTGCCGTCATCCACGCCCGTCCACTTCCTGACTGTGGATGTGGTGTGACCAGGGACATCATGATGTTTCCATGATAGGATGGACTGTATCCTCAAGCCACGAGCCTGGGTAATCCCTTTCTTCCTCAAGTTGCTTCTGTGAAGCATTTTACCACAATGAGAAAAACAACTAAAATTCCACAGGTCAGCAAATGCTTTGCCCTGCTCCAGTGTTTGGGTTGACCCTCAGCGCATCTTTTGGTGCAAGATCTACAGTTTTTTCAGCATGGACCTAATTGACCGTTGACATCAGGCTTTTAGACGTAAGCACAAGTGATGGTACGAAGCCCGAGCTTGAGGCTGCTTGTATTTGAGAAATGCCTTCCCTAGGACAAAGTATGATTGAGACTTGGTATCAGTTTTTAGCATGTTTATGCCAGTTTTGTAATAAGCTAACAGTGTTAATTATGTCTGTTGAAGAAGAAAGGGCCATCTCTTCAGGCAGCAAAGCTTTGCCTGAACATGACAAGAGGCTCCATCTTCCTGTTCTTATGAGTAAAATGCCATGTCTATACTTCTGCGTTCAGCCCTTCATGCTTGTTACTGCTCCGTTTTAGGACTAACCATGAATTCTAGTAAGAAACCATTGCCCCGTGAGGGCTCACACTGCATGGCAACACAGTCTTGTTCTCCTGTCCTAAATGGGTGGGGGAGGAAGGTCATTTGTCCCACACTCTTCAAGTGGCCCAAGATCACATATTTGACTTTGAGTGCTTGTAGAATAGCACACCCCCTGGGTGACAGCTCACCTCCTTTCATATGCTTCTCTGTCCAGGTTGTGTACCACTTAGGAGTGTAAAACACAAGCCATTGATTGACCTATTATTGTTTTAGAACAGGCTGGACAATCAAGCCGTATGCTTTCTGGGGAGGAGAATAACACATTGGCAATGTATGCATTGAGAGTGATTCAGCCTTCTGTTTCTGCCTACCTCGGTTTTATGCCATGGTGATTTTCACCCACTTTCCCGATGTGGTTTTCATTTGACCTCCGTTCAATTCTAAACAAATAAATGCTAATGGCTTTGGGTAATTAATGAAACAAACTAGGAGGAACAAAACCAGTTAAGCTTGCTATGCCTTAAGGAGACAAGTGGAAAATTTCCATAGGTTACAGAAGCAGGATACATCATCATTCACAGAGCTGTGTGAAGGCCACCTACTTAGCCGGAAGAAAAATGAGTGGGCAGGAGAGAAAGATTAGTGGTGACCTTTCTCTGAGCTCCCACTCTGCTTCCTAAGCAAGCTGAGAAGTTGCCCTTGAGGGAGAGAGGAGTAGCCTTAGTCTGTTACAGCATGTTAGTGGTGTTGGACTTTACCCAAATCAACACTCCTAAAGACTGCTGTGGAAATCTCAACACCCCCTACTCCACCTCTCCATGGCTAATTAGACTCTTCTCAAGTCAAGGTTATTTGTTCATTAGTCATGATTTGAGTGGTGCTCACGAAGGCTCTTCTTCTCAAGACTTTGCAAACATTGATTTGACGAGCTCCTCAACTGTGGGGGTAGTGGGAGGAAACATTTCAAAGGATTTATGTTATTTTTATTTATAAGTGTGCAGAAGAGTATGTGCACATGAGTGCAGGTGCCCACAGAGAGTAGAAGAGGGAGTCAGATCCCCTGAAGTTGGAGTTACAGATGCTTGCAAACAACCTCATGTGTGTGCTAGGGAAAGGCCTGGGCTCTCCTGATAGAACAGTACATGCTCTTTACCACTGATCTTTTTCTCCAGCCCTACAGGTTCACTCTTCCTACAGATTGTACACTGGGAGATAATTGATGTAGATATTAGCAACACAAAATTCTCCACTTCTGGGAAGCCATGACTGAATCCTTAGTGTAAGCTACTTGGTGACGCTAGGCAAGCTGAAAATCAGTTTTACAGACACAGTAGACATCAGAGTGGTTATAAAAATGATGCCCAGAGGTCGGGAGGCAGAGGCCAGCCTGGTCTACATAGAGAGTTCCAGACTGTCTGCGTGAGAAAGAGAAAAGGAAGCATGTAACAAGTCTTCCTCTGTCATGTCAGCCAGCTCCCGAATAGCTACATGGAGACTTATTATTATTAAATATGAAAGCTTGGCCTTAGCTTAGGCTTGTTTTTACCTAGCTCTTAGAACTTAAACTAACCCACTTCTATGAAATCTACCACCCATCCTGCTTCTTCCCTATCTTGGGTTGTTTCTCTTGCGTGCCTAGATTCATTTTCTTAGATTCATTTTCTACTTCTTGTTCCTCCCCCTCCTGCCTAGCTATCTATGGGCTGTTCAGATCTTTATTAAACCAGTCAGCAATACATCTTCACATTGCGTACAAATATCCCACAACAGGAGTGGGGAGACATGGCTTGGTGATTAAAGAGCGCTTGCTACTCTTATGGAGGACCTGGGCTCAGTTCTCAGCATCCAGGTCAGGCAGCTGCTGCTGGTAGCTTCCTCCAGAGGATCCACATCTCTGCTCTGGGATTTGGGCATCTAGATTTACAAAAACAAAGGAAACCTGTTTTTAGAAAATCATGCCCAGGAAATTTAACACTCCTCAGTAAGATTTTTTTCCCCTCGGGATTTTAGCAGGTTCTCAGGAGTCAGACACAATAAGTCCAAACTCAGTAACCAGAGGGAAAAACCATGGTCCTGCTGTCTTCCCTGGAATTGCTCTGAACCAGTAGAGCCAAGAGAACCAGTTTCTGGTTTCTTGGCAGCTAGAGGAGACATTGAGCATTCTTGGGGGAGATGGGCTCCAGTCTTTTAAACAACACCGAGGCTGTATACACAGTTCCTGAATCTGAGATAAGAGCCTGCTAGCAAAATGCACAGCGTTGCTTTGTAATAGAAACTCCATTACATTAGGGAGGCTGTGCTCCCTTCAGTTTAAAATCATAAGTGACTAGTTAGATAAAGCTGATATTTCAAAGCCTGTGCTCAGAGGGAAGATATTCCTATTTTTATTGAAAATGGTTTTATTTCATACAATATATTCTGATTATGCTTCTCGGATATCCTCTTCCCCTTCCATCCAAACCCCCACCCTTTCTCTCTCTCATTAACAAACAAGTATCTAAAGAATACTGACAAAATAAGAGAAAACAAAAAGCATACAGTTTAGAATAGGACAAAGGAAACCCACAGAAGAAAAAGCCAAAGGAAAGTACAAGAAACACAACGCATGCAGAGACACACACATCGGCACACACAGGAATCTGCTTCTAAGACCTGGGAAGCTGCAGCGGGGGAGTGAGTGGCTAGGAAGAATGTGGTTCCAACTAGGCCAGCTTTTAGTGACTTTAGTGTGATCCTACTGAAAGGCTTCTGCCTCCCCTCCCGCCCCCAGGCCCCCAGCAGCCAGGCCTGGAATGTGCTGCAGAAGGAAGTCTGTGTTTGTGAGTCAGAGACCAGCCTGCACCCTGTGAAAGTGTGCCAGGCAAGCCATGAGGTCCTCCAGGAGCCGGCCATCTCCTCTCCACCCTACCTGCCTGTGATTCTGCACAATCCCTGCAGGTTCCTCGGAGGGGGGAAATGATCTTAGAGCCTGTGACTCATTGTTTTCATTGTTCTACAGGGACTGGCTTTTTACTTTTCCTCCTCTGGCAGCCAAGTCTCAGATTCAAACTCTCTCGGGGGGAGGGGTGGGAAAAAAGAGACTAAGAAGAGCCCTACCCCACCCTCCCTTCCCACTGGCTCCATTTCCTCAAGGTGACAATAACCAGAAACATTGATAGGGACAAAAGAAGACAGTCGGTGAAACAGTAGTCAGAGGGTTGGGAAAGTTTCTCTCATTTGGAATTATACCACATTTCCTTTTCTTACTGACAGAATAATTTCTTAATCCAAACAAGATGGAGTCAAAATGCCAAATGATTGGGGACATTCCTTGCTTAGAGTTCAGCACGCACTCAGCTGTATTTGTGGTCGTTATTAGGTCATATGTGTTCATAAAACTTGGCTTTCTGACTTGTTTTTCTTTGCGGGGAGCCTAGGAGTGAGGAGAGAGTTGAGAGTCTCACAGCCTTCAGAGGCAGGCATAAATACTCCTATAGTCTTCCCAAGGGAAGAGCACACCAACTGGTTATCCAATATCAAATGGTCAGCCCTGAAATACATATTTACAAGTAACATTACACAGACTGAACAGGGAATGTATATGTGTATACACATATGTATGTAATGATAACTAATACAGAAAGAGTCTCTGAATTTGAAAGAGAGCAAGGAGGGGTTCATGGGGGACTTGCGGGGAGAAAGGGGGAAGTGGTGTGGTTATATTTTAATCTCAAAAACTGAAAGGAATAATTAAAAGTGTTTTTAAAGTTTAAGAGCCAGGATTCCATGGAGAGCTGGTTGCCTGTAAGGCTGCCACACGGTCGTGGAAGCTTAATGTGGGATGTCTTGTGATGCCAAAATGAAGTGTGGCGGAGGCATTATTACAAACGAAGCCTGTTGTTGAGATGACAGCAGCCTACTGATGTTAATTTCTTAGTTTTGATGAGCATTCGATGGTTACCTGAGATGCTGACATCCATGAAGCCTGGTGAAAGACAGGGACTCTTACACTGTTCCTACAAACCTTTTCAAAGTCTAGAATAGTCTGAAGTGAATTACTGTAGGTTGATATTTTGTCATCTTTCTACACTTCTCAACCCTAGAAAATAAGTAACTAAGCAATACCCAGGTCAGGGTTAACGTAGCTGCATCCGACGCCACTTTCATCCATGGGTCATTCAACACCCACTCAACAGTCAACAGATCAGTTGCTCTGCCAGTCTTCTGGATTGGATGGCTCACAAGTCAGGCAGACCCTGGCAAAGCTACAGATGCCAGGATGAGGGAGGTGCATGAGCCTGTCAGAAAACACGCAAGAAGCTAACTAAGGCTCAGGAGACCAGATACCACATAGCTGTGAATGGATATGAGTAGCCAAGATGGCCCTGACTTAAAGAGGGGAGGAGGGTAAGAATGTGTCTGGAAGAAGTAGCCCAGCAGAGAGAGGTAGATGGAGATGAGGCGCTGAGGCAAAGTGAAGCAGCAGTGTCTAGATTATGGAATTCAATCAGAGGAGAGATGAAGCCAGAAAGATAAGCAAAGTCTAGATAACACTAGGAAGTTAGTGGTTTAACTGAAATGTGATGGGAATCTAATGAAGAGCTTGCATCAGCACCTGGGGAGATGGCTCTGTAGGAGGGTGCTGCTACACATGATCCCTAGCACGCACATGCAATGCTGAGCGTGGCAGGGAGCACTCAGCCCAATACTGAACATGGCAGGGAACACTGACATACAAAGCTGAGCATGGCAGGGAGCACTCACATGCAAAGCTGAGTGTGGCAGGGACACTCACACTGTTGAAGTGGTGGAAACAGAAAATTTCCACCTAGACAGTCTAGCAGATCAGTGAGCTTCAGGTTCCGTGGGAGACCCTGTCTTAAAATTTTAAGTTAGAGAAGCAACTGGGCATGTTGACCTTTGGCCTGCACATGCACGAACATATATGCACACAACACACAAATATACACATGTGTACACATCCACACATACAAAGAGATTGAATCAGGAAATTGAATAAAATATTTCTGTTTGGGCCAAAATGAAAACCCCTGGCTTCCCTAGGAGAGAAATCAATTGCTTGGGGGCAGAAAAAGAGGCCCGTGAGAGAGCTGTTGCATCAGTCTTAGTAAGCAGTGTCATAGCCTTGGAACCCTGATAAAGGTTTGGAACTAATGGGGACAGATTCAAGGAACCCCAGAAAGCACAGACAATGGAGGCCAGTGTTTGATGTGAGAAGAGCCACTATTTAGATAACTCATCTCCACAGCTACAGACTGTAAATCATTTAGTCTACACAGTGAATTCAGGCATGAGACTGACATGTGGCTTTCTGGAGATGCATGTGAGTACATGGAGGTGTGTCAGACACATCCTAACATGGAGATGCATGGGAGTGCATGGAGGTGTGTCAGACACATCCTAACATGGAGATGCATGGGAGTGTATGGAGGTGTGTCAGACACACCCTAACATGGCCCCTCATCAGTCGTGTCCTCCATCCTTGGGTTCCAACAGAATTTATAATTTGCTTCTAGCCAGAAGAAAATGACGAGGAAGGTGGAATGGCACTTCTGTGGTTAAATTACATTATATAAAGCTATGACCTAGCTGACAGCATGAGAAAGACCTTTCCTGCTCTCTTTGACGTTTCAGCTGTATTCAAAGGTGGCTACATGGCAAGGCATTATGGGTAAGGTCTTAGCTGTACAAGTGGCCATGGGTGACCACCATCACGAAACTTTAAACCTACAAAATCACTTTGAGGAGTTGAGTTCTGCTAACCACGTGAAGAAGTTTGGAAGCGACTCTTTCCCAAGTCAAGTCCCCAGGACAATGACACTTCCAACAGATGCTTTGGTTGCTTGGAGCAAAGGACCCCCCGGCCTACAGAAACTGTGAGATATTGGGTCTGGTGGTGTGTGCCTGTAATTGCAGCACTTGGTAGGTGGAGGCAGGAGGATCAGGAGTTCATGGACAGCCTTGTCTATATAGTGTGTTCAAAAGTAGCCCGGCATACGTGAAAGAAACACTGAGATAAGAAAGCGCGCTGTTCTGAACCACTGAGTTGGTGACAGTGTGTTACACAGCAACAGAAGGGGACATTCTCGATGGCTGTTTCTCCCTCCTCTGTAGCCGTCTCTCTGTCTCTGTGCACCATCAAACTCTCAGCCCGAGGCCTCTTCCCTTTGGCTTTCACTTACCCTTTATGTAGTCTGGGTATTCTAAGTATTGCAATTTCCCATCAGCTCTATTTATCAGGACCGCTGACTTACAAATAAAGAGACATCTTTACCACCATGGCACAAACCTAGACTGCTGGTGTCAAAGTGGACAGTTGTTCCCAGGTGTTAGAGCACTGCTGTGGCTTCCTTCTGCTTAAACCCTGGGAGCCCATCGTTGACCCATGCTGGTCCCCATCTTCTCTTGTGTGCCTTGGCATGGCCCGTGCACCTATGGTGCTTCTAGTCTTTATGTAATCCACCATCATCCCCTTAATTTTTGTGTGTCATAAAGCCCTCTTTAAATCCCCAGCAAACCCCCTGACTGGCCCCGATTCCCATGCCATTGAGAAGAGTGATATACTGTGAATTAGCCCTAGAGAACTGATAGGAAATTATGAAAACAGCATGTTTGGGAACATACAAAGTCTAAGAATCCACGAACCTCCCTGGTATCCATGTCAAGCTTTGCCTGACATTGGTGATAACCAGACATTGGCTTGTGGACTTTTCCATGGATTTATGAGGACAGATTTAACAAGAAACTCCATGGTGGGGGATGGAGGGGGACCAAGAAACCCAAAAGCTATTTTTGGCCCTCACTTTTATTGAAGGCCATGTGAATTTATCTCCCAGCAGACCCTTTTCCTAATCCTTTGGTTGTAGAATAATTTTCAACTAATGTTTATTTGTCACTTTCTCTAAGCCAGTCTCTGACTGGGGCTCTGGGGATAAAGCAATGCACAGGCTGGTTGAACTCCGAGGAATTTGTCTTGTAAAATGGAGATATGTATCACAAGAAAGTTAATAGTTACCGCACATAGTGTTTCAGAAGGGATGGCTGCAATAAGCAGAATAAAGACATGGGACTAGAAACAGAGCGTGGATGTTTACAAGTTTGGACAGAGTGGCCAGAAGATGTTTCAGTGGCAACAGTGTACTTAATGAAATATCTGAGAGTAGATGGTTAACAGTTGCCCCATGTGAAGGGAACTCCGTGGACAGGTCCTGTATCTTCAAAGGGGAAGGGCAGCGGAGGGGACCAGAGTGGAACAGAGAAAAGGGGAGATGTCGGAGAGAGAGTGTCTTTGGAGTGTTTGGACCATGCAGGTGTATAGATGGCAGAGCTGCTTGGCCTAGAACAAGATGCAAAGCCACTGGAAAACCGCAGGCAGAAGAGTGAGAGAAACGGCGTCCATGTGATGGCGTGCTGCAACTTCTAAACGCTCAATGTGTTTCCAGGAGTGAGAGCAAAGACAAAGGAAGAAACAGGCACTCTCTAGGAGACTACTGCCAAAGTAGACAATAAATTAAGAGTGTTTCTGTCACCACAGCAGGTCCTGTTGGACTTCTGGACAGGAGGGACATGGGAGTGTTTGTTCTTTTTGAATGATAGCATCTCTCTCCCTACTCTGTGAGGACATGGTGGTCTGGAACATTCTCTTCACTACTACCAAAGGAGTAAAGAAAATGATGAGAGGGACAGTAGATCCTTCCTTTGCTGAAGAAGGGTGTCTCTATGGGCTGCAGTTTTCGTTGGGGGGATAAAATACCTTCAAAGGAAGGAGAAATAAACTGTTCATTGCTGTATGGAAATACAACTTTCATGTGCTTTTGGTATAAGTATGTATTATGTCAACCCATTCAATGTTAACAGTGCTTTCACTTGAATCTTCACACCAATCATGTAAACTGTAGCTCCATCTGTACCTAGTGTCTTTTCAACAATGAAGGGAAGCTCAGGGCAGGAATTGGTTCCCAAAAGGCACCCCTTCTCATGGATGTACTTTACACTCCCTGTCTCTGAGCATTCTTTCATGCCTGGTAGATTAAAAGAAAGTCAAGATTAGGAACACTATGTTTCTGTATAACCCATGGATGTAACTGTAGAGACTCTGTGACCACATCCAAGTAACTAGTTATTCAAGCTTGTTTTTCTGTCCATGAGAGCTTTCTTCTGTTCTCAAAACCTATCCTAATAGAGTACAGGGTAGATCTGTACCAAGAAGAAATAAAATGCTGATGGAAATATGTGAGCCCTGGGCAGGATAGATGTGTGGGGAGGTTATATCCTCTCTTTGACCACTAACTAAACATGTGCCCTTAGTGAAGGAAATGGACCTTCTACCTAGATGTTTACTCATCCTTCAAGCATTTCTTGTTTAGGGCCCAGTACAATTCTGATTCTAGTCCTGGATAGCCCTGCATGATGTTCTCTGTTGTGTATGTGTTTCATGCTAATGCAGAAATCACTATGCAGTCTTATAAAACTGACCTTAAAATTCATTTCCATGGAATTCATCTCATAGAACTCAGTAAAATAAAAATCAGTGCACTTAGTTTCCCAATGGAACATAGTCAAATGGTCAAGAAAAAGCAGTGAGTATTTATTACCTCTGTTTGCACTTGTCCCTGACTCACACTTCAGGGTTAGAGTATCCCTGCTGCTGGTCACCGAAGCACAGGCAACTTACAATAGTGTTTAGACCTTGGAGCTGGCAAATGTGCCGGCTTCCAGTGCAATCCCGCTTGGTCTGCCCTGCATGTAGTTGCATGGGTGCAGTGAGCATTCGCTTTTGTTTGGTACTGCATTTACTCCCGGGCACACCGTAAGATTTGCTGTCCCACAAGAGTCGTGCCTTTTACTTACTATTTGTCCTTGTGCCTTGATCCTATTTGTTGTCCCGAGAGCTGGCTCCAACACCTCCCAAAGGGCAATTTTTAACAGTCTCTGTTCTCCCCTCCTGTCTTCAAAAAAAAAAATGATCTCGGTCCTAACTCCCAAGTTGGCTTCAGATAGTGGAAAAGTTCTCCCGGGCTGAGACGGGAATGGTGAGAGCTGACCCAGACGGTCTAACTATCTCCGCGGGGATCTTAATTGAAACCAAACTCCTTCTCCATGTTAATGTTTTCCTAGTAGGAAGAGAAAGAGGAAGCCAGACCCAGTGCCCAAACCCTCCTCTAGTTTCTGCTTAGCAGTGAAATTAACAAGGAACCTTTCCTGGGTATTATGCATTGGCTGGGAATCATTTGACTGTCCCCAGGGCCATCCACCCATCCCAGCCGCTCCATTAATCTCTGGGAAATCCCCAGTGCTGCAACTGTCACTGTATAATTGAATGCTTTGTTATTTTCTGCATGGCCCTGTACTTTGGCAGCATATTTTTATTAAGAGCAGGGTCTGTTGTTTGTCATTTGTTCCATATTGCTGAGAAGAGGTAGCATCGCACATGTCCTCTTTGTTCAGTGTTTCTTCTGAGTTTTCTCTTCACACTTTCCTTCTTTTTTTCTTACTTTTCTGCTTCAGTCTGTTCATACGGAAATATACACATACATGCACACACACACACACATATATATAGTTCAAGTCACATATATATGTATATGCTATACATATATATGTATATACTACACACACACACAGATATTATATATACATATATACATATATATGGGGTTTTGGGTTTTGAAACGATATCTGGGACTCACAATGTAGACCAGCCTGTCCTTGAACTCACAGAGATCTGCCTGCCTCTGCCTCCTGAGCACTGGGGTCAAGGTGTGCACACATCTTTACTGCACACAGTACCGGGTTTCATAATGATGTTTTAGTACAGGTCTATGATGTATTTTGACCACGCCTTTGGTCTTTGCATCTTCTTCATGTTTCTTACTTAAAAGCCAGATTCTCCAATGCATTAGGTAGGCATCAACTGTCTTCTCTAGTTTTCCCTTCCAATCTCCTCAGAGAAGGGAATGAACTTTAAAAAACACTGAAATTAAGTGTTACTGCCACCAACAGGTTAATCTTTAACTTAAGCACACAACCCCCAAATGTCTAGATACTACAAACTGTGACAAATTCTGAATAGGGTAAACAACTATTTGACTTCCTGATGTTGTCATTATGCTAGTAATTTCTTAATCATCACAACAAAGACCATACCCTAATAATACAGAAAGAACTCAACATCATTATTTTTACATGAAACAAAACTTTCTCTTGTGACCTCGAATTACCAGAAATGATGCAGCTACTTCCACACAGGAAGGGAGACTTTCAATGGTGAGAGGTTATGTATCTCAAGAAGCAAATAGTCAGGGCTGGGGAGATGGCACAGTGGTTAGGAGCACTGGTTGTCCTTCCAGAGGACCCGAGTTCAATAACAAGCATGAGCAAGGGAGCTCACTACCTGTCCAGAAACCAGTTTTGATTGTTGATGGTGCCCTAGTGACTTCAGCCAGGGGCCAGGGCGGGGACACAGTGCCTAGCACACAGCCTATCTTAGGCTCTTGCCCACAGAAGCAGGAGTTGAGAATCTGCTTCTGACTGCATAACTAACTGAACCTTTTGCTCATTGACCCACCCCCTTACCACTGCTGATAATAGAGCAAATCACAGTGTTTCCCAAACACTGAATTAATCATTCCTATGAGTCTTCAAAACAGACAAGAGAGCTAACATGTAGCATCAAGGGAATGAAACTTTGTTATCCCTATTTTTGGTGTGAACCAGTCTTTGCTGTCAATCTAATACATTAAGTTCTTAAAGGTTTTAGAAAAAATCCCAATCCTGTGTGGGGGCAAGGGGCAGAAAATGATGCCATAGGCATGGAAACAGAGTGATGTTCCTGCCAAGTGACTGTTGGGATGCCTTGTTACCATAGCAGAGGGAGGGGGGGGGGAGATGGTCCATGAACCTTCCAAGAACAGAGTAGCTATTTGGTATTCTCCAGACCATTGTTCTAACCTAACTGTTGGTCTCAGTGTGGAACTGTACAGCACTGATACAACGAAGGGAAGAATTATAATGCGATGCTCATGATAGCCTTCTCTCTTAGATATGAAGGTGTCCATGATGTCCTGTGGATGGGGGGCCGGGGGTGAAGGAAGGGAGTGAGAGGAGCTGACTTTAGTTCCATCCCTCTTTCCTATCTTGGAAGCTACGGAATGCTCACTCTGTCCACATTACTCCTTTCGTTGCTGTACCTAACTGGACAAAAGGTTTCTTTTGACTCGTGGATCGGAGGATCACAGTCCATTGTGTTGGAGGAGATACAGACGTGAGTGGCTAAGTGACAAGAGCAGCAGAGGACCAGCAAGCCAGTCAGGTCGGGAAACAGAGCCAGGCTCTACAGCTGAAGGCCTGAGGCTCCCCTCCTTCCAGATAGGTCCCAACTCTCAAACACATGAGCCTGCGGGAACATTTTACAAGCCAAACTCTCACTCCAACTCCAGAGCCTAAGGACTCGGGTTGAGACAAGAAAGGCCAATGCACTTGCTGTGTGTTTCTGGAATACACAATACAGGGAAATCTCTAGAACCTCATCTTTCAGCCGTGTTCCTCGAGTGGGTGGAAGGATGCTTCTCATAGGTTGGCACTGAAGATGATCATGAGGCAGATGACTGCCCGTGGCTCAGGAGTGGTTCCCTCAGAGGAAACCGTCCCCTTCTTGCCTTGAAGGATGCTGAACTTAGTGCCGGAGACCCATGCAGTGCATAACACGGCACCATTCATATTATATTGTGTCAGTGCATAAGAAGTTAGCTCTAATGTAGTGATGTGTTATCTTGGGCCAGGAGTCTGAACTCAGCTTTGATATGCTCTCTGCTAAGGGACTCATCCGGGGTCAGCTGGTGTTTACTCTTCTCAAAACCTTGAGTAAGAAAGTATCTGGAGCTCCTTTGGAGTCTTAAAGATTTATTTTCTTGTTTGTATGTGTGTGGGCCCATACACACTGTTAAATGAGAACAGCCATCCAGAGTAAACCCTTCTTGTGACTCAGTGGTTCAGTGTTTGCGTTGTGCTTTATCTGGGAACAGCACTTTGTAGTTTGTTTTCCCTGGAGTGTGAGCTTCTGTAGGCAGGGCCAACCTCCTACTGAATCTTCCAGGACCGGGTTATGGAGAAAGGAAAAGTCTTCAAACAAATAGAGTTACCATAGTTACCATAAACCTGGCCCCTCCCCAGGAAAAGCATGAAAGAGACACTCGTATCAGTGTGGAGAGATGAAGCCTTGGATGATGCTAGACTTAGACTACAAAAGAGCACATCATACACACTCATCCCAGCCCACATTGTCCTCTGGAAAATCTACTTGAGGTTGGGGTATTCACAAGCAGTGTTTCAGGAATGTAGACCGCCACTCATTTACAAAGAAACCACATGGTTTGCATTCTGTATTCTAGTTGTTGAAACATGGCGAAATTGGGTCTAATTTGTGTGTAGTCTGGAAATTGTAGTGACTCTCATAGGAATTGTCTTGGGGTAATGAATGTCACAGGTATTCAACAGTGTGGGGGGGGGGGAGTCTGGGGATGCACACACTTTCCTGTGACTTTGATGGCAAGGAATGAGAACTGAACTGGGAGAGTGACATGGAGGCAATTTACGCCATGCTCAGTCTGTGCTTGACAAATTGCTGGGTGGTTTTCTGTTCATATCCATCGGAGAGCTGTATTAGGTTAAGGAAAAATTAAGTTACCCCAAAACGGAATGTCCTATTCTCGCTTGCTCCCGTTCTGACGATGTGTTACATAATGTCATCTAAAGACCTCCCAAGTACTGCAGATAGGTTCTATGAGAGTCCTCAAGGGCCAAGTAAGAGGTATGAGGGAAATCACTTTGTCACCCACAAACAGACTCTTCCATATTCATCTCTGCGGCCCCTCCCCAGCTGCCTGGAGAACACACCCTCTGTCAGCATGGTTTGCTACCATTGGATGCCCCTAAATCCATCATTTCAAATGCACTGTGTTCCTGGGTTTACAGCTTGAAATAATGATCAAGGTTTCTGCATTCTTGATAAATGAGGCCCATCATGATCACAGACTATGCATTGGAAAGGTTTACTGGGTTAAAAAAAATTCAGATATTCTAGTTTGATGCATAATCTCAAATGTTTTTTCTTTTCTGTCTTAAATCAACTAGTTTTTAAAAGCAAGCAGCATCTGTTGCAGGAGCAAGACCACCTTCCACGCAAGATTAGTCTCACACACAAAGAATATCTTCCCTTCTTGTCAGAACTAGGTGCACTCAGAATTGCCACCTGTCACTCCTGCGCTTACATACTATGCACATGAAAACACAAAGGACTAGAGAGAGAGGTGAGTTGTCAGAGTGCTTGTCTGGCATGCAGAAACCTCGAGTTCAGTCCCCAGCACCTCATAAAACTAAGTGCTATGCACATCTGTAGTCCCAGCACTTGGAGGCAGGAGGATCAGAAGTTCAAGGTCATACTCAACTACATAGCAAGTGCAAGACCATGTTGGGATACTCAAGGTCCTGCCTCAACTTCTTCCCCCATACCCAATGAAGAATAGAAATTTGAAAAGGATGATTGCAAATCAGTGGAAACAAACTTGAATACTTCCTACTTATATCCCTTTGGAGACTTATAGTGAGGTGAGGAAACAGAGTTGAGGACATGAAGGGATTCGGATTTTGTTTGTCTAATTTTTCCTTCTCCAACTGCGTTCCCTGTGGCCTTCTGAACTGACACGTGTGTTGCTGGTTTTCAGGAGCACCCAGGTGGTTTTTCCTAACTCACATCACACATTTCACTTTTAGAAATGTTACAGAAACATCCAGTGTTTGCTTCCAGGTTCCTCCTCCTCTGCGTGGATGGCGAAGAGATGCTCTGATAAGGCCAGACACTCTTCCCAGCTGAGTTCAAGGAAGGTCAGGCCCCAAACACCGGACTCTGGGATGAGTCGGACTGTCCCTCTGTCAAGCACCCGGTGCCTTTTCTGATCTGAGATACATTAAAATCATTTCTCTAAAGAGACAGGAGGCCCATTCTTGAGGAGAAAGAGAAATGCAGAGATTCCAATTTCTGGATGTCTTAGAAAAACAGACTGCAGGATAAACATGCTGTACACATCAAACTTTGCCATGCATCATAAAGAACATTCTCTGTGACCTGGAAGTTTGGGTAAGGGCCAGACTGCATGTCTCCATTGAGTTTTTTTTTGGATGAAAATTTGAGATAAATGTCTATTTTTTTGTCTGCCAAAACACTTTTCATATTCATATGTTATCTGTACATATGTATGTATGAGAAGATAAAAATAGTTTTAAAGTTAGTTTGATTTCATATCCATAATTTTTGAAGTTCTAAACAAGTTGAGAAATCTAATTTAATATCCTTCAGTACTCTGTCTGGTACCTGGTTGATCTTAGTCCACTCAAGTTCTCCTGCCTAAACACAGTCTCAGTTTGGGATTCTAATGACACCAGGTGTCAGGACGCATTCTCTGGACGGAGAATGCTGACACATTAGGGGGTTGTTTTTATGACATTGCAAAGATGTGCCACAGTTCAGGACTTACGTGCTGCTCCTCTCTCACCCCACCTTTTTATGATGCTCGGGCCAGAATGTCTCACTAATACTTTCTAAATGCGACGAACGTAGGTTAGTGTTCTAGGATCTCCAGGGGACTCAGTCAGGTTGTGACGCATGCGCTGCTGTCGCTCTAAAGTCAACATGAATATGGATAAGGCAGATGCTTTGCAATCTAGAACTTCACAACTGAAATAACGATTGCCCCCTCTTTCCTAGAATCCTTGCTCTGTTTGGTGGCTTTAAATGAAGAGGGAAAAGATAAGGCATTCCCCTCATAATGCTGTGTGTGATTCCAAGTTCCTTTTCTTTGACCACTGAAGCCATTCTTTGCCTACTGTTGTCCCTGTGTCCTTTAAGATCAAAGCTTGAGGAGAAGTTACTCGATAAGGATTAAGAGTTCTTTTAGCAGAAAACTAAGAGATCCAAAGATCTACTTTAGTTTTAACTGTATGTATGTGCATGTGTCTGGGTATGGGTGTGCACACGTGCCCCTGGAGACCTGAAGAGGATGTACAGCCAAGTTATGAGTGGTTATGAACTGTGTGGTGTTGGTGCTGGGAGCCAAACTCCAGTCCCCTGCAGGAGCAGTAAATGCTCTTGACCACTGATGCATCCGTAGCCACAGATGACCCTTTTCAACCATTCCCTAGTCTGTTTCCTGTTGCTGTGATACAATAACACAGACTGGGTAAATTATAGAGAAGACAGGTTATCTCCTGGTGAGCCTGGTTCTAAGAGGATGGGGCTGGCACCTGGGAGGGTGGGGCTGGCCTCTGGGAGGGAGGGACTGGCACCTCGGAGGGTGGGGCAGGCATCTTGGAAGGTGGGTTTGGTATCTGGGAGGGTGGGGCTGGCATCTGAGAGGATGAGGCTGGCATCTGGCACAGACGTCCTTGCTGGGCCAACCTGGTGGAAGAGTAAGTGAGCTAGAAAGAAACAGGGAGAAAAATGTGTCTGAACTCCTGTGGTGACGAGCATAGTCCCTGGATAACTGCATTGCTCTCTTTACGCCAGCAGAGCCCGAATCTACCAGTGTCCTCTTAAAGACCTCCCATCTCGATACCCGCACAGCTGAATTAAATCCCAGGATGAATTTTAGAATTCAAGCCATATCAAAATTTAATCTGTTGCAGGCCCCCCCCCCCGAGATAGAATTGTGCCACGAACTGTAATTTGATTCTTCAAGGCATGGAAAACAGAGAATGAGTTTCCTCATGGCCCCTGATGGTGGTTGTCACGATATCCTTTAGCTTACTCTATGAGGTTACATGTGGCGGTGACCTCAGGGGACACTTCACCCACTTGTCATGTGACTTTGCATCTTGCCTTCTCACCTCTATTCTCTTCTTTCTCCTTGTTGATGTCAACTTACATAGCACGTCAGGTGTCCAGTGATTGCCTTTGGTCCTATATGGATAGAGAATAGGTTCGCATATGGCTAATGATAAAACCTCACATTTACTGAATTCTGAGGATGTCACATATTTATTAACAGTCATAACAGCTAGTGAAAGAGTAATATTGACCCCACACACAAGTGGAGAAAGAGGTTAAGCACGCTATACAAGGCTACCCAACTAGTGAGTGGCAGGGCCCGGACTGTACACCAGCAGCAGGGACTGCCAGCGCCCTATGCTAACTTCTCAACAATAACTTAGTCTTCCTGAAGTCTGCAGAGCACAGCCATCGGCAGCCCTGATGGATGAGATGTCTGCCAAGACAAACAACGGAATAAACCCAGCTTAAATATGGAATTTCAGAAAACTACTCTACCCTTAGTATTTTGTCCCTTGTTCAGATTATTAAGATTTTTCTCCCTCCTCCCTCCCCTGTTATGAAAAAGCAAGCTTGCCAGCTGTCAAGTTCTTGGAGGAAATCCACAGGACTTAGTCATCGTGAGGCTCCCTGGGGGCCTCTACTGTCCTGGGTAGACTGAAGGCTTTCCACGGACTGCCATGTTTGCTAGCTTGGAGTGCAACTAGAGTCTCAACTGCAGAGTGTGAAGCAAAGCATAATCTTAAAAACTACCCCTGCCTGTGCTTGGTTTCTTGTTAGCCAAGGAAGTGTTGGTGCTGAGGGGCGGGGGAAGCAATTGAAACACAGCTTTGTGTTTGTGTGCAGGAGACTGGCTGCCATTAATCATCTATGCATGCCGCAAGAATTGAGATCCGGAGCCTATGACATATCTTAGCAACTGGAAGCAGCCTGGCTGTGTGGTCTTTCTCCAGTTTGGAGAAAGGATCTTAGGGAAGTCTGCTCTCCGCTCATGAAAAGTGGGAGAAACTACATCCCAGCGGAGTCAGGAGCGAGGCTGACAGATGAGCCACAAGGCTTTTTTTTTTTTTTTAAATCAGTAAGTCACGTAAGGGATATGTAATGGCCTTGCTGGTTCCCAACAGAGAGGAGGGTTTCCCATTTTCCCAGTGAAACTTCTGTCTTAGGGCCAGGGAATTCAGTCAGAGGGTCCCATGGATGATTTATTAGGCCTGTCTCATGGGTGTGGGTGTGGCATTTGAGCATTCTTGGCCTCAGTGGGAAGAGCTACTGCTTGCAGGAAACTGGCCTCTGGCTGTTGAGCCTGTGAAGAGAGGCCAGGCCCCCTACACACTGCGGCCTTTGCCTGTCCTCAGCTGTTTCCACCAAGGGCCCCTGCTGTCTACCTCGTACTCCAGGAGAGAAGTCTTTCTGGGGAAGACTCTTGGGGCAATAAATGACACAGGGTGTCCTTTCCCGGAGTCTATACTAGATGTGTCTGGTGGGTCCCTTCATGGTGGAAACAGGGTATATCTTTCCTTTTGGTTTTCCAATGGCAGTTTTTTTTTTATTTCACATATCAGTCTTTTACAGTAAAATCCCAAGTCTTCAGTTGCTAGCAGAATGTTTTGAGTTTGACACGGTTTTGCAGCATTATACACTGTGACTTTTCATGTTTAGAAAAAGGGTTTTAGGGAAGGACTTTTATTTTCTTTCATCTTCTATTGTTTTCCTAAAATAGATTCAGATGAGTGAGTGTCATATTTCAGCAGCCTCTATCTCAGATTTATAAATTCCATCCCCTGCCTTTAAGCCATTCACCTTTGACCTGGCCCTAACCCGAGTGGTCTAGGTGGGAGCATGAGACGTCTTATTTCGTGTTCTCCACAAACATCCTGGGTGGACCTTCTGAGTTCCTGGTGCTGGGTAAGCTTCGGTAATGTTTGAATCTCCCTGAAACAGCCCACTCCATCTTTGCTGTCTCGTTTTGCTTTCCCTGTTGACTGGTAACTTTGCCCATGACAAGTGGTGAATCACACTGTTGTGGCTTTCAGGGATGGCAACTGGAATGAGAAACCCTGCAGGCATTTTCTCACATGTCTCTTAATGCCTCAGTATTTTGGGATGCTACATGGCAGCCAGCAAATGTTTCCTAACAAAATTTTTTGAGGGGAAAAATGCAGTCTACATATGGAAGATAATGTATTCAAAAGAATAAGCCAGAAACTTCAGAAGGTTTTGGTGTAAATTCAGAAAATCTATGTTTTAATTGGAGCAATTTGGGGGAAAAATTACTTTGGACCAGGTAGAGAACCTTCACCCTGAATGTCAGCAGTGACTGATGACAAGGACTTTAATGCATTTCTGTACCCCAGCTTAGTCAAGTATGAGAGATGTGGACTTCACTGGCCTTTGACCTTTTTGTCTTCTGAGTCACTTTTAAGATTTCAAAACGTCATGACTGATTGCAGAAGAATTGTCTTTAGAATGCATTGCACTGATTAAAGGGAAGTCATGGATCTGAGCCTGCCCTCGGATGGCTGGGAAGTACTCAGCCTGGCCACCAATGCCGGCTCTCAGGTTTATTCTACCCGCTTGCCTGCCTCTGAAACACACATCCTGCCTTTTTCTGTCCTTTTCCCTTTTGTTCCTGCTTCTAGTTTCCAAATAGAACAAATGTGCAACTTTATTAACAAATCTTGTTTGACTTGGGCAGAGGGAAGCAATCTCATGCTAGGTAACATAGTAGCCTGAAGAAGCAGTAATTTATGGTATCAGCTCACTCTGCCAGAGAGAGGATTTGAAGTGTCTGGAAGGTTCTGTCCTAAACTCTCTATCCCCAGCAAGGCACTATTATGACATGGCAGACGCATGTGAAGGCTCTAACACTGGCGTCATTGTTTCAAAGGGCTGTAGGGAGATGTGTTCTCTCCCGCTGTCTTTCGTCACTATTCTATCCTGTCACACTAACCTCCTCATTACTGAGGGAGACACCTACCCAAAAGCAATGGCTTTCACTCTGATTCTCAACCTTCCTAATGCCCCAACCCTTGAATACAATTTCTCGTGTTGCAACCCCCAACCCCAAAGTTATTATTCTTGTTGCTACTTCCTAGCAGTAAGTCTGCTGCTGTTGTGAATCATAATGTAAACATTTGTGCTTTCCAATGGTGTTAGGTGATCCCTGTTAAAGCGCTAGTCATTTGATCCCCAAAGGGGTCACGACCCACAGGTTGAGAACCTCTGGTCTAACTAATCAGGACTGAGACTACTAACTCACTATTTAGCTGAGTATGACCTTGATCTCCTGATCTTTGGGCTTCCAACCCCAAAAAGCTGGGACTGCAAAAAGCACCATCTTTCTCTGTATTGACCAGACTCTTTAAAGATTATTTTTATTTTTAAAGTATATGTGTATGTGTGTCTGCACGGGTGTTTGTGTCTGTGACTGCAGTACCCATGGAAGCCAAAGGAGATCATCTGATCCCTTGGACCTGGAGTTACAGGCAGTTGTGAGCTTCTTGAGACAGGTGCTGGGGATTGAACCTGGGTCCTCTGGAAGAGCAGTGAGTGCTCATAACCATTGAGCCATGTCTCCAGCCTGGCCTGATTCTCTAAAGCACAGTGTGATTCTAGAAATGAAAATGATTATTACAGTTACTGAAAGAATCTCTTCTGGTAAATTCACCTTTCAGTCCCAGGGACCCCTTTGTTGGATATACACACAGGTTGAGGACCTTGGAGCATGTATCTGTCATGTGTTGTGGATGAAAGTCGTGGAGGCTTACAGATGCTAAACTCTCCTTTCTGTGAAGTCATTTAATTTATCTTTGTCATTGGGTCCTCATGGAATGTTTTATTATTCTTCATTTTTCAATGAAGGAAATTTAGGTTTAAATATAAGAAGAATGTATGTAAAATTGAGTTAGTATAACATGAAACTAAAATTAAGAAATTACAGCTATAAAATTAAGGGGAAAGAGAGGTGTTGCCTTAGGCCTTTTCCTAGACTACACGTTGTTTATTACTGATGCTTTATTTTACATGGTATGTCATTTCCATTCAACAGTTACAAGGTGTTAGTGTTCACATTTCTAGCAGCAACTCAAATAAGTAAATAGATAACATCAAATATTGCAGATAAACCCAGTGGCGCTGTTTTCGGTGGGATTGGAGGTAGCACGTCTCAGAAGAAGGGCTGAAATGAGTAAGCAGAATGTGGTCATTTGTAGAGGGCAGATTCCCTCTCATAGTCAATTTCAATGTGGAATGAAGTTCCTCTCAACGCTTTAGTGACATAGTGACAGTTCTGTGCAAGAGGAGCCTCCTTCCCTCTAGGATCTGTCAGGCTGCCTGAAGATGGAGTTTTTCTGTGCCGGCATTCACTTCCAGTAAATCACTCAGAAACTTCATATTAATTGTAAATGCTTGACCAATAGCTCAGGCTTGTTAATGGCTAACTCTTACCTTCTAGTTAACCCACATTTCTTATCTATGCCTTGCCATGTGGCTTGATACCTTTTCTTGGTATGGTATGTCCATCTTGTTTCTGTCTGCATTTCAGTACTCCTCTGACTCCAGCTTTCTTCCTTCTGGCATTCTCCATTTGACTCTCTTGCCTAACTTTATCCTGCTCAGCCATTGGCCAGTCAGCTGCTTTATGAAGCCAATCACAGCACCAAATCTTTGAGGTGTACAAGAGGGTTCTTCCACAGCAGCTGCCCCTCACACCCACTGTGCTTGTGGCTCTCAGGGCTGTTGTAGAGCCGGGGAAGGTTTGAGAACAGTAGAAGAAATTAAAGTGCTGTAAACAGTCAGCAGTTTGCTTGTTTTAGTGAATAAACACTTTTAAGGTACTTACAGAACTTCAGTTAATTCTACCGGTCTAAAACACTGTCACTAAAGCCGGTTGTATAGCCTCAAGCAACATCATTGAAAGGGTGGTGTTGTAGGGTATGATTTGTCACCTCAGGAGAAGCCTTGTCCACAGGTGCTCATGAGAATAATCAACTGTTTAACACCACACAAAACAGAGCACGGCTCGACTTGTGAAAGATCTACAGAGGTTTCTGGAAAACTTGGTATACTCCTGGGCATGTAGTGGGGTGCAGCCATGTTCGAGGCTGTATACATGCTCAACAAAGACGTGACAGGACTCCACCTGGGCATGTAGTAGGGCGCAGCCATGTCCGAGGCTGTATACATGCTCAACAAAGACGTGACAGGACTCCAGTGTGAGTGAGAAATGAAGTCAAATTGGCTACCTGAGCACTAAAGGAAGAGCCCGGCATGTGCGCTTAGAAACAGACAGCTGACTTTGGTGACGAGAACTTGGGTCCTCTGCTGGAGCAGTCTACACTTCCAACTGCAGAGCCATCTCTTGAGTCCCGTCGCCCCACGTTTTCAAAATCCCCAAGACACTCCTAAATGTAATTAAAATATCAACGGTCCCAGAATATGTAAATGTATTTAAAAGAATGACTGCTGATGGTGGTGGCACAGGCCTTTAATCCCAGCACTCCAGAGGCAGAGGCAGGTGGATCTTTGTGAGTTCAAGGCCAGCCTGGTCTTCAAAGAGAGTTCCAGGACAGTCTCCAAACCTACAGAGAAACTCTGATGTCTCAAAAAACAAACAAAAATTGACTAAAATTGGAGGTGCATACACCTGATTCCTTAAACTTTCTACAAAGACTCAGTAATCAAATAATACAGTACCGGCGTAGGGACTGATATGTAGCTCAATGGAACAGAATGGTCCAGAAACAGTCCTCTATATTAAAGAACAACTATCTCTTGAAGGATTGAACACGTTAGTATAGAAAGTAAGCTCTCTCCAAGTGGTTTTATAACCACTGCCTGTTCATATGCAATAATTGAAGTAGGAGCCATGCCTCACATTGTATACAAAATTTGACTCACCATAGGCTTAAATACAAATTCTAAGAAAAAAATCTGTAGATTAGAACTTGAGACTGACTTAAGTATGTTTCTTACATATGAGATGAAGTACAAATAACAAAAGAGATAGTTCACTTTGTAAAAATTAAGACTTCATGTATCAAAGGCCACTATTTTAAAAAGAGCTGATATGCTGGGCGTTGGTGGCGCACGCCTTTAATCCCAGCACTCAGGAGGCAGAGGCAGGCAGATCTCTGTGAGTTCGAGGGCAGCCTGGTATTCAGAGTGAGTGCCAGGACAGGCTCCAAAGCCACAGAGAAACCCTGTCTCGAAAAATAAACAAATAAATAAATAAGTAAGTAAGTAAATAATTTATAGCCTCCAAAACAATACAGAGAAACCCTGTCTTGAAAAACCAAAAAAAAAAAAAAAAAAAAAAAAAAAAAGAGCTGCTATGCACAACCTGTGGGGGTTCTCGAGCAAGAGGATTAGGAGGAGAAATAAAGCTTGAGGCCAGAGTGGACTGTGGCTATGTGAGACTTCATTTGAAGAGAACAGAAAGAAAGGAAGGGGGGAGGAAAGAAAAAGGGAGGAAAGGAAGGAAAGAAAAGTACAACTCATACGATAAGAGAAAACGCATTAGAATGGAATATTAATTAAGAATGTGTATTCATAATTTGGAACTGGGATTGACATGTGAAACAAACTTGTTTCTAACTTAAATTAAAAAAAATGAAGAGAAAAAAGAAAGTAATTTTATACTCAGTAATAAAGACGAACAACTCAGTTAAAACCGTACAAAGGATTTAAATTGATCCTTCTCCATAGAAAATACTTAAGGAACAGTAAGTACACAAAACAATACATCATTAACCATTGCAGACAAAGCAAAGAAAAACATAACACATTCACTTAGGAAAATACTATGAACATATTCACATGCAGAGAAGGGTGTGAAAAACTGATCTCTGGATGTCGAGAGGATGTAAAATAGTTGAGCTACTCTGGGAAACAATTTTACAGTCTCTAAAAAATGTTGTATGTGACCAAAGTGCGTTCTCTCTCTCTCTCTCTCTCTCTCTCTCTCTCTCTCTCTCTCTCTCTCTCTCTCTCTCTCTCTCTCTCGCTCTCTCTCTCTCGCTCTCTCTCTCTCTCTCTCTCCTCTCTCTCCTCCCTCTCTACCTCTCATCTCCTCCCCCTTTCCTTCTCCCTCTCTCCACACACACATAAACACAAAAGCAGTGTAAATAAAATATCTACACAGAATGCTCTATACATATGTTTGTAGAAGCAGTTTTTAAATCACCTGAAAGTTGAAAATAGCCAAAATGTCCATGAATATATGGATAAGCAAAACTGCACACCTACAAAATAGAAGGCTATCCATGAAGTAAGAAGCATTGGCATGTGTTATAACATGGATGAATTATGGAAGCATAATGGTAGGTGAGGCAGCCCAGTAAAAGGCTGCACGCTGTATGGTAGCATGGAGGTGGAATGTTTGGAGAAGGCTAAGCAGAGGCAGAGGGGTTGCTAGCTGCCTGGAGCAGAGGGGAGAGTGTGGAATGAGGACCGACAGACACCCGAGTATGAAGCTTCTTGGGGGATGATGGTTATAAAATCAGACTGTGTGAATATTGCACAACTGTGAACACGTTAAAAACACTGACTTGTATACTTGAGTAGGAGAACTTTGTGCTCTTTTAATCAGGCCCATTTTATTTTACTTTTGAGACGGGCTCTGACTGTGTAGCTCTAACGGGCCCTGAATTTGCTGCGGAAACCAGGCCGGTCTCAAACTCCCAGGGATCCTCCCGATTCTGCCTCATGAGTGCTGGGATTAAAGACGTGTGCCACCATGCCAGACTACCCACATCTGTTTCACAAAGCTATTTAGAATAACTATATGTGGCTCCGAAAAGAGTAAGAGGTATTAGTGTTTGGGGGTTAACTATTAAGTCATATTAATTGGGCAAGTCAACATTAGGTGTGTATACTAAAATACTAATTATACATTACTGGTACTTTGAATGAAAGTGGCCCCGATAGGCTCATAGGGAGTGGCAATATTAGGAGGTGTGGTCTTGTTGGAGGAATTGTATCACTCGGGGGGGGGATCTGAGGCTTCAGAAACTCAAGGCAGGTCCTCTAGAGTGTAGTCTTCCCCACCATCCGCCTGGGCCCTGCCGCGCTGTCTGAACGCCCAAATAACACACAGGACACTGTATTAGTTATGAAGCTGTTGGCCGTTTGCTCTGTTTCTTACTGGCTAGCTCTGACTTAAGTATTTAACCCATAATTGTTAATCTAAGTATTTCTCTTACCAGAGAAAGGGGTCCAGGACCTCTTACTCCTGTGGTGGCCTACATTGTGTCTCCCTCTGCCTCTCTTTCCCAAAATTCTCCTTGATTCCTAGTCCCACCTGTCTTGCTTCCCTATTGGCCAACAGTGCTTTATTCAACACAGATTTACAGAATGACATCTCCCATCAAGGTCCTGTGTCACTCTCCCTTCCTGCTGCCTGCCAATCTGGATGCAGAGCCCTTAGGTGCTCTCTCTCTAGCACCATGTCTGCCTGCATGCCGTCACAATCCTACCATGACAACAATGGACTAAACCTCTGAACTGTAGGCCAGTCCCAATTAAACTCCTTTATAAGAGTGGTCACAGTCATGCAGTCTCTTCACAGCAATAAAATCCTAATCAAGACAACATATAACCTATCATTTGTGCATATTAAATGTGCATACTAATAAATTAATTGTATATACTTACGCATCTCTGGGACAGTTTCAGACATGACGATACCATGCCTCAGCCGTACTGTTTCCTCAGTTTCTCCCATCCTCCCCTTCCTCCTCACTTTAGGTTCCCTTCTCAGTGCCTGCTACTCACACACACCAGTGGTAGGTAAAGGGTTGCCCTTCTATACCTCGTGTTTTCCTTGTGCTGTGAAGGAACGGCGGCTCTTATTGTGAAAAAGCTTATTATATTTCTACTGGGCTGATTGCACGGTTTCTACCCTTGATTCTGTGCCCGAGCTACATTACATTCATTGGTCTGTGTATGTTGCCCTAACCTTCCACCTCCCAGACTGAAAACAACTTATTCATGATACATGATCCTATTAATATGTCTTCAGTTCCATTTGCAAGTATTTTGATTATGATTTTAATGTCTATGTTCATCAAAGACACTAGTTTTCTCGCCCTCTGTTTCATTTTCTTATTGTTACATCAGTGTTGCTTGTAGACCGAGTTTGGAAGCATCCATCCACTTTCTACTTCCTGAAATGGGTTGGGAAATATCATTGTTAGTTCTTCTTTAAAAGTCTACAATAATGCATTTGTGAAATCACCAAACAGGGAATTTGCCTTGGTGGGAGATTTTTATTCAACTTTAATCTCATTATTTATTATTGATTATTGACTTATTTAGATGTTACATATTGTTGGTTCAATATTGTGGATCATCTTGGTCTAGAAGTTTCTCTGTTTCTTCTTGATTTTCCAATGTACTGGCATAACACTTTTTAAAATGTTTACTAATGACCATCTGAATTCCAGTGGTATCTACAGTAATAGTAAAACTAATAATCCTTTTTAATCTCTAATTTCATGATTTTCTCATGTTTTTAAGATGAGTTTGGCTGAAAGCTGGGCAGTTTTTACTGCTGTTTTCAAGTCTAGTATTTGCTCAACTTTGCATAATTGAACTTCGGCGTTTTTCTTTTCATTTCTACTTTTGTTTATTTCTTCTCTAACTTCTTCCTTCTACTGATTTTGACTTCACTTGTTCCCATTTTTTCTAACCCCTTGAGCTATATCCTTAGGTTATTTATTTGAGATGTCTATGTTTTAAATATTGAGAGATTACTATAGAAGTCTTCCTTTGAATAACTTTTGTTTGCTTCATTTAATTTTAATGAATTTCTCAATTTCCCCGACCAGTACAAATTGACAGGTTTCCTTCTGTAAAAAACTGGAGGAATAAATGTGATTAGCATGCTTTATTTTGAGGATGTTTGATCAACAACCTCTATTATTCCGATGGATTATAGTCTGATTGTATGTCAATATTCTTTTCCTAGGTAATGCAACATTTGCAAAATATTCTTGTGTGTGTTCAAGGAAACTGAATAATTAACACATGAGTGGGTAAAGAAAATGTGGTACAGATAGCCAATGGAACATTGGCATTCTTGGGACAATAGACCAATCATAGGTTAGTATGTCAAGTGAGACAGACCAGCCCCTGGAGGACAAATCTCGTGTGTTTTCTCTCAAGTGTGGAATCCAGTGTGAAACGTATAGATGTGAGAGTGGAGACTTGACTAAGAGAGGAGAGCGGGAGAACTTGACTCAGTGGAGGGAGGAAGGGAGGCTGTGAAGAAATAATGGAGTACTCATGAAGTGAAAGCCTGGAGAGGCTGCAGGAGATGGACGTAAGAGGCGTGCAGAGGAGCAGAGGGAACAAGGGTGTGGGAGAGGGCAGGGGTGGGGCGAATAAGAACAGCATATGAGAATGTGTGCGAGCATGAGCTGTCACAGTGACATCTAGTACTTGCCACTCATGTTTACTTGGCCACGGTAAATATGGAGAGTAAGTGTGCTGACTTGGAGGGTTTGTGTGGCATTGCTGGGTTTACGGTGGTTCTAATTTTAGGGTTTTTTTTTTTTTTTGGAACCTCCATAGTAATTTCCAGAAGGCTACCTTAGTTTACATTGCAATGACAAATTCTCTTTAAGATGAACACACAAAAAATCAGGCTTTGAGTAACACACATGTAATCTCCAATCTGGGGATCAAGAAAGAAGCAGGCAGGTTTCTGAGCTCAGTGGCCAGTCAGCATAGCCTAACTGGCAAGCCAGTAAGAGACTCTGCGGAAAATAACAGAAACACCTCCTAAAGTGTCTGTGCTGTGGCCTCCGCAAGCAAGCACAGAAATGCAGATACACTTCCACACACGTGCACCTGTAAATGCACACACACACCCCTAAAGTGTCCTCTGACCTCTACAAGCAAGCACACAAATATATATACACTCCCACACATGTGCATCTATAAACGCGCACGCGCACACACACACATACACAGACACACACACACACTGACTCTCACACTCACACATGGATATAACACACACATGCAAACACAAAGAACATAGCAAATCTGGCCTTGCATCTGATTGTTTTGAGTTCTTGTGTTGCAGATCTCTGACTTGACCCACACATTCCCACAGAATCTTTAGTCAGTGATATGTACCTTCTCTATATGTATGGGTGCATGCCTGTGGATGGCTTCTTTTAATATCCTTGATCTATGGTCTCTGTAAGGACTATGAGTTAATCATTTAGAAGGGAAGTCTGACAATGACCAGGAATTGGCATCACATAATTGCCCAGCTAGGAGCTCATAAAAATAAGAATTCTGTATACATAGGGATTTGCTGTGTTAGCATTCTCTGGAGGAATAGAACCAATATGATATACGTTTTAAGTGAGATTAATTACAAGGAATGGCTTACATAATTAATTCCATGGTCAACTTTCTGCAGTTGGAGGCCCACCCAGGAGTCTCACGAGCTGGTTCGTATTCCAGTACAAGTATGAAGGCCTGTGGACCAGAAGCATCGAGAACAGGAGTTGAGTGTCAAGTTCAGAGACAGATAGAAGACAAAATTCTCCTTTCTTGTCTTTTGCCCTAGTCAAACGGACTATACGATACTGGCCTAGATAGGTGAGGGTGGGATTTGTGTGTGTGTGTGTGTGTGTGTGTGTGTGTGTGTGTGTGTATTTGTGCATGTGCATGAGTGTGTGTGTGTGCGCGCGAGCACATGTGTTTGGACCTGTGTCTAAAATCCAGCCGTCAACCTCTAATCACATTACTAAGGTCCCACAATAAGGACTCCAGCTTTCTTAGGGAGCTCTGGGACTGAACTCAGGTCTTCTTGCTTGCACAGCAAACACTACCTGTGACATCTCTCCAGCTCAGGGGTGGCTTGTCTTTGCTCAGACTCTTAATTCAAACCCTGAGTCTTTCTGAAAATAACCTCAAAATACAGTGTTTAACCAACTATCTGAAGACTCTTTGGCCAAGTCAAGTTAACAAATGAAGTTAGGTACCACACCCTGTGTAGCCAGAATGAACACTGCAGACTTCCTCAGAAGTCATTAAAACAAGGCCATTTTCAACAGAGAATGGTTTGTGCATTTACTATATCCTGGGGTTGGGGATGTAGCCCAGTCTGAGGAATGCTTGCCTGGCATACACAAAGCTCTGGGTTCAGTGTCAAGAATCAGAAAGAACAAAAAGGAATATCCCCTTTAGTTAGTTATTGTCCTAGTTACTTTTCTATTGCTATGAAGAGGCACTGTGACTAAGGCAACTTATAATTGAAGCATTTGAGTAGAGGCTTGCCTACAGTTTCAGAGAGTTAATCCATGAGCCCCTGCTGGGGAGCATGGCAGCAGACAGGCAGGCGTGGCCCTGGAGCAGCTTAGAGTTTACACCTGATCCACAGGCATAGGGCAGGCAGAAGAATAGGCTGGGTTTGGTGTGATCTTTTGAAACATCAAATCCCATTGCCCAGTAACACACCTCCTTTCGACAAGGCCACTAATTCTTCACCCCCCCCCCCACACACAAATTCTACCAACTAGAGACAAAGCATATAAATATGATCCTATGGGGACTAATTTCATTCTAACTGCCACAGTTACCTGTCTTCCCACCTAACCACTTGTCTGTTTGAATATGATTTCCAAACTGAAAATGATGGAAACACACCTACAAGTCCAGCTCTTAGGAGGTAAAGATAGAGGGGTCACATGCTAATTCCTAGTCTGGGCTACATGAAATATTGTCATATGTATGTATGAGGATATATATGCATAAAAGGAAAGAATACTGTGAATCTGCATCTGCATTTCCCCTGAAAACTAGGGGAAAACCCTAACAAAGCAGGTTATCAGTTGACTGGCAGCATGCATCTGCAAATGTCTTTGTAGAAGCCAGGCTGTGTGGGCATTGTCACGATGGTAAGGTAGTGCGGGGCTGTCAGCATTGCTCACCATTCTCCGAGTCTGAACAGAGAACGGAACGCTTGAGAAAATGCCCTGTGAGAGTGAGCAGCCTGTGTGCACCAAGGCAACCTACTCATCCGTCACAGGGAATACGCTGTGCCCAGAACAGGACAGCCAGAAGGCAGGCGACATTGCCTCTTTGAGAGATCAACCACCTGAAGTGTATTTGTTCATGTTATCTCATCTCGTTCTGGTCAGTAAAACAGCCCCCCCCAAGTGACCTACTTCATTATCAGTTCCATCATACAAAAGAAATACCCGGGGGAGTCAAGGTGCTGCCTCCAGGTTCTTGAGCCAGAAGGTATCTGAGCAGAGATGGAAGCCGAGTCTGTAGGTTGCGCAATGCAGCACACTTGCTGTGTGACACCCAGGGACTCACAAGCCCAACCGCGGCGTGCCAGAGGCGAATGATGGCTTAGAATGAGGATTGTATTGTGGCTGAAGCTACAGGAACTGGATCCAATTCATTGTTAACAAACCTGGGAATGGCACATGGCTCTTGGGAAACGGGATCTTTCTTAGGAAAGTTGGGTGTTGTACTTTCAAAGAGAGACCTTAAAGATTCCATAATTAGAGTGGAGAGGTTCAGAGGCCCTTTGTGTAACAGGAAAAGCAGTCAGGAGGCAGACCGACAGGTGTCATGAAGGGAAAACCAAGGATAAAGAGGATCTCACTTCTCTTGGGGGCATATTTCCAGTTATTATCCAGTTTTCAAGGGAAAGTTTGTAAATCTGTCTTACCAGTCTGAAGGTATTTGCCTTGATTTGGACAAAGAGCCAATTAAAACTTCATTAGCCCAAGGGAGAGTAAAGATCGGGGAGGGACCAAAGTGGTGTGACCTTGTATCTTCTGCGGCAGGTGCCCATTAGAACAAAACGCTTTGTTTGGGTGGGGTTGTCATAACGAGCTTATTTCCTAAGTTAAAATCCACTTCTACTGCGTCTTAAATGTCATTTAGTCTAGGTCCCAGGAGACCCAGATCGTAGGCCTGCCTATTTCTGTGGTGCATGTGTGGGTTATTTTAGATAGCAGAACTTAGGCGCGCTCCCACAGAGGCTGATCTCCATAGAGTGATCCCGATCATGGAGCCTGATGACCTGTCAGTAGCATGATCAGTTCATAGCCCCTCCCCCCCCTCCAAAGACCTGCTAAATCAGAAAGTCAGAGGGTGGGGCTTCAGGCTTCTAGGTGTCATAGGATCCCAGAAGCCGGCTGCACTTTGAGAACACCGTTCTAGGAAAGGCAGGCCTATACTACATCTTGGATCCAGTTTTTCAGTTGGAGTAATCTCTGTTCCCTCTGGTTTCTCTATAGATAAATAGGGAGGGCCAATCTGGAGGTTGATTCCTTCCCAAAGATGTGCCCAACATAAGAGGAGTTTAGTCTTTGGAAGGTTCTTATTTGTCCAGTTGGACTCGCCTGGGGGTGAGAGAACCCCAGTTACTGTTATGTGTGCTCTGCGCTCAACCAGAGAATCTTCCGCGCCAAGGCTTGCTTCGCATTGTCTCCTTAGTAAGACATACCTTGTTTGCATGATGTAGGAGTGAACCCCACAAAGCTATCCACCCATGAGGGCGGGGACATGTAAACTGACACAGGTAGATATAAAAGGAAGTGAAAGGAAAAGGAACCTCCCTTTTCTCTCTTGGAAGCCAGCCACGCTTCTAACTCCTGGTTTGTGTGACTCTCTCTCTCTCTCTGGTAAATAAATACATTGTTTTCCTTATAGCATCGAATACCCTCTTTAGCATGGCATCATTTTGTCACTGGTGTTTTGGAGTTAGAAGATGAAAGGGCTCATGAGCACACAGAACGTGCTGAAAAGTCACCTCACCAGCCTTTGTCAGGAGTATAATGGTTGAATATAGCATACGTAGCAATAATGACACTAATGCATACTCTCTAAAATACTCTCTAAACGTCGTGTCTTTATAAAGTCATTTACACATGTTAATTGGGGAAGGTATATGGCAGGGATATCGCCCTCACTATCATCATGGTCACTACCATCAGGAGGCAGGTCCAGAGCCTGCACGAAACAGATGACGAGGCTAATTGTGTTTTCCCGTCCCTTTTGTATGGCACCCTCACACTGTCCTGGGATGAACCGGATTGTGGACGTTTTATTTCCAAACATCCCTGTTGCTCTCTTTGCCATCTCTCATGCTGCTAGGAACCCTGAACTCACTGTTGATCCCCTGTCCTTTGCCGTCACCCTCCTGTATCGTTCCACCGTACCTCATTGCCCAAGCAGCCAGCAGGGCCGTGCCCTGTGGATAACAATACAGGTCCCTTTAAAATTCCTTCACAAACGGGAAGCTATTGTCTCCCATAGAGTTAAGTTCTTTTTCACTCTGTGACTATAAAAAAATTTGTCTTTCAGTTTAAACAAAATAGTTTATCTGGCACATAAAATGATGGACTTCCTTGACGCTGTAGTCCGTGTGCACCGCTGTGCTGTCCTCTAAGTCACCCACAACTTCCCTTTCCAACGGTCCCCTTTCTCCTCCTCCGTGAGCCCCTCTGCTTTCATGTCAGACATATTTGATGGTTAAACTTAAGCCTGCTTATAAGGGAAAATGAGACATTTTCCTACCACCCCCATTACACATGCATTCTCCTTGCTCCTCCTACTTCTTTCTCTGTCTTTTAAAACAGGTTCTCATGAAGCCCAGGCCAGGCTTCATCTTGCTTAGTAGCCAAGAGTGACATACAACGTCTGATCTTTCTGCCTCCACTTCCCGAGCGCTGGAATTACAGGCGGGCACCCCAAGCTTTGCTTTATGCAGTGGAGGTGGGGGTGGGGTCAAACCCAGGGCATCAAGTGTGGTAAACAGGCAACTCTACCAATGCACCCCCCATCTCACTAAGCTCTTTTCCTGGGCATCTCACATGTGAGATCTCCTCTGACCAAGCAGTGCATTTTCATCAGGGTGGGGAGGTCACACTGCCTCTTCAGTCAGCACCCAGGACAGTGGTGACTTTGCAGGACAGATGGGCTTCTTGTTGGCACTTCCTGTCCACGACTGTGATGAAAGCATCCTTCTCACCACTGCTACTCCCAGGGGCCCAGTCAAGTCCCTGTGCCAGAGACAGCAGAACGGAGAACCCTGCAAAAGCTAGCGGTAATGATTCAGTGCTTGACCCAGGACACACGCTACTTCTGCTCCCGTCTCCCTGGCCCTGAAATGCATTTCTCACTGCTTTCCTGGAGAGGCAACGGCACAGATGACCGGCACACACCCCTGTAGTGCCCTGTAAGAAGCGACTTCCACCTTCTGGGTAACTGTGGGGTTCCTCACAGGCACAGCGGACTGTGATCCAAGCACTCCCACCTCTGTAATGGTGGTAGTGGAAGCATATGTGTGTGTGTGTGTGTGTGTGTGTGTGTGTGTGTGTGTGTGTGTGTGTGTGTATGTGTGTGTGGTGGTAAAGAGGATAAAGGCCGACCATCCTTCTCCAGGGTAATATTGGGAGTTAGCGGGGTGGGCAGAGTGTGAAAAATGTGCTGCACTGGGAATATGACAGTAACCATCACTTCAATGTCTGTTTGGATCTTCCTGGTACATAGCTCCAGGCCACTGTGACCCCAGTTTAAGACTGCAGCCTGCCAGCGAAAGCTTGCCAGACGCATCTGGGTAGGGCTGCTATTTCAAGCCCCTCCAGTCACTGCCTGCTGCAAATGAACGTAACTTGAATGTGGCATGTTTTTCCACCTTCTGTATCAGCATAAATAATCTGCCCAAAGGCTGTTGGTCTATGAAATGCCTGAGCCCTGGATTACTCTTTATCCACCCCGAGTTCCCCAAGGGAAGTACAAAGTGTATATTTTCTGGAAGTAGAGTTTATTATGTTGTTTGAAAATGTTACTCTGAGCAACAGATGTTATTTTTGGAGCCCGTGCAACTTTATGTTAGAAAAAAAAGTCTTGGCTGTAGTTAAAAGCTCTCTGGCTGCAAGTGATTGGTATACAGGCCCCCAGTCTGGTTTCTTTAGCTGTGCCATGACCGCTTTCCGGCAGAGGCAGCAAGCCGTCTACCAGTTTCCAGACTTAGAGTGGTCACCACCCTGCTGTGACTAATGCTCCAGGGACTCAGAGATGCTCCTAGATGCTCCTGGCCGTAACCTTCACTTTGAAGAACCGCAAGGAAAATGACAGAGAATTCATTGGTGTCCTCAGAATCAATTTGGATTCGGTACAGTTTGTTCCTCTTCATTTGGCTGTGAAGAATAGCAGTTTGGAGCCTCAAAGGGAGAGTGTGTAACCCTCTGTGCCAGGAGGATTATTCACAATTTCCTCCTATGTGAAAATTCTCAGAGTGGCACTCTGGCTTAATGAAGCCAGCACTCTCCTGGAAACCTTCAATAAGACATCTCTGGATGTCTCCAGGGGACAAAGGTCAAGCTCCCAATGGAAACCTGACTTCATTTTTTTGCTTCATTCGCCTAGACCTTTGACTCTTTCGTACTGGGCATCACTCTCTTGTGGGTGGCTCAATACTGTTGGAAAGAAAGGAAAGGAAATGTGAACAGTTGGAGATCAAGCGAGGTCCATGACCAGGAAGTGACAGTGGCGCTTCTAGCCCAGGGCTAGGTGTAGAGGACAGGGCAGGGTGGTGCTGGTAGCTTCTACCGTTGACCGAGAGACAGCCTGGTGAGCAGACACACAGTCTAGGAACACTTGCCCCTTGGGATAATGGGATTCTGTGAGGTGGCTGCCCTGAGGACCCAATGGTTTGTTGTGGATTCCTATTTTGTCTCCGAGGAGAAGGTTGGGTTCCCGCCGCTGGGTTAAGGACATCAGTGGGCTTCACAGACTGCTGTGGGTTCTGGAAAGCAGGACCTTATGCATAAGCCCCCATGGTGAGCACAAGGGACAGTCTGGACACCGGGGCTGTTGTAGGAGTGAACCCCACAAAGCTACCCGCCCAACAGGGCGGGGTCAAGGTAGAGATAAAAGGTAGTGAAAGGAAAAGGGGCCTCTCTTTTTTCTCCTGGAAGCCAGCCACGCTTCCAACTCCTGGTATGTGCGACTCTCTCTCTCCCTGATAAATAAATATATTGTTTTTCCCTATATAGCCTCGATTACCGCGATAGGCTGTGGCAGAGACTCAAAAGTTAGGTGAGCACGTTTTGAGTTTTGAGTTTCCGTTCAGAAGCAGGGGAGAGGAGCATGGATGAATCCACGCTCATGGAACAGTCGTGGAGCCATTCGTGTGACCCTTGTTGGAATCAGATTGGATCAGAGATCTACAGGACCATTAGGGTCAGAGCTGACTAACTGTGCCTTGTGCTGGCAAACACCCGAGCAGTCAGTCAGTCCCTGCTTGGTTCCCTGCCTCGCAACTTCATCCCTGGAGTCCTTCTTCCAAGAGTGCTTGCTAGGTGAGAGGCAGTCTGTGAAAGGTTGAGGGACAACGGGAAGGAAGGGGAACCAGGAGTTTCTCTTGATGCTTTCTACGGTGTTTCTTGCAACATCTGCATCTTGGCTAATTACCTTATAAAATTTTTTGAAAAAGGAAAGAAACAGAAAAAAGCTCTGCTTCATGTGTGAATTCCTCTGACTCCAGATTTGGGGGAAGTTCCAAACGCTATGCTCTGGTTACCCACCCCCCTCGCACCATCTTCCCACGTCTTATGCATAAACTCCCTTCTGCTCTTGGTCTTGAATAATGGTTGATCATCACTGTCAACTTTATTGAATTTAAAACCGCCTAGGACATTAGTGAGGTGCTCTTGTAGATGATTTCATGCTAGGGCGTTTCCACAAATGGTTAACTAAGAGAAAGGCTCATGGTGAATGTGGGCAGCACCATCCAATGGGCATGGGGTCTGGACAGAACGGGGTGGGGCTAGTCACATGAATTCCTGCATTCCCTCAGTTTCACTTCCTTCCTGTCACCATGATGTGAGCAGCCTTCTCCTCGCCGCATTCCCACTGTCAATGATGCTCCACCCAGGCAGGGGATGGGATCATCACTGGCGGAATCCTGAGAAATCAAGAGCCAAAACTAAAATTCATTCTTTATGAAAATGTCCTGTCAAGTATTTTGTCACAGCACTGAGGAAAATGACTCGGAGAACCTTGAGCTGGGCCCTAGTGGGTCTTCCCTTAGTTTGGATAACAATGGCCTCTGGGTCTTCCCTTAGTTTGGATAATAATGGCCTCTATTTGGAAAACCCAGAGCCATTTCCCTTTATGGGAAGACCTCAACCTGCAGGAGATGCCATCCTCTAAATTACTTCTTTTCCTCTAATAAACATTTGTGCCTTATCCCTTTCTCAAAATATTCCTCCTTCTCACCCATGTATTTTCTTCACATTCCTGCTGAACTTTAGTTCTTGGGGGCATTTTGCCTTTCCACTCAAATCTATATTGTCATCTGAAAGTTAACAGGCTCCGTTTGATGTGTTGTTTAGGGTGCATGATTCGAAGTCACGGAATGAAGTTAAACGTCTTAATTGGCATTCTTTACTCTTCCCTGCAGTCTGAGTCATCTACTTTTCCTAGTGTGGTGTTCCTTCTCTCTCTCTCTCTCTCTCTCTCTCTCTCTCTCTCTCTCTCTCTCTCTCTCTCTCTCTCTCTCTCTCTCTCTCTCTCTCTCTCTCTCTCTCTCTCAGGCCACCTGGCGGGGGTGACCTGCCTGGTTTTTATGTGCTGCTTCTGATAGTATCTCTGCTTGAAGCAAGGGAGACAGCTCATGATCCCTGCCTTATTCTCAATCACTTCAACAAAAGGCATAAACGGGGCCCTCATTAGCAAGAGCAAGCAATGCATCCATCCCGTCAGCCAAGTTTCTCAATTCTTAGCACAACTGTTGCCTTACTGAGGTTTTCAAGTTGTTACTAACACACGGTAAGATACCAACATCTGATGTACCATTGTCAGGAGGTCCAGGCCCTTCATCAATTGTGTCCTGAGAGGCAGGGGACCACTTTCAAAATAAGAGCTGGGTAGATAATCTCTAAGAGTCCATGAACAGAAAATTGTAGCTGCATTTAAAGTGTGGTTGTGTTTTTTTAAAAAAACAATTTCTTCGTGATTTATTTTTGTCCTTGATAACAAAAGAGATGTTCAGGTGCACTGGCAAACACACGATCTCTGCTCCTTCTCTCACCACAATATTCCCATATGCGGCACACTTTGTGTTCTCGCCCGTGGAGAGGCAAAGTAGGTACTGCCAATTCTCTCTCCCAGGTAATGAGCTTGAGATGGAAGGGTTAGCAGAGCTGAGATCACACACACCTTCTATTATGCTATTTCTTTTGGTTTCCATTGTGCATGGAGCCTCTCTACAAAGGTGCCAAAGCCTGGATTTGAAAAAGCCGTGTTCCCATGGAGTCTGCCCCGGCCTTCCTTCATCAAGCCCTGGGCACCTCATTCCTGATGTCAGCTGCTTGGCACCTAGACCAGTTACTACAGCCAGTGAGAGAGCTTTGACCCTATCATCAGCAAAGAACACAGTCTGACACTACCCCTGTGTTTGTAAAATATGCATCAAGAAAAGGGTTTAAAATAAATGATCAAACTCTGATTTAGAGAGAGAGACACACAGACACATAGAGAGAGACTAGTTACACAGAACTGTACAAACCACTACCCCAAAATATATCTGCAGCTTTGTATTAAGCAGAGTTTGCTGTAGATGGTGTGTGGTTGTGTTGCTCTTTTTCCTCTTCTCTTCTCCAACATTTAGATGGTCTCTGAGGCTCTCTTCCTTCACACAGAGACAACAGAATGCCAAAATTCTCCTCCACTACCTTAGGACTAGACCCATCCCATCTCCATTTTCTCTACTGTCAGGGAAGTAGATTAGTTTGAAATTTTTTTATCGCCCTTTGTTTTCTTTGTGGTCAGATTTATTATTTTCCCAGAAAGCACAAGGAAGTATCCAAAATCAGTAGCTGGTAAAGAACTAAAAATCTCAAAATATATAATGCAAGAGAATAAAACCAATAACTTAGCTTCCTATTAAATTAAAATGAACGAGCTTTATGTAAGAACTAAAGACTTGTTTCTGTATAACCAATGCAGAAAATTATGCAGACACAGTGAGATCCTGAGGGTCTGTGCTGAACAAATGAGGACCTGCCAAAAGACATACGAGGCTAGCTTGAAAGAGCACTCATTGGCCATTCCCTGCACAAAGTAAATAATGGTAGCAATGTCTTACACCCAGTGAATAAAATGAGGAAGAAGTGTGTGTGTGTGTGGCCGCAATAGGTTGCAGCCTACCAACTCGCCCAAGACTGCCTGTGTCCCCACTGATATGAGAAATAAATGAACAAATGAGGCAATGGAGAGAAGGAGAAGCTCTCCCGTGCACTACAGACTCACCGGCAGACACATTAAGCATGACAGAGGGTCATCATTAGGCGGGACGGGAGGAGAGGGGGTGTCAGGATGTTTACCAAGCATCCGAGCATCTCTTACAGATTCTGTGATGGAAGTTGTAGAGTTAGGGGTCATAATACTTCCAACAGAAAAAAAATATTTCCAACAGACCTTCAAATGGTAAGGAAAAGAATGTAAATAGCACAGAAAGTTCATGTGTGCAGATGCATGTATTTCACAAAACCTGTCTAAATCTGTGCATATGTACACATATAGGTGCAGATTATTCGTTGTCTCTGTGATCAGTACACAGCCGCACAGCTACCAGGAGAAAAATAGTAGACAGATGTTGAAAGATGTAACATTTAGACAAACAGAATGTGAGAGTCATCTGTTCCCTTCTCACAGATTTGCTTGAGAGTACACCAGAAAAAAGAAACAGAAAATGCTGGAAATCAAAATGGCCATGTGGTCCATCTCGGTGTGAAGAGAAAGAGATGCTCTACTTCCTGAAGTGACCAGCTGGAATTCCATTTCCTGGTCCTTTCATTACCTTCATGCATTTGTTTTAGAGCTAAAATTCTGTCTCACTTTTTTCTTTTTTTCAAGTTTAAGTATAAGATGGAGACCAAAAGGAGAGCTGTTAGGACCCCCTAGCAAAGTTAGTGTCACTTCAGGGACAAGGAGACATTTGCAAGTTTTAGCAGCAGATCCTCAGGAAACGGGGAGATGGTCTTTCCAAAAATGGTCATAAATTCCACCCTTCAAGTTGGTCTCACATATTGGGAATTCGTTTGAAAGTGACTTGCTTCTCAAGCTTCTTGCTCACCCCACGTGACATTTTGGCATGGAAACACTCAGGGTGGGTGGATTGTAAAATATTTCTCCAAATTACAAAATATTTGAAAGCTGATACCAGACATACCCTCTTATCTGCTGATTGCAGATAGCTTGAAGCTATTTTGGTATGCCTGGGCATCTCTGCCTGCGGGTGCAGTCTGGCTGGTGTCGATTCTCTCTGCCTTCTTAAACAGAAGAGTTCTAGAGCACAGAGTGGGGAACACAGCCTCCCCATGAGCAGATCATCTAGAAGAAGTCCAAGAAAAGAAGCTGCTGGGGAAGACAGGCCAGAGAAGCTGGGCAGATCTGAGCCCCCTCACCCCCACTCTCTCAATGCAATGGGCTGTGGATATTTTACAGCACTTTGCAAAGTCTAACACTTCTTCAAGTGTTATCTCACTTAATCCTCTTAAAAGCTCCATGAGATAAACACTGTTTTTATGCACATTCTGTGGCTCAGATACCTGAGCTTAGAGAAGCAGCTTGCCACATGTGTGTGGTAGTTACCAAGCTTGGGCTGCCCTGTACTTTTTGATGAGTTCCTCTCTCCACCCCACTTCTCTCTCCAGGGGACTCATGAGGCAACAGCTGAAACACGCCTTGAATACCCAGTTTGTTGCCTACCCCAGTTTAGAAATAACGAACCAACAACAGCCCAAGTTTTTCTGAACCCACTGATATTATTACCAGGCCACCATGTTTGATGCCCGTGGTCTCTTTTTGAACCTGCTGAGATGGGATGCCCACTGAACACTGACTGCAAGGTTGGTACTCAGTGATGCAGCTGCAAGAGCTGATGTGGTGTCCATGAGAAGCTAGATGAGTGTGGTGGTTTGAATGTAATTGGCCCCCATAAACTCTAGAGAGTTGCACGATCCGGAGGCGTGGCCTCGTTGAAGTAAGTGTGGCCTTGTTGGAGGAAGTATGGAGGTGGGCTTTGAGGTTTCTTTTGCTCAAGCTTCACTCAGTGTAACACAGTCCACTTCCTGTTGCCTTCTGATCAAGATGTGGCCAACACCAGGTCTACCTGCATGTCAACATGCTCCCCACCATGTAATAATGAACTGAACCTCTGAACTGTAAACTGCCAACACATTTTAATGTTTTCTTTATGAGAGTTGCTAGAATCATGGCGTCACCTCACAGCAATAGAAACTCTGACTAAGACAGCAAGGAAAGACAAACCTCTTCAGTGGGGTTCTGAATCTGAAGTCTTGATACAGAGGAGTCCATGGACAGTTTCTATGGGAACATGTTTGTCTCTGATAACCTTTCATGACATGTAGTGTGTTCTGCACTATGGATGCTGAAAATCATTCCAGTGTTGTTAGCAAACCTGTGACTTTGTCACCAAGAAAAAAGCATCTATTAGTTTCAATCATAATACCTTAAAATGTCACTTATACTTCCCATGAAGGTAAAATTAATGGTAGCTATTAAATTCTAAACTAGATCCTATTTAAGAAGCTAATAAAGTTGAATTTTAAAATTATTTTTACCATTATGTCAGTTTATTACCATTAAACAATGTCATAGTGGTATTTCAACATAGTTTTATCTATAATTATACATAATATATCCTGAAAACTATTATTATTATATTATAAAATATTATTATGGTATTTCAACATAGTTGGTCTATTTTAATTATGCATATCATATGTATTATAAAATATTACTGAGAAATATGAGTCACAGACTCTGTAAAAATGACCCACAGCACAAAAGTAGTTAAGGACTGTATAGCAAAGACCACATTGGTTGTTTTTCTGGGGGGGAGGATACTCTGGCTTAACACAAGCTACTTCAAGAGGCCCCTGAGAGCACAAAACAATTGAAATCCCAGATGAAGGTAGTAGTTAGATATTACCACACATCCAGGTACTTCCCAATCACAAGAAGGAAGACACCATCAGGACACCCACCTCCTGGGTGCCAGTTTCTTCCCACCCCAATGCCTCCTCTCCTGCCTACTCAACTTTAATGAAGGTGTGTCTTCTGGAGCTCAATGAAACCCAGCGCTCTGGAAGCCGGGCCTGTGTTAGCAGGCCCGGTGGGTGGATGGAAGCCAAGATGTTTGTGATTCTCTCCTCCCTCGTTTTCCTGTGGAAACAGCTCAGGAGGCCTATGCTACAGGGTTGACCCACCAAGTTTATCAACTCTCTTTCCTGGAAACTCATGTTGTCCTTTTGTGTGACATTTTCTCTAATTCACTGGTCGCAATCATTTACTTTGCAGCAGGCTGAGTTTGGTCGCATCTACACAGGTGGCCCCAGGTGTATACATATTTTTTTGATAGTTCTCACACATCATAAATAGTTACTGGGAGCAGGGAGACTACAAGCTGCACAGATGGTGTTTATAAACACAACTTCCAAGGATCATTTGGGTAACTGCTAACTGTTGTTTATACTGTCTGACAGGGGACCAATGAACTGCCCCATGTTCAAAGGGGCAGAAGCCTTGCTGGGCTCTGGAACCACCAGTAGATGACTGTGACAGCTGTTTGTAATTCCCCTGTGGTTTTTTTTCTCTTGACCAAATTATTAAACAGGCTACAGGGCTATTTGGCCAAGAGACGTGACCGAACTCTTAATCTTCTCTGATTATCAGGTTTCCCCTTCATTCTACTTTAAGTTATACTCAAAGCAAAATGTATTTGGCTTCATAATGGACTGGGTGAGCATTTATAACCGATTCTCCTTTCTGGTTGCAAAATTTGGAACTGGCCTCACATAGATGGCAGCCCGAAGTGGACCAGGTGGTCAGGTCCAAAGGCAATCTGGGCAAAGCTGCTGCTCTCTGTGGAGTGCCAAGGAGACATGGTGACTAAATTGCAACCTCAAAGACACATATTAAGAAGATAATCTGCATGTAGTCTAGCACAGCCATCACAAAGAACCATGAGTGAGGTAGCTTAAAAATCAGAGATGTATTCACTTGTAGAGCTAGAGGCAAGAACTCAGGAGTCATGTGCCGGCACTTGTTTTCTTCAAAGACGAGGGAGAAGCTGTCCCATCTTTCTTTGCTGGTGTCTGATAATCCTGAGTGAACCCTGGCTTCCATCCAGGCCTTTCTTATTCAGTTGTTCTTTTTTTTTTTTTTTTTGCATGTGTTCATCCAAGCACATGTGCACAGGCACACTTGTGCATGAACCTGGAGGCCAGAAGAGGGCACTGGGTATCGTTTCTACCACCCCTTTTCTATTCTTTTGAGGCAGGGTCTCTTCTTAAACTTGGGACGCACATTTTTGTCCTCAGCTGTGCAACCAGTAAACCTAGCTATCCTATCTCCACCTCTTGAAACGAGTGTTATGAGCATGCACAGGGTTTCACGTGTGCTACAAAGATGCTGTATCAAAACTCTGGTCCTCATGATTGCACAACAAGTCCCCTTAAGTCCTGAGTCATTGCTCTCATCCCTCCACATATGTCTTATCATCTGTTCTGTATGCTTCTGTTCCCATGACCAAATCCCCCCTTTGGAAGAACACAGTTATAATTGATAACAGCCCACAAAGCCACTGAGTCTGCAAAGGTTCTGTTTTTAGATAAGGTTACATTCATGGGGGTGAAGACTACACTGGAGAGGACACAATCCAACCTGTAACATTATCCACCTTGAAAAATTCCCAAAGATAATTGGTAGCTGGTAGTGGAGTCTGCAGGCTCAAATAATTTGCGTTTAGTGAATATATTTATTCTAGATGCCTTATCTAGGTAAGGGGATGTCAAAAGTATCAAATTATAGACCTCTCCCTCCCCCCCCCTGATAAATTATAAATGTCCTTTAATTCCACATATGCCAGGGACTGGTTTTTGCTTGTTCTTCCTAGAACTTGTTGGAATTTTTCTGAATGCTATTGTTTCCTTTTCTTTGGTAAACTTTAGAATCTCTCTAGCTCTTTAAAATGTCTGGAGATCAGGATAAAGAGTTTCTTTTGTGAGCAAAATATGTATCTCTGGCCCTGTTGTAAGGGAAACTTAATGGAGAGCATTCATTTGAAAAAGGAAAGCTCACACCCCAGGGGGAACGTAGCTCACACTCCAGGGGGAGCAGAGCTCACACTCTAGAGGAACAGAGCTCACACTCCAGGGGAACAGAGCTCACATTCCAGGGGAGCAGAGCTCACACTCCAGGGGAACAGAGTTCACACTCCAGGGGAACAGAGTTCACACTCCAAGGGAACAAAGTTCAGAACAGAGCTCACACTCCAGGAGAAACAAAGCTCACACTCCAGAGGAGCAAAGCTCACACTCCAGAGGAACAGAGCTCACACTCCAAGGGAACAAAGTTTCAGAACAGAGCTCACACTCCAGGAGAACAGAGCTCACATTCCAGGAGAACAGAGCTCACATTCCAGGGGAACAGAGCTCACACTCCAGAGGAACAGAGGTCACACTCCAGGAGAACAGAGCTCACATTCCAGGGGAACAGAGCTCACACTCCAGGGGAACAGAGCTCACATTCCAGGGGAACAGAGCTCACACTCCAGAGGAACAGAGGTCACACTCCAGGAGAACAGAGCTCACATTCCAGGGGAACAGAGCTCACACTCCAGGGGAACAGAGCTCACATTCCAGGGGAACAGAGCTCACACTCCAGAGGAACAGAGGTCACACTCCAGGAGAAACAAAGCTCACACTCCAGGGGAACAGAGCTCACACTCCAGGGGAACAGAGCTCACACTCCAGGAGAAACAAAGCTCACACTCCAGGGGAACAGAGCTCACACTCCAGGGGAACAGAGCTCACACTCCTGGTTCCTACTTGATACTTGCCAGAGCAGCAGCCTTCACAGTGGTTGGTTGTGTTGTCTATAAACAGAAGATAATTTTAAAATCCAAGATGAACACCTATCATAGTCCCCCCCCACACTTCCTTCAAGGAAACCCTGAATGACCCTAAGCTGTAGAGTGGCTGGAAAAACACTGACCTAGAAAATAAATATATAACAAGTCACATTTTCCCTATTCCTTAAGGGAAACTGTGGTGCTAATTTTTATTCGTAATCTGTCTGCTAAGTGTAAATCAATGAGTCACTGAACTCCCTCCACTCTACACCATAAATATTAAGACTTACAAAGAGGTTGAGTCCACGTGTGATGAAAAAATACTTTCCTGTACTTATTCACTCACAAAGGAGGGGGTGTTTTTTCTAAGTAACAGCAGAAACGTTAATGTCATTAAAGAGCAATATTATTTTCAAAGAAAAGTTACGCTAATAAAAGAATCTTTTTTTCAGATAATAATATAATTGCATTAGGCTTTCATACCTGAAAGCATGCAAGCTAGATCTGGATCTAATAAAGAACAGCTCTGTTAAACTTCAAATCTATGTGAAGGCAATTAAAACCAATGTTTGATTCTGGCAGATATCTACTCCTAGCAATGGGGAATCATGCAGCAGAAATTCCACCTGAATTGGCTTCCCCGGGTCAAGTCATCACGCTATTTCTAAGGCACATCGATACGGGAACGTGGGCACAGTGCCACAGAAGGGACAGAGCACATGTCCTCTGTCCTCCCAACAGCCTCTTCTGTGTCTGACCTAGATCAAGGAGCGTGAAATAGTAGTCTGCTGTCTCCAGGAGGTGCCTGCACTGCCCAAGCAGGGGCTTTCTGCCCCCCCCCTGGGCTTTTGAAGTTGGAGGGGAATGGGCACTGTGCACAATGACTTCAGAAGATATCCCACATCCCTTGGTAGAGGGGGCAGTCAGTGTCCGAAGTGGATGCACCGATATGCTTAAAAGCATCCAAGTCATCTTGGGACAGAGGTACCGAAGGAAAGGCTTCTTAACCATGTGATGTCAACATCATTGCATCTTTGCCAACAGTTTTCTGCCCACCCTGGGTGGCAGCCTCTGTGCTTCCCATCAGAGGGACTATCATTTTCTGCTATTTCCTTGTGAAACGTGGTGGCCTTTTCAGAATCTCCCTGTTTTCCTTAGTTTATAGAGATTAGGTTGTCTCCCCCTCTTTGGTATACACTGCCAAGATGACTGTAGCCACTGTGCTCCCAGAGGGTAGCATTGGTAGTTAAAGCGCCAGCCAGTCCCTACCTTCTGTGTTTCATAATCCCAGAGTCGGAGCGCAGACTGAAGATGCTATTAAAGTTCATTTAAACCATCACGGGGCAGAACTCTGTAGAGATGACACTCAGCATTTATTGCAAAGGCACAGAGTTTACAACCAACTGGTTTCAGCCATTGAAGAGGGCCCTACCAATAAGGGGTAACAGACAAACACCAATCTCCTGTAAGTGGGGAAAAGTCTTACCTGACTCATACAGGAAGGACAAGGGCAATAAAGGGGAATTCTGGTGGCACCTCACTTGCTTTCTTTGTTCATAATGGAGGAAGGTAGGGAGGACTTTCAATGCATCTTCCGAAAGCTTCGTGCATTCTGGTGGTGCCCTCTGGTGGATGGATGGAGGGCTCAGCTGACACCCCTTAATTTGGGGATGTTTGTTTATCTACAGTGTTTATGTCCTTTGCTACCATATAACACTTAGCCTGCATCTTCTCCTCATCCCAGGGGTTTTCTGTGATAAGATGGACTACAGCACAAGTCCCCAGTTCATGGCCTGTGGGGGAGCGTCCATGGTAAAGTCAGCCACAAAGGAGAACAGGTTTTACTGCTGCCTCAAAGCGGCCTGGACAGTGTGGGTGCAATCTGACTGTTGCGTGCAAGCATTGGCCTCTGTTATGTTTTTGTAAATGGTTCAAAGCTGTGGACTGTGTCTCTGGCAAACTGCTTATGAGGAACAAAGGAGAGATAAGAATGTTTTTCATTTAAAAAGGCATGTGGTTCTTATTGCCTTCCTGAGATTAGGTTTTGTTTCCCTTCCCTTTTATTTTTAAAGTTAGTTTTCCGCTGTGAGATGAAGTGATTTTCATAGGAAACATTGGCGATATAGAGGGAGGGGGACCGACTGCAGTAATACCAAAGTGAGGACTGATTTGGGGTGTAGCCAGTGACGCAGGCTACTTCTTGGAATGTGCCCTGCAGAATTTAATGAGATGAGCTCATTTACCTATCTGCACAGCTGCTTCGCCTGATTTAAAGACACATCTACAGCACTGCATTTATGCATTTTCTGACTCAAATTAGGAATGGTATCATTGGCATACTAACCGTAGAAGCTACTTAGTCAAGTCAAAACCTTACCTCAGCTGGGCCCCTTATTTCCCGGGAAGCAAATCTCAGACCATGGTCAGTCATTTGCCACAATCCCTTCTGGAGCTTGGTCAACTTCTCTGGTCCTTATCACACCAGGATTTGTTTGTGTAACAGTAATTAAGTGTAGCCCATATGGTCCCTACCGCATAAAGTCATACCCAGCCTGAATTTCAATCTGGCCTTCCCACCTAGTACCTGTGACTTCTTGGATGAGCAATGTACAGACTAAGTTTTAGATTCCTTGTTTCATGTCAAAAAGAACTCCTGAGACCATAGGAAAACATAGAGGAAAGTATGTCATAATAAACTAATACTGCCTGGCACAGCACCAAATGGGGATGGTGGCGTTCCGCTAGCTTTTGACAGATGTCATTAATATGTATTTGCATGCACACTTGCTTTTAAGTACTTTGTTTTCTAAGTCTGGCCCTTGAGTGCTGCATATTGGAAACAGAAGCAGGAGGATAGTGAGTTTGGGGCTAACCTGGGCTACATAGCATGAATATGTCCAGGAATAAGTAAGTAAATGAATAAAGAAGCAAACACCTCTGCTATTAAAAGACTTTAAAAATGGGCTGGGGTTGTAACTCAGGGGTAGTGCGAACTGCTTAGAGTGTAAAGGGTCTGAGTCAGAACTCAGTGACAGACCACAAACAAATGGCTGAAAGGTGTCATGGCTGTTAGGAAACAACCAGGAGTCAGTGAGATTTCTCAGGAGGCAAGGGCACTTGTCACAGGCCTGACACCTTGAGATCCATCCCAAGAAGCCACATACGAGAGAGCTGAGCCAGTTCTAGCCAGTTCTTCTCTGACTGCCACGGAAATGCTGTGGTAGATATGCCTGGATGAGTGTGCACACACGCACACACACGTGCACACACACACAATAAAAAAATTTAAAATACCAAATAAGCAAGTAAACAGAGCTCCTTGTCACTGACATTATTACAAACTAACATTACCCATTATTAAGTTACTGTATCAGAATGGGCATTGTAGTATATATATATCACATCCCAGCACTTGGGGATTAGAAACAGGGGGATCTGGAGTTCAAGGCCAGACTTGACTGTGTAGTAAAATGAAGGGATAGCCTGGTTTTCAGAATGAGACCCTATTTTTATTAAAAAAAAAAAAAATAGAGGAAGGAGATGGCTAATGACAGAGAGAGCTGGTGACCAAACACTGACGTCATGATCTCAGGTCTCAGTAGGCGTACTCACGCGGGAGCTGCAGCTCGGAGCTCACACCTGTCGATGGCTGTGGCCCTCGGGTCTCACAGGTCCACTGTACACCTCTTCACTTTGACCCAGCAGACGTGGTCGAAGAATTAGCTTCAGTTTAAAGTAAGTGTCTCTGTCTCCCAAGCAGAGGGCGGTTTGGTGGTCTCTCTTCCTGGAGCAGCACAGTAAGATGTGAATCTTTGTTTAGTTGACCTGAAAATGCATCCAGATGTCAGCTTTCATTCATCTGCTCGGAGTGTCACCCTTCTTGCTTGCTGTCGGGTGCCACCAAGCAGTTCCTCTTGCTCCCCCTCCCCCTCCCCCCTCCTCCCTCCCCCTCCCCCTTCCTTCCTTCGTTTTGGGTTTAGATGTAAGTCTAGAAAGCAGTGGTTCCAGGTTCTAGTATCTCTTTTCGACACATTGTACATAGACATGTGAATAATTGCGGGCAGGGTACAGTTTATTGCAGGGGAGATACAGAGGGAGACGGGGAGGGGTCAAACCGCCTCACCTGAGGCCTGGCTCCAAGAGGGGACACAAGGGATGAAGCGAGGTCCCAGTGACTTTTTCTGCATCTTTCACACTATTCTCACCTCTCCCAAGTTCCTACGGTGCAGGATATTCCAAGAGGCACTGCATCGGTTGGAAGAACCTTGGGGGACGGGGGGGCTGCCAATCCTTCCCCTGCTGCTGTCCTTTGTGTCTTTTTTCTGGAATTTTACCCTTTACTGTTTCCTGCCTCATTCTGGACCAGTAGGCGCAACCGTACCTTTAGGCTGTATGTATGTATTTGTGTGTGTATGTATGCATGTATGTGTTATTTTATTTCTCACTTATGTACTCTAGTATGTCTGTGTGTGTGCTCATGCCATGGTACACATGTCATCAGAGGTTTACCTGTAGACATCATTCTCTCCTACTGTGTGGAACAAGTTCCTTTACTCAGTGACCCATGGTCATCACAGAATATGGGTATTAACCCCAAATTCCAGTTTTTCTTGTCATTTATTAGTATAAAGGGGGGTCAATCTGTGTCATCACCCTACTTAAAAATAACCCCACTCTTCTTCTCTGTGTTCTCTATGCGTCAGCCCATATTGACTGATGATTATTCCCTAGCCTTCATCTCATTGGCTCTTAAAGGAGCAATTTTAGGGAGAGAACACTATGAAATGCTCTTTTTTTTTCTGAAAGTAAGTTTTACAATAGGAGTTATGCTCACTATAGACACAGATTTTAATCACTTGGATTCATGATGTTGGAGTGTGGATCACACAATTCTGTGAACCCAGGCCCAGCGGCCTCTCCGGTCACCAGTATAAATTTCATTCGAAGTTTACGGAGAGACAATGAAGTCTGTCTTTTTTTTTCTAAATCATACCCAGCATTAAATGTCAGCTGAGCTGAAATAAATATAACCTTAAAACCAAGAAAGAGAGGAGGGGAGAAGAAGAACGAGGAGGGGGAAAAGGAGAGGGAGAGGAAAGACAGTTATAGGAAAGAGGCGGGAAGAGGGTAGTTTTAAGTTTCAATAGCTTGGTTTTAGAGACTGGACACAAGGTCTTTAAAATGGTATGAAAAGGGCAGATTTAAGGGAGATACGGGCTTTCTATTTAAAAATATTTGAAGGAAACCCAAATCAAAATGAAACTAAAGCAAAGGGTCATGCATGTAGTATTCCTAAGGCGTTTCCCGTCAAGTTCATCTGCCTGTGCTTGGATTGTTTGCCAAAGCTTCGGGCAGATCCTTAGATTAAACAGGGCCAGGAAGCTGCCTGCTCAGGAATTCAACACCCAGGCTTCACCCCGCTCTTAGCCTGTGAGGCCCAGTCAGATGCGGCCCTAGCTCTGCACCTCAGAGAAAGGGGCCCATTCCACACCACACGGTTCTAATGCAATGGAATGGAGTCATTGGGGCCTGTACACTGGCTTCACAGAACAGCCTGCCTTCCACTCATGAGACCAGACTCGCTTGTTTGTAAGGCTTCATGTCCAGCTGCAGGCTGGTTATTCAGTCTGGGTGAGCATTGTGACCCTTGTTTTTTGAGAAGGAACCATGCTCCCTTCCTTGTCTAGCATGCTTATCCCAGGCCCCCACGTATGAAATTTCCAGAGATAGGGAGGAAACAGAGGTCTGACTAGAAACTGTCAGGGCTGATATCTTGTGATAATTGTCTCAAGTCTGCAACTGGTGCTTTCTCCTCCCTTTCATATTTGAGCTCGGGGTGCAGAAGTCAAGGCCCCATGTAAAGATGAAAGAGAAAAGGTGAGAGAAAACCACAGAAATTTCAGCTGGAAAGATCTCACCTCTCTTCTGTAGCCTCCACTCATTTCATCCTAGTCTTGTTTCTGCAGCATTGGGCACTTAACCTGTACTTGGTACCAGTGAATCTGGTGAATAACAGCTAGAGAGATCGTCAGGTTTGGATGATACAGTCTTATGGTGGAATAAAACAATGACCGATGCATGTTTAATATGAGCATATCAAAGAACTGACTGTTGTTATAATTTAAACAGAGCAGCGCACAGAGAAAGATGCCGTGAGACAGGGTTCAAGCAGAGGGTTATTTTTTAAATTAAGAAAAGGGATCATAAAAAGGGGAGGGGAGGAGACCAGCCTCCAGAGATGGGGAACAACAGGAGAAAGGAAAGAGGAAAGAGAGAAAAGAGGGGAAGCAGAGAGAGAGAGAGAGAGAGAGAGAGAGAGAGAGAGAGAGAGAGAGAGAGAGAGAGAGAGAGAGAGAGAGAGAGAGAGGAGAGGAACAGGACCCTTTTAAAAGGGAACACATTGAATATGCATACATGGTGCTCTTAGTGGCTGCAACTGAGGGTGTATCCTGTCAGAACCCCCAAGAGCAGGCCAGTCCGGATGCCTGAACACTAACAACTGTGGTTGAAGAACAGTTTGATGATGGCTTGTGAGGCTGAGGTCCACTCACAGCCTCACCTTCACATTTCCCAAGTTCACTCCATTGAAGCTGTTATCCATACCAATCCATTTCCAGTGACCTCACACACCGGACCCAATTCTGAGCCCTCGTGTTATCTGCAGTGCGAGAAACGGGTGTTGAACCGCGTCTCTGTGGAGAACGTTCATCCAGGATTCTAGACTACTAGTTTCCTTCTTGCTTCACCTTCCCAGTCACCCCCACTAGGTACCCCCTCATTAACTCAATGCTTAAAGTGTATCATTGACACAGAGTCTAGGATGCTTCTCCGTTCTAACTGGGTCTCCCTGTGACCTCATCCAACCACGAGGTTTTCAATATCATGATTATACTAACAAACACTCAGCATGTATGTAGCCTAGGAGTCTGTCTACAACACCAGGCTTTTTTCTTTTTCAATTTGGTATATATTTGCTATACATAGCACTCAGCTCCATGAGGACATTTTCATGAGGTATATAATGCCTCTAATCCTATCCTGTTATACTCTGACCCCCACTATCCTTTCCCCTCCCTTCTCCCACTAGCTGCTTTATGCTGATTAGAAAATTTCATTTCTGCTTTCAAGTCATATGTTCATGAGTTTATGTTTCTGTAAAAAATTTAGGGTCCAAAACAGGAGAAAACGTCATTGTCTTTCTGAGACTGGATGAATTCACTCACTGTGATAATCCTGTCTTAACCCTTTTCCCCCAAAGATGACATCATTTATTTTTGTCTTTATAAGGGATTAAAGCTGTGTGGTGTGGATATTCCACGTTGCTCTCTGCCATCCCGGCCACAGGCACACCTAGGCTGGTTCCATAGCTTGGTGCTGAGCTGGATCCCATAGTAGGTCTAATTTGGTTTCCTTGGGATACTTACATGGATGTCCACAGTGGTGCGCTAGTTTACATGCCCAGCAGCAGGATGGAGGAGTCCCCTGTCTCAGTGTCTTCTCCAGCACTTGTTGTTACTCTCTTTGTAGAGTTGCCAGCGCCCAGCACATGTATACACCCCAGGGTCCCCCAGCACAACCTGAGCTGGTGTCTACATGAAGACAAGGGTCCCATGGTACTCTCCTGTGTGCAAACATTCTCCTTCAGGGCAATTTGTTTTCCTACCTCATAGTATAAAAAGAGTGTTCAGGACAGTCAAAAGAAAAGCTGCGGAAATTATATATATATATATATATATACATATACATATATATATATATATATATATATTCCAATGGATTGTTCAGGTGTCTCAACTGCGTTTTTAAAAATCTAATGAGAGAAATCGATGTTACATATTTGTTTTCGTTCTCATTTCTCCCTCCCTTGAGATCCCAAATGGTCTTATTATTCAAAGAAATGCTAAGAAAAACAGATGCAAAATAACTCAGAGACTAATTGACAAATCATCACCAAGTAACTGCATTGATATTTGCACCACACCACACGAGTCTCATCAGCCACATATCTATGTTAGGGCCCCATAAGTGATTGACTGATGTTTGCATTACACCACATGGGTCTCATTATCAACATATCTTGGATCCCACAAATGAACACAACAGTGGCTTGATTCATTTTAACATTCAGTTATAGGGAAATGGTAGCGGGGAACCAGATAGGGCATGATGTGAAATCTTACAAAATACTCTACAGAACCCACGGGAAACACACCCTTTGCTGATGGGGCTCTAGCTGTTAAATCCTGGAGTTTTACCCTTGGATAGATCTGCTCTCTGAGTTGTTAGACAGAGAATCTTTTGTGTTATTTGTGTTAAAAAGGAAATAAGACTAGCAGTGACTGTGACGTAGAGCTTCCAGTCTGAACGAAACCACAGTTCTGGTGGTAAGGACTAAAGGCAGCACTCAGTTTATAAATTGTAAAACACAATACATGTTCATTGTGGAACACAGTCACTGGTTTTATATAGATAGACATAGATATATTAACCAACCATGTGTTTGGACACAATCTGTAAAGTTAAGCTTAATGTGAAAAGGTAGGAATAAAACAAACAAAAATAATGGCTCTCCTCATTGGCTCCTATGTCTGTGATAAAACTTGGGAAGGAGAGGGTTATGGTCCATCTTAGAGGGAAGCCAGGGAAAGATCTTAGGGCAGGAACTCGGAGGTTGGAATTAAGGAGGGACCACGGAGAAATGCTGCTTACTCCCTTGCTTCTACTGAGTCTGCTTTCTCATATAACCAGGACCACCAGGGGTGGCACCACCCATAGTTGGCTGGGCCCTCATCCATCCCTCATCAATCAAGACTCGTCCCCTAGGAGTTTGATTCCCACGGGATCACAGCCTCCTGCACCTCCAGTTCCCGGGGATGTGGTATCACCTGACGCACACTCATGCCCACACACACCCATGCACAAATGCACACATTAATAATGTTTCAAAAGAAGAAGTGTGTTTTAGGTTGACACTTTGGAGAAGATGCAGAAGAAATCATGAAAGCTTTTGTGTTTTTTATTCTTTAAGTTGTCTTTTATAACCCTTGTTCAAACAATGATGGTGACCATGCATACAATTAAAACAAGAGACAGTAATGACTCGGGGCAAGAGCAGATGACAGTCGTCTACTGTAAAGAGAAACCTTTTCCTTGAGAGAAGCCTTCCTGCCAGCCTGGTTCCAGAGCCGCATCAGTCCCAAATAAACACACAGGAGGCTGTATTAATTATGAAGCTGTTGGCCTTGCTTGTTTCTTACTGGCTAGCTCTGACTTAAGTATTTATCCCCTAATTGCTAATCTAAGTATTTCTCTTACCGGAGAGGTTTCCGGGCTTCCTACCCCATGGCGTTAAATCTTGACTCCCTGTGTTTCTCCTTTCCAGAGTTCTCCTGGACTCCTAGTCCCACCTATCTATATTCCTATTGGCCAGCAGTGCTTTATTGACAAATGCACAGGACTTCCCCCCAACAGTCTACACTTGAGGAGCAGCTTTTGACACAGAAGATGACCAGAGTGTGCTGCATATTGAAAGCTCTAAGAAAAACACTCCTTTTTTTAAAATGTAGCTGACATGCTGAAAGAAACTCAAAAATGTATAATGTAACCTTATTTTATGTGCATTAGTGGGAAGGTGTCAGATCTCCTGGGGCTGGAGTTATAGACAGTTGTGAGCTGCCATGTGGATGCTGGGAATTGAACCTGGGTCCTCTGGAAGAACAGACACTACGCTTAACCACTGAGCCATCTCTCCAGCCCTGGGAGTCAAAGTTAGAATGGTGCAAGATGTTCAGTTAAACCAAAGACTCCCGGAAAAGGGGAAAGGAAGAATGGATAGGAGAAAGAAAGAAATAGACTATACAAGAACACTGCAGGAGTGAACGAGAATGGATCTGAGAGGGACGAGCCATCCAGGGAGGTTCTTCACTGGTAGCAGAAGCTCACCCTGGTGTGAGTTATGAATAATGCAACTTGGACTGGCCGTGAACTAGCAGCATCCTCCTGCCTCAGATTCCCAAGTGCTAGGATTACAGGTTTTAGCCATCTTGCCCTACTTAGATAGTGTGATATCTTCTTGCTGAAAAGGCTACAGACATAAGGGTGCAGTCAGTAACAATCTTAAAAATGTAATATGGTGCAGACACATTGGAGAACGTGGGAAATTTCTTATAAGACTAAGTGTATAGTCTTACCATAATCCAGCAGCTGTGCTCTGAATATTTCCCCAAACGTTAAGATGATGCCTGTCTATATAATACCTGTATGTGTAGTCCCTTTACTGAACCATATCTGCCCCCAAATGGGACAAATTAAGTTATTCATCAAATAATGGCTGGTTGAAAGGTCTGTGTGCTCACAGACTTGAGTGTGCAGCAACAGGAAGATGTAAGCTATCGAGCCGCACAGCGAGGTGAATGAACCCAGCATTGCTGCAGGGTGGCAGAGTTAGTCTGATGAAGTCAGACTATTTCTAAACTGATTCTGCACAGCTGCTGGAGGTGGAGGGAAGCCGGCCCCGCCCTGTCTTAACTTCATTGTCCTTATGCAGTGCTGGGAGCATTTTAGTCTCATCTGTCCAACCCAGTTCACTTTGGCAGTGAAACAGCAGCCACATGGATTAAGTGAAAACTCGACCATTCATCTCTGTGTTTATGATGCTTCTATTTACTTTTATCATTTTTAATTGTCTTATATTCAGTGAACATGGAATGGACTTTCATGACATCTTCGTGCAAACACATGATGTATTTGGAGCACTTTGGGGTTTGTCTCACAAGCTCCTCCTGGGTGGTTCTCTAGCCCAGTGGCCCACAGTTTCTCTCACCTTCACTCGTAGATTTGTGAGTGAGCCACAACTGCCTTCCCGGTAGACCTTTTGGATTCCGTTTTTATGGAACTCCGATGGCAGCTTCAGGATCGGGTTGAGGCTCATGGAAGACTCCCCGCTGCCTACCGTTATACCTAATCACTGGTCATAGTCAGTTAAACCACTAACTGCCCCAGAGACAAGACGCAAGACCAGAGTGGAGCAAAGGACTTCTTTGGACAGTACCCTGTGAGGCCCACGGACCTTTCCGTGACCGGTGTCCCCATGAGCATCTTGTCAGTGTCTCCTCACCTTCCTGGGGACACTTAAGTCATTCAGAATCTCTTTTATGCCCACAATAAAATCTGACCATTTCAACTGTCAATTTCCACAGCTCTGTAGCTATAGACACAGGAGGAAAAGAAATAGACATTAATACCACACGTGCTTCCTCTATCAGCAAAAAGTAAAAATTAAAAATGTAATTTTTATTTAAATCCTTTGATAACATAAAAAATACTTAATTCCTTGCAGACAATTTTGGTGAAACCCATTGCCTTGGAATGAAATTTTGCTTTTTAACAAACATACAACAAACTAGAAAATTGTAAATACCAAGTCCCAATGTTGGAAAGTTGGCATTTATTTCTTAATTGTTATTCTTATAATTAAAGCAAATAATTTTCTACTTGTATGAAGCTGGTTGGAAAGTTTGGACCAAGAATGTGTAGATTAGCCAGGCAGTGGTGGCACAGGCCTTTAATCCCATCACTCAGGAGGCAGAGGCAAGTGGATCTCTGTAAGTTTGGAGCCAGCCTGGTCTACAGAGCGAGTTCCAGAACATCTAAAGGATGTTACATAAAGAAACCATGTCTTCAAAAGAAAAAAAGAGAGAGAGAATGTATAGATTTTGATTGACATTTGATGTATTAACCTTCAGATTCAAAGGCAAAACCTAGTGACCTCATTACAATATTCAAACTGATCTCTTGTTTGTTCTTTCAGTTTCAATTGAGCAATAATATATCGCCAGACAACCATACATACTGATTTTCCTCTTGAAAAACATATTGCTTTCATTTTATAACCCTCACAAACATCCCCAAACTTCTTATCAAATAGGTTGGGAACTTTAAGTCATGCTTCCATTCTTTCTTACTCCCGTCTGTCACCCTAAGACACAGTCGCCATTATCAAATTCATCCCCACCTGGACACCTCCACAACAGTGCCAGTCATGATTCATGATCTGAAGTGTGACCCCATAGCTAGGGTTTCGTAAACACAATGCTTTCTGACACCTCATGGAAATCGTATCAAAAGAAGCCTTTCACAGAAGGCTCCCATTGCCGTGGTAACTCTTCTCCCTCAGGGTGCTAGTCATCTCAGAACACCGGACAAATCCACATCTTCAGGCTTAAACAAACAATCATTTCAAAGCTATTCTTCATCCCCGTCTGGATCTAATTTCCCTTGCGTTTTCACTCCTAGCTTATAAAGCGTGCGTCATTGTGCTGCGCTCATTTTACAAGTCCATTAAGTGGCTCCGCTTCTATTTTTTTATGAGGCTTAAGGATCTTTGTATCAATTCCTTTTGACCTTCACAGGACAGACAGCAAAGGGGCCAAAATGATAAGGGGTGGGGATTGGGCCGCTTCTGAGGGTACAACTATAGAAACGGATTATAGAAATACCTGCCTTTATCGGGATCCAGTCATTCTTTTGGTGCAGTTGGAAATCTGAGATTAGGAAGAGAAGGCAGGAAGCAAGAGAGGCTGCCATAGTTATGAAGAGGTGGCATTCTGGACAAAGTCTCTGCTCTCTTTAAACCATCCGCCACATCAGCTACATTTGCAACCCAGCAGAGTGGCAGGTGACAAGGATCACTCTCTCCAGCTACGGGGCGGCTGGCAGCTACGGAACAGTGTCTGACAGTAACTGTGATAGGACAGACAGACAAGAAATACATCTTGACTGACGGACGGATGGATGAATGGAAGACTAGAAGGTGACGTATGAGCACGTGTGTGCATGAAGCGATGGATAGATGGTAGCTCTATTTGATAGTTTTATTAACGTCGCATGCTCACCGTCTTCCGGTTCAGTGTCACTGCTTGAAAGACTCATTGGTCTTCCAGTCTGTCATTCTTAATGAAACCCTTGAACTCATTCCTCTCCCATAGTCACAACTCCTATTCTGGCCTCAAAGAACTTCACGGCCCACTCCCAACACATGCATAGCTCCTCCCACACAGAGCTTTACCTATGCCCGAACTTTCGACTCTTAGCTGAACTTGGCTCTTCAGCTTCAACATCATTAGACATGACATGTGTGCCCTTGACTCTCTCTCTAGAAGTCAACAAGCTTCAACTCACCCAAGCCTCAGCTCACAATTTAGCTCTAGTGTGACGGCATCTTCCCTGTGGAATCTTCTGTCTTGCTTTCTTTTGGCACTTTGCATGATGTTCCATAAATGTGTATTGATTAAATGTGAAAATCTCAAATGGGAAGAAGAAAAGTTTCATAAGAAGGTGTGTGTGTGTGTGTGTGTGTTCTCTTGTATGTAAGTGGGGAGTATGAGTACATATCTGTGTTCATGCACATGTGTGTGGAGTCTAGATAGAGGTCAATGTCAGATGTCTTCCTCAAGTGCTCTTCAATTATTTTTATTTTAGTTTTTATGCGTATGGGTGTTTTACCTTGCATGCATGTCTGGGCATTAGATCCCCATCTGGGTGCTGGTAATGGAACTCAGGTCCTCTGGAAGAGGGGCTAGTGCTCCTAACCATCTCTCCAGATTGTTCCCCCCAACACACACACACACACACACACACACACACACACACACACACACACACACACACACAGATAGGGTTCATCACTGAGCCCGGAGCTCACTGATTAAGCTGGGCTGGTCGCCTGCAAGCACCAGTGACCCACCTGCCTGTGCTTTCTCAGGGATGGAGCTACAAACACACACCCCCATGCTAGCTTTTCATGTTGGTGCTGGGGATCCGAACTCAGTAAAGTCTTCAGCCTTGCAGAGCAGGTGTTTTTCTCAGCCATCTTTCCAAACCCAAAGAACTTCTAAAGGACTGAAGCTGGTTATCAGGAAACACATCTGGAACTTGATTTTCATGTCTGTGTCTTTCAATGCTCCTTTCTCTTTAAGTCCTGACATTTCGAATCATGCAATGGTTACCCTCCAGTCCAGCAAATGTTTCCTTCCAGTGTAGCTCATTAGTTCCAAAATTATTTTTGTTTTCCTTTGACAAAAGTCTATGAGACTTCACAGTGCCGTATCATTGGTCTCAACTATTGTCAGTGCCATGTAACCTAAGGCTTCAAAGAGCTGTCCTTGCTCTTCTTGGAAGGCCACACCAGGCTCTGTGCCAGGGCATCAAAAATTCTGTCTTTCCCCTGAGGCATAATGGCTGCTGTGGGAAGAAAGACAGACACAGGAAGTCCCACCCAAAGGAAGAAAGTGCACATAGAAGGTGGGGTAGAAACAAGACCCAGGTCCGGAAGAGAGGAACTGTGGCAGGCCCAGAATGTGCGGAAGCAGGGACCTTGCATTTGGAACTTTGATTTGACCTGGAGGTGCACACAGCCTGTCAGTCTGAAGTCTGGGGTAATGCAGGGGTCCTGAGGAAGAGTATGTCTGGATGTGAGCTGGTCCTGAGATGTGCACTAATTTTATGTGAAGACTAAAAGAAAGAGACAGGTGAATGTGTTCCATAGGGTGAAAGGCTGAGACAGCACATACCCGTGATCCCAGTATACAGGAGGCTGAGGCAGGGGGATTGCCACCCATGAGTTTCATGCATGATCCTGCCTCAGAAGAGGGGAGGAATGAGGGGGGTGGACAAGAGAGGAAGGGGAGGTATTTTATTGTTATTGTTTTAGGGGGAGGAGCCTAACGGAAATTAAGACTCTGTGGTGCTGAACTTGAACATGTGGCACTTCCAAAAGCTATAGCCTGGCGGAGAGCTGCCAGTCACCCGCCTCTAACTCTAAGCCTGGCAGAGAGCTGCCAGTCACCCGCCTCTAACTCTAAGCCTGGCAGAGAGCTGCCAGTCACCCGCCTCTAACTCTAAGCCTGAGCAGAAGCATCAGGTAGGCCTTCATAAAGTGTGACTCCAGGTTCGTCCCTTGTGTTTTAGGCTCTGGAAAACACAATGCTATTCCTCTGGGGCAGCAGGGTGAGTCAGGCTCTCCACCGTCTGCCCTTGCTTCTTTATCTCCGTCCTTGCAATAAGAACACAGTGACAGCAGGGCCTGGCTTACGGGTTAGTTTGGATTTGAGTCATAGTCTAGATCAATCACCCCGCCACCATTACCCTATCTCAGCTTTTCCCAGGGCATCAAGAGAGCAAATTCCCAAGTCTTTAAGAATGAAAGCCATGTGCTACTTTCTTTGCTGAGATGGTTGCCTAAGATGGTTCCTGACATTCTATTTTTTTTTTTTTTTCTGAAAGAAACTGGCCAGGAGACAGCGGCTCACCACACACTGCCTGATAGCTGCTCCATTACTTACGTACTTCCTGTCTGCTTGGTCTGTTGCATAAATAAAAAGCCTTTTGAAGAGAGAAACAAAAATCTTACTTATCTTAAAGTTTCCTTTTTGCTTCTCAGAATTTATAATCTCTCACTGTGTTGCCATGGTTTTGGGTCATGGTGATTTTCTTCAGTAAAGAAGAAATTCAGTCATCAACCAAAAATGCAATTCCCGAAGCCTGCTTCTCGACAGGGTGTACACTCATATAGAAAAAAATTCTCAACCATGTGGAATTTAGTCATGTGTGGAAATATTAAAATATAGTAGTAACTATGGCATATTGTTAAAAGTTTTTGCTTTGAGATTTAAAGTTAGCGGATTCTGTCTCGGATCTTCCTTTTAACTGCTCTGCAAAATTCATCCAATTTCTGTTCATGTTCTTTCTGTATAAAATAGGAGCATTAATTGATACTTTCAAGAGTTTGTATGATAAATAAATACACTCATGATCAGTATCCATTATGTCCTTAGCTCCCCTTGAATGCTCAGAAAGTGCCATTGCTATGGAATTGAAAGCATTCCTAGATCCTTTAATGCCATGTTCTAGGAGTGTGTACACTTCAGCCCAACAGCTAATTTGATTCATGAATGGAAAATGAGCTTCACATAACTGAGTTACGATAATCCACACTCAATCATCCCCCAGATCTTCAGTGGGAGTTCTTTTGTGATGGGCACCCATTTTGGTTCTTTTTTTTTTTTTTTTCTGAAAACCCTTGACTACTGTAATGCTAACTAACAGTTGTGGGTGGCAATGATGGCGGTTCCTCTCTGACCTAAGGGAGAGGCACAGTGGGTCCTGAAATTCTTTTTTTTTTTCTTTTTTGCTTTTTCGAGACAGGGTTTCTCTGTAGCTTTGGAGGCTGTCCTGGAACTAGCTCTTGTAGACCAGGCTGGTCTCGAACTCACAGAGATCCTCCTGCCTCTGCCTGCTGAGTGCTGGAATTAAAGGCGTGGGCCACCAGCGTCCGGCTGGGTCCTGCAATTCTGATCAATCAGATTTGCAAAGCAGGTGGACCAGATGGGCACTGGAACCTGGAATCAGACCTGAGAAGGGGTTGATATATTTTCAAGACTTGGAAAGTCCTCCTTAAAGAGGATGTTTCTCCAACAGAATAAACACACCAGAATACAGACCAACTCCAATAGCGGTATCCAAACCAATGATTTATTAAGATTTTAATAGTTTAGTCATCCATTTCTTAAAAAGGTAATGGCTGTCTATCAGGTCAGACATTTATGACAACCGGGGGAGATGAATGCACCCAAAGCTTCATCTCTGACTTAAAAAGGACAATTCCCACTTGATAGGACATAGGAATAATAAATATTTACAAAGTCACTGAGCATATTCTGTAACAGAGAGGAAGTGAACGACACTGTCGTGGCACAGTAGAGGAAGAGATGTCCTGGCAGGGCCAGGCAAAGTTTCAAATGGGATAATATGACTGCTTCTGCCCCTACAGTAGATAGACGTGCTGTCTGCTATATGATGACCTTGACTGCGAGTCTGCGTCCTGTGTGCCCTTTGTTTCCCCTTGACTTGGTGATGCTACACTCTTCATTGCCTACTTACTATGCTGATCACTTATTAGCTTGTCAGAGTTTCAGGGAAGCCAAGTTAAATTAAACTGTCATGAGAGGACACTGGAAGCCACCCCACCCCTCCCCCTGCTGCTGCCACGGTGCTCTAGCTCTATACTTAAAATATCCAACCCCCAAGAAAACAAATGAAGTCAGCTAAGTGAAGATGACGATGAAAAGCAGTGTGGAAGGACTGTCACACTACCTGAGCGTGTGTTAGTGCGCCGTGGGCCACAGAAGTGAAAAGCGCGTCTTCGCTCCACACTGAGAAAATGTGGGACAATAGCCAACACTCAACCTTATGTCTAGACAAGTAAGCTTTCTTAGAGATAGTTCAGGTTGTATTTTCGTCATGGGTGTGACTCTTTTGTAACAGAGGCAGTGTTGAACAAAGCCATTGTTTTGAGTCTCCCCGCTCCCAAGATGGAGCAAAGCAGGGAGCATGTGCATAAGAGCGCTTCTATATATGCTTACATATGGCATCCTCCGGAAAATTTTCAACTGTAGAACAGTGACAGCAGGGGGATGCAGCAGTCTCTGAACCCCAGTGACTGGACAGCCGAGGACAATGAAGGGGAAGGACCTGCTTTCTATGAGAAAGAAATGTGGGGCCAGTGAAACGGCTCCTTGCATCCAAGACTGAAAATCTGGGTTCAATCCCCAGGCCCCACAAGATGGGAAGGAGAGAGCTGCCTCTCAAAAGTTCTTTGGCTTCCCCTCGTGCGTGTGTGCATGTATGCACACATACTTGGGCAAGCCAGCGAGCACATACAAATAGAAATAAATGTAATTAAAAATTGCAAAAAGAAATGTGTAGGTGATCTGAGCTTTAATTTCTTCAAGCTCCACGGGGAGAAAAGTTGTGCTTGCAAATGCCTAGCATGGTGCCTGAGCTCACAGCGCATGCTCAGTAGGTTAGAGTTGGTAACATTAACACTACTGCGTTCTTTCCCCATCAATAATGCTTATGACACTGTTTTACTCAAGGCTGTGCTTGGTGAAATGAGCAAACAATTTAGTGTAATATGAAAACTCTCATCTTTCTCTTTCACATGATTTTTAGTGCTTGCTTTATTATGACACTGTAACTACAAGCCATAAATTGAACTGAAAGCAATTGCGTATTGATCCTGAAACCCAGGTAGGGTTGGTAATAGGTACCATGGCCTTGGGTGTGAGCTGGTAACGAAGTCAAAATATGATGTACTGGGTGCTGAGGAGGAGAGTTAGGAAGAGAGACCCTCTGAGGATACAGTCCCATTTTAAGAAGCTCTACCCTTAGCACACTACATAAATGTACTAAAATGTCCTCAGGTGGTTTCAAGCTTAGGACTTTTGTTGAGGTAACAAACTTGGTTGTAAGATAAGTTGGGAAAAAATGACAAAAAAATATGGTAAAGAGTTCTCACTAATGGACTAATGGACCACATAGGTGCTGTGCAACAAGTTTCCCTTCATTTTGTGTAACAAAAACAATTGTGTTTTTCACAGAACATTTGAAGGTTTTTATGACAGCAGTTAGTAAAATGTGTAAAAGACATCATAAAGTGATGTGATATTATGTGGTCTTAAAATGTTGAATAAACATTTTCACAAAGGTCTTGCAGGTTATAGAATGAATGCAAGAATCCATTTATTCATAGCCAAACCTTTCACTATTGCAAGAGTTAGGGAGGAAAAGCACGGCGTTTGTGCCTACATTAAATTAATGGCTTCCATTGGAGTCTGACCAGGATGGTGGACACAACTCAGGTGCATGGTGACCAGGAGGGAAGCAGGAAGCAGCGATGGTTATAAAGACCTGGGGGCTAACAAGAGGGGGCTCGGCAGGTAAAGTGCTTTCTGCCAAAGCTGAGGACCCAAGTTCAATCCCCAGAACCGACACGATGGAAGGTGAGACGTGACGGCCACAAGCTGTACTCTGAACTTCACATGCGCTGCATAGCATGTGTACACACACACACACACACACACACACACACTGCATAATTGAATACTTGAAAGTATTCAAAATTTGGTATTTTCAACACTTGCACGTAGATTTTTCAGCCCCATCAGTATGTGTTATTTTTCTCTGCTACTCTATAATACATGCTATACCCCCACGCTGCTGAGATTAGAGTCAATTTGTGGCATAGCTGTGACTTCGTGTCTGAGGCCCTGCAGAGATGAGCAATCTCATTTTTAAAGTAGATTGCCCAAACTTGGGCATCTTAACAACATACGGTCCAAACTGCCGATCATGGCCGCTTTATGAACTCACTGCTTAGCAGGCGCCTAAGCCGTAGTATCTGGAGGTTCCATCTATGTTGCTGTTGCATTGAACTCTTGTAATTACCGCGTGAGTTTTCATTTGGCTGGCTCAGTTTATTTCTGTCTAAAAAAGATTTATCATACAGAACACAGAACCGTAAGGGGAAAGCCTGTGAGACTTCAGTGGGAAGCGAAGGTTTCAGTGTAACATTGTGCTTCAGAAAAACAAACAAGCAAACTCCAACTCCGCCCGAGACGGTGGGAACAGAGAAAGCAGGAAAGTTAAACTGATCTTTTTGGTAGCTTTCTCTGGAGGAGGTAGTGCTGGGAACTACATCCAGGGCTTTGCGTGTTCCAGGGAAAACGCTCTACCCCTGAATCACACCCCCAATTCATACGCACACATTTTAAAGATATTTTCAGAGTTACTTATTGCTAGTGTGTGCACACATGTGTGTCAGGGCACACCTGTCACAGCGCGCATATCAAGGTCAGAGGACAACTTTGTGGACTTGGTTCTTTCCTTCCACTTTTATGTATGTGTTCCAGGGCTCTAACACAGGTCAACAGGCTTAAACAGCAGTCACCTTCACCAGCTGTCCGCCTCTCTAGCCCCCAACAGTACGTATTAATAAACTGTAGAATAAGCAACTTTATTGTGATCGTAAAAAAGACCTTACATGCCTCCCCTATGCTGCTAGAGTTCTATCATTATATATCCACATCAGTTCTTTTTTTCTCTTATTTTACATGTGTTGGTGTTTTGCCATGGGTGTTGGGTCCCCTGGAACTGGAGTTACAGACAATTGTGGGCTGCCATGTGGATGCTGAGATTTGAACCTGGGTCTTCTGGAAGAGCAGTCAGGGCTGTTAACTGTTGAGCCATCTCTTCCGCCCCCAGGTCACTTCTTAAGGGAGGGTTTATACAAAAACGCATGGTACTACTGGGAGTTCTCTCAGGCTGGGTTTTCTGCTGTGTCTTTCGATGCTTGGCTGTTATTTCCCTGTTAAGAATGCGCCATCATTATTACCATCACTGATCCTTGTTTTTCATCTACCTAGTAAGCATCTTTTAGTCTACCAAGAAGTTCTCTAGACACTAGAAAACTGATAAACAGAACAAATCCCACACTCTCATGGAATATGCATCCCTAAAGAAAAGGCCAAGCAACATAACAGCAACGGTATTAGTAATAATAACAATAGCTGTGTAAGATCCCAGTTGTTCTGTTCCTCTTAGTATTAGTAGGGGTTGTGATAGTTAATAGCAGCTATGGCTCTGCCACAGTGCCTTGTGGGACAATGGCGTGAAACTGCCCTACCTCCTTTTACGCCAGTCACACGGCCTACTTCACGCTCCTAGATCATACCACCCACACTTTCCTGTCTCAGGGACTTTGCATTCGCTCTTCTTTCTGTCTGGAGTATTATCCCTTCAGATGTCTTCTCTTACACATTTCGAATATCCCTTATCAAAAAGGATTACAGGGACTGGAGAGGTGGCTCCGTGGTTAAGGGCACTGACTGCTCTTGCAGAGGCCTTGGGTTTGGTTGCCAGCCTCAGGTAGCTCACAACTGCCTGCCACCCCAGCTCCAGGAATCTGATACCTTCTTCTGGTCTTCATGCATGTACACACACACATAAACATGAAAAATCAAAATCTTTTAAAAAGAGGATCACCCTTGCCACTTCCTTAAATAGCATCCCTCATGTGGTGATGTTTTGTTGATGATCTAACAAATAAAGCTTGCCTGGAGATCAGAAAAACAAGGCAGCCAAACACTGGGGAGTTCTCACCTCTACCAAGGCTGGGGAAACCCTGTCCTCAGAGTGGCTGCAGACTGAATACGCTGCACTCCTGTCTCCACCCGCCTTATGTTCCTCTAGTGCTGGGATTAAAGGTGTACAATACCATCTCTCAGCTTCCATTGCCAACTAATGTGGCTGCTGGCATTAAATGTGTGTGCCACCACTGGCTGGCCTGTACAGGTGACTAGTGTAACTAGCTTTGCACTCTGATCTTCAAGCAAGCTTTATTTGTTAGATCATAAACAATTCGTCTTTTTTGTATGATACAAAAAGAAGGTTGTAACTAATATAAGAAAAACTATATGCAATAAATACAATAACTATATACAATATGTGTAGGCAATATTCTCTCCAGCATAAGTCCCAGGTCCTCCCCAACTTACTCTGGATATCTTACTAGAGCACTCATCCTCTCTGGCATCCTGCATACTTCATCTGTCATTGGAATCTATAACCTGTTTCTTCCTAGAAGAGAAGGTCCTGAGGTCAGGCATGGTGGTTTGAATTGTGACCTTGACATTTCCAAACAGAGCAGATGCCAGCACAGAGTAGACACTGTGTAAGGTCTGGATCAGTGTCGTGAGGTCATGGAGCATCTAAGACAAAGATGTTGCATGAGATGAGCTGTAATGAACCTAAGCATGAGGAGGTTGTTCAGGTGAATAGAGGCAACCCAACAACCAGAAGGGAATAGCAATATTAACCGGTGAAGCAGGGAATGAAATCTGCAAGGATGGGGGCCAAGATCATGTACAAAAATCATATTCTGTAGTGAAATTTGTAAAAAAAAAATCGTGGGGCTAAATAATACAGAAATGTGGTGTCACCAAAGCATCTTGGGCACAGTTTAAACATTTAACAGAAAATATATTGGAGTACAAAATTATACTTTTATTCTTTATGTTAATCAAATTAAAATAGAAATCTAAAATTATATCATTTTGTCTTTCCCAAAGATAATCTCTAAGAAATAAAAACAAGGTCACATCTCTAAATGATGCATGCCACTGTTTGTATGTGCTTTATCAGCATTTGGGATAGACTAGTTTTTTAAATGCATGTTCCTATTGCTAGAATAATCACTGTGTGCAACTGTGTAAAAAGGAGATTGACATTGTTAGACTGGTCACACTAACTGGAAGCCGACTGACATTGTTTGGATTGGTTACACTACTGGACATAGGTTATTCTGGATCCTTGGCGGTAGGAATTCAGCCAGTATCCCAGGAGTCAGCAGGAACAGCTTACCAACAACAAGCATGGTATCTTGAAGGTAGATGAAAGTTGTTCTTCACTACTGTGGTTGTGTGGTATGTATGCTTGCGTGTGGACATGCACATGCCATGGTGTACTTGTGGAGGACAACCTTCCAAAGTTGTTTCTTCCTTCCACGGTGGGACCCAGGGATCAGACTTAGGTCACGAGGCTTGGGCCGTGAGCTATTTTATCCACTGGGCCATTCTGCCAATCCCAATTATGTTTTTATGAACATAAGAAATTTCTTTGGAGTTAACACATCCAAACTCTTCCTGTATTATATACAAGTTTCTTAATAGGGTGACAAGTCTTTGCTGTAGTAACAGTGGCAACATGGAATAGCAGTGTGTCATTAAGAATGGTCCCAGTGACCACAGCTGAAGGACAAAGTAACATTAAATAAAATTTGTGTATACATATTCAAAACCTCCAAACATTCAAAAACATTTCTTCCTTATAGCTTCAAACCGTATTGCCAGACTCAGACATCGTCAAATGATGCAATTGTGCTCAGAATATTTGATTCTGAAAGGCAGTGAAGTGTCTAATATAGTTCAGAAGTATTTTGAAAAATGATTAAATGTTAAATGGTTTTGGAATTGAGAAACGCCAGTTATATTTTTTAAGTAGCTTATTTGAATAAGTCATTCCTTACAGATACAAACACTTCTTACAGATTGACCTTTAGAGCTAAAATAGGCATTCTAACTAAGGACGGGGCCCTTCAAATCCCTTGGTCAGCTCTGTTTACTAACATGGTTTTGTTTTTGAGACAGGGTCTCACTATGTGACCCTGGTCAGCCCACAACTCACAGAGATCCTCCTGCCTCTGTCTCCCAAGGGCTGAGATTAAAGGCATGCACCACCATACCTGGCTAACATTGTTTATCTTTAAAAGAGAAAAGTGTCTGTCTGTACTTATTATTTCATGCATGCAAAAAAATCCTTAAAAATGGAAGACTAATTCAGGAGAGACTTCCCAGTGGCAGCCTGAGGGCACAGCTGAAAACACCAGCACACTCCCTGTGGGAAGGTTGACAGGGTCAGTGGCCGTGCTACTTTGGGCTCTGAGCACATGTTGGGTGGAATTAAGTCTCACACTCTGTTTTCCCTCTTCACCAGGAGTGAAGTCACCTATGGCTGTGGCCTGTCTGACAGCTTCCACGTGTCACTGTGCAGTGTGACAGCTCACAGGACACACGAGGGGAGAAAGGGACATGCTTCTTTGTTGATCCCAAAAGTGCTGACAGACACAGTGACCATGGCCTTCCACCAGTTAGCTTTGACCCTTCCAGGGATATCTGTGAGTGGCTCATGCAAGGCATTTTTGTAAAAGTAAAGATATTATTGGTATTTTAAACTAGTAGCCATGATTTTTGAGTTAAGTTCAGGGGAGTCTGAGAAACCATCCAGGGTTTTCAGGGAGCCCCTGTGCTGCTGCAATTATTCACCGAATAGTATGAATGTGCTTCTTCTTTTTTATTTTTCAGGGAAAGGATCCAATATTCTCTGTGTACTTTTAGTGTCTGTGACAGCCTCCTTCAGAAACTTTCTCAAGTTTGACAAGCACTCGTGATCTGGAAAGGAGTGCATAGGGACTCTCTGACACGAGTTGTCAACTTTCAGGACAACCGTGTCCGTGTGTTTAAGTGTATTTGCTTTGTTTTCTTTTAAGACAGGGGCCACTTATTTAGCTCAGGGTATCCTGGAAGGCATCCTCAAAGAACTATCCTCCTGCCTCACCCTCCTTGTGCTGGGATTACAGGCATGTGCCATCATACAGACCATCACTTCTCTTTTTTCAAGCCCATATTTCCAGCCAGAGATCACCCAGATTGCCTACGACTTAAAACCCATGCAGAACAACAGAGAGACGGTAGGCATTTCTCTAAGACAGGCTCCATACTGAACAAAACCTGAGACAAGGCAGCCAGCAAACCCCTGAGAACTTCCTGTCTTTGGTCCCCCTCTCCTCCCAGCACATCTGGGGATACAGACATGCATGACAACACCCATCTTTGGGCACTTTCTGATGAGCTGCCATGAATTCCTAATTCTGAGTTTCAGATAGCTACATTTCTATAACCTTGTCAGCTTGTAGCTTGTAATGGTGATGTCTTTTATTTTAACTCAACTTTGTCAATCTCTAGTAATACTGGAACTCCAGAGACTTGTGATGTGGTTTTTGCATCTGAATTAAAGACTTTATTGACATTTTTGTGTGCAAATCTTCACACTGTGTTAGTTGGCTTTAAGCCTGTGACTAGAAGAACAAATCTAAGATGTAAATGTGTGAATGACAAACATGTTAAAACACCACCCAAGTTTGAGGCAGCCATATGAATCAGAAGTGCACGGAAATAATCGTAGGTGAACCAGGCCTATAGCCAAGGAGATGTTGATAGGTATGGTGGGGTATGAGTCTCTGCCTCTGCAGAAGGATATGAACTCCAGCAAGACCTCACTTTTGACACGTTGTTCTTTTTCTTCCACAGCTATCGTTGTGAGATTTCTGACCAAACGATTCATCTGGGAGTATGATCCAACCCTCGGTATGTCTCGTTACATCCTCACCTCCTCCTCCAATATGTTTAGGACCCTCGAAACAGGACGGCGTGTCTGTGGCACCCTTGTTAAGTCCCCTTTGACTGTTTTGAAAGCATAGTGTTTAATTTGTCATGCAGGAAGCCCTCCTAGAGGCTGTGCATCACAGCCTATGTTTTGAGCCCTGCAGGACTTAGTGCAGAAGTGAAGGATTTAAGTCCATCCTCAGAGAAGAAGCAAAGGGCTTCCTCAGGACGCTCACTCTCCCATCCAATATGCAACCTTGTCCTACTGGCAGAAAGGGTGACTCGGGCAGCATTTGGGGGTGCAAAGGGGTATGTCCTCATGAGAGCAAACGTCTGCACACTGACCAGGGGGAGTGTGAGCAAGAAGCCTTATCCCATCCCTTTAGGTCCCAATGACTACACCAAAGTGGTGTTTGTGGATAAGGAAGGAAGAAACAGTGTTTATGCATAAATGTGGGTAAAGACTATTCCTAGGTACTTTTGTTAGTGTGTGTGTGTGTGTGTGTGTGTGTGTGTGTGTGTGTGTGTGTATGGTGTGGTGTCCATGTGTCATAGTGCAGGTGTAGAGGACAGAGGACAACTGGAAGGCATCAATTCTCTCCTTCACCATACGGACTTCAGGGATCAAACTCAGGTTCTTAGGGTTGGCAGAAACCGCCTTTACCCACTGAGCCATCTGGCCAGCCCCACTGTTTTGGATTTAGTGTTTATTGGTGCAGACGCTGTGGAGTTTCGCATATGCAATTCCCTGCAGGTGTATCATGCACGAGACGGCGTGTGCAACTCACAGGGGAGTCTGCCGCTTGCGCTTTCCTTGTTTGAGTCCTTCATTCCCAAGCATTCTGAGCTGCCCTCTCTGTGCTTGCCCTGTAGCTCAGGTGCTAGAGAGACAGCAGTCGGCAGATGCTGATCTGCGGGAGGGGGTGTGCTCGCTTATGCTCATTGGGGCCAAAGGTTGGGTGTCCTCTATTTTTCTCCATATTATTTTTTTGAGACAGGATCTCTCACTGTATGTGAAGCTTACCATTTCTGCTAGTCTGGCTGGCCAGCCCCCAAACTCTCCTGACTCTCCCCTGCACCCCCCATGCTGGGATTGCAGAACTGTACCACTGTGTCTGGACATTTCTATGGGTTCTAGGGATGCAATCCCAGGTCCACACTTCACCGAGCCAGCTGCCCACCTCGAGTCTCTGCATTTTTGACCTAGCAGTCTAGAAGAGTGAGAGAATAAATAACCACAGTCAGATGCAGTGTGGAAGCAAACAAAGAAGGGATGGATGGTCCTGTCAATTTATTTCTTTAGTGTCCAACTGTAGAATCTACCTGGAACTTACTGTAGTGACGAGTAGGCATGAGGACCCAACAGCTGTCTTCCAATCATTGATCAGATTTCCTGTCATTAGTTGCACAGCTCCGAACTCCTCATGTGACTTCCAAGGCCATCTTCAGAAAGCAAGCCGTGTGTAGTAGGGTGTAGCCAAAACCTCCAATGCCGTCCTCTCTACCCGTTTACTTACTTCTCCTTATTGTCATCTTATGTGCTGTTTGTGGGACTGTGCTGCCTAAGAACACGTCACACGGGCACATGCAGTGCATTGAATTTATCATCCCCCTTTGCCCCTCCTCCTTTTTTCTTAAACACTCCTTCCTCCTGTTAGTTCCCTTCATCCCTCTGGACTGCTTTGCCTCTACTTTCATGCCATGTAGACCCATGTGATTTTATGCGTCTATATAAAATATATGAAGCACAAGTGAGGAAAAAAAAGCATGGATTTATCTCCGAGGATGCCTTGGTTTGTTAAATACACTCATCTCCAGTTGCATCCGTTCCCCTGAAAAGGCGTATCTCTGTTCTTCTGGGTACGTGGAAAGCATCCCACTGTGTGCACACATGCATTTCCTTTGTCTGTTCTTCCGCTGTGGGACACCTAACTTGCTTCCATAACTCAGCCATTGCGAACGACAGTGAGCCCCTTCACCAGCTCCATGCTGCACGTTGATGAATGGGAGAGAGGATCTTCCTCCTCTGCTCTCAGACAACGTTATCTTGGCTGCTCGCAGCGGTGCATTTTTCTAGGTCAGTTTCAGAGATTGTGACAGCATGGCATGACAGATTGGGATTGGCTGAAATCGCAAATTATTTTGAAGCCTCGTGTTTTATGATGTTCAGTCTTTTAGACAGGAGTTTTACTTATATCCATTTGAAAGATCCTCCTCTGACTTTGCTTTTTAAAAGACCATCACAAGTGACTTTATTAGTAAGCACATAATCATAACTCTCCAGATTTGTATCTGGATAGACATATCACCAGATACCTCTGTGAGGATGCAGAGAAAAATGAAAAGTTACATGTCAGGACAGTAACCTTAGCTATTGAATGGGTGAGAATACAGGGTAATATTTTCTGATTTTGCTTTTCTAAATGTATCTTTCTAACACAAACAGGAGAATAAAGACACACAAAGACCCACATTTGGAATATAATATGTCTTAGTTAGGGTTTCTTCTGCTTTGAAGAGACACCACGACCACAATAACTTATAAAGGAAACATTTAATTTGGTTGGTTACAGTTCAGGGGTTCAGTTCATTATTTTCATGATGGGAAGCTGGCAGCGTGCAGGCAGACATGGTGCTGGAGAAGGAGCTGAGAGTCCTGCATCTTGACCCACAGGCAACAGGAAGTGGCCTGTCTCACTGGGTGTGGCTTGAGTGTATATGAGGCCTCAAAGCCCGCCTCCACAGTAACACACTTCCTCAAACAAGATTGCATCTACTCCCACAAACAGGCCACATCTCCTAACAGTGCCACTCTCTCTGGGGGCCATTTTCTTTCAAACCACCCCACAATATTTCCCTGGCTTAAGTATTAAAAAAAGAGTTAAATTAATATTTTAAATTTCTAAAATTATTTTATAAGCATGCATTATTGAACAATTCTGTTGGTAGGAAAATACAAAAAGTACACTTTGATTTGTCACTTTCTTCCCGTATATTCTCTGATATTATCACAGGGTTAGGGAGAAGAGTGATTATTTTCTGAGAAAAGATGTTTTTGAATATTTTGTTCATCAAAATTTTTTTCATTATAGCAATACTCTATATCATTTGGCTATAAAGATGAACCTTGCTTTTAAAAGGAACCATTATCTGTTGTCTTTTCCAGCTGTGTAAATACTCTCTTGTGTTTTTCTGATTTATATACGTTTTATCGTGGTTATTTGGTATTTTCCACAATTCATAGGAGTTGGTTGAAAGCTACGTATACTCCACTCTATCCACACCTCCCAACAAAGGATGAAGCTTATAAAAAATATATATATCATGACATTTTTAACTCTCTCTGGGAGTGTTCTAGTAAGTAACATAACTATTTTTAATTGGGCTTTGGTGAAGCCTGTTCCTTTTCTTTGATTCATTCTCAACAGTCACCGATATAAATAGGAATGCGCCTGCACTGGTTATCTGCAGGCATCCTTCCCTGGGAAACAGGATGCCACACAATAACCTTGCACCATGCGGCTCAGCGAGGACCCTGGCTGCTAAGCAACCAGAGCCTTCCTCCGCCTTCCGGAGGAACAGGTGCGTAGCTCGCTGGCAGGTGATCTGTCATTAGCTCACACAGCGGACTGGATCTGTGTGGGCGTGTACATTGAAAGCCCGCTAATTTTCTAGCACACAGGAAACCTCAATCCAGGGGATTCAATAGAAATTAGCATTTTAGGGCTTAATTTCCCACTCCCATCGGGAAAGACTCAATCTTTGTGGAATTCACGGTTACTTTACAAGTTTCAAAACAACCAGCAACCAAAATAGCTACATTTCAAAGCCGAGTGGCGAGTTTGTGAAGGAGAAAGAGGGAGGAGGATGGGGGAGGTGTCCTCTTGAATTTCTGAATTCAGCCCCTTCCTCGGAACTTGAGGAAGTGGGTTTCTCGACTTGGACTTTTGTTGTTTTTTCATGAGAAGCTGGGAACCGATGAACACCATCCCACGTACTAACAAGCGGGGTAGTGAGTGCTTTGCTCTTTGTCCTAGGTTGGTGTTCTATTGCTGTGTTAAACACCATAACCAAAAGCGACTTGGTGAGGAAAGCGTTTATTTGGATTATGTGTCCCAATCGCAGTCCACCCTGAGGCAAGCCAGGCAGGAAACCAAGGCAGAACCTTGAAGCATAAACCTGCCCCTTGGCTGGCTCAGCTGTCTTTCTAATCCAGTTCAGACCCACCTGCCTAGGGATGCTACCAGCCACAGTGGTCTGGGCCCGCCTGCATCAATTAGCAATCCAAAAAATGCCTCACAGACATGCCTATAAGCCAATCTGATGGGAGCAATCCCTCAGCTGGGGCTTCTTCCTAGAGACAGCTGGGTTTGTGTCCACTTTACAATATCTAATCAGAGTGTTGAGTGGCCAGTGAGGTTGGGGTTCTAGACTTCAGAGCCAGTGGCTTTGTTTGTTTTTGTTGTTGCTGTTGTGTTTTGTTGAATTTGTTTATAAGAGGGTCTATCATGATGGTTTTTATTAGAGGTACAAGCAAGGGGTGGAGGGAACTGCTCCTACATGAGCTACTGACAGACTTAAGCCCCCTTTCTACAAAGAGGCTTTTGTCTTGTTGTTGTTTTTTTTTTCCTTTTTTTTAAATGCAAGTGTTTTGAAGGACGGAGTCTCAGAAAATCCCACAATCCTCTATATGGGATGATTTTCACTTCCCTCATCTTTTTCCCATCTCATCAGAGGATTCTTTGCCAGATTCAGCCCTGGTTTTTTTTAATAACACCGAACACTATTCCTTAAGTTGGTCAGATTTTGGATGCGGCCCATTTAATCAAGGAACAGCCTTGATGGTGGGAAGTGGGTTCTGGCTGTGGACTGAACAAAACCCATAAATGTCTAGTCCCAATCAAGAGTTGAATCCTGCCTTCCAGAGTCAAGTTACCCTCAAGGAATGTTGTGAGACATAAGAGTCCAGTAACAGAACTGTGTGTATGTTTCTGCTCATGGGTATGTGCTGGAGGCCTGGAGAGAGCAAGAGAGGGTGTTTCTCAGTACTAGTTCTGGTGTCCCCAGACAAAGAAGGCTATGCACATGGTGCCTGAATGCAGGGTCGCTGTCCGTGTGCGCAGTAAAAGTTCAGCCCAGAACAAGGGAAGGAGTCAGGAGACATAGTAAACCCACTGCTCATTGATTCTGTACTTGGTTCATCTTGCCTGCCTCACAACTTCTCTGCTTGGAAAGGCTCAGGCAGAGAAACAAGTTCTCTTGACTGGGTGCCGAAGCAGAAGAGCTCAGGCATGCCATAAAACTATTCAGTACCGATACTGCAGGAAAATGGGAGACAGGCATCTGATAAACAGGGCCAGAGAAGCAAGACTTCATCCAAGATGACACGATGGGTTTGTAGTCTGGCCAGAACCTAACTCAGAACAGTTTCCACTCTAGCATCAAACCATGTTGCTAACTGCTGCTGTTAACCTTTCGAGAGTATGCTAAATGCACTCTTTACAGAAGTTTCATGGGATGCATGTTTTTCAAAGGTTTATTTTTATTATTTTTAGTTATGTGTTTGGGAGGGTGAAATGTGAACATGAGTGCCCATTGAGGCTAGAGACATCTGGTTGACCTGGAGAGGAGTTTGTCAGCTGCCTGAAATAAGGGTTTGGTACCAAACAGGAGTGCTTTAGAATATACACTCTTAACCACTGTGCTACTTCTGTAGGCTGCTAAAGATGTTTTAAGTTGTGTTCCTTCATACATGGGAATCTTAAAGGTAATTTTAATATACCACATTCAATCATGAAACTGATGTTTGTTTTAGAATATAAATTTTTAGTGCATTTGGCCATAGATCAATCAAACATACCCCCAGCCCTCCAAAGAAAGGACTCATGCTACCATTCTTGTTAACATAAAGAAAATAGAGCATATGGAAACAGTCCACACATGCACATCACTTGGTTGTTTTTGTTTTGTTTTAATATTTTGAGACAAAGTCTCTCTAAATATCCCTGGCTTTCCTGGTATTCATTGTGTAGACCAGGCTGGCCTTACCACACCCAGCTTTCTTTTGAATTTTAAAACGAAGAGTAGAAATTATGTGTTTTGTTAGGATTTGTGTCAGATAGGCTCACAAATTCATATCCAATATTTTACCTCTTTTTGTAATATTTTCAATGTGTTGCATGTAGAGAAAATGAGTTCATAGTGAGAGAAAGACACATGAAGGAAAAAATGCTCAACACAGTGTGAAGACAGTATTCATCTTGGACGAAACTGGTTCACCACCACCAGCTGCTATGTCTGCAGCAGACATTCCCTCATTTCCTGTATTTCAGCCCTTTCATTTCAGTTAACAAACAGCCAAAGAATTGCACAACTTCATGCAAGTTTCATTCTATTCTGTTGCCCCCTGTGGTGGCCTTCTGAAGTTGAGACCTGAGTCCATTGACCGCTCGCGGGAGCCACAAAGAACGGCACCCTTTCCTCTGAGACAGATTTTGGTGCAGAGACGGATGGGAGGGTGGGGTTCTGTTTTCCAGGCTGCAGTGCTGATGCCAGCCATTTGAAAAGGCACAGGAGAACAGCCTGGGGGAAGGACCAGGAGGGCATGGGAGTCCAGCGTGTGTTCAGCCAGCTGGACTTCTCCTCAGGCCCAAAGACTCAAGAAGAAGAAAGGAAACTACTGGGAAAACACTTGCAGAAGAGAAGCTGCTGAGAATGGCATGTCAGAGCATTCAGTCTCCAAACTAGAACCTCTCATTTAAGATGAAAGAGTGCAGGCCTGGACACTCTTGTTGCCTGAGCTTTCTGTCCTGGCTGGTCCTGTGGCCTTTGATCCCCAAATAAACACACATGAAGGGGAAGTCCTGTGTATTTGTCAATAAAGCACTGTTGGCCAATAGCGAAGTAAGATAGGTGGGACTAGGAGTCGAGGAGGACTCTGGGTAGGAGAAACACAGGAAGTCGAGATGTAACGCCATGGAGTAGGAAGCCCGGAAACCTCTCCGGTAAGAGAAATACTTAGATTAGCAATTATGGGGTAATTACTTAAGTCAGAGCTAGCCAGTAAGAAACAAGCAAGGCCAACAGCTTCATAACTAATATAGCCTCCTGTGTGTTTATTTGGGGCTCATGCGGCTCTGGAATCAGGCTGGCAGGAAGGATTCTCTCAAGGAAAAGGCTTCTCTTTACACATACATACGCTGTATTAGTTATAAAACTTTTGGCTGATATCTTGGGATTCTTATTGGCTACCTCTGTCTTAATTATTAACCCGTTTCTATTAATCTATGTATTGCCACATGGTCTTATCTTACTGGAGAATGGTCTGGACCTCTATTTCCTTTGGTGGCTCACTTGATGACTATGCCGGTGGGCCCTCTCTGCCTGCCTTTCCCAGAATTCTCCTCGTCCTAATCCCACCTATCTTCCTGCCTCATTGGCCACAGTGTTTTATTCATCAATCATAAGAGAAACATATATACAGAAAGACTTCCCCCATCACAGTTTTTCCATGAGAACCCACATGCCCTCAATGTGTGCATTGTGAGTTCTAGGAGAGGGAAGAGAAGCAAAATGCATGTATTCGAGTATATTGAATGTATTCTCATTTTAAAATGACAACTTTTAAAAGGCTTCAGTTACACAGGTTCCGGTGGTGACCATTCACAGTACTGCTGCTAGGCGGCTAGGTCTTGCCCATGGCAATCTTTCTTTCTACATTTTATGCCTTAGATAGGCAATTGTTTCCTGTAAGAAAATAGGAAAGTGGTCCCCAAAGGCTGCAAAAAGTAAGTGATAGGAAAGGAAGGAAGGAAGGAAGGAAGGAAGGAAGGAAGGAAGGCTGGTGGTGGCACAGACCTTTAATCCCAGCACCCATGAGGCAGAGGCAGGCGGATCTCTGAGTTCAAGGCCAGCCTGGTCTACAAGGTGAGTTCCAGGACAGCGAAGACTAAATAGAGAAACCCTGTCTTGAAAAAGCAAAAGCAAAAAAATAAAAAAAATAAAAAAGAAGGAAGAGAAGAAAGGAGGAAGGGAGGGAGGGAGGGTTTGGAAGGCAGTGAGGTGTGCTAAAGAAATGAACAGACAAAACTGATTTCTAGTCTAGTCCCCAAGAGAGGCAGTACCAGGCTCATGTACTTGATTGACTGGATGTTTCAGTGATACACATACACAAATACCCAGTTAGTAATTGTGTTGGACGCCTTGCCGTCTCTTCAGCACCCTCAATGGAGATTTTTTTTTAAGTTAGAATTCTTGGTTTCATGATCAAACACAGAATGAGGCTACAGTTTTCCTCAGGTTTTGTTTTCTTGTTATTGCTTTTATGCCACCGGCCAGTGGGGTTGGCGCCTGTGTGGTGACATCTTTGGGCACCCTCCTTGTATTGTTTTTGATTTATTCTGTTTTCCCTCTCCGACTTTGTGAAACTGAGTACTTAGCTCGCTTTCCCTAGGCTCCCCACACCCCTCTTCTTTCCTGAAACGCTTGTTAGTTAAACTTGCCTTTGACCTTTGCCTCAGCTTCGTCCTGAAAGGACACATGAGAATCGCCTAGGATGCATTGCAATTCTGGATTGCTTCTGATACAGTTTCATTGATTTGCTGGGTGCCACCAATGTCCTGAACTCAGAGGGCATCACTAGCGGATAAGAAGGAAAGCACGTTGTGGAATTTTAGTAAGAAATATGTATAACACATTGATAAATCTTATTCTTTATAGAATAAGCCTTGGTGGAAGGGTTGTGGAAACAGTGGAGGTTGTGGTGGCTAAGAATTTCTGGGAACAAGAGCCACTTAAAGTCTTAAGATAAAAAATATCCAACAGAATGTACCCATTACAGTGAAATTTAAGGATATTGATGATGGGGGGGCAGAGAAGAGAAAACAATACACTTCCCAAGAAAGGGCGTGGCTCAGTCAACACCGAGAAAAGCCCCCCATGTGACCTCCACCAGCTCCGTCAGTCACTCTTGGCTCCCTGGTCTCATAGCAGTGTTCTTATATGGCCGCGGCCGCTGATACTGCTTTGTTTGTGATTCCACTTAAGCTATGAGGGAAGTGTTCACGGCTGCCCGGGCTTCCTGTACCTGCCACTGTCTCATCCCTCAGGGTTTGGGGACCACTAAGGACCCAGGGGCTGCAGCTGGTACAGAACGGCTGTTAGGTTCTGCTTTGATCAGTGTCCAGCCTGTTACTGTGGGGGAGCGTGGGGAGGAGTTGGTGTCTTTGTTCATCTGTAAGTTAAGGAAATAAAAGGCCCAGAAGCTCAACGGTGACAGGAAGCAGTGGAGGGATTCTCAAACACAGAGGACATGCTCAACAAGTAAAGAAAGGCTTTCATTAGAGGTGGGGAAAGACGCAGACCTGCTGCATGGAACTTCTTTTTTTTCTCTCTCAATATATTTTTTAATTTAAATTAGAAACATGAATGTTTCACATGTCAATCCCAGCTCCCTCTCCGACCCCTCCTCCCTTGTCCCTCCACCAGCCCTCCAAGCCCCCCACCCAATCCTCACATCATTCCCCAGGGAGGGTGAGGCCTTCCTTGGGGGGAGATCTCTAAAATCTGTCATTTCATTTCATCCAGGGCAGGACCTAGGCCCTTCCCCATGTGTCCAGGCTGAGAGAGCATCCCTCTATTTGGAATGGGCTCTCAGAGCTCATTCATAAACCATGGTAAACACTGATCTACTACTGCAGGCCCTAGTGATTTCTGTGGCCTCCTCCCTGGCACTACGAAGAAGTTCCAGACTCCATGAATGCACGGAACTTATTAAAAAGCCTTTGAAGGGTTTCCCTCCCTAATTTGGGGCTGGTTAGTTTGAACAAAGACAGGATGGCTGATTAGCCCTCAACTGTTATGTAAACATGTCTGATCAGTCTTGCCTTGCCAGCCCATGGGCCAGCAGGGGCAGCCTACTGCAGAGGGGAAAAAGCTTTTGTTCTCAGCCACTAGGCTTTTGCCTCAGGTCAGGGAGGTGGGAAGAAGCCAGCCATCTTGGAAATTCACCATCTTTATCTGTCTGGCTATCATGAAATCTATCTAAGACCTCATCTCTCAATCCTACCCACCTCCCTCTAATGTCTATGATCTTTAGAGGGTTGAAGTTAGGAAGAGACACCATAGGGTTTTCTGAAGAAAAAAAAAAAAAGAAAAGGAAACAAAAATAAACCAAAACTGGATTTTAGGAATATCAAGGCAGAATGTGTTTTCATGGAAAACACCCTTTTCATTTTAGAATGTAGGTACCACATCCGATTTAAATGGAAAGGAGCACTAGGGGGCTGGCCTCCCAAGAGAACAAGATGCAGCCTTGAGGAAAGGGTAGAGGACCAAGGAGGAGTCGGCTGGAGTTTGGGCCCTGATAAAGCTCCGGAGAATATTTATAACGCTGTTTCCTTGTCTTTTACCCCACCCCTGCATTGCTACAAAGGCAGAAATGCTCCCCCATGCCTAATTTCTGACTTAGGGATCAGATTCCATCTCACATGTGCCTCTGAGCTTTCTTCATGTTCTCCCTCTTTTAGAGTCAACCTACCGACACCAGGCAACCATCGATGATGAAGTTGTTTCTATGGAGATCCTAGATACCGCCGGCCAGGTGAATAAAAATTCAGCTAAGTATTTTTTGTATCAAATAAAAAAGAGACATGTATGATGATATGCATAACATTTTAAAAAAGCCAAAGAATTTTTCTGAGTGTGACTCTTACGTGCCTAAAACCTCATTCCTTCCATTATCTTGGCACTTTAGACATCAATGCATGTGTAATTATATCCTTGTGTGGATGACCCTGCTCTTCAAGAAGGTGCTAGAAATACAACACTCACAGACCATCTAGGGTAGACTTTCCCTCTGTATTTGGGGGGATGCCAGTGCATTCATGTGCTTTTACAGACAAACATGCTTTTGAAGTGCTCAATGAATTTAAATAAGCATCTCTATTGAAAAGAATTACTAATATCCTCATTGCAAGGTCTTTGAGAGAGCTCTCTGGTCTACACTGCCCTCCAAGTCTCTGTGACCACACCGAGGTTAGTTTGCATTTCACACTACAATGTGGAGATGCTTGCTTGCTAATCTAACTGGCAAATTTCCTGTGACATTAGTCAGATCAAGTCTTACAAAAGGTTTCATAGGCTCAGTTCCCAACTATAGAAATGCCTACAGGGGTGATGGTTAGCTGGCCAGGCATCTCCATGGAGCTGTAACAATGACCTGTGACCTCCAGGAAGACGTGAGGTAAAGTGTTTAGTCCAGGAATTGCTCCTGAAATGAATTATCCCCCTTTCCTTCTCATCAGTCCCCTTCTTGTGTGTGGACCTCTGCACAGTGCTGAGCACACCAAGAACAGAGGCCTCTGAAAGCAACTGAACCCGTGAAAACAATGCTTTCTTCTCTCTCCTTCCCTCTCATCTTGTCCTTTTCTTCTCCTCCTTCTTCCTCCTCCTCTGTCTCTCTTCCCACACACAAAGTCTTATCATCTCGCCACGTAGCCCAGGCTAGCCCTGAACATGACATCCTCTCACCTCTGCCTCCCAAGTACTAGGATCACAGGTCCATGAACCCCAAGACCCACCCAGCCATCTTTCAGACTGTGCCAGTGTTCTCCTCATGGAGAAGTCACCACTCTAACAGTCACTGCAGGAGGAGTTTCATCGTTACTACTACTGTATAACACAGATTGGGGCATCTGGGTGTGGGGGTGGGGACCCTAATCCTTAAATTTAAGCAGTGTACTCTGTACAGCATGTCACTGGTTTCCTTTTTTGTCTCTAGGGTTACCAATCCTCTATAATCAGAACAGAGAGGATGTTAAAACGGATGAGGGTGGTTTGTACTTACCTTCCAAACTGATTAAGAAAATAAGCTCGACCAGGAAAACAGCCAAGACATTTAATGATAAACAGATATGAGGAGGTGTAATTAAGGGATTATTATGGCAACAGCAGTGTACACATCGGGATTAGGTCCCGGTCTCCTGATTGTGCTCTTTCTTTGCTCACAGGAAGACACCATCCAGAGGGAAGGACACATGCGCTGGGGGGAAGGCTTCGTGCTAGTCTACGATATCACTGACCGAGGAAGCTTTGAAGAAGTGCTGCCGCTAAAGAACGTCTTAGACGAAGTCAAAAAGCCCAAAAACCTAACTCTCATCTTGGTCGGAAACAAGGCTGACTTGGACCACTCCAGGCAAGTGAGTACGGAAGAAGGGGAGAAGCTGGCTACAGAATTGGCTTGCGCATTTTATGAATGCTCCGCCTGCACGGGAGAAGGGAACATCACCGAGGTGTTCTATGAGCTCTGTCGCGAGGTGCGCCGCAGGAGGATGGTCCAAGGCAAGACGAGGCGACGCAGCTCCACCACACACGTCAAGCAAGCCATTAACAAGATGCTCACCAAAATCAGTAGTTAGAGGCCCTGCCAAGACGCGCTGAAAATTGAGAAGTTCTTCCTGGCTCTTCTTTTGCCCTTCCAAACACGAGCGAAATATTCTTCTCCTTGTTTTGACTTTGGGAAACGTCAGGGTTTCTCGTGGTTCCTGGTCAGCTGCGTGCTGGGCAGTTCCCCAGTGTCCTCGCGGTCCTGATGCTGTGACAGTCTCTCCCTTTCCTGCTTGCATAGGATCCGTGCTAATGTAGTTTGAAGATGTAACCACCAAGATGCTGAAGTTGCTGGATTGGCAGAAGCTAATTTTAGGCATCCCTGCCTTGCTTAAACACGTTGAAATCTTTTCAGAGGCATTTTAAGATTCTGTTTCTTGTAGGATACTGCAAAGGTCGCCATAGTGTTTTGGGATGTCTAGTGAGAATTTGAGAAGGGTAGCTGAGCAATTACAACGGAAATAGAACTCTAGTTACCATTCGAAGTAAGGATTTTTTTAAATTGCTATCTTACTTAAATTGTACAGTTTTTTCTTTAACCATTAATTTCATTTTTAGGTTGAAATGTTATCACTGATTTTATTTCGTAATGTAATTGTCCATTTCAATTCAAAATGGTTCTCTCAGTGATCTATATTGGTCCTTATATGCCCAATTCCATTATAATTTCCTTAGTAGCAGAAGAAACAAGACCCACAATTCACATTCTGCTGTGTCTTTGCCCCCCTGAAGCCTGGGTGACAGAAAACACCAGGAAACTTTGTATCAAAGCTTGAGGTCACTGCATGTTAGTAGAGGACTTAGAGTTAGCGACACCTGGTTTGCGTGTTACTCTAATAGCACTGTAGCAGGGAGAGAACCATCTAAATAAGAAAATTCTGCTACCTAGTTATTATTCCCTATTGGAAACCAAGTCTGAATCCTGTGCAGTCAGCAGAGTAAACCTCTGATACAATAAGTTGGCCACATACATCCTTAACCTTTAAGCCTTGGAAGAATTGGGGGAAAGAATGGGTGATTAAAATTCATTGTATCCGAACGACCATACAGAACATGGATGCTCAGTGGGTGAAAAAAAACTGTGTAACTGCCAAGAGTTTATGGCCCTTTCTCCATTTCCTGCCCCATATATTAAGATTTGGGCACTTTATTTTGGAAGAAAATATATATCTTTTACATATTACATATTTATATGTATACATGTAAGTGTGTATAAAATTTGTAAGCATTGGAGGCTTTCATTCACCAATGCATTTGAACAATCTGGTGTAACTGACTTTGTTTTATGTGACTATAATAAAAAGTATAATTTTCAAATTCTGTCAGAATTTTTTGTGGCTAGCTTGTAAGTTTAGGTGAGACCTGGGAAGCATTTGAATTGCCTAAGGGAAAGTCAATGAACCCGACTTGAAGAGAAATTAGCTCCTGCTAATAATAACAACTGCTACTTTTAGAGTACTCGAGGGTTATTTGGGGCACTTTGTTCATTTTCTCTCCCAATCGTCACAATTATCCTAAGACAGTAGTGCTGTGATAATCATGGCAGAGGTACAATGTCACCAAGCCAGATTGGTGTTTGGAGGGTAGAGCCAGAACATTGCCTGAGAGAGAGTCCAACTCTGGTCCACGCTGATAGCCCACTAGGCAGTTCTTAGCCTCGACTGCAAGCGTGAAGACACAAAATGAAGTGATTAAGGGAAACCTTGCCTTCTTTATCCTCACCCATTCACTGCAAATAGGTTTATATATGTCAATTATGTAATTTATATAGCCCACTTGATGGTATGTGACCCAAATTTTAAAAAATCTAAGAAAGATGGTCAAAATCTTCTAAGTAGTAGAAACAACATGAAATAAAAATATGGAGACAAGAATGTTAATGGTGAACACAGAGACCCAAAGGAGCTCAGAGGGCCACATATTATCATTTTTAGAGGAAGAAGGGATGGAAAAGTTGAAGGAAAGGATCAAAAGTGTGCAAAGACTAAGAACCAAGAAAGACATAAACAAAACCTCATATTCCATCAAAAATACCAATTAAAAACGAAGTGAGTAAATGCCACGGTGATTGTCTTCAGGACCATCCAAAGGGAAAGGAAACAGAGAAGTTACTGTTTGTAATTTCTAGGCCCAGTCTCTTTCATCCTCACATATCTTCACTAGGAAATGTAGTTCAGCCAACCCCCGCTAAAAATGACTCTTACGGGAGTGAAAACATGAATGTCGCTTTTGAGTTAAAATTAAGGAAGATGGAGCTGGAGAGATGACCCAACAGTTAAGAGTACGTGTTGCTCTTGCAGAGGAACCTGGTTTGACCCCCAGCAACCACATGAAGGTTCACAACTGCCTGTAATTCCAGTTCCAGGGGATCCAAATCTCTCTTCTGCCCTCCAGGGGTACTACACATATGTTGTATATGTATGTCCACCTGGCAAACACACAACACATAAAATACAATAAATAAAACAAAGCTAATGAAGTCAAGTGCACAGTCGGTGTGGTAACTATGATAGACATGTTTATGTAAATGCAGGCAAATATGAAAAGTCTATCTTTTAATTAAAGAGCATGAGCGGTCACCGTGCTAGCTCAGTTACTCCTCTCATATCCCAAGCTTCTCCACGAAGAAAAATGCTACCAGTTGTTTGAAAGGCCAGCTTTATTTTGATGAATGCTACCAACCTAAGCTTCATTTGCTATTGTAAAGATGACAATCTAATTCCACATCAAATGCATGCCATTCATGCAGCCACAACAGGGTGATAAGAGCCCTATTTACTTTTGCATCTCACACTACTAGAAAGAACTAGAAAAAGCATATGTATTAATTTTACTGACATTGAATAGTAAGCAATAAGGTACTAGTATTCCTGGATGTATGAAGAGTATCAAGGTGAATGCCAGTGACTGTACCAACTTAATGTCAAGTAACTGACTCAAACAAACAAACAAAAACCAGAGTATGGCTTCCAATGATAGAATAGATCCTGGGAGCTCACTGATAGAAAAATCAGAATTTGAGGAGGCCAAGTTCATCAGAGTCTGTGGCCCAAGAGGCCTGCTGAGGACTGACATGCAGACTCGGGCTGAAACAAAAGAGGAAAAAGGGTGCCACTGGGTTACTTTCCTCACCATCGTGGCCAACATACAGGAAGAAACAACGCCAGGGAGGGAGGGTTGATTTTTGGCTCATAGTTTAAGTGACTACCATCCGTAACAGCAGGGAATGCAACTGGGAATTGTTCCCATCTGGACCTCAGCCCTTGGGATGGCACTGCCTACATTCAGTGTGTCTCTTCCTCAGTTGGTCCTTTCTTAATCTTCTCTGGGGACTCCGGCATTGCTGGCAGGAACTCACCAAGAGGGATGCCCTTGGTGCTCCTTGATCCAATCAAGTTAATGGTGCACATTAACCAGAACAAGAGCAGAGCATCGGCATATGCAGGACTGGAAACAGTTCACGTTCACATCAGGACCTGATAGTGCACAAACAATACACAGGAGCTTAGAAAACCATTGTGCCGATACACAGGGAGTTAGAAGAATGTCGTGCTGGCTGTGGGTCTAAATTACTCCTCACCGCTCACTACTAAAGCTTTAAAGTGTGAAGCTGGTCAGACTGAATCCAGATAACCTTGTTGTTGTTGCTGTTGTTCTAGAAAACTATCCAGCATCCTATTACAAAAGTATACAAGCAAATTCTGTGTTTGACAAACTTGAAACTCAAGATGGCTCATATCTGGTTTTAAATTCTCTGCACAAAGAGGCAAAAAAATGTGACCTAGAAATAGGATTAAAACCCAGTCAATAGAAACAGACCAAGGTGAGGGAAGCTGTCACTATCAAGCAAGGAAATTAAGACAGCTTTACAGATAGATGTGCCCCGTGTCTTCACAGAGTTAAAGAAAGGTCTGAGCATAGCAGGGACAGATGAAAAGGAGCAGCATGAGATGAAAGTGACTTCCACCTGAAAAGATAAAGGACTGAGTTCAGCTGTCATCAGACTGATGCTGAAGAAACGCCAAAGAGATGGCTAAGCAATTGAAACAGCTGGAATGAAACAACGAGGAAGAAAGGTAATTGACCACAGATAGACTCTTAGAGAAAAGCAAGCAGAGCAACACATGATAAGATTAAACTCCCAGAAGTCAAGGAGACTAACGGTGGGACAAAAACTAGTAGCAGGCGGGAGACAAGGCTCGGTGGTTAAGAGCACTGAGTGCTCTTCCAGAGGACCCAGGTTTGACTCCCAGCACCCACGTGGTGTCTCACAACTGTCTGTAATTCTAGTTCCATGGAATCCCACATCCTATTTTAACTTCTGGGAGCACCAGGAACACAAGTGGTGCATAGACATAGATGCAGGCACAGCTCACACAGGTAAAATAATTTAACAAAAAAATTTAATAAGAAATAATTGAAAAGATAATCACTGAGAAAAAAACAGCATTTAAACTTTATCTAAAAAACTCACAAGATTCCAGGAGTGAAATACTCAAAGATACTAATAACATAATTGTTTAAATCAAATTAATAAAGACAATAAGCAGAAATTTTTAATAGAAATTGAGTGGGCAGGAGATACACATTACCTACAGAGGACCGAGGTAGGAATAATGGGCACATGGGAGAAGATTAGAGTGGAATATTTTATTTAAACTATTGGAAGAAAAAATATTGCTTAGAATGACATTACAAGTTAAAGTATTTTTCACCAACAAAGGTGAGGAACAAGACCAAAGCGAATTCACTGTGGACAGGGTTAGTCTATCAGGAAAGTTAAAGGGTGTGCTAAGCAGGAAGAGAATACTCCAAAGGCAATGAATATCACAGAAAAAAACGAACTGTACTGGAAATGCAGTTTCTCTTTGTCCCAGTGTCTTTTCTGTGGCTGTAATAAAATATTCAGCCAAAAAGCAGCTTAAGGGAGATTTCAAGTTAAATGCCATTATAGTGGGGAAGTCAAGGCAGCAAGAGCAGGAAGTGGTTAGTCACATGACATCCACCGGCAGGAGCAGAGAGAAATCAATGCATGCATTTGAGGTGCTAAACTCTCTTTCTCTGCTCATAGAGCCCAGGGCCTCAACTCTGCGGAATAGTGCCACCCACCCAACAGGCAGGGACATCTCATAGCAATTAAGGAGATCAAGACAACCCCTGTAGACATGCCCTCGGGTCAGCTTGATCTAGCCAATCCTTTACTAAGACTCTGCGAGCAGGTGGAGATTTCTAGGTTGATTCAAACTGAAAATTAAAATGAGCCATCACAATGTCCATGCTCAGAGCTGAGAGGCCCAGTGGCAGCTTCTGTTCACTGAGGGCTCCAGACAGATATGAGGCCAACCTCATGACAACTGCTTGAAAGAATGGTTCCTCGTAGGTTGTCATCTTACATCTTTCTGATCCCCTGTGCTGAAAATAACTTTCCTTATTCTATGAAGGAGCTCTGTGTGTGTGTGTGTGTGTGTGTGTGTGTGTGTGTGTGTGTGTGTGTGTGTGCATGCGTGTATGTGTGAGGGGTTGTGTGCCTGTGTGTATATGTGTGTCTGTGTTGTATGCATGTGTGTTATAGGTGCACTCACTGGTGTGTGCTGGTTTGCAGGCCAGAGGTCGATGACAAATATCTTCTTCTATTATATCCACTTATTTTTTGAGGCAGTGTTTCTCACTAAATCTGAAGCTGAACATTTTAGTTGCAAAGAGTGGCCAGTGGACTCCTAAGATCCCCTAGTCTTCACTCCTCAGTACTGGGGTGTCTGGTGCTGTGATTGCTTGAATGAGGATGGCCCCCACAGGCTCATATGTTTGAATGCTTGACCCTGCATTATCGGGACTATACTGGCAGGATTGGGAGGTATGGCTTTGTTGGAGAAGATGTGCCACAGGGGTGGGCTAGGCGTTTCAACAGTCCAACCCAGGCCCAGTCTCACTTCCTCTCTACCTACAACTTCCGGCTGAGATGTTAACCCCAATGTGAGACCTGCCTACCTTCTACCACGGCCTCCCACATGATGATAATGAACTAACCCTCTGAAACTGTTTGCCTTGGTCTTGGTGTCTCTTTACAACAACAGGAGTGACTAAGATGGATGTATACCCCGTGCCCAGATTTTGTTTACTATGTGAGTGCAAGAACTCCTATCTCAGGTCCTCATGCTTGAACAGAGACCATTTTATACATGGAGCCATCTCTCCAACCCCAAGGAAGATTTGAAGGATAAAGGTCACCACTGTAACCTAGTGAGGTTCTTGATGAGGGCTACAGGGTGTTCCTCCATGAGAGCCAGCAACATAGTCATGAAACCTTTCATCTTGTCATTATCCCCATCTTCTCAGAGCTTGGGGAGCCAAGGGATTATTGCAAAAAGCAAGGCATTACATAGAAACCAATATAGAATGCTGACTGAATTGTTCCCTGAGCTTCAAAGTCAATCTATGTGCCAGTGACATCCAACCTACAATTTATGCTCCTAACATTTGCTGGCAAATTAGCTTTTTGGAATGCTGAATGTAATTTCACCAGAAAACAATATTGTAAATCTCATCTAAGTTTTCCCAGAGAGTCCGCAGTGGCATACTTAAGCCATATAAAGCACATTGCTTTTCCTCAGGGTATACATCAACAACAGCATCCCAGAAAGAATAAAAATAACTTTCATCATCCTCTCCCCTATCCTTCGGTTTTATGCTGACATAATCAGGTTGCCCTTCTTAAACTCTTGACTATACACCTTCATTTGGGAGAAGTTTCAGGTTAGAAATGTCTAAAGATCATGGTTGATAAGACAAACAAAGCTAACTGATGGAAAAGGAGAGGGATATATATATATATTCAAAGAACATGCATATTTACACAAAGCAAGCATTTAAGCATTCATACTGGCCTGCCTTTGGAGTTCTGACAGGATATACCCTCAGCCACTAAGAGCACCACCTGTGCCTATTCATTATGTTCCCTTTTAAAGGGGCCCTGCCCATGTCTCCTCTCTCTCTCTCTCTCTCTCTCTCTCTCTCTCTCTCTCTCTCTCTCTGACTCTCCCTCTCTCTCTGCCTTTCTTTCCTCTCCTGCTGCTCCTGTCCTCAGAGGCCAGTCCCCCCCCTCCCCTTTCCCTTTTTACAACCCTTTTCCAATAATAACAACAACAACAACAACAGCAGCAAGAAAACCTCTGTTTGAGCTCTGTTGCATGGTGTCTTTCTCTCTTGATCTGCTTTCCCTTTTTTAATTACAGTATTGGTTCCCTGACCAGGAATTTTTCATGACCGTGTGTCTGTAAGGTAACATTTTTGGTTATTCCACATAAGTGAGGTAGAATGAGATCCAATGAAAAAGGATCCAGTGAGAAAGGCACAAGACACCTTGGTGATTCATCAATCAAGGGACCAGAGGGTCCAAAATGGGCACAGGCAAGTGAAAGACCTGTATGACAAGAACTGAAAGTCTTTTAAGAATGAAACTGGAGAAGATAGCAGAAGATGCGAGGGTCTCCGATGCCGATGGATCAGTAGGATTAACATAGTAAAAATGTCCATCTTGCCAAAAATTATCTATATAATTGACAAAGTATCTATGAAAATTCCAACACAATTCTTTACAGACCTTGAGAGAACAGTACTCAACTTCATATGGAAAAAAAGTCAGGATAGCTGAAATAATCCTGTACAAAAAAAGAACTCCTAGAGGTATCACCATCCCTGATCTCAAGCTCTACTACAGAGATATAGTAATAAAACCTGAATGGTATTGGCATAAAAATAGACAGGTGGATCAATGGAATTGGATAGAAGACTCAGATGTAAATTCACACACGTATGGACACTTGATTCTTGACCAAATGAAACCCCAAAATTATACAATGGATAAAAGAAAATAGCTTCAACAAATGGTGATGGACTAACTGGATGTCTGCATGTAGAAGAGTGCAAATAGATCAATATCTATCACCCTACCCAAAACTCAAGTCCAAGTGGATCAAAGACCCCAACATAAAATCAGATACAATGAACTTGACAGAAGAGAAACTGGGGAATAGCCTTGAATGCATTGGCACAGGAGACAACTTCCTGAACAGAACACCAGTAACTCAGGCACTAAGACCAACAATTAATAAATGGGACATGATGAAACTAAAAAGCTTCTGTAAGGCAAAGGACACTATCAAAATGGTCAAAGGGAAGCCTACAGAATGGGAAGAGATCTTCACCAGCCCTACATCTGACAGAGTGCTTATATCTAAAATATATAAAGAACTCAAGAAACTAGACATCAACAAACCAAAAAATCCAATTAAAAGTGTTGTATAGATCTAAACAGAGAAATCTCGAGAGAGGAATCTCAAATGGCCAAGAAGCACTTTTAAAAAATGCTCAGTATCCTTAGTCATCATAGAAATGCAAATCAAAATGTTTCTGAGACTCCACCTTACACCTGTCAGAATGGTTAAGATCAAAAACACAAGTGACAGCTCATGCTACAGAGGATGTGGAACAAGGGAAACACTCTCCCACTGCTGGTGGGAGGGAAAACTTGTGCAGCCACTTTGGAAATCGATAATGGCAATTTCTCAGAAAATTGGGAATCTATCTACCTGAATATCCAACTATACCTCTCTTGGGCATATATCCAAAGGATGTTCCATTGTGCTGCAAGGACACTTGTTCAACTATGTTCATAGCTGTTTTGTTCATAATAGTCAGAAACTGGAAACAACCTAGATGTCCCTCAACTGAAGAACGGATAAAGAAAATGTGCTACATTTACACAACGGAGCATTATTCAGCTGTTAGAAACAATGGCATTATGAAAATTTCAGGCAAATGGATTGGACTAGAAAAGATCATCCTGAGTTAAGTAACCCAGACCCGAAAGAAAAATATGGTTGTACTCATTTACAAGTGGCTATTTAGTTAGCCATAAAGTAAAGGATAACAATGTTACAATTCACCAACCCAGTGAAGCTAAGTAACAAGTAACAAGGAGGGCTGGCAGAAAGGGAGGCACTTGACTCTCACCATGAAAGGGAAATAGAATAGCCATCATGGGTGTATGGGGGACCTGGATGGAGTATTGGTGTGGGAACAGGAGGGATCAGGTGGGAGGAGAGGAGGGAGAGAGTACTCGGAAAGAAAACTGGAATGGGAGGCATCTCTGGGATGAGCTAGAAAAATACTGCGATGGATACTCCCAGGAATCTTCGAGGGTGATCCTAGCTAGGACTCCTAGTAGTTGAGGATATATAACCTTAACCAGCCATCTCCTGTGACCAGGCAAGACTTCCAGTGGAGGAGTTGGGACATCAATCCAGCCACAAAACCTTCAACCTACAGTTTGTCCTGCCTATGGGGTGTGCTGGGGTTAAAGGTGGCACAGAAATTGTCAGAGTGGTCAACCAATGACTGGTTCATCTTAAACCCATGCCATGTGAGGGAGCTCAACCCTGAGGGTCAGGACCCAGAGGTAGGATCGCCCAGAGACAGGACAGAACCAAACACAGCTGGCAAAAAAAAATCAATGAAATGATTTCTAATGATAATCTGCTCAGGATAGAACCAAACACAACTGGCAAAAAAATCAATGAAATGATTTCTAATGATAATTTGCTCAGGATAGAACCAAACACAGCTGGCAAAAAAAATCAATGAAATGGTTTCTAATGATATTCTGCTTTACTCATAGACTGCTGCCTAGCCCAACTGTCCCCAGAGAGCCTTCACCCAGCAATTGATGGCAACAGATAGAGAGACCCACAGTCAAGCATTAGGCAGAGCTGGGGAATTCTGCAGAAGAGGGGAAGGAAGGAGTGTAGGAGTCAGAGGGGTCAAGGACACCACAAGAATACCCAAAGAATCAAGGCTGAACCACCGACGGGAGCCCGCATGGGACTGACCTAGGCCTAGGCCTTCTGCACATGTGTCAGCCCACATGGGACTGACCTAGGCCTTCTGCACATGTGTTACGTCATGTAGCAGCTCACAACTGTCTGTAACTCCGTCTCCAGGGAACTTAACATATTCTCTTCAAAGACTCCAACATGATTTGTGTGTGGTTTGAGCAGGGCTGAGGTCCCACTGTGGCATTGTTGAGAGGTGGTGGCCCTTTGAGAGGTGATGCCAGTGGAAAGCCTTTAGCTCTCCAGGGTAGTACCCCTGGGGGGATTAATGTGTTCCTGGGAGAAACTTCATTTTTGTAGGCGTGAGCTGTTGGAAAACTGCCTGTCTCTGAACCTTTCTTTCTTCCTGTCTTATGAAGAGATTTCTCTTGCGTGCACGCTTGCCATAATGCTGACACTGAGCAGATAGAGCCACTCGAGTAGGGACTTACAGGCTCCAAACTTGTTCGCTGAACAAGTCTTATTTATTCATGCTGAATCTAGTAGAGTTTCCTGGTGCCTAGAACCCTTTTTACCCCAGGATTGTCTTGAACTTGCAGCAACCTTCCTACTTCAGCCAGCCTCCCGGGCGCTGGCGTTAGAGGTGTGAGCCGCCACCTTTGCCTTCTGGATAAAGGTCTTCTGGTGGCCTGATTATACTTTTTAAGAACTGATGTACCTAACTGCCTTTACATATTTCATTTAAGACTAGAGGCCAGGGAAAAGAGGGGACAGGACTATTTAAGAGTCAGGGCACCAGAGTGTATGCAAGACTCATCATCCAGTCATGACAGTGAAACTACAGCTATCAAATCTCAATAATATTGTTTTCTAAACAAGACCTGCCTAGTGACAGCAGGAAAATCACGTGGATGGGGGAAATCTTAAAACCTAGATGAAGGCAATCAATGGCCGCTGAGAGAGGGAATATCAGTTTCTCCAGGGATGAACTTAACTAGTTAACCAACCCCAAGTGGTCAGCACCAAATATATATATAGAAGCAGGAACAAATGGACTCACTAGGCTGCAAATGCGAATGTGTGTGTGTGTGTGTGTGTGTGTGTGTGTGTGTGTGTGAGAGACACAATAATAATTACACAGGAAGATGTCATGAGTTAGAGATGAAGTAGGTGGGGAATAGAAAGAATTAGAGGAAGAAGGAGGGTGAAAATGATGCGAATATGGTACTCATGTATGAAATTCTAAAAAGTAAAGAGTTAGTTAAAAAAAGAAATGAGACTGTTCTGCACCCGAAAGACGTGAGTTTATAAGAACAATCTCCAGCTTGCTTCTAAAAGGTCAATGTATAATTTCTCTTAAAACCAGTAACATTCAGAACACTTACCATCAGAGACTGTTTCCAGATTTTCAGTTTACAAATGCATTTTCCAGACTGTGTCCAGTACAGAGTGACGCTTGTTATTAGTGCCATTCTCCAAACAGAGTGGGAGTTAGAGGTTAAAGCCCAGCTTTTGTCTGTAAGTGAAGTAGTTAATTTGATAAACTTGTATGCTAAAGGAAACTGTGCTACATAGGAGCCTCGTGTCTCCAATGAGAAGGAGCCTCAATCCATCTGCTCAAGTCATTCACAAGTCAACGATACCACTTCCAGCTCAGATTTCCAAGCTCACTCTTCCCCTTAATCCATTTTACTTGAACTTGGTAAGAAATAAAGTAACTGAGGAGTCCACTAGGTCACTTAAGATGTGATTAGCTACACTAGCTTCGTCAAATCACTTTTCTGCTCATGATTCATTTCATATCTATGTTGATAATTTGCAAAAACTGGGTCTGTAGTGTGTGAGTAGACCATGTTACCCAATGTTCAAACAGTACAGACGTGCGCCTAAGTCAGTCACTGCACGAAAACAAGGCATTTGTTGTTTCTGGAAAAGTCCTTTAAGAGCTGGAGGTACAACTCACTGGTGAAGAGTAAGTACTGCTCTTGTAGAGGACCCAAGCTTGGTTCCCAACATCCATATTGTTCTCAACCACAGGTAAATCAAGCCCAGGGCATCTGATATCTAATGCCCTCTTCTGGCCTACCTGGAAACTTGTACACACACACGCACACATGCAGTACTTAAAAATAAAAACTCATATAAAGGACAGGTGGAAACAGGGCAAGGAGACACCATCCAGGTTTCCCAGGCAACGACCAAATATCAAAGTAAAGATGTGATGCTTTAGTGATCTTCCCAGATGAAATAAATTAACAGTGAGTCAGCTTCCTGTCTTTATCAACCCTCCTGACTATAAACAATCCATTAAACTCATAGCCACAAGTGGGGAACAGACATTATGCTGGTTTGCCTCATGCTGACGAGTGCCTGGATTGTGACCAGAAATACCACGAACAATTAAAACAGTATGGAGCAGTCCTCCCTCGCTGTAACTACGGTGCAACGACCCACTGCATACTGCTGTGTCTGGATTCTGCTTAGTAAACCCAGGCTGCACACCAGATGGTAGGGCTGCCAGATGCTTCCTCCACAGAGCAAATCATGTCCTTGCTAAAAGGTCAAGGGTAAGGTATGGAGGAAGGCCATAAATGCATCAGTAAGTAGTTCTTTATCTTGGAACAGCCTCAGCCAAGTCTTTCTGGCAGCACAGTAGTAATAAAATGTTGAAATGCCGTGTCCAATTTCTACCCTGCTTAGGAATGAGGGATTTTAAGAGTTTATCCTGACATAACTGATGCCCCTATTCCCTGTGACAATGTTGCTCCATATTGGGCTCCAGGGCCATTGTCAAAGAGTTATCTGGGATGCTTGTTTAAGATTTAAACCCTGGACCCATTCCAGAACTACTGAACCAGAAGATGTGGGCTTAATGCCCAGAAATCAGCACTGTAACAAGCTTGCCTCGAGATGATCATGAACACCAAATGATGGCTGCCAGAGAGAGAGGACATGGCACACATATTAAATGTCTATTTTCTGGAGAGTTTGTGAGTCGTGAGGTGGAGGAGAGTGATCTCTAAATTGTGCGGGCTTTAGCCCCCCTATTCCACTTTAGAGGAGCGATTCTCAACCTGTGGGTCGTGACCCCTTCGAGGGTCGAAAAACTTTTCCATAGAGGTCACCTAAGACCATTGGAAAACATAGATATTTACACTATAATTCATAATAGTAGCAAAATTACAGTTACTAGTTAGCAACAAAAATAATTTTATGGTCTGGGTCAGCCATAACATGAGGAACTACATTAAAAGTTCGCAGCGTTAGAAAGGTTGAGAACCACATTAGACTATAGTGAGTTTTCTGGTGTGTGTGTATGTGTGTGTGTGTGTGTGTGTGTGTGTGTAACATACATTTTCACATGCGTGTGTGTCTGTGTGTACATGCGGGTGCTTATGCATTAACGGTGCATGTGACCTAGCTCTTTCACTCCAGGGAGCCCATCTCTGCCTCCTCAGCCTGGGGTGACAAGTATGCACTGCCACACCCGGCTTTTCAAAGAGCGAATTGTAAGATCAACCTCAGCCCCTTGTGCTTGTGAGGTCAGCTCTTTACCAACAGAGTTGTCCCTTCGACTCCTTTTCTAGAAAAGCATCTTAAGAATATAACAAAAGTGGAGCAAACAATAAATACTAAAGAGACTAACTGTTAATTCTCACAGTACCAAAAGGCAAGTAAAATTCCGCATCTAAAAGCAATGGTTTGTTTACAAGTAGAAGTCTAGGGCGCAGGAGAGAGGGCTCAGTGGTTAGGAGCACTCGCTGCTCTTGCAGAGGACCTGGGTAGCTCATGACTGTCTGTTAAGTCCAGTCCCAGGTGATCTGACAGTCTCTCAGGGACATCCGTGCAGGCAAAACACCAATGCACATGAAATCGATAAATAAATAAAAGAATTCTAAGAAAAGTGTATGTCTAAGTAAATAAATTGATACAGACACTATAATTTGATTGGGAAACTTTTTAAACATGGGAAAGTGCTGAGTTCACAAACACTTACACTATGCTGAAAGGACATAGGAAGACTGATGTCCCTGTGCAAAGAAACATGGAAATGTATGAAAATGCCCAGGAAAACACTCAGGAGGTGTGTTTAAACAATGAATAGGACACAAATGAGAGTAGCAATTCTCAAGTAAAAACTATACATGGAAGAAGAAAAATGAATGAGGGAAATGAAGTGCCAGCGTGGTTATCTTTTACTGTATGACACAGGGATTGGCTACCGTGCTCGCCCAATAGGCTGCACACGGAGAACTTTGGGAGAAGAAAGCAGTTGTAGATGATATTCAGAGTGCATGTTCCCCAATTTTAAAGACTCAAGGTGTTACCTTCTCAGTCACCTTTGCCCTGACTTCCACCCATTCCCTGCTTTATATCCCCAGATTTTTCGGTCTGTAACAATTCCCTCTGTCTTGCTAGGTGCTTCTGTTGGTGTTGGGAACCCAGGGATCGAGTGCTTCATAGCAAGTCAAGTACTGCCTAATTTTGCAGTGATGGTCCTGAGCTCTCACACCCAAATACACTGTGTTAATATGAATGTGTCAGATCTAGGGACTGGAAAGATGGCTTAGGGGTTAAGAGCACTTGCCGTTCTTGCAGAGGATCTGACCATATGTAACCAAGGCATCTAATACCCTCTTCTGGCCTCCTCAGTCAATACGTGGTGCACAGAGAGATGCACGCAGACAAACCACTCATAAACGTAATAGTCTATTTTTAAATGAAACCAAATCAACCTTTGAAAGCCCAGAGTTATAGCTGTAGGTTTTTGTTACTAGCCCCGCTACTGACAGTATAAACATGATTCATGGATGATTGGCAGCTTAGGAAGAAAATAACTGTAAAAAAGAAATCAAGGCACATCACCCATAACTGCAAGAAGTCTGCTACCTTGGTATAAGATCCGTGTCTGGGTAAAAACTGCTGCTGTTTCCAAGGGCTAGTGACAAAATGGGACAACGTGCTAAAATGAGACCTTCAGCCTACAGCAGTGCCAGTTTAAATGGCTCGAGCATGTAAACCGTGACCTCTGCCCAGGATGACAGTGGCACCTGTTGCTCGATGTCTCTGTGGCTGACTCAGTCCCAAGGAAGGTTGGGTTTAGTTCCCTGAGTCAGGCTTTGAACACATAGAGCCAAAACTACGTAGAGCTTAACAAATCTTCAGTTAGTAAGCCAGTGATTTGCATCTATAGGACCCAAAAGAAAACTATTGTTAAGACTTCTAAAATCTGGCATTAACCAATTGGTCTGTGGTCCTTTCTTACCTGAAAGTGACTTTAATGTAGTTGGACTTGGACACAATAACTCACATCGCAGGGTTCTGCTTCAGTCACATCTTTGAAATAAGTGACTTGCCTTGTTTTTGGCATCTTGTTCTTTCTACCTGCTTGTCTTCATATAAGCTTTCATACTATAATGAAATGCCTCATGCGGAGTAATTGATTAAGTCAAAAGAATCACTCAATCCACAGTTCTGGGGATTAAGAACATGGCAACTACTGTGTTGACTGCATCCTGCTGGATGGCATCACGGAGAGACTTGTGAAAGAGGGAAAGACAGAGCAAGACAGATTCACTCCACGAGACCAGTTTTAATGTCTCCCAAGGGCGGTGTCTATGCCTTACATTAGACCACCCGGTTAGTCCAAGATGACGGCCTCCTTACTGCACTTTGTTACATCTTAAAGTGAATGTGTAGTCCACAACAAGGATTTTTAAAACTCTTTTTACACTGTTATGGAGTTTGGGGGAAGTGACATTACTTTATGCTTGTGCCTGTGCTAGGACCCAACAGACCCGACCAAACTAAGACGGAGTTATTCATGTCAGGTGCCGCATCAGTAACCTTAAACACAAAAGCAGTTTTTTTTTCTGAAGGCAGGAAACTCCAAACAATGGATGTGAAGTCTTGAAGTCTACCTGAGTCAGCATTGCGAGAACCTGGCCCTGTTTAAACTTCTATCAGAAAAGCAACTGTAACAAACTGATGTTAGCCAATAGGCTTTTCCTTGTTGTCCATCCCCCATTATTAAAATCAGCTTTTCTGTCTTTCCCAATGCATTCTAAAACTGCTTCCTTCTAGAGTAACAAAGGAACCAATTAGGCCTTCACACGAAATGTGCTGTGGTTTGTCCTCAGATAGGCCCTGTAGCACCACAGAAAATGATTCCACTCAAAACCCCAGAAAACACATCCATGCCCTTCCTTCCCAGTCTACAGATATTTTTTTCAGATGCTGCATTGTCAAAGCGCAAAGGACAAATTCAAAAGCAACATAGCTATCTTTCGGTGGCCAATAGAGGAGAAGAGCTGATAGAAAAGAAGAACGGCTGAGATCTGTTTAGTGGAAGGACATTTACTCATCTGAAAGCAGCTGACATTTTTAAGGAGCCTACCATGTTTACCTCCTTAAGGTGTATTTGGATCTTCATGTATAAGAAAGGGAAAACTCTGGAGATGTCGAGATGGCTCAGCGGTGGAGAGCACTGTCTGCTCTTCCAGAGGACCCAGGTTTGATTCTCAGCACCCACGTGGCAGCTCATAACCATCTGCAACTCCACTTCCAGGATCTGCCGCCCCCTTCAGGCCACCACAGGCACTGCATGCACATGGCACACAGACCACAGGCCCATACACACAAAATGAAAAGCAAAAAAGGAAAAACTAATTACTGTCCACCTAAACTGTGTTCCTTTCCTGTGTCCTTTATATCAGACACTAAGAAAATCGACAATAAAATATAATTATGGAAGCTAATAAATACTGAATAGTCCAGGTGTGCTAAATGTATTTCCTTAACCATTTAATTTAATTCACAAGTCAGGTCTGCAAGTTTGATACTGTGTGATAGCATTCACAGGTGAGGACAAGGCTCAAGTGAAGCTGATTCTGCCTAAGTCTCTGAGCTAAAACAGGAGAGCAACTGGTAAGCCTCAGGGTCTTGGCTGTAAAATCATCTTCCGAAGTCTGTTTTCATGGCAGGCACTCTCATGTCATAAACCACACACACTCTCAGATTTGTCATCAGTTCATCTGAGAACTAGTTAGATGCTTTGAGGGTTTCAGAAACCTTAGAAAACAGCAGCAACTTCGGTGTAGACTTTGGTATTTAAAAGACACAGACCTTGTCCGGGTTTGGGGGTTTTGTTTGTAGGACAGCTAAAAAATGAAGTGTTTGGGTTTGTTGGATGGTATAGTCATAGACATGCATGGACAAAACAAGAATCTTGAGCTTGAAGTTTGAAGATAAGGGAGAGCTCTCAGAGAAGTCCAACGCACAGTAGAGCTGAAGTCAGCTACAAGAGGACAAATAAAAGACATTTGTCACCAGTATAATGTCTGTTAATGGCTCAGGTGATTAGTTTTAATTTCTCATTTAGTTACAGAGTAACAGTAAGAGAGTCCCATTCATCAAAGCTAGTCTCAATTAGAGGATAATTAATTCAGTTTTCACTGTAAACCTCTGTCAGAAAGGACAGTGACAGCAATACAGCCATGCTATTGTTAAAGAGCTCATTCAGAGAACATGTGTCCAAGAGCACTGTGGCAGACAGTGAACCTGGGCCTGTGTCACCTACACAGAAAGGGAGTTTTTCAGATATAATTAAGTTGAAGATCTCAAGAGGTGACAATTGTCATGCATTGTCAAAATAAGTCAATCACACAGATCCTTAAGAAAAAGAAGAAGAAACGCTGTCACACAGTCAGGCATGTCACAAGGACCAAGAAGAGCTGGAGCAATGAGAATTTGAACAAAACTGTTAGCTACAAGGATAAAACAAGGGAACTAGGAAATAGGAAATAGGAACTAGGAAATAGGGACTAGGAAATAGGAATGGGCTCCCAGAGGTGACAAAGGACAAGGGAAAATATTGCCTCCTGTATCTTCCAGAAAGGAATAAAACATTGACAACACTTATGCTAGCCCACTGGGGAACTTATCAGAGTATTCATCTCCATATCAGTGACATAGAAGTCAGTATATCTGGGATGACTTGTTACAGCAACTAATACGAATGCAGAGAACAGTCTGAAATCTTGTTAGTATTATCTGAGCGTTGCTGTCAGTCACTGTGTTAAACACCTCTCATGTGATTGCAATGATCTATAAAAGAACCCTCTTCCAGAGGATATGATTTCAGTTCTTCCAACTGCCCAAAGTAACTCACAACTGTTTTCAACTCCAGTTCCAGGAGATCCAACATCCCCTTCTGGAATCCACAGGTACTGCATTCACTAGAATCCACACATGACAGACATATACAAAAACCCAGTACCCATACCTCACCTACACCAAGTAAAATCCATCTTTTGGGGAAGAGGCTAGGTCCATGTTACAGAGAGCATGTTTGTGAGGTTGGCAGGTCATCATAGCTTCAACAACAGGGATGGATTTTCACAGGTCTTTATTTTAAAGAGTTATTTTTCTTGTAAACTTGGTTCCCATGTGTGGATAGGAAGTCAGAAGAGGGTATCAGATCCCCAGGAGCTGGAATGATAGACACTTAGAAGCTTCTGGACATGAGTGATGAGAACCGAACTCAAGCCTTCTATGAGACCCCTAAGGGTCTTTAATCCCTGAGCCTTCTCTCCAGGCCCAGGCCTCCACTGAGCCATCCCTCCCGCCCCGGGCTGTTACTTTGAAAGCACTGAAATGCGGCTGTGAGTAGTTCATGCCCTCAATATATGCTGCTCCCTCACAGACACTTGGTGTAAGAATAAACACAAAGACTTCTTTTGACACTTGAAGACCCATCTAAAAAGTGAATTCTGTTGCCACCTAAAACGCCTTTGCATTTAACCATCATTTGTTTGGGAAGATCCTTCTACATCTTATTTATCTTGACCTTACATTTGTATAATTGTCTCTTCATCCATCTTTTTTTCTATTTTATGAAGCAAGCCTTCTCCATGCTATGGTCAAATTCCTGGTCCCTCCGTCTCTGCCTCCCACGTGCTGAAATAGTCCTGTAGTCCCACATCCAGTTTGTCTAGTAGTTCTGTAATAAATTCCAGAGTATTCCTTTATATACTTTATGGCCTAAGATACTTCAAAATATTTACTTTAAGAAACAATCATCACTTGTTAGAACATAATTTTTATGATAAACAAGTTTATCGACAGTGTGAGGCAGTGCCCATGGCTTAACCAAAGCTGATCATGACTAGCAGGGGGGGGTCCTCTACCCCAGTAAACTTTCTATCCTCTCACACCATGGAGACTATTATTAGTAAATACCACTGGTTAGGATTGCCTATGTCTTCCTGATCAATGGCTGCTGGGACCATTTACACTACAGAGCCAATCATAATACTTTAAAACTCACTTAGCTTGATGGCAACCCTTGTCTAAGAAACATAAGTTATATAGTTATAAAATGCATGCTTATAGATTTCTTGTCACCACTAGGGAAGCCTCAGTGTCACCCAAGAGCCTCACCTTCAAGGTGTCCTGTAAGGCATTATCAAATTATTAAACTGACTGAATTATCATAACTTTTAAAAATGAATTGCTAGACTGTGATTTACACTTGCTAATATATAAGGGGATCACATTAACACATTTGGGTACAAAAGAGAACATTATTAGTAAATTTCCTTTACCAGGAAACACAAATCATATCTGTCTCACGCAGCATGTCACCTATGGCAATGCCACTAATAAATAAACCTTCCTGCCATAATATCAAGAAAAGGGTAGTTGATATCTATTAGTCTGTTTTGCTCTGAGGGTGCTATGAGTTTAGGGCTGGGAAGATGGCACAGCTGTTAAGGCTCCTGCCTTGCGAACATGAAAACCTTAGTTTGAGTCCCATCATCCAAACAAAGCCAGCCTTTGGATGTGTCTGTAGCCCCTGCAGTAATTGGGGAGGGAATGGATAGAGACAAATGAATCCTTGGAGCTCACTGGTCAGCCAGACTAATTGATGAGCTTCTGTAAGAGACACTGACTTGGAAAAATAAGGTTGGGAATGATGGAGGAAGGCTCAGCAATGAATGGCTTTCATACATTTATACACACACGTCTATCTGCCCCTACACCTGCTTGAGCACACATCCCCAATAACACATACACACACGTGTGAATGCCATGATCTTCATTAAAAGTCTATTGTCATCTATGCCGTTTTACACACATCTATCTGCTCCTGTACCCACATGAACACATATCCACAATAACACATTCACACAGGCACTCCTGTGAATGCCACAATTTTCATTAAAAGTCTATTGCCATCTATGTCATTTTCTCCTTCCAGAAAGAGTTCAAATGTTGATCCAACATAAAGCACATATTATAATAGGGCTCAGAGCAGAAAACTAAGCCTCTTCAGCACCGGCACATGACTCCCTGGTACCGCACAGTTCTCTTCTTGGAACCCAGCTCCTTTACATGGAAAAATGGAAAGTAGAATCAATCATTTTGCCTAGACTCTGTCAATCAATGTCACCCACCAAATTAAAACCAAGGATAAACGTGAGGACAGACGTGGTCACAGTTAAGCCAGAGACCTAGCCCATATAGAACTCACGAACAATGTCTGGCCTTGCTTAAGCCGTCAGATTATGTGCCGTGTAGAAATCTGAAAAGCTAACACCTACATACACAGAAACTCAAAAGGGCATCCTGATTGTAAAAGTAATTTGGATCGCTTCAGGAAAAGAATAGGATAAAAATATCTTTATCCCACACAGCTAAATTTAAAACACATTTTTGTTCTGTGACAGCATGAGATACTAAATTTGAAGTGCCTTTGCTTCGAGACCTCGGAGTCCTAAAGATTATGATCTCGTTTGCTTTGGGTGGTTGCCATTCAAATCACTGTGCACAGATTCAGTAGTTCATGTAGTTCTAGAACACAGACAAAAAAAGGCAGCTAACTCTGTCTCCTGCAGAGGCTGCTTTTCTCCTGTGAAAGGACAGACACCAGAACCCAATCTAAATCAGGTGTACTCAGTAACTCTTTGCAAGAGAAAGAACAAAAGAAAGACCAATATCAATTTTTGTACTTAGTTACACACAGTGTTACTGTGTTGCTTTTGTAGTGGGGCTAATGATAGAATATCATAACAAATGCTTCTGGAAAGAGAAATGGCGTAGTGAGTGTCATCATCAAGACTTGCATACTCTCAGTTCCTGAGTGAGAATTAACATTCTAGACATTCTGGAACGAGCTTACAGGGCATGAAAACTACCGTGGATGCCTGTACAAGAAGCAGCAGAAACAAGGGGATGCCATGGTTTGCCTACGGTCACCCTGGTGGGGGTGGCAGAGTCCCAGATGGACGTGTGTCTGCTGCCGTGTTGTGCTACAGAGCGCAGGGCATCTTAAGTATTTGAGAACTAAGTGTTCTCGTGATGCTTTGGAGGGAAAGAACTCATTATGAGTTAATGATAAAACAGACCTAGTCTTTGGTTTGAAGTGTAAGACTAATTCCATCTGGGAGAGGTACATGTGGAGCCTTTTAGAAACCCAGTTTCACCCAGCACTTGGGAGGCAAAGGAAGGCAGATCTTTGTGAGTTCGAGGCCAGCCTGGTCTACAGAGTGAGTTCCAGGACAGGACAGCCTCCAAAACAATACAGAGAAACCCTGTGTCGAAAAAAAAAGAAAAGAAAGAAAAAGAAAAAAGAAACCCAGTTTCAGACATTACCACAGATTGACCTACAACCAATAAGCCAGAGAGAGGACAACAGCAGAATAAATGAGGTACCTAGAAGAATACAAATGTCCATTGGATGGATGTTTTTAATGGGATCTGAGAAATCAAACACTCTCGTTGGTGGTATTTTTTTCCTCTCTGCTCTTTACTCTCTAAAGGGCTCACCACCAAGCTCCTAAATGATCACACTGAGGTCTATTCTTTCTTATGAATGTCCAGCCTCAGCTTGACTTGTTTCTAGCCAGCTTTTCTTAACTTAAATTATCCCATCTACCTTTTGCCTCTGGGTTTTTATCTTTCTCTATTCCATATACATTTCTTTACTTCTACCCCATGGCTTGCCGTGTAGCCGGGTGGCTGGCCCCTGGAGCCCTCTCTCTTCCTTTTCTTGGTCCTCCGTCTTCTCTTTCCAGATTTCTCCTTCCATTTATTCTGTCTGCCTGCCAGCCCCTCCTGTTCTTTCTTCTGCCTTGCCATTGGCCGGTCAGCTCTTTATTAGACAGGGAACTCAACACAATTTCACAGAGGTAAACAAACGCAACCTGAAAGAAAGCAACACATCTTTGCATCATTGAACGACTGTTCCACAGCAGAAACAAATGTAACACATCTCCAGTATTCCACAGTGAACCTCCCTTTGTACATAGTGATCAACGCGAATGCTGAAAGTGCTCCCCAAGGTTTCTATATGCCGCTCTGTGGCCACATCTGTCCCCTCATGCCTGGTGTCTGGTTTCTATATCTTTGATCGTCTGGCCCAAGTGTCACGTGAGTCTTCTCCAAAGGAACAAAGTCAAGGAAAGCATGGAAGAATTGCACAAACTATTCATGAATCTGCTCAGACTCGCTGGTGATTTGTCAGTGGTGAGAAGGCTTCTACATGGAAGCCAGGCAAACCCACTCTAATCACAGAATGGAATTCCCTGTCCCACAAAGTCTCTATGCCTGACACTCAAGTGCTGGTTGATTAGTACAGAACTCGCTGCTCATCAGAGAGGCTTCTTCTTCATGGACGTTCATGCAGAGAGCCGCAACTAGTCAGAGCGCAGAGAATAACTGACTGCAGAGCGCTCACCATCAAATTCCCCCCCCAAGGCTCTGGAGACACTGGGGAAGAGGGGAGAGAAAGAGGAAAGCCAGGGGGCCTCAAGGGTTTCTGTCAGTACTGTCTTCTGGACATGCCAGGTATGTCACAGCCAGGAACTCCCAAAAACTGTTCTGTGCTACTCAAGATCTGCACAAGACCAAACCTGCCAACATTCTTGCATGAGTAAGGAAGGGATCCATGGCTCACTCCTGTTAGAGGAGCCACAGACTGCCAATGGAGGCTGCTAAGGAGCGACAGTTTTCTTCAGAGGCGTGACTCCAGGTCAGTTACACGTGTCTAGTGGACAGCCCTATCCTCAGTGCTAATTATGCACTACAGTGAGATGACTATTTTTTTTTAAAGGAGAAGAAAGTTAGACAGATGGGGGGAGGAGGACCCTGGGAAAATTGGAAGGAAGCATGGGGAGTGGATAGGATGAACCAGATGTGTTATATACATTATGAATTCCCAAAGACTAGTGTTTGTGCCTTCCCTGTGACTTTGTCTCTCCCTGGCTCTCAGCCTCCCAGGCTGAGCCTGCTCTCATCTCACTCTTGACCCCTCGTCTGCAAAGGCAGGTCAGAATGTGTCAGCATCCATCATGCCAGGCGTTTATGTTTCCTAAGCCTCAGCAAGGTTTGATTTCTCCTCTGAGTAACTCAGGACTGCCTAGGAGATGATGCGTGACAGGTGTTTGTTTATAATAAAATGTTAACCTCATAAGATGGCAAAATGATGCATTCAAATCTAGTCAGTCAACGGCACAATAAAAGCCCTATTTGAAATATTAATAAAACCTTCAAACAGACATGACTGACAAGTGTTTACTCCACATTATATTTACCAGTGTTTCCAAAACACAGAGGAAGTCTAACACATGAGTGACAATCTGGTCTTGCTTTCACAGGGATTATTACCTAGGAAGTATGTAGACATCAAGCAGGAATGAAGACCCCTGGTGTTCTATAATGATATTATTAGCTTTGGGATTGGTATAAGACAATAGTTTGCTAAGTTAATGCATCCAAAATTTTATCTGAGAGTAACAGATATTGGGGGTGGGAGGCTTTTAAGGGGAAGAAAGATATCCCATGATAAGTATAATTAGGCTCTGGGTCTGAAAAATAACATCCCAACTTCTCCACGTCCTTGAATTTCTAGTCAGTTATTTGACCCTTCTAGAAGGTTTAATGGACTATGAGGCTTTCCTGCAGGAAATTTAGTTCATAGTGTTGATTATCTCAGATGTTTGTAATAGTGACAAAAATGTGATTGCACATTCTTCAGAACTTAATCAGTTTAGAGCTACCAGTTTATGGCAACACAAACACACCACGGCACTGGCAATACTTCCCTAGTGTGACTACTTCACGTTCTCTAGGTCTGTGTGCTGAGTTTCTCCCTGGGGACATGCTCCCTCTAGCCACTCTAATTATTCTCTCTCTCTCTCAGTGCAATGTGTCAATATTTTTGAAGATATATAATTATTAAAATAGCATTGGGTTGTTGTTTGTTTAACCACCAACAACTTACTCAACATCTGTAGAATCTGGGACTTCTCTGCATCCCAAATTCATTCTCAAAAGTCACTGGTTTCCAGAGTTGTTATAACTGTTCGTTTATTTAACCATTTTAGAGATATAGATGGCACATAAATTATTATTTATATCTGTTACACATTAACTAAATCATAATTATAATTCTTGAGAGGAGGAAGAGACACCAGGTAAATCCTGTATTCTACTTTGTTTTCATGAAAGGCGTCTTCAGAACAGTGATATGGAGTCCAAGAAACAAGCCTTGATCCTATTGGCAAGAAGATGAAGTCGTGATATGAGGCTGCCAAGGCAGGTAGACTTAAGAGGCTGGTCCTAGAAATAAGAATCACAGAATAAAAAGAATCCAAAGTCTAATTGAGAATCCCCTGTAGGTTTGGGGGTGACCTTAAGATATTAACCCTCAGGATACAATTCCAAGAGTTCTAGTAAAGAACCCCACGTATTTCTGAGAAGGCAGAGGGCAGAAACGTCAATATATGCACCCTAGACATTAGGTGTAGACCTGCCATAACAAAGCCTAGAAGGTGTTGTTATGTGACTAAAGTGACTTGTTAATAATTTTCCAGTCAGAACAACGTTCAATACTTGTGAGATGAAGATGAAACTGAAGAGACTGACAATAGATCATCCAAAATTTAATTAGCGAAAGGTGATAAGAGATTAAACAATGACACCTACAAATGACTGCTTTGTCATAGTTAGCATGACATTGTTCTCTGATTTGATTGTCTCCATGAAAACTTACTCAGTCCTGAACTTTCCAGCCTTCAAAACAATGAGCTGAATTTACCCTGTTTCTTCACAAATTACCCAGGCTGTAGTATTTAGGGATAACAGCTAAACTAGACTTAAACAATTAACCAATATAATAACAAGTAGAAGAAAGAAGATGGCAAATTAGAAGAAGAGGGAATGGGGTATTTAAGTGTAGACATAGAATCCAAAATGAGTAGAACAGCACCTTTGATATCCAAAACAGATCCAAAAGGAATCAGTAGACAGCTAGAGTAGAGCAGACAGGGTTGGAAATGCAAAAAAATGTTGAGGAAATATCAAACAAGAAGCGTAAAGAATGGGAGAGCATTCTGCAAGCATCTAGTATCTGCAATCAGAGTTGAAATAAGAAAGAGAATGAGAGAGAAGGTCTACTTGAGAAATAATAGTACATGAATTCTTAAATCCTTGAACAACAGCCACCCACACTGAAATTTCATATAGGACAAATGCAATAAAAAAGCAGGCCTAGTATTTCTGTAATTGATTACTGGAAATCAAAGACAATATGGTTGAGACTTGGACAGTGACTAGAGAAAGGGGCTGGAAGAGCTCCCCACGTCTGCTTTTCTTTCAAGCCCCCTATGTGTTGGGGTGATTTCAAATCCCTATTCATTTTGATAGCCACAGTCAATCTGACAGTATCTGGCCTGGTAAGACCCATGTTCTAAACAGTTTTGCCAATGACAACAGGAAGATAATAAGGACAAACGTACATTTATAGGTTTTTAATCATGATGTGGGCTGGGCATGGGGTGTTCATCCACTAAAGAACACGCTGCATAAATATGAGGATCTGAGTTCAGAGTCCCAGAACCCATGGGGAAGAAAACTGGGTGTGGCCATACTGAGCGCTGTCGACAGGAACCTGCTGGCTAGCCAGTTTAGTTGAATTTACAGGTTCGATGAGTGTCTTAGTTTCTTTTCTACTGCCATGACAAAGTGACAAGACCAAGGCAACATGCAAAAGAAAGTATGCAACTGGGGATTTGCTCACAGTTCAGAGGGTGAGTCCATGACCACCATGGTGAGGAGCAGGAAAGCAGGCATGGCCGTGGAGCAGAAGCTGTGAGCTCACATCTTGTCCACAAGCACAAAGCAGAGAGTCTGGGCCTGGAGAGGGCTTTTGATATACCTCCTCCAACAAGCTCACACCTCCTCATCCACCCCAAATAGTTCCACCACCTGTGGGCTGAGCATTGAACTATGTGACTCTACGGGGACATGCTCATGTAAACCACCGCAGTGAGAGATCCTGTCTCAAAAAATATATACGGTGGAGAGGGATTGGGAAAGACACCTAGTGCTAGTTTCTGGTCTCCACATATATGTACACATGAATGCACGAGCACCCATACGTAAACACATATTTGAAAATGTATTTATCATACACACACACACACACCAGAAAACCCACTATAGCCTAATAAAGTATTTCTCAACCTCCCGAATGCTGAGACCCTTTAAAACAGTTCCTCATGTTGTGGTGACCCCCCCCACCATAAAATTATTTTATTGCCAATTCATAACTGCAATTTTGCTATTGTTATGAATTGTAATGTAAATATCCGTGCTTATCAATGGTCTTAAGTGACCCCTGTGGAAGGGTCTTTTGACCCCAAAGAGGTCATGACCCACAAATTGAGAATCCCTGGTCTAATGGAACCACCAAGGCAGGCATCTTCTTTAAAGGTCCACTGCAGAGCCTAAGATAGTATAGAGGAAGAATTCAACTAAATTCTGAAAAACAAAACTCAAACTTTACCATAAACTGGGAATCTATTACTAAAAGGAATATGAATCAATTCAGACAGACTGATGTCAGCAAAAAACTGAGATTCCTAGTACGATTTTCTGACCTGGGCATTTGTCTTGTTTTATTTTGGGTGCCTGCAGACATTATAATAAATCTCTTCTGTAAGAGTGCATCTCTATGATTTATCCTCTCAGACCATCAAAAACTATCCTCTAGGCTTCTTTTCACACGTGTGAATTTGTGGTAAATTTTGTTTCACTAAACCAAATCCATAATAAGGCACGATGTAAAGTGAGGAAAGGGGGCTGGGGAGATGGCTTGACAGTATATTGACTTCTTGTTCTCCCAGAGGCCGTGAATTCGGTTCCCAGCACCCACCGCTCACAGCCACCTGTAACTCCAGCCCAGGAGATCCGATGCCTGCTTCTGCCTTTATGCAAACATGCACGCATATGCGTTAAGATGCATACACATAAGCAAAAATAAAAAATATTTAAATTCCCTTTAAAAAGGAAGAAGGGAGAAAGATGTGTGTACAAGTAAGTGTGTGAGAGGTGTGGTTTTGAATTGAGTGTTGACCACAGTGTTTCAGTTCTCTTTGATTTTGCCCTCAGACAGTACAGGTTGAGAAGGCAGCATCAGGACAGCCTGGAGCGGTCACCTTAAAATACACTTGGGTGTAAATGGCGTGAGGGCCAGACAAGGGGAATAGTAGCACGGCAATGGCACCACAGCGTGCAGCAGCAACAGGAGCAATAGCCAGCAGTCAGGGGCCTCTCCAGCCGACCCATCGCCATCACAGATGTGAAAGCCTGGCAGTCAGAGAACAGGAACTAACCCGAGCTTTTGAAGGCCACCTTGCTTTAGCTCCCGTGATTCTGCTGGCCTTAGCCTAGGACAACACCCCCACACCACACCCCTGCTTCTTTTGAAACTGGAGTGGTGTCCTCTCCCACTCCTAACTACTACAAATAAGACAAGAGGCTGACAACTAACGTCACGATAGCTCCTTGGTCCCTTTTAACTCAATTGCTTCTCTGATAGTTCCAGAAGATTTGTTTAAATTAGATGTCTCTGTTCACAGGCACTCCAGCTCCCGGTAGGATCAGAGACACATAGCAAATTGCACGAAAGCTCGCACATTTCCATAATTTCACCATCCTGAGGTTCCATCTGGACAACAGTGATAGCTCTGATATTTTTACTCTGTTTGTCTTCAGACTTAATATTATGTTGTAATCCTCAAGTCTGTTGGGCCTAAGAAAGGCTTGGATATGAGGGCCAGTGTAAGCTACTGAGCCTGGCTAGAGTTTGGTGACCTGTCTCTAACCTGTAACCTCCACGTGGGGGTGACTCAGCCAGATCTGATGCAAAATTGCCCCCTGCCTAGCTACCTGCCTGCTTGGTGGAATACTATTGGCCCTTACTCCTCAGGTCACCCTACCCTATCCCAAGATTCCCATCCCCTACCTCAGCCCTGTATAAGTTCCTGCGTGTTGGAATAAATGGAGATGCTGCTTCGACAGACTCCCGACTCAGTGTGGTTTTTTTTTCTCCCTGGTAACTAATGGGGGGAGGGTCTGAGTCGTCGACACTCACCATCCTGCTCAGCCCCCCTCCCCAAGAGGCCGGCTGGACTGGACGGGCCCTTCCCCCGCCCTCTACCTGCAGCGAGGACCCTGCAAAGTCCAGATACAAGGTATAAAGATAAAGTAGAAGGACCTCTGACCTCAGAGTCTGCTACAGAAGGAAGAAAGAAAAAGAACCACTCAAGTGAGAGTCGCGTGTGATAGTGTGGTCTAATAGAGAGAGTGAAGCGGCCATCAGAGTGCAGGATGGCTGCGAGAGGCTGTCTCAGAGCTTTGCAGCGGTGACAGGAAAGGCATGTTGAAGACTGAGTTCATGCCCGTTCCACATGGGTGTTTGGGAAGAGAAAAGAAAACCACCCCTTTGAGGATCATGCAAAGAACAAAACACACACACACACATACATACACAGGGAGATGGAGGGAGAGGGGGAGAGAGGGAGGAAGGGAGAAAGGGAGAGAGAGAGAGAGAGAGAGAGAGAGAGAGAGAGAGAGAGAGAGAGAATAAAAATGGTGATCTACTTATCATACCAGCAAATCTGGTTCACTATCAACTTCTTGTCATTGTGATATGTATATCAATATTCATAAGATGGCTTAAATATTCATCTCTAGACTGCCCAACCAAACTAGAATCTGTCTGACACAATGCAGTTATAGCATAGTACTTTAAAACTTTCCAATGCTTTCAAAACCCTTTTTTTCAAAATCTCTGACCAAGCCATGCTAAATATTTCTCTCATCTATTTATACACTGTAATTATACCTCTACACAAAGTAATGGGACTGTAAGTACCCAGCTCACCGTGGTAATGCTGAAGATTATAATGTATGGAAGAGTTCAGCACTGTTGTCTCTCTTGACAGCTGATGGGATGACAGCCGTTGGAAGCCTGCATCTGTTTCTGCTGCAGTTTTCCTTAGTGACCGTTACTGCTTGGATAGTATGCAACTAACATACACTCTACCCACGATCCAAATGGCCCTCCCTCCATGTGGTTTGTGTTCAGATCACTCATGCAATGGTTAATCTGAACTGTCTACTTAAGATTTAGAATCACCTGGGAATTATACCTCAGGACATTCCCGGGAGCTTGTTTCTACAGGGTGGTTACTTACAGTGAGAAGACTGTCGCGTCTGCTGCGCGGCCTGTGTCCGAGAACGTGCGGAGGGTGTCGGGGATTGACAACACAGAGACTCGTTCAACGATGTAAAGAAAACTTTAAGCAGGCTCCAAAAAGGTTCAAGAAAACTTCCTAAGAAAGGCTCCCACCAGAGAAGCTTCTGCTCTCTCCTCTACCCTGGCTGGTTCTGCTCTGACCCCAGAAACCGATCTGGGCGTGGCAGAAGGGGCGGCCAGTCCTGGGACAAGGTCGAGGTCAGGGTGGTCTCCGCAGGCAGGCCCCCTCCAGGAACCCAATGCCCCCAGGCATTGCACTGTCTTCAGCAAACATGTCTTCAGACTGTCCCACAGCTGCCAACTCCCAGGCAGAAGGGGAAGTGGGTCTCTGCTCAAGGCCCGGTGCTCCCACAATTCACCCCTTTTTATTTTTAAATGAGGCACTCCTGGCTTAGGTCAAGCAGGGTCACCCTCCCTTTCCCGTCATTGGGGGACCTTGAACCCCTGTCTTAGGCGGGAGGGGTCTTCCCCACAGGTGGCCCGTCATCAGAGCACCCCAACTTTAAATCATCTGTAACCAACCTTCATGGCTATCGGGATTGCCATGGGCTAGGCTAAGCAATACTTGGTTACGGATCTCTTGCCTCTGGGACAAGGCACGTTTGAGCCCGGCATAAAGCCAGAATGCCCACCGCCACTGCCACCATTTCCAGGACCCCCATTGACATAGCGCCTCTCCATCACCGTACCCATCACCAGATCTGGGCCATAACATTCTACCAGCCTTCATCTGTTACAAGGGTAACATGTACGTGATTTACATTCTGTTACAAGGGTAACCCGCATGTGACTTAGATTTACAATTTGATAAAGTTACAATTGTTCCAAGATCTGCTCAGGAAAGCATCCAGAAAGTGCACTTGCACAGATACATTAGGTACAATCATTGATGTTTCACATGTAGCATTATGAAAAATATGAACAATAGGCTTGTTGCACTATCCACAGAGCACCAATTTGTTCCTGTGGTGATGCAGTTTGTTGATTCAACGTCAGCTGACTATGCGACTTGAGTCAAAGTCTCCTTTTTGTCGCATTAGGACAAGTTGCATTTCTCCAGAAAAATACACTGGCCTAGTCGTGATTCCAGAAACAGGAACCATCAAGTCTGATATTTCAAGTGACCATGTCCTGTTCAATTACTTAAAAGAGGCTTTTGCCCCTCATCACAGTCCATACGAATGTCCAAAGGTTTTAAATGGGTCCTTTTTTCTCTATTGGCTTCATGATGAAAACTCATGGGTCCGGAAGGTTGATGCAGCAGGTCTGTTGAGAAACTGGAAATCTCGAACCGACTGTTTTCTTTCTTTCTTGGGCTCTAGATTCGATGACAGCAAGGTTCAGGAACACTGATTTAGGAGATCTCACTCAAACTGGCCTAGGTAGGCTCCCATGGACTCAGGTCCAGTTTTTTCTGCTCCATGCATCTCACCAGATGTTGTGGCCGCTACTGAAGCTTTATTCTTTTCCTGTAAGAAAACACAAACATGCCCTCGACCCCAAATTAGGGTCTTCTCTACTGTCTAGTGTATGGATGTTTCCATTTGACCTGAGTAATAGTTGTTTAACTTTCATTATGTCAGAATCTGTCTGAAGCAGATTCCTCACTGGCATTTATATTTTATAAATATTTAAATGAGGAGTGGATTATTTAATGAATCATGTGGAGACTGGGGACATTACTCCCTTTTATTTTTAAATTTTGTTTGAACTGTTGAAGTTGGACCATAACAGTAGAAGGATTTGTCTACCCTCCTTAGTCAACTATCTAGGTGAATTGGGATCACTATTTAAAGTATAGTAGATGTCCTTTAAAAGGGACATAACCATTAAGTACCTTTGAGAATCATTTAAGGATTGTAAACTATACTATGTCCCAAATAGTCCTTTTTTTTTTTTTCTAACCTGTAGCTCTCACTAGCTGACAAGGCCTCCTTTGCATCTGAACTGACAAGGCCTAATTTGCATCTACACAGACACCTTTGGGGGTGGGGGCCTGCCAAAGCGGCAGGACAGTTCCCTGAAAAAAACCTCTCTTTCTCTCTCTCTCTCTCTCTCTCTGACTGGCTCTGAGGGCTTAACTTGAATTTTTTTTGTTAAAATATTAACCGACTGACTGGATGTTTGTTTTGGCTATATCTAAATCGATTTAGGTAGTTTTTAACTGTTTGAAGGGATTTAAGTATCCCTTTAATCATATCCAAGGCAATTAGAACAGTTGCTTTTGTCAACATTCACGCATTTACATTTCACACTTCATACATACTGACGTGGCCACGTCCATACACACAGACCATGCATACATATCTCTCCTTGCCTAGGTTATGATTAGTTTGTTGAACTGAAACTTCTTTAACAGAACAACTCCAGTCAATCTTTGAATTAAAACTAAAGGTTGAAAAAGTCCTGTATGTCCCTCGTCATTTCTTCATTAGAGAAGTTTTGAGCTACACTCAGGGGCTACAGCCATACCCACTCCTTGTAATTCTGTAGATGCAAAGTGGAAAGGCCAGGCTTTTGCCAAAAGTTTTTAGAGATGACTCACAAAATTCAATAACCTACCCTATATAAATGTAACCAAACATTTTTATTTTATATACTTTGTCTTTTTCTTTACTGAATACTAATACCTCATTTATTAACTTTACCATTTTTTTAACCCATCTGTGGGAACACCAGACCTTGAGCAGAGACCCACTTCCCCTTCTGCCTGGGAGTAGGCAGCTGTAAGACAATGTTTACTAAAAACATGTTTACTAAAAACAATACAATGCCTGGGGGCATTAAGTTCCTGGAAAAGGCCTGCCCACAGAAACCACCCTGACCTCGACCTTGTCCAAAGACTAACCGCCTCTTCTGCCACGCCCAGATCAGTTTCTGGGGTCAGAGCAGAACCAGCCAGGGTAGAGGAGAGAGCAGAAGCTTCTCTGGTGGGAGCCTTTTTTAGGAAGTTTTCTTGAACCTTTTTGGGGCCTGCTTAAAGTTTTCTTTACATCATTGAACAAGTCTCTGTGTTGTCAATCCCCGACACCCTCCGCACGTGTTCTCGGACACAGGCCGCGCAGCAGACGCGACAATTGGAGGTCCTACCGAGATCGTGAAAGTGAGGTAAGTGGACGGGGTTAAGAAACAATGGGGAATAGTTCCGGGAAGCTAGAATCATTGCAGTATCAACTAAAAAAGTTACTTAAAGAACATGGGACTGCAGTCAAGTCTAAAACCCTAGAAGGCTTTCTAAAATCGATCGAACGAGCCAGTCCATGGTTCATTACTGGGGGGAAACTTAAATATTCCAGATTGGGAGGAGGTTCGCCGTGATCTTCACAGACTTTTACGAAAAGAGGGATCTGAGTCCTTACCCCCTACGACATTCTCCTTATGGAGATTAGTGAGGGGAGCACTTTTGACAGATAAGGTTCGTCACCGCCAGGTAGTTCAGGACACAAAAGAGGCTTTTTTTAGAGTTACAAGAGACTGAGACTCAAGCCTCCTTGAGTTCAGGGGCAGAGAGTGATGATGAATCATCTGAAGGGACCCTGACTGAAACTAGAGGCTCCATTGTTAGTGAAGAAGAGGGGAAGTCTCTTAGTAACAACATAAAAATGGGTAGAGATCTCCGGGCGCGACCCAAACAGAAGAACTCAGGTCAGAATCGGTTATATCCTTCTCTATCAGACCTAGAAAATGGAAGTAGCTCAGACTCAGACTCGTCACAGTCTGAAAAGGAACGGTTACTTGCTGAGATCGCGGCCCTTAAAAAAGAACTAAAAAAGATTCGATTTAAGGAAAGACAGGACAGGGAGAGAAACCCTTCCCCATACTTTGAAAAAAGGGACTCCTATGAGATAACCCAGTCTTGCTCGGACCTGGAGGGAAGACCCAGAGGAGGGGTCCAATGCTGCCCGGTGGTGGCCCCAGTAATGGAAGTTCCAGATCCGAACAATTCTGGACAGGTCATTCGGCGTCATAACCCTTTAAATTTTAAGGAGATAAAACAACTTAAAGAGGCAACTTTAAATTATGGAGCACAGGCTCCCTTTACACTTTCCTTAATGGAATCTTTTGCGTCTCTTAACTTGACACCTAGTGATTGGCAGCAGCTTTGCCGAGCGACTCTATCAGGGGAGATTATTTGATTTGGAGAGGTGAGTTTCAGGAAAGATGCAGCCAGACAGCCCAAAGAAATGCACAGGCCGGACAGCCCCAGAGAAATGTGGAGATGCTTACCGGGAGTGGTCAATATGCCACCATTCAGCAACAAATGCAATATGACATCGCAGTCTATGCCCAAGTGGCAGCAGCTGCCCAAGGGGCTTGGAAAGCATTGCCTTCCAAGGAAGGAGGGGATCATCTGTCCAAAGTCCTTCAAGGACCCTCCGAACCTTTTCAAGACTTTGTAGACCGTCTCAGTCAGGTAGCAGAAAGAATATTTGGGGGCATTGGGCCTGCGATGCCGGTCATCAAGCAGATGGCATTTGAAAATGCAAATAAGTATTGTAAGGAAGCCCTTCGCCCCTATCGTAATAAAAGTCTAAATGACTATATCCGGATCTGTAGGGACATTGATGGGAACTTCATCCAGGGCCAAGTGTTAGCTGCTGCCATTCGGCCCCAAGTGGGGAAAGAAAGACCTACTCTAGGAGGGAGAAAAACATGTTTCAGCTGCGGTAGGGAGGGACACTTCCGTAGAGAGTGCCCTCAAAATAGTACTACGGGTCTCAAGCGACCTGGTTTATGCCCCCGTTGCCGAAGGGGATATCATTGGGCCAAAGACTGCTACTCCAAAACTGACCGGGAGGGAAATTTCCTTCCTGCTAATAATAATCAGGGAAACGGGAGGAGGGCCCCGCCCCAGGGCCCCAAAACCAATGTGTACGGGGCAATGACCCCTGCTCCGGGCAGTGGCAGGATTCATTTTCTCCCCCAGAGCAACCCCTTCATATCTCAGACCTCCTCAGAGCCACCTCGGGGAGTGCAGGATTGGACCTCGCTCCCTCTGCCCGGGCAATCCTAACACCGGAAATGGGGATCCAGGCCCTCCCTACTGGGGTGCATGGGCCATTGCCCCCAGGCACGGTAGGACTACTCTTGGGACGGTCCAGTACTATTCTTCGAGGCATCCAGGTACACCCCGGTGTTATAGACCAGGATAGTGAGGGGAGATTAAAATAATGACATCAGTGGGCAGTGGGGTTGTTGCCATCCCTGCAGGAGAACGGATTGCTCAGTTACTCCTTCTCCCTACAGCTCCTTGTGAGGCTAGAAAAATTAAAGAGAAAAGGGGCAACCAAGGTTTTGGAAGTACCGGCCCAGCAGCATTTTGGGTAGCCACTATGGAGAACCGCCCCCAGCTTACATTAAAGATAGAAGGCAAGTTCTTTAGGGGTGTCTTAGATTCTGGGGCAGATTTCTCTGTCCTCTCAGATAAATTCTGGCCCCCCGCTTGGCCGAAAGAGGAAGGGACAGTGACCCTCCAGGGAATAGGACAGGCTGTGCCCCAAAAAGCCTCAGAATCCTAAAGTGGCAAGACTCTGAGGGCCACACAGGGCTTTTCCAGCCATATGTTTTGCCTGGCCTCCCTATTAACCTCTGGGGACGGGACCTCATGCAAGAAATGGGAGTGGTCCTCACCACCCAGGCACCCAAGTCCAAAAGCAGGGGCCCCCAGATGACGCAAGGGAGGGGCTGGAGCCCGGGGAGGGAACTAGGTAAACTAGAACAGGGAGAGGTTTGCCCTGTGGCATCCCTCCCTTTGGAGAACAGGGCCCCAGGGGATAGGAAGGGTTTTGGCCATTTTTGATGAGGGTCACTGTTGCGCCGCCAGCCCCCATACCCATCACATGGCTATCAGATGATCCGGTATGGGTGGAACAGTGGCCCTTACCAGTGGAGAAACTAAGGGCGGCTCACCAGCTAGTTCAAGAACAATTGGAGGCAGGTCATTTGGTTCCTTCCACGTCCCCTTGGAATACCCCTATATTTGTAATAAAAAAATCTTCAGGGAAATGGAGGTTACTACAAGATTTGAGGGCCGTGAATGCAACCATGCAGCCTATGGGGGCTCTGCAGCCTGGCTTGCCCGTGCCTGTGGCCATTCCTAAAGACTGGCATTTGATTGTTATTGATTTGAAGGATTGCTTCTTTTCTATTCCCTTGCATTCTCAAGATAGTCCTCGGTTTGCGTTTAGCCTTCCTTCGATTAACTTTAGGGAGCCTGCCCTTCGCTTCCAATGGGTGGTGCTCCCCAAGGGATGGCTAATAGTCCAACTATATGCCAGATTTATGTAGCTGCCTGTTTAGATCCCCTCAGACGTAAGTTCCCTGACCTTTACATTATCCACTACATGGATGATATTCTTTTGGCCGCGGCCGAAGAAAGACAATGTTACATAGCCTTTGCAGAGCTACAGGAGCTTCTGGAGGCCCGAGGATTTATTTTGGCTCCGGAAAAGATCCAAAAGAGACCCCCTTATACTTATTTGGGTCATCAAATTCAACAAACTGGCCTCCGGCCACAAAGACTCCAGATCGATTGTTCAAATTTAAAAACACTTCATGATTGGCAGAGATTTTTGGGAGAGGTGCAATGGTTTCGTCCTTCTCTTTCTATGAAAACAGGGGCTCTTAAAGCGCTTTATGATATTCTTCCTGGGGATCCTGCTCCAACGTCCCCTAGACAGATTACCCCAGAGGCCAGGGAAGCCCTACAATTGTTGTTAAGAAGTATAGAACAAGCCCACCTTCGGCGTATAGATTATGGGCAGCCCCTTGTTCTGGTTGTACTTTCATCTAGCTTTTCGCCCACTGCCGTGTTTTGGCAGACTGGTCCTATTTATTGGGTACATTTGTCAGCCTCCCCTAAGAAGGTAGTGACCCCTTACTATGATCTCATTTTACAATTGTTGTGGAAGGCGCACAAGTTTAGCATTCAAACCTTTGGAAAGAGTCCTGATAAAATTATCCTTCCTTATGGTAAGGAGGAGGTGGAACATCTACAGATCTTCCATGATGGGTGGACCCTGTTTATTACATCTACAGGCGCTCAGTTTGATAACCAATATCCCAACAGCCCCTTGATGTCTTTTTTCAAAAAACACCCTGTGATCTTTCCCAAGATTTTAAAGGAGAACCCTCTAGTTGGAGCTCGCTCAGTCTTTACAGACGGCTCCTCCAAGGGTTTCGCGGTGGTGGTTTCTTCTCAGGTGCAGAAGAGGGTACCCATAGGGCAGATGTCAGCACAAGCCGCTGAGTTGTTTGCTTGCTTGATGGCTTTCCAAATGTTTGAGGGAGAGCCCTTTAATTTATATACTGATAGTGTTTATGTTGCCAACATTGTTAGACCTTTAGAAACTTCTCCATATGTTCTTCCAACCTCCCAGGTTCGTTCCTTATTAGTTCAGCTCCAACATCTTATTTGGCAGCGCATCCACCCTGCTTATGTGGGATTTATTCGTGCACATACTAACCTTCCAGGACCCCTTGCCCAGGGCAATCAAATTGCTGACTCCTTGACCCGCCCTAGGGTCTTATTTACTCAGGAGCAGCTTGCCCACCAGCTCCATGAGCGGTATCATCTAAATGCCCGCTCCATTAAATTTCACACTGGATGCCCCTTATCCATAGCGACACAGATTACCTCTCAGTGCCCTGATTGTGCTCCTTATCATAATTTTCCCAATGAGGGGTAAATCCCCGGGGCCTCAGGGCCAACCATCTCTGGCAAATGGATGTCACTCACCTGCCGCAGGCAGGGAAATTAAAATACATGCATGTTTCGGTGGATACATATTCTAAACTGATTTTTGCCTCTCTCCACTCAGGAGAGAAGATTAAAGATGTTATTTCTCATTGCCTGCAGGCCTTTGCCTACATGGGCGTACCCGATGCCCTAAAAACGGACAATGGCCCTGCCTATGCCAGCAATCGCTTTGCTGCCTTTTGCAGGGAACATCACATTGTCCATTCTTTTGGTATTCCTCACAACCCCACGGGACAGGCTATTGTGGAGCGCACCCATGCCACTCTCAAACAGTATTTTAAGAAAATAAAAAAGGGGAGTATGTTACCTCCCCCAATATTCAGTTATCCACCATACTTTACATTTTAAATTTTTTGACCATAGACCATAATAATTTGTCTGCTATGGAGAGACATTGGAACAAACCCTCCCAGTCCTTGGGATGGGTCAGATGGAAGGACTTAATTACAGGAAAATGGCAGCCACCCACCCCCCTATTAGCTAGGGTCCGAGGGGCTGTTTGTGTTTTCCCTCCAGGAAGTGAGAAGCCTATTTGGGTCCCCGAACGGTGCATCAGGCATGTCGACCCCAATACTACTCCGGATACTAGGAATGCTCACCATGATAAAGATGATCCAACCATTGTTGAACACTCAGGTAAGGGAAATATGGGCGTTGGTGAGGATTCCCCCATGTTGATGCCAGTTAGTCATTCCAGCTCCCTGTTCATCAAATTTTATAACACCAATAATACATTGGGAGCGGCTGCCGCCAATGAGATTAAAAAGTCAGAAACTAGACATTCTGAGTTTCCCCTCCTAAGCCTGATACCAGGGTCAGAAAGTAGGGGAATCCAAGAGATTGCCAGCGGCATACGCCTTTAATACCAGCGGCATACGCCTTTAATCCCAACACGCCTTTATGAGGGAACATCCTGGGTTGAAAGTTGGATTGAAAATGGGTGAATAGCCGGGCGTTGGCAGCACACGCCTTTAATCCCAGTACTCGGGAGACACAGGCTGGCAGATCTCTTGAGTTCAAGGCCAGCCTGGTTTATAGAGCAAGTTCCAAGACAGCCTCCAAATAATACAGAAAAAAAAATTGGTAACAAGCTGGGCGGTGGTGGCACACGCCTTTAATCCCAGCACTTGGGGAGGCAGAGGCAGGCGTATCTCTGTGAGTTCGAGGCCAGGCTGGACTGACAGCCTCAAACAATACAGAGAAACCCTGATTTAAAAAAAAAAAATGGGTGAAACAAAAAATTTGTAACAGTAAAAAGGTACTGGTATTAAGTAAAGAAAAAGAAAAAGACAAAGGTATATAGAATGGAAAATTTTGTTTACATTTAAGTTCTATTTTGTGAGTCATCTCTAAAAACTTTTGGCCAAAAGCTTGGCCTCTCTACCTTGCATCTACAGTTACAAGGAGTAGGTACAGCTGTACCCCATGACTGTAGCTCAAATGGAGGAATGATAAAGAACATACAGGACTTTTTAACCTTTTAGTTCAAGGATTGGCTGGAGTTGTTCTTTTACATAGATTTCAATTAAGGTAGCTTCATTGCAACAGACTAATCATGACCTAGGGAAAAAGGATGACTGAAAGATGCATGTATGTTCTGAATGTATGGTGTGGCCACACCGGTATGTATGAAATGTGATTGTGAATGCGTGAGTGTGAACTGCTTATATGATTAAAAGGATACTTAAATCCCTTCAAAAATAGTTAAGAAGCTACCTAGATTGCTTGAAATATAGACAAAAGGAACATCCAGCCAGTCTGTTAATGTTTTAACAGAAAAATTTAAGATACAAATAAGGCCTTGTCAGCTAGTGAGAGCTCTATAGGTTAGATTGGGAAAGACTGCTCACAGACTTCAAATAATTTTCAAAAGTTATTTGGACACAGTATAGTTTACAATCTTTGAGTGATTTTCAGAAGTTTTTGGGAAATATTTAATGGATATGTCCTTTTTAATGGGCATCTACAAATAATCTAAGTAGTAATCCCAATTTACCTAGATAGTTAACCAAGGAGGGTAGACAAATCCTCCTACTGTTATGGTTCAGCTTCAACAGTTCAAAAAAGAAAATTTTTTAGAAAATAAAAAGGGGGAATAATGTCCCCAGTCCCCACATGACTCATCAAATAATACACTCCTCATTTAAAAATTTTATAATGTGAATGCCAGTGAGCTTCAGACAGATTCTGGCATGATGGAACTTGAGCAACCATTGCTCAGGTCAAATGGAGACATCCATGCACTAAACAGTGGAGAAGACCCTAATTTGGGGTCGAGGGCATGTTTGTGTTTTCTTGTAGGAAAAGAATAAAAGCTTCGACATGGAGCAGAGAAAAACTGGACCTGAGTCCATGGGAGCCTACCTAAGCCAGTTTGAGTGAGATCTCCTAAATCAGTGTTCCTGAACCTTGCTGTCATCGAATCTAGAGCCCAAGAAAGAAAGAAAACAGTCGGTTCGAGATTTCCAGTTTCTCAACAGACCTGCTGCATCAACCTTCCGGACCCATGAGTTTTCATCATGAAGCCAATAGAGAAAAAAGGACCCATTTAAAACCTTTGGACATTGGTATGGACTGTGATGAGGGGCAAAAGCCTCTTTTCAGTAATTGAACAGGACATGGTCACTTGAAATATCAGACTTGATGGTTCCTGTTTCTGGAATCACGACTAGGCCAGTGTATTTTTCTAGAGAGATGCAACTTGTCCTAATGTGACAAAAAGGAGACTTTGACTCAAGTCGCATAATCAGCTGACGTTAAATCAACAAACTGCATCACCACAGGAACAAATTGGTGCTCTGTGGATAGTGCAACAAGCCTATTGTTCATATTTTTCATAATGCTACATGTGTAACATCAATGATTGTACCTAATGTATCTGTGCAAGTGCACTTTCTAAATGCTTTCCTGAGCAGATCTTGGAACAATTGTAAACTTTATCAAATTGTAAATGTAAATCACATGCGGGTTACCCTTGTAACAGAATGTAAATCACGTGTGGGTTACCCTTGTAACAGACGAAGGCTGGTAGAATGTTATGGCCCAGATCTGGTGATGGGTACGGTGATGGAGAGGCGCTATGTCAATGGGGGTCCTGGAAATGGTGGCAGTGGCGGTAGGCATTCTGGCTTTATGCCGGGCTCAAATGTGCCTTGTCCCAGAGGCAAGAGATCCGCAACCAAGTATTGCTTAGCCTAGCCCATGGCAATCCCGATAGCCATGAAGGTTGGTTACAGATGATTTAAAGTTGGGGTGCTCTGATGACGGGCCACCTGTGGGGAAGACCCCTCCCGCCTAAGACAGGGGTTCAAGGTCCCCCAAGGACGGGAAAGGGAGGGTGACCCTACTTGACCTAAGCCAGGAGTGCCTCATTTAAAAATAAAAAGGGGTGAATTGTGGGAACACCAGACCTTGAGCAGAGACCCACTTCCCCTTCTGCCTGGGAGTAGGCAGCTGTAAGACAATGTTTACTAAAAACATGTTTACTAAAAACAATACAATGCCTGGGGGCATTAAGTTCCTGGAAAAGGCCTGCCCACAGAAACCACCCTGACCTCGACCTTGTCCAAAGACTAACCGCCTCTTCTGCCACGCCCAGATCAGTTTCTGGGGTCAGAGCAGAACCAGCCAGGGTAGAGGAGAGAGCAGAAGCTTCTCTGGTGGGAGCCTTTTTTAGGAAGTTTTCTTGAACCTTTTTGGGGCCTGCTTAAAGTTTTCTTTACATCATTGAACAAGTCTCTGTGTTGTCAATCCCCGACACCCTCCGCACGTGTTCTCGGACACAGGCCGCGCAGCAGACGCGACACCCATCTTTAATCTATCCTCCCATTGAGGATGATCCTCCAATCCACCCTCCAACTGAGG